>NC_081406.1:94123000-94830500 GCF_030272615.1 Cryptomeria japonica | reverse complement strand
CTTAATATTGCAATCCCTTATTAATTCGTGCCAAAGGCAGGATACTATTGTATTCATTAATTTTTTTTTCAATTAGTTTAACCAATGAATGCAAAGAATTAAATTTTTTTGTTAAAAATTCTATAGTTTAAATTAAATTTCTATTTTTTATGATTATAAAAATATCAATTTTCTGAATTGTTATTGGTTTGTGTGGGAGAAAAAATCAATTTTCTCCAAAACAAAATACAAAATTTTATACATAAGTACACTATTTATTACTGTAGACACCTAAAAATGGTCAACGCTTGCGAAGTCATACTTTAACATTTACGCATTGCCTCATTTTAGGTTTTTGTGTCGCATTAACATTTATCCTATGATTCGCACTTGGTCTTTATCATTTGCGAGCATCGAGTCATTCTTCTACATTCTTCAGTTGTCTCGCTTTCGCAATTGGTCTCGTTGACAACACTATCCAATCATGATTTTGATCGATTTTATCCTGTCGCATCAATGTGCGTGCTAATTTGTCATCATTTTGGACATCGTCAATTAGGGTTTTGTCCTCTTATCAGTCTTGTCATTTTGCGATCGATTTGTCATCGATCGTTGTCATTTTCAATCTTGTCATTTTGCGATCGATTTGTCATTGATCGTTGTCATGTTCGATCTTGTCATTTTGCGATCGATTTGTCATCAATCGTGGTCATTTTCAATCTTGTCGTCTTGCAATCTATTTTGTCGTCGATCCTTGTCCTCTTGTCGATCTTGTCATTTTGCGATCATTTCGCTATCGATTGTTGTCTGTCTCAATTATGTCAATTTGGATCAATTTGTCATTGTTCCTCGTCAATTGGCACATTTATCAATCAAATCATTTATCACATTGGTCATTTATCAATTCAAAATCATGATCGAGTCAATTATCTTTCATCAAGACCTAATTCATCTTCTAGGGTTTCGTGATTTAATCATTTAACCTTGTTTGTCATTTCTCTCTCTAGGATTAATAAATTATTTATTTATCCTAAGTCTTTGTGTCACAATTAAATGTTCATTTAATTGGCTAATTATTTCTCTTTGTGAATTAATTAATAAATGAAAGATTATTAATTAATTTACCTAATTTCTAATTTTCATCGTTTTCCTAATTCTTAATTTCTTAATTCCTTTTTTTTTTCTAATTTTCCTAATTTCTTAATTCCTAATTTCAATTTCCTCCTATTTCTCTCCTAAATTCATGGGAATGACATAGAAATTTGTCATAATTTGTCATAATTGACAATCAATCAATTCTTGACATAGAAATTTGTCATAAATTGTCATAAATCATCAATCAACAAATTTTGCATAGAAAGTGCATAATTTGTCATAAATTTGTCATAATTGACATAATTGATTTGCAATTTCCATTTGAATTGAATCATGCTAATCTTGTCATTTCTCCAATTTGTCTATAAATTGGATGAATTTCTTCAATCTAATCCCTAATAATGAGAATAATCAGACTATCAAATTTCTAATCAATCACGCTTCGAGTACTTTTGAGCAATTTTCTTACCTACTTGCTTTCAATCATGTATTTGCACTTGTAGGTGAAATCCACAACCAAACTATTTGAAGAGGAAAGAAGAACAATGGAGCCGCATGAAGGAGCATTCAAATCACACCTTTGGTTTGCTTAATTTCTAGTTTTGAATGTTTTTATTTCATGTCTCTATTGAGTGTTGTTTAGGATAGATCATTGCAATGAGCTTTTGTGATTGAGCTAATGATTAGTATTTTTATATTGTTTGTGATGATTCCTAATTTCCTAACGTACAATTACTATATAAATATTATCTACATATTAGTTCCACATAATAATTATGTTGAGAGTTATGCCAAGAGGCATCTACAATGACATCAAAATGTTCGTAAATAAAAATTCAATTTTGAAACAATTTGACATGCAAATGATGGGCAAATGCATGAAATATGCCATCATTTGGTTTTTGTGGAGGTGTTATTTAATTACTCCAAATAAATTAGAACCCTCGCCACTTGTCTCCAACTATATGAAATTGTTAGATCAAAATGATAGTGGAAGAGTGCCATAATATTTAAAGGGAACAATCAATAAAATCAAGTGGCATTGTGAGTATAATAATATTGTTGCCAGATTTCCTTCTATTATATGATATCTCTCGGCATAATTTACCTATATTTTTAAAATATAGATATACTAGTACAAAAGGTGAGAGAGGATTCAAAAGGTACCTCTTAATTATCAAGTGCTAGACATATTTAATGTGCAAGTACAATATTTATGTCAAGAGACATCTACAATGACATCAAAATATCCATAAACAAAAAATCAATTTTGAAACAATTTGACATGCAAATGATGGGTAAATGCATGAAATATGCCATCTTTTGGTTTTTGTGGAGGTGTTATTTTATTGCTTCAAATAAAATAGAACCCTCACCACTTGTCTCCAACTATATGAAACCGTTACATTCAAATGATAGTGGAAGAGTGCCATAATTATGCCAAGAGGCATCTACAATGACATCAAAATGTCCATAAACAAAAATTCAATTTTGAAACAATTTGACATGCAAATGACGAGTAAATGCATGAAATATGTCATCTTTTGGTTTTTGTGGAGGTGTTATTTTATTACTCCAAATAAAATAGAACCCTTGCCACTTGTCTCCAACTATATGAAATCGTTACATATGATAGTGGAAGAGTGCCATACTTAAGCAACTCTATTATTATCCATATTTTTGAAAATCTTGTATACTACTAATATTGTTGCAATCGTAAGATTTTCTTCTATTATAAGATATCTCTCGGCATAATTTATCTATATTTTTTAAATATAGATATACTAGTATTTAAAAGGGAACAATCAATAATCAGATTCCCTTCTATTATAAGATATCTCTTGGCATAATTTACCTATATTTTTAAAAATATAGATCTACTAGTTACTCTAATATGCGAGCACAATATAAAATTTACCTGAAATTCAGCTTTGAAAGTAATATAAACTAGTTGTCAAAATATTAAAAGTAAGTCTAAGAATTTAAACTGTTTTTTGGGTTAACTTTAAGTTAAAGGACTATATTCTCACATGTCCTTCATTTGTCCAAGATCTCTTAATTAGGGACATTAATTATTACTGATTTTGATGTCTATGTGAATCCCTTATAGTGTGCATTAGACTATGCACTATTTATAAATTAATATAACTAGTATATCTATATTTAAAAAATATCAGTAAATTATGCCAAGAAATATCTTATAATAGAAGGGAATCTGTATCATTTGAATGTAACGGTTTCATATAGTTGGAGACAAGTGGCGAGGGTTCTATTTTGTTTGGAGTAATAAAATAACACCTCCACAAAAACCAAAAGATGACATATTTCCTGCATTTACCTGTCATTTGCATGTCAAATTGTTTCAAAATTGAATTTTTTTTATGGACATTTTGATGTCATTGTAGATGCCTCTCGACATAAAAATAGATTTAGTTTTAACTAATTTCTTTTAAATAATAATTAGTAAAATAAAATAAAAAATTAATTATTTTTTATTAAGATAATTATAATATTACATTAAGTAACAATTATACAAAATTAGGTGAATTAAGATATATAATTACTTTTAATAATAAAATTGTTATTTTTATGTAATGATTATTATTTAATTATTTTTACATGACATTTATAAAACAAATATTTTATTTTAAAAAAATGGAATTGAGCACTATCTAGATGCCTATAACATGACTCTGTCATAAACTACTTTTTATTAATAACATAATAATAATATTAAATCATTTTTTAGCTCATTCATAGTTAATAATTATCCTTAATGATAAAAATTGATATATTTACTTAAGAATTGTCAACTAACTTTTATTGTGGTTATCAAGAAAGTGCAAATTATATACACACACGATTAAAGTTAAAGCTTTAGCATATAATGTATTGACCTTTTTAATACGTTTCATTTTTAATTAAAAAATCAAAAAAAAAAAAAAACCTTTTCAAACTTAGATTTTTCAATTTCTTTTAATTATAAATAGTTAATTATACATTTATAATTTTTATATATTATTTTTATTTTTAAGATTTTAATAATTATTAGATTATAATATACATAAGGTTTTTGATTAAGGAAAATCAGATTTTAAGGGACTCGAAACCCGCTTACAAAATGAAGGATAAGCATGAAAGAAACTAGAGAAGCCAAGACCTAGATAGAAAAGCTACAAAAAAACCAGCAACTAGGAGAAAAGGACAGCATAGAGCCAGTGAGAAACTGGCATCCAAAAATCAACATTACATATCAAATAAAAACTTTAATGGACTCCTTTGCATTCTTAACCAACAACATCATGGCCTTAGCGGCTTCTCTCAGATCTTTGTTCTCCTGCTTCAGCTGAATGTCTTTCGTCTTTGTCTCCAAATCACTGGTCGTCTGCCTGGTCCTTCGCCTGGAGATTTGTGGAGTAGAGTTGGAGGTCGGCAAATCATTAATGATAACCATATCCTTATTCTGATTTTTCCTCTCCAAGTGATCCACCAAGGCATTCATATTTTGAGACGAGATCCTCAAGACCTAAAGACTGTGGTTCATAAAATTCTTCAATGCCTTCTCAGTTTTAGCAACTCGATTGATGATAATTTCGTTATCAGCCTCGGTCTTATCTTTGACAATTCTAATCACATCTTCTAGGTGTTTCAAGTCACCTTTTATAAGATCTTTCTTCGACCAGTCCTGCATTTCAATTTCATCCTCTGCTTCGCTAGTTTCCCCCTCTGCACTCTTTTTCCCCGAATTAGTATCCTTGATCAGATTGTGAATCTTATACTCCAGGTCTCTCTGTTTACTCTATATGCTGGTAATATTTTCAATAACCCACCTTTGAAAATTAAAAGACTCTAGCGTGCAATTTCAAGCAGCATTCAAAATGGTGTTCGTCATGTCCCTTTCCTGCTCAGAACTCACAGAATTAGGGTTAGCTTCCTCCATGGAATTCTAGGCAACATTCCTGCTATCCGAAACCATAGGGTTAGAATCAGGGTTTTCAGTATAAGCATCTCTTTTCCCTTCCTCCTCTTCTCCAGCATCCTCTTTCTTCTCACTTTCCAGATCAATATCTGCCTCCTTCCCTTGTTCCTCCTTCATACCATCAACCAAATTCATGTCCACTTTGTCAATGTCGATCCTTCCTTTTTTATGGATAGGAACATTAGACAAATCATCTTCAGACTCATAGTCATTATGACTCTCTGAAATATGAGCATTTGTCACCAGATTATCATCCTTGCTAACCCTAGCTTTTTTCTTCAAGTGTTCGTAAATGAGCAAAATAAGCCCCTGATGGGCTATGGGGTAAGATTTGGGCTTTTCGGCATGGTCAACCAAGCTCTCATTCAAGGAGGATGCTAAATAAAAGGGCATAGAAATCTTAAGTATAACAAAATGATAGTTGTAAACTTTAGTAAATCTACCATCAACAGTCATGAATTCCATCAAAACCCTTAGCATCTTCTGCCAAAAAGACTTAACCTGATGAGGGAGGTAGTAAGAAACGTTGTCTTTCTTGGCAAGCCGAGCCTTCTCATCATCAGTTTTCGGGAAATTTTTAATTGCTTCAGCGACAAACTTTCGGTCTTTGTAGAACTTTGTGCCCTCCTTCTGCAATCATGTGACCTTCGCAACCAAATCCTCATCAATCTTCCAGGTCTCCCCAAACAACATAACTTTGTTGTTGTTCCAACCCTTAGCAAAGCCTTGAGACACCGATTTTTTGCTTCCATGCAACTTTTCCATATAGTCTGTGAATCATGTCTATGGAGCCTCCTCCACACTTTCCGCTCACTTTTCCAGTTCTCACAATCAGACGACTCATTCTGGTTTAGGTTACCTCCCATGTTGAAAAGCAGGTCGAGGTCTTCAATAGTATATCTCACAAATTGCAGACCAAGACTTAAACATAGGCTCTTGAGAAAAATACTGGATTCACAAAACAAAGTACCTTCCATGGTTTTAAAAAAGTAAATAATAATGGTCGCAGAGATCCAACACTTATTATTTTATAAGTCCCATCACACCATTGATCATAAAAAATGGTGCCTAAAAATAATCATTAACTGACATTCCACATACCCCCAATCTCTACCTTTGATTTCTGGACCCCAAGGGGTAATCATGATTTTAACTTTAACCATTAATATGATCAAAAGATAATTGCTCCCGAACATCCCTTTTACATCAAGGGCTTCTCCAATATATTTAGATTCCACCTCTAAATAGACCCCTTCATTAGCTAAAAGGTCTGCAACCTTATTGCCTTTTCTTAGAGTATGGGTTATGAGAATACTATCGTAGTCATTTAATAACTTTTTAGCACTTTCAATAGTATTAGTTATATTCCAAGATGAAGAACTAGTTCCTTTAAGAGCCTGAATGATATTGAGGGAGTCACCTTCCAACCATATTTTTTAAAATTTGAAACCCTGAGCAAGCTGGAGGCATTTCAGCATAGCCTGAGCTTCAACAACATTATTATTTTGAACTCCTAAGGGAGAAGAAATAGTAGCAATGTAGACACCTTGAGAATTTCTGATGACACGTCCCCCTCCAGCCTTCCCAGGGTTGCCTTTAGCAACCCCATCAAAATTCACCTTGACCTAGTCATAATCGGGAAATCTCCATACAACATTACCTCTCCTAGTCTTATTGTCAGATTTGCAAACTTTGTGAATCAGATTCCATTCAGTAAGGATACCTTTCTCATTATCATTCATGTCAGCAAAAAACCATTGCTTGTTGTTTCTATGAGGAATATTTATGTTTTCTTTTATAGCCCTGCAAATTTTTTCAAAGACCACCTAAGATGTGCACTTAGCTTCCCTAAAGATTCTGTTATTTCTCTCTTTCCAGATATACTAGCAAGTCATGGGAAGGATCAAGGACCAGAGATTCTTGATGAGAGGAAATTTGGTGGGAAAGGTCCATTGCCAAATAGTTTCCTTGAGATTGTTGTGCATAACCCAATCAACTTTCCATTTCCCCAAAAACTTATTCCAGATTTCCCAAGTGAAGGAGCAATGGATGGATAGATGATCAACTGATTCTTCCTCTTTCTGACAAAGCTCACACCTGTTAGGAAACATAAAACCTCTTCGGGCCATGTTATCAATAGTTAGAATTCTATTATGAATAGCAAGCCAAAAAAACATGTTAACTTTAGGAATAAGAATTCTATTCCACACTTTACCCCATATTGGGTTGTTGATATGGGTAAATGTGTTTTTATAGGTTGAGGCAACAGTGAAGTTACCCTTAGGATTACTCTTCCAGAGGAACACATCATCAAAATCTTTATTAGTAGAAAAGGACAGCAAATCTTGTTGAAGCAGCGAAAACCTAACATATATAGCATCAAGCCTTACCCATCTATTCTCCTTCCAGTAGTTACAAACCATGGAACCAAACTTTCTTTTACATTCATCAATGAATTGACTACAGTCTTGATTAAAGAGAGGTTCATCTTTAATCCAAGGATCCTCCCAGAACCTAATTTTGTCACCTTTGCCTAGGACCCATCCAGCTCCAACTTTGGCAATTTTAGTGGATTTGATAATACTATTCCATATGAAAGACCCAATAGGGATGTCATCAAAGTAGAGGAGAGACTAGAGAGGTTGATCATGGATATATTTATCAAACCAAACCCAGTTCCAATCTTTCTTAATGCCATAAGCCCTCCATATCTGTTTAGCAAGCAAAGCTTTATTAAAAGTTTTGAGAGCTTTAATACCTAGACCTCCCTTGCTCTTTGGCTTACACACTTTGTCCCAGGCAACCAAGGCAATCCTTTTTTTTTCTTCTACCCTTGACCAAAGAAATCTTTTCTGAATCCTCTCTAAAGCTTCAGTAAATTTAGCCAGAATACCAAATAGATTGAGAGCATAGACGGGGAGATTCTGAAGAGTAGCTTGAAGGAGCTGCAATTTTCCTGCTTGAGATAACACGGATCCTTTCTAGCCAGCCAGTTTTTTGTTGAGCTTATCAATTAATAAATTCTAGAATGAATTTGGGGGAACTAATCCCAATGGGAGACCCAAATAAGTGGAGGGGAGCATTTCCACCTTGCACCCAGTGATATTAGCAATTCTTTGTTGTCTTATGATAGGAGTATTCATGAAATAGATAGCAGACTTGTCCCAATTGACTTGTTGGCATGTTGCCAATGAATATGAGCTTAGAGCACCTTTAAAGGCAGCAACCTCCCCAATAGAGGAATATCCCATTAAAATTGTATCATCAACAAATTGTTGGTGAGTACAAGACACCTTAACAGAGGAAGGTTGAAGACCTTTGATATTTTTAATCACTTTCATTTTTTGGATCAGTCTGCTCATGCTCTCTGCCAAGATGGTAAATAGGATAGGAGATATGGGATCTCCTTGCCTAAGCCCCCTAGAAGATTTAAAGAATCTAGATGGAGACCCATTGATGAGAATTGAAAACATTGGGGTGGAGATAAGCTCTCTGGTAATTTTGATTATCTTCTCATCAAATCCAAAGGCCTCCATAATTCTGAAAAGAACTTGCCATTCCACTCTGTCATGTGCTTTAGCCAGATCCAACTTTATCAGAAATCTTTCTTTATTGGCAGCATTAAGAGAATATATATTCTCATGCACAAGGATGATAGAATCCAAAATCTGTCTACCAGGGACAAATCCTTTTTGCTCTTCTGAGATGATGAGGGGGAGGACAACCAAAGTCTAGAAGTCATAACTTTAGAAATGATCTTATAAAAGGAGTTACATAGACTTATTGGCCTGAATTTTCCCATGGAATCCGCCCCAGCCACCTTAGGAATTAAGGCAATAAAAGTAGAGTTGATTTCCTTAAGGATTCTTCTGGAACCAAAAAATTCTTTAACATTAACTGTGTCTTTTCCCACAATATGCCAAAATTCCTAAAAAAAGAACATGGGGAAGCCATCAAGTCCCGAAGCCTTATCCCCGTGAAAGGACAAGACCTCTTTTTTAATTTCCTCAGCAAAAGGGATAGCAGAAAGGGCCTTATTGTGGTGAGGTTCAATTATCTTGGGGATGTTGTCAACCAGATCATGTTGCTTAGCAAAATCAATCTCCTTACTACTTGTGAGGAGCTAAGAGAAGAAACTAACAACTTCATCCCCAATGTCATCATCTTTAAGAAGAATTTTGTCCTCGGTAATTAATCTAGATATTCTATTCGTAGCTTTATGTTTCATAGAAGTCATGTGAAATTTTTTAGTATTTCTATCCCCAGCTTCCAACCAAATAGTCCTGGATCTCTGTCTCCAATAGATTTCCTCCCTAGATATAATGTTGTGAAGTTTGACTAAAATATCATCTTCCTTAGCCTTGGGATACTTTTCATATCCATCTTTCTGTATAGAGTTTTGAATCTGTTCTAATTCCTCCTTCAGATTTTTTTTAGTTCAAAAATATCACCAAAAACCTTCTTATTCCAAATCTTAATGTTATCTTTGATGTTTCTAAGCTTTTTAGCAACTTTGTACATGGTTGTTCCATCCACATCAATATTCCACCAATTGGCAATGGATTTTTCCAAAGAGGGGTGAGAAATCTACATTTTCTCAAACCAGAAAGGGAAACATTGTTTACTCTTAATAGACTCAACAACGAAAGAAATGGGATAATGATCTGAGCCTATTCTATTGACAACTGACAGGGAACATCTACGAGAAAGGATCCAGTCATGAGTAATAAGGGATCTGTCAAGCCTTACTTGAATGAGGTCTTCTCCATCCCTTCGATTAGACCAGGTGTAAGAAGCTCCAGTGAGATCAGTATCAATAAGAGCATTGACATTGATGAAGTCCATCAAATCAGTTCTGCTATCCAGTTGGGCTTGAGTTCCTCCAAATTTTTCAGATCCTTGCAGAGTAGTATCAAAATCTCCCATCAACAGCCAGCTGTCCTAAGAGAAAGAGCATATTTTCTGCTGGATTTTATCCCAAAATTTACTGCTAGTAGCTTTGGAATTAGGGGCATAGATATTTGTAACCACCCACTCCTTTCCTTTAGTGATGCTTTTAACTTTCATAGATATAATATTACCATCTTCATCAATCATATCTCCTAAAATAGTTTTCTTGTTCCAAAAAATAACCACCCCACCTAAGGCCCCATTCGAGCCACTACCACAAACTCCTCCATTTTTAAAGAACTCTAAATTATCAACTTTCTCCTTAGTCATTTTGGTTTCCTGCACAAGGATAATATCCAGCTTATGATCTCTAATGAGATTCCGTAATATATCCTATTTATTGAGACCATTTAGGCCTTGAATGTTCCAGGAGATTACCTTCATTTGGAAACTTGGGAGCAAGATTCCTGTATAGTTTGTTGCCTTCCATCAGCTATGTTTTGCTTACTCTCCTAGTCCTTATGCCATTTAATGGTTTTATGACCCTGCAGAGATTTGGAAAGACCAATATCTGCTTTAGATCTAGTCCTAGTTTTCACCCCATTAGGGCATCCTGCCTTCTTATTTTTCTTTTTTCCATTCCCTATTATTTCTTCCTCATGTTCATCTCTGAGATCAGCTTGCATATTATTCCACAGTTCTCCTATTTTCTGGGAAGAAGAGGACGTGTCAACTCCAACATTCTGAAATAAAGAGTTTAGGTTAACCTTAGGCGATCCAAACTTGTTCTTCCTTCTAGAATTAACTTCAGGTCCTACATAATCATTTGGGAAGTCTTTATCACTTTTCATTACACTGACTTGAAGGGCCCCATGTTGGGATTCGATTATATCATCAATCTCACCTTCTTCAAGAATCTCTTCAATGATTACATTCTCTTCCTCCTAAGTTTGTAAGACTTCAAAAATATTGACCGTTTTGATCTCAAATCCATTGATTTCATCCTTTTTATCTTCCTTTAAAAGGGAACCCTTAAGAGGGATAGCATTTCTATCATCTTTTGGTAAATCTTTTAGGTTACTAGAAATTCTGCTTCCTCCTTCCACTCTACTATCTTCCTTAATATTATTCTTTTCTTTCCATACCTGTTTATGAGGATTATTAACCTTCATAGGTTTTTTGGGGTTACTAGGGCAAGCCTTAGCCCAATGTCCAGCTTTCTTACAGGAGAAGCACACAAAGGGGAGGGACTCGAACTCTATTGTTTGTTCCCATAACCCAAGTTTGGAATTTATATCAATAGAACTAGGAAGATCCATCTTCTGCGAAATATTGACACAAATTCTCACATAAACTAGTCTCTTTCGAGCTGCAGTCATTGGATCTATCGCAAAAAGCTCCCCAAAGGAATTTGCTATACCTGAAAAAACATCCTCAACCCATAATTCAAGCGGCAAGTTGGGTAACCTTACCCAGACTGGAGCAAATTCAAAGAAGGAATCATTGAGTTCCATGTTTGGAGACCACTTTCTCAGGGAAAGGGAAGATTTACCAAACATCCTTGGTCCACCGCTTAATGTTGCTTCCAGATCTTCCCCACAAGAAAAGGAAAAAACAAAGAAACCCCTTAACAGGGCTGAAACATCAACCTGACCTTTCAGCCTCCATTTTCTCTTAACAAAGGATCTAACATCCTCAATATTGGGTCGTGGTCCAACAAACTTTCCCACTAGAGAGAAAGCCATTAAAGAAATGCTATGATCAATAACCAAATCTGGAACAACAATAGCTAATTTACCCATTTTTCTATCAGAGATGTCTTCCACAGAGGGGAGAGACGATTTTCCAGTAGGTTTGTTTGCAAAAAGACCACTCCAGGGTTTGAGAGCCTTCACCTCTGTAGTCTTTTCCAAGTCAGATTTCACACCCTCAGGACCCGATTTTGGAGAATCTTTCATCCTTTTACGGTCAAGAGGAGGGTCTCGATGCTGTGGGTCCCCATTCGGTCTCCCATCCTCATCATCCAACGCTTGTCCTTGAGCTGCAGAGGCAGCAGAACTAGAGGAACCAACATCGGTGTTCCCTTCATTTCCAGAATTCAAATTTCCTTCTGCTTGCATTGTTCCCTCCATTTCCGTCCTCTCTTCAAATTTTTAAAATATACATAATGTTAGTTTAGATTCCATTATGTAATTAGTATTAACATTTCTATTGCATTTCATTTTTAATTAAAATTTTTTTTAAATTTTTTTTATTTATCTCTTTTAATAATCATTATAATTGGCTCCTTCTGTACCTACCTCCTTCCTCCCTCTTTACAAAGTGACAATTTAAATTACTATGAATTTTAAATTAATCTCACAATTTGTTAAGAACATGTTTAATGTAATAATTAGTTTTCAAGTGACATATTCTCATATTAATCTAGCTTATAACATCCTATACCCTAATAATCAAACAATTATTGATTATTAGAATAGTGATGCATTTTCCATCACCTCATATTAAATATGTATGTGTAGGCTTCACCTAAGGTCACTATCATAGTCTTGGATATGAACCTTGTAACTTTGTCATTTACATTTATCTTTGATGTGTTATATTCCCTTGTACTAGACATTGTGAGTAAAGCTAGCACATACTCACTTCCAAATTATGCACTATCATAAATGAATATGACATTAGACAACTAATCCCACCTAATCCAGACTCCATTGATAGGAACTTGATGCTCTCTCTCTCTCTTTCTCTTGAAATGACTCCTATCTATCAATCCATTAGTCTCTCTCCCTCTCCTTCTTCATAGACCTTCATATCTATATATCTTCGCCCCTCTATCTCCATCCCTCCATATTTCTTCTTTAATCTCTTCCCCTATGCTATCTCATTATTTCTTATCTATCTCTCTCTACCTATCTCATCTCTATCTTTTTGATGAATAGGCCTTCTTTATTAATTATAAATATTAAAGTACATATTGACAAAAAAGGTCAGGGGATACAAGATCGCCCCGCGAAAGTCACACGGCAAGATGCCGGAGTAAAAAAATAAAGCTATTCATCAAAAAACCTCCTCAAGTAGAGGCAATTGAGGGAGGAGGATTTGGATCATCTTTCTTGCCCCATACATTAGTGAGGTCAGGAGTCGGATCCGACACGGACCACCCATCTTCAAGGTCTTTGTCTTCTTCTCCTTCCTCCCACCTGGGAGGCGAAATTGCTAGAGCCAGGTGGGGAAACTTGGAGGTGGTGGCAATAGGCCACCCAAAGCCATCACCAGCAACAAGAGCCAAAGTCACGGGAGCCACAAAAGGCCACCCCGAGGTAGAGCCACAATGTAGAGGAGAAGTTGAGTGACGCCTCCATGCATCATCTCTCCCACCAAAGGAGCGACGAGGAGCCTGGGACTGTGGGGTTTGAGAGCGTTGGGCGAAGGAATTGTAGCCACGACGATGACCACGGGGCAGAGTGTGGTCGACAGAGATAGAATCTAGTGGCACTCTGACAACCGCACAAGGGGCGTTGCCCCAGTGCTGGAGGAGCTTCTGTAAGTGGCCGACCTCAAGAGACACTTTGTCAGCTTGTACCTGAATCTACATTAATACATTATTACAAATGCAAGCTTTAGCATAAAGTGAGACATTAATATCCAAAGAGCCATGAGTAAAAAGAACTGCATTTCTATCTTTCCAAAGAGTAAATAGGATCTCCATTCTGAAAGCATGCCATATTTGGGAAAACTTGAAGGGGATTCTAGGTGAATCGCCCAGAAGAGCCATATGATAAGAAAAGGGCTCAGGCTGAAAGAAATCATGGATATCGCTCTAGTACTGCTGAGCTCTTCTACATAACCAAAAAATGTGCATAAAAGTTTATGGGTGACCATAAAAAGGGCATTGGGGATCAGAAACCCCCAAATGCTTAAGTCTGGAACCCAAAGGCAGCCCTTGAAAAAGCACACACCAAACAAAGTGTGCAATCTTGGGTTCAGTAGTGGCGGACCAGACAACAAGAAACCTAAGTCTCCAAGAATTATGAGAAGACTACAAGTGCCACCGCTGGTTGAGAATATGGACCATAGGCAAATGGGGAACCAACCAGAGATAACCCATTTTGAGTTTGTAGCTAGTGAAAGGAGTCCAAGGATACCACTTCCAATCTTTCCACCAAGGTCTAACATAATGAATGCTAAGCTTATGTAACAAATGTGAGGGTAAGGCCGGAACCAGAAGGTCATAAGTCTGTCAATTTGGTCGAGATAGACGAAACTGGACCTTGAGGTCATCCCATGACCAGAGACTCATAGAAGCTTTGGAAAACGGATCCTTAGGTGTTCGAATGCCACCTTTGTGAAAACGTAGAGTACTAACACCCTAGATTTTGGCCAGTGGTAACCCTTGCACCTGAAAAAGAGGTGACCACTAGAGGTTGTGTTGATTCATGGAGATCCCATCACGAAAACCATCACCCACCCATCGAAGCCAAGGCTTGATAACTTCCCAAACACACCAGATTCTTTTAACAACAAAAGTACCTTGGATCTGAACAGGGTCTTTCATAATGAGTAGGGTTTGAAAACCAATCCCCTTCCAAGCCGACCTATTGGTAGGAAATCCTGAAGAAATGCAATGCCGAAGAAGAATTTTCCAAGCCTCGTCGCCATATAAGACTTTGATTATCCATTTAGCACACAAGGCAAGCCCTTGTTTCTGGGTAGAAATAAGGCCAAGCCCCTCCAAACTCCTTGGGAAGATAACAATACTCCCAAGCAACTCTATGGAAACCTTGATGGTCGAACCCAGAGGCCCAAAGAAAAGCCCGCAAAAGTCTTTCCAATTTCATGCAAGAGGCCTTAGAAGAAGCCCAAAATGAAGAGTAATAGACATGGGTGGCATCCAAAACCTTCGAACAAATTTGAAATTTATGAGCTAGAGAGAGAGGCTTGGTAATCCAATAGGCCAACTTTTTCTCAATCCTGCCTAAAATAGCATTCCAAAGATCCATAGGCGAAGCTTGAAAGGCAAAAAGAATGCCCAAAAAGAGAAAATTTTTGCTGTGATGAAGCCATTTCCAGTCATATTGAAGAATCCAAGGCAAGGTGGGAAGAAAAGACTACCTATAACATTGCGTCTTGTGCCATTGAGTGGCCAAGCCAGAAGCCAAGCAAAAGGTGTCTAGACATTGGAGAGTGAACTGTATATTATCTTCTTCCTCAATGAGAGTGAGGAAGGAGTCATCTGCAAAATGGCCATTGACAAGTTGAGAAGGTGACTCAGGCAGGGAGATACCACGAACATGCCCAACATAGATAGCATTAGCAAGTAAGTATCCAAACCCCTCCGCCACAAGAACAAATAAAGCAGAAGCTAGATGACATCCCTAGCAAATGGATCTGAAAAGGCCAAAAGCCTTAGACTGACAACCATTAATGGTGATACAGGCTGAGGCATCCCTGAATAACATCTAGATAGACTGAATGAATTTGGGGCCAAAGCTAAGAGCTTTGAGCATAGCCAAAATAAATGCCCACTCAATGCGATCATACGCCTTAGCGAAGTCAATCTTAAGGAAGATTGCTCGCTGCTTGGAGCGTCTAGCCTTGTCCATCCCTTCCCAAACAACAATAATATTATCTATAATAAACTTGGACTTGATAAATCCAATCTGCTCCAAACAAACAATCAGAGGCGGGAGATGACAAATCTTGAGAGCCAAGGCTTTGGCAATGATCTTATATGAGACATTGAGCAAGGTGATAAGCCTCCAATTACAAATGTCCTTCAGGTCCCCAGCCTTAGGGATGAATTTGATGTTACCCCGGTTAAGCATTGCTACTAGGGACTGGGAGTAAAAAGCTTCGAGGTAGACCTTATGAAGGTCAGGACCAACACAAGGCCAAAGGGCTTTGTAGAACTCACAGGGGAAACCATCATACCTAGGGGCTTTATCATTCGCCATAGAAATAATAGCTTCCTTGAGATCATCAATGGTTAGTAAGATGTCACAAAAGGTCTACTGAGACTCGGAAAGCCATTTGGGAACAACAACTAAGCAATCTTGCAAAGCTTGGGCTCTGGCCAGAGAGTCTCCCTGCGCTGTGAACACCTTCTCATAATGACAGACAAAAGCTTGCAGAATATCGGGCAGCTCGGTGAGAACAACATGCCCTTCTTTGATTTTCTTAATCCCTGTAGAGGTATGACGTGCACACAAAGCCAGGAAAAATTCTTTGGAGGCCCTATCGCCCACCTTGAGCCAATGTAACCTGGCTTTTATTTGAGCTCCTATGGCAGAATAGCTATCTACAACTTGTTTCTGATGATGGAGTTGGGCTAATCGAAGTTACAGGTTAGAATCAAAAGGATTCAAGGCTAGAGCTTTTATGGTAGCACAAAGATCTTTGGTGGTCGCATCATACAACCGCCTGCAGTACATGGCAAGTTGTCTACCATAAATGCGCAGAAACCTCACAGAGCGGGCAATGGCATCATTCCACCATGTAATCCAACTAGTGTGATGATGAGGCCTTGGTTCTAAATTCCAAACCCTTTGAATGTGGGCCATCATGGCTTGATGATGTAGGAGAGACGTGTTGAGGTAGAATCGCATCTTGGAAGGACGCTACCTAGTTGGCTGGCATTCAATGCTAAACTTTATGGGGAAGTGATTGGACAACCTCACATCAACAAGAGGAGTGACAGACAGATCTTGATCTTCAGAAAAAAATAAAAATTGCGCAGTAATCATAGCACGATCAAGACTTTTAAATATTCTGTCATAGCCAGCTCTGAAATTAGACCAAGTCTGCTAGACCCCACCAAGGCGATGACGGTTTGTGTTGGGGTCGAAAAGACCCAACTTATTACACATATAGTACCAGGCTTCCCTCTCGCTAGTTGTCCATCGAAAAGGCAAAATTCCATCCTTATCAGTCGCCACCTCAACCATATTGAAGTCCCCACACATGACCCAAGTTGCAAGTGGCAGATTGTCAACAATCCAACGCCATAGGTGTGATCTATCAACCGCATCATTGGGAACATAAACATTAACAATCCCAACATAATGATTATCAATTGATAGCAAAACCCATACAACATGCTGCATGGGATCAAAACTGTGAGAAATAACTGCAGAGAGCCAACAAGGTGCAATGAGAGTAGCAACTCCACCTCGACCAACTTCATGTTGGGAAGGAAAAATAAGGCTATCCGGCCAAATAACACGACATGCAATAGTGAGCATGAAGCCAATAATTTTAACTTCTTGAAGGCAAAGAACATCCAGGCCTACAACACGTTGACGGACATCTCGAACATAATACTTTATGGTGAGGTCTGTAAGACCTCAAACATTCCATGAGATGTAATTCATGAAAACTCTTGCACATCATCCTCATCCCCAAGAGAGGAGAAGCCAATGTGGAAAAAAACTGAACTGAGATCGGGAAGAGAGTCCCTAACGGAAATAACTCGTCATTTTTCTGAATCACAATCTGCAATCTTAGCATGCCTAGAAGGGCTGTGAGAACGACACAGAGAGTGTGGAATAGAAATAACAGACGCAACTTGAGGAATGCGAACCCAAGGGGGTCGAGTGGTACTAGAAGAATCCTTTCCTTACTGGTTAGAGTTTGAAACCGAAGCAGATGACGTAGAGACCGCCTGGGCAGACGATGTTTGCATAGGAGGCTCCGTCGTCGACTGGGAACTTGAACTAACGGGTGGATTTTGGGCTGAAGCCACAAAGTTTTTGCCTTTGCGAACTATAGTGGTCCATTCATCCTTCTTAGCTCCCTCCATAGGTCGAGATCCGGTCTCCTTAACAAGGGGTTTTATTTTTGGAATAGCCAAGGGACAATCCCCGATTTTGTGTTTCGCCGGCTGACATCGATAACAAGTGTTGGGAAGGTTCAAATAGAGCACCTTCTAGGTGAAGGTATTGCCTCCCACTTGAATATCAACAGTTTCTTTTAGGTCGTGTGAAAGGTTGACCTCAATGCAGACCCTCTTTTAAGGGCAAGCATTAAAAAAATGGTTTGGTTCAAGGCAAATAACTTTGCCAACAGACTGAGCAATAGTTTGCATGAAAGGCCAACAAGGCAAAGGAAGACCAGGGAACTCAATCCAGACTGGGACTCACAACCTTTTGTCATCTAAGACAGAAAATTCTGGAGACCAACGCTGAAAAACTAGAAGGGAAGACCGAACGATCCATGGCCCATGAGAGAGGATAACCTCAACATGGGAAGGGTTTGAAAAGCGAAACAAAAAGAAGCCCTTGGTGAGGCTTTGGATGCCATCAAGTCGGACTCCATGAGGAGACTAGGCATTGGCAACCCAGTCACGAAGTATGCTTTCAGGAGGGATCCTACCCACAAAATAGCCTATCAAAGTGCATTTTTCAAGCCACTCACAAGCATTTTCAAAATCTTGAATAGGAAGAACACCATCAGGCGAGGACATACCTCGTGAAACACTTTCGGAATAAATTTGCGAGGGCACTTGTTCTGAGGCGCCATGAAGGTCCGTCGCAACAACTCCAGCACCAGCATCAACTGCTTGGCTAAAGTTGGTCGGAGCCATAATGAACGCAAAAGTCCCGCAGTAAATGCGGTCTGAAAAAATCAATACGCAACCTCAAACCCCAACAGAGCTCACGCAACCCCCCGATATATCGATCATATCAAAATCTTTATTTTCAGAATGAAGTCCCCATCTCTATCTTTATCTTTGTATCTTTTCTATCTTTATTTGCGTCTCTTGTTAGTAAAATTATTTCATTTGTTTCAATCTTAAATTTATAAAATAATATCATATATTAACTATAAACATATTTCTATATAAATTTAATTGTATTTCTATTTCTATATCTATATGAATTTTGACATTCTTTAAAAATCTAATTGTATTTCACGAATAAAATTGTATAGATACAACATCCGGGCATCAAATTTAGGCTTTTCCCCCAATATTACTCGTCACGATTATCTATGATTCCCAAGATCTTTATAAACGACACTTTCCAAGAATATGCAGTGTCCCCATGCAGTTATGGTAGAGAAAGGAATGGCCGCATCGATTATCTCTCTCCCCATGCTAAAAAGGTGGTGCCACTGAGAATGCAAATCAAAGCTAAGCTGCTCAACCCTCCAGAAGAGAAAGAAACAAAAGAAAGAAAGAAATAGCATAATTTTAGGAATCATAATGGGGGAGCCATGCATAATTGACAGATTCATAGACAAAGGCAACCCAGTAAGCCACAGGCTCTTCAGAGTCCGCAGGACTGTGTTCCAAATGCTGGATGACAGGGGCTACATTGTGGGCGATGCGGACCTCAATATGACTCTGTCCGAGTTTCGCGTTAATTATGGTGAAGAACCAAGTAGGAGTGACCTCTTCATCTCTACCAAAAGCCGCACTAACCCAAGAGAAAAGGTATGACACATACATTCCAAGTATGCAGTACCCTTTTTCTATTTTTGATCTTTTCAGAACTTATGAAAAAGGAATACTATACATTTGCCCAAATTTAATGTATTACACTGTTTTAAAGTCGAGGTTGTTTCTGCTTAGTATTTTTTAGGTAATTTCATTTGGATATAGAATTCAACACTACCCGTTTTCTTCTTTTATCTTTCAACTATATATAGTCTTTTCTCATCGTACATACGTCCGAATTCAGTGTTTTACCCTGGTTTGAGCTCTGATATTAGGCTTTTTCATCTGGGTATACAAGATTTATGAGTACCCATGTCTTTTTTTTTTTTTTAATTTTAATTTTGTTTTTCGTTTATTTAACTTTATAATTTTCGTTTGACTATGTAAATTTGCCTGAATTCAATGTTTTACCCTGTTATTAGCTCTGAGCTAGAATGTGCACATATTTTTGTAGGTTGTTTCATTTGGGCATAAAAATTATCAATACCCATTTTCTTTCTTTTGTGTTACACGGAGATGTCTTGTTGTCTTCTGATTCTGGGCGTATGATTGAGTTCAGTGTTTTATATCCTATTTCAATTCGTAGGTTATTTCATCTGGTTTTAAATATTTAGCATTAAATATTTTCTTCTTTCAAAGCTATCCCCAGCGTAATGCTTTCTTTCAATTCTGTAGGTAAAGTTGGAAGTCCATCACCCCGTTTTTAGCTCCGAGAGAGAATGACTTTAGTTTTTGTGAGTTATTTCATTCGGGTATAAAAGATTTACCAATAGCCATTTACTTGTTTTGAATTTTTTTTTCTTTAGTTTATAGTTTTCTCCGTTGTCTGTGTCCATATGCCTGAACCCAATATTTTATCTTGTTTTGTTCTCTAGATGTGATGTAATTTGAGTTCTGTAGGGTATCTCAGTGGGTTTAAAAGCCTTTCTACTACTCATTTTATTCCTTTATATTTAAAGATTTATTTATTCTTACATTGCATTCATGTCTTACCCTGTTTTGAGCATTGAGATGGACTGAGCTTCAGTTTTGTGTGGGTCCTTTCAACTGTGGATAAAGGATTTAATCACTCTTCTGTTTCAGATTAGGTATATGCTGAAGTTCATTTGATAAAATGAAAATCTCGCCTATGAGGTCTAAGAAGTAATGTTTTCTATGTGGTCCCGACGTTAATGCTTCCTGCAGTTCCAGAATGGGTGCATGCTGAATTTTTTTTATTAAATGTCTTGTAGCTTGAGGAGATTGGGATATTGTTCCATGTTTAACCTTGATTTGATTATCGAGATGAAGTGAACTTAGATTTTTCTGTGCCATTTCATTGGTTATAAAGAGTTTTGCTACTCTCTCGTGTCAGAAACAAGTTGGAAACAAGCAGCAACTGCATATTGCCTAAAATGTCCTATGGCTCCACAAATTTCTTTTTTTCTTATTTAATATATCTTGTCCTTTTTCCCCAAATTTAAACTGCACAAATTGTTATTATAATGTAATCTTATTAATACAAATTTAATATGACTGCTTAAAAGTTGTGAACTAAAACTAAACAGAAATCTGAAAAATCAAATATTCATGAGACCACCAGCTTCACAAATAATTCCTAAATAAGCTGAGCAGTAGCTGCTAGCCAGAATAAGCTAAGCAGCTGCATGGGGAGCTGCCCTAAGAGGTGATTTTTTTATTTCGTATTCTGTTTAATTTTACTTTGTTTTTAATCTTTTGAATGCAATGAACTTGGGCTTTTTTAGGTCATTTTGTTTGGGCATGATGATTTTAACTGCACTAGACGTATGCTGAAATTTATTTGATAAATAAAAATCTAAAGCAAGGTTGAGGTCTATATAGTAATGTTTAAAATGTTGTTATAGGTGATGTGTTTGGGTTGCGGATGTTATTTTTTTATAAGCGTTAATGTTTGTTCTGGTTATGTGTGGCCTCTTAATGCAGCGAGGAGGAAGATTTGTAAATATGAGCATACGTGGAGTACATTCTCAAGATTTCTAACCATAGAAAAGCTTGTAGGCAATGCTTGCATGTGCCTTTGTTACAACACCACCTTGCCACAACTGTATTAGAGATCTGGCATGCCTTATTTCGATTACGATTTGATTTAATCCCTCCAAGATTTTATATATGAGATATTTTTCTTTCTTTTTTGAATTGGTGGGTTTTTAAATTTTTGTTATGGGATGTTTTTAAAGTTGCGAGGTAAGATTAATAAACATGTTTGCTCTACGTGAGTATCAGAGTTGACTTGGGCCATGGGTTTGCTCCCCATTGGTTTGGAGTTCGACTTCAATGCTTGAGCTTACCTGATGCCCGTGGCTAGTGGGCAATTGCGGGCATCCCAAGAGGACTAGTCTCGCCTCAGCTTGCCCCTCCCTGCCCCCAGCTTGGTAGTAAGACGAAGGCATGACAGGTTGGGCGTTGGGCTGCGTCACGGGGATACCTCTGAGTTACCAAAAAAAAAACAAAGATTTATAAACATGTTTAAGCTTGGACTATATTGTTAAGTTTTATGATTACTGATTGTACCATGAAATTTTAATTACACAAACTTGCCACAGTTGATGCAGTTATCACTGTGTTATTATGATAAAGGGTTTTGAAGCCCTGGTCACATCCTTATGGGTGGTTCACTTACCATTATACCATAACCATTCAAGAATTTAGGACTGTTAGGATACAACTATAAACCCTATTCTTACTGATCAGTGCATTGTCATATTGTTATCAAAAAAGTTTGCACCCTAACTAAGCTATTAACTTAGCTACCTATTGACACATGGGAACACCTCCAGGTTGTGGGTGACTTGTAATGGAGATGGACCTCCAGAGAAGGCTGGTAACTAATGATGCCTCACGTAAAACGTACTCTAAATTACTGATTTTTGATGAAAGGGATAAAGAACTGCCTAAAAGATGAACCTACAGCTATAATAGTGATGCACCGGATTGTTACTAATACTTATATCACTGTTTTGACACACAAGTTCTAAATATTCAGATGGTTTTTTGCTTAACTACAGCATTGCATTCAATTCATACATCAGTTTTTTGCAAGAAGAATTTGTTATGTGTAGTCATTAAAAGGAAAACAAGAGTTTTAATTGTTAGAAGATTGGTTTTTTACACTTCACAACTAACAACCTGCATGAATCTATGTATTTACTATTTTGCTATTCTAAGGTACTGTAAATGAAACATTTACTTAAGGACTTCAAAGGAAATCGCATAAACCGTGCATCAGTTACAATAGTACACACAAAGAAACTAGTTTTTGAAGGCAATATAACTGAACTTTTTTTGATGAAAGCTGTTCTTACAATGATATGCTTTTGAAAATACTTGATATTGCTTGAAAAAGGAAAGTTACGACTGCTGTTTCAGTCACAAAGTGACTGGTTTTGAGTTACAAGACTGTTATTTTGCTTGAAAGAGCTTGAGATAGCTACAATACTGAGCAAAAAGAAAGCAAGAACTAAACTCTAAAGAGGCCTAGTGGTGTACTTTTAAAGTACAACAGCTTGCTAACTGAAAATACCAGAAAAAATGTGTTCATCCATTTACTTGGTCAAAACCGTCCTGGGAGTCCAGCTGATGTGTCCTTCTTTCAAGGTCCTCAGAATGCTCCAAAATGGTAGGAAGATGCATTAAAGTCTTCTACATTGACCTATGTGTTGAAGAAGTTACTCAAACAGCTCTTAGATGCTTGGAATTGCCTTGAAATCTGCTCCATCACTTGAACAGCTCACCCATCTGCTCTAGAGGCTCTCCATGATGTCTCCACCTTATCAAACTGATCAACCATCTCTTAAAAGTTTGCAATAAGCCTCCTAAGTTTCTTGGGTCGGATGAAACTGATTTTGGGCAATAAAGACCCCTTAAACTGCTTGAGACTGAGTCATTAAGGATTGAAACTGCTATTTGAATGCATATCTACCCATTAGGCACTTTTTACACATGTCAAATGCCTCCAAAAGAGTCATAAGACTGATCTTACTACTGCATTTTAGGTTCTTGCTCTTTGTCATCTTCATAGCACTGCCTTACACTTATCCACTGTCATCTTCCTTGATTACTTTCATGACTGTTACTATGTTTTTGTTGAGCACTGTCACTGCTCACTGTTCATTTAAGGTGACTGTGATTTTGTTTGTGCATGAGCCTTTTATGGTTTGACTATCCCTTTGTGACTTGTAGCCTACTTTCATAGCCTTGATGTATCTCTTTGACATCCATTTATGACTACCCATCATGGCCTCTTGACTGTCACAGACTTTGCTCTTGGCTATGACTGTCACCTTACACATGCTTTCCACTGTTATTGTTTCTTGTCTTGGTGTTCACTGTGTGCCTTGACTTTTGTGATTGAGACAAATCTTGATTAGGACTGTGATTTATTTCAGGACTGTATACACACTCTTTGACAGTGACTTCTTGTTCTTGACCATCACTTTGTCATTTTCCTCTTTAACGTATATAGGACTTGGCACAAACTTTTCACTGTCAAGGTCTTCAAACACTTTGACCATTGTCACTTTGACTCTCTTCATCCACCGTTGGACTTCCCTTTTGTTCATCACGCTTTAACATTCTTTGACAAGCCCTATCTCCTTGTCACTTATCACTGTTCTCTTGATTACCTGTGCCATCTTTGTCACTGTATCTCCCAAAAGTATGACTGTGACTTCTTTCATTCACTGTGATCCTCTTGAAACATGAGAGTATGTGTTTTCCTAGATATGACATTGACTCAGACAAAATTTCTTTTCTAACCTCTATCATCATCACATGACTCTTTTACATTCATTTGGTGCCTTTTCAACACCTTCCATTCTCATGCCACTATGTACTCAGAGACAAGCTCACTGTCCTTTTGATGACTGTCACTCTTCATTGGCATCTTCATAATAGAGAATACAAACTTCATTGACCTTTTATGACAGTGAACACAAAAACCTCACTGGACAGTGAACACAAAAATGACTGACAGTGAACTCATAACTGTGACTGTCCCTACTACTTGGTCTTTAAATGGTGATAAGATCTCTGTATGCTATTCACAGGCCACTGTATCATTTCTCCCTGCAGTTCTCATTGCATGGTCTTCTATACTCACTGTCAAGGTCTTTAAACTTCATCTATATCCTTAGATTTGCATCTCTTTTGATTATTATTGCTTTACATATCTCTGTATTTTGCACACCTTGACAGTGGCCTCTTTAACCTAGGGCAGTAGGTTAGTGTCTTCATATTTTCTTTAATATTCTATTATTCTATGATCTTAATTCATTTTAGGACTAAGACAGTCCATTCTTGACTCTATACCTTAATGACCATTGCCACTGCCTAGTGTAACCTTCACTTATTTTAACTCCTGACTGCAATTTCCTCTTTGCTGCATTGTCATAGGTATGATATCTTCATTCTCTTTGCAAACTCTCCATTAGTATTGACTTTTGATGTATGTGACATCGATTGGGTTATGGAGTATGACTGAGAGAAGACCTTGTGTGTCTTTTGATGACTGTCATGTTTGAACGTGATTGTCTACTTTCATTGCTTGGTTGAAGCATTTGACAATAAAATATTTACTGTGACTGTTAGTGAACTCACTGTTTTGACCTTCACAAAACCTCATTGTTTATTTTAACCATGCACTTCCCTCTACTTAAGAACCCTTGCTGCTTTCATTGTTTTATGCTGACTGTGATAGTGACCTTTTATCTTGGATCCATGCCCACTGTCTTCTATCACTGTATCAGTAATATCTTTCTAGGGCAGGTTTATAAACATGACTTTCTATATGTAGGTCTTCATGGAGAAAAATCTCTCTTAATAGCTGCTAATTCATTGTCACTCCTTTTTCTTTTTATGTTCATTTGATCAACTTTTGTGTGTAGAATCAACTTTGTCACTCCTATCGTGTGTTACCTCACCACTGCTGTTGTGAACATTAGATTCCCAAGTTGTCTTCATGGTCTGCTACACAGACTGTCACTGTCCTCCTCATTCTGTTCAACACTAACTTTCACAGTGACTATCATGGGACTGTCATCATCATTTCATGAAGACTTATCATCTCAGCTATTGTCTGCCCTCTCCATGTTGACCATCCACCCCATTCTCCATTTTGTCTTCTTCTTCTTGCTGTTTACTTGCACTTTGTTTGCAGCCTTACCTTGACCTCTGTACCTTTGAATGACATTGCTTCGATGGATGAAATCCTTACATTCTCCTTCACCATTATCTTTGCTCATTAAACCATGTAATAATCTTTGACCTCACTGTCATACACACTTAGTGTCATTTTCTTTGAGCATTTCATTGTGCCCTTGTTTGAAACTGTCACAGTCCTGGGGCTTTGGTCTGTCCCTTCACACTGAAAGCCTCTTTTCCCCATATTCCCTTAGAAAAGACTAATAGAAACTAAGTCTTCCTTTCATACATAAAATCTCTGTCACTGTTCTTCATCATTCTCTCCACTTGGCTGTGACTTCTGGTCTCTTTTTAGCTAATAGCACTGTGTCAATATCTTCATCTTTGTGATGTAATACATTTCACTCACTCTTATGCATTCACTGTATTTACTACATGTGTTGGAGTATCACAATTTTCATCACACATTTACACATCCCAAACAATAGACATTGCTCATGAACTCTTCACCAGACCAAAGGACGCCTTAATAGATATAGGAAACGTGATCTTGATTTATCACAGAAGCTCAAAATGCAGAGGAAAAACAATAAACTCATACCACGGACCATTTTGGATATTGCCGTTTCAAACTCTCTATCATGACCTTCTTTTAGCACTGTTTACAAAGTTATTGCTATACATTTGGGCAAAGCCAAAATACCCTCGTTCTATTTGCTTGCTGTTCTACACAGACCTGACCTTTTCCATAGTTTGAACTAGACAAAACTCTTATGTGAAATATGCTTCCATTTTACTATATCAATGCAATCACTAGTGTAGAAAATCCCCAATAAGCATAAATGTGTGCAAATAATGCATAAAATCTAATAGTAAACAGCAAATTGGGCATGCTTTTAACAGCAGCAAGAGATTTTGAAGGGGCAAAGATAGACCTGGTATATTTCTCTTTACCACGTGCAAGACAAAGAAGCTAAAGTGTATTCTTTAGAGACTCTTTCAGCCACCCTTTGTATGTTGAAGCTGTTTGACTGTTTTCTATTTCTTAACTCCTTGCTGCTATTGTAGAAGGAAATCCGTTGCTGAAGTAATGAGCAACATGAAAGCCCTAAAATTAAGGTCAACCTTCTAAATGAAAGTTCAACTTCTTTTCCTAAACACGACTGCCTCCAAAACTAAAACAATGTGGTCATAAACAAAATTAAGGCATAACAACTCAGACTATTTCAACATAAGCATGATGTGGAGATAAAACATGAAAAAGCTCCACTACTAAAGCTTCCATTATTTTTTCAGTTATTTGTAACATATTGTCCAATTTTGAAAGCAGTTGGACAATGGTTTCAGTAACATGACTAACCATTTAGGACTAATGAATTAAAAGCAAAATTGGCTGACACATATCTCATGCGCAGTTTTTTCTTGGAGTTTTTGGCCTAAGTATGCTTTTGTTTTTTCTTTTATGAGAATGCTTTCTTTTTTAAGAAAGAAAAATATCAAGTACATGAATGTCTAGGAATCACAAAACCAGCTCAGGAATAAGTTAAGTGTCAAAATGGATCATACCAAAACCATTAATATTACCCATTTTGTGGAAATTGTCGGAATGTATCGGAATCGAACTTGACTGGACTGGAGTGATCCCGATGAAGAATACTTAGAATAGTGATAAACAAAGACAACTAGGTGACTTACTATAAATAGACGTCCTCTCCAAAATTCTTGGAGAACACATTGAACATCAGAAATCACTTTTGAAAAATGTATATGAGTCTTCTAGACCAGTTGAGCTCATTGGAAATATCAAATAATCCATCAGGAAATGAAAAATGTATTGAGTCTTCTAGATCAATTGAGCTCATTGGAAATATCAAATAATCCTTGGGCAAGATAGACACCCACTGAGAAGGTCAGAACAACTACACTACTAGAGAACTCTAAAATGGGGACATTACAAAACAGAAACAAAAGCCTTGGAAGTGTTGCGTAGAAGATGGAAAGAGATCTGTGAGATGTCTAAAAGAAAAGGAGAGATAGATGAATAGTGAGAGGGCCATGAAAGGCCAAGAATGTAATGTTTTGTTGCAGATTAGTTTGTAGCATTAAAATTAAATTTGAAATCAATAAAATTCATTAGAATATTGTGCTTATTTGGTGACTGCTGCAATGTTGAGTTTATGTTACATCTTTTGGTTTCTATCATGTTGAAAATGTGGGTATGGGGTTTTTTATTTGCATCATTAAGTAAACAAATTAAAATAATTTTTTTTTTTAATTAAATAAAAATAGCATTTCGGATAAAAATAAAGTAAACTGTAAAATTAAAATGTAATAAATCTTAAATAGTTCTAAAGTAATAAACTAAATAATGTAAGTACAACTAGCATACTTAGCTTTTAAAAAATTCTATTTAAAATATGTTAAGAGATATTATTTTCAAGGTGCCTATTTTGACTGTATTTGCAGGTTAAGTGGAATAGGTGCTTTGAAAATGATATCTCTCTACTTCTTTTACATAGATTTTTCTAAGGATAGGTATGCTAGTATCTATGCAGTGTATCACATTAAAATTTAAATGGCATTTATTGCTGCAAATGTCTCACACATGTACCTGTGTGTTTTTGCAGTCCTTTATTCCTAAGATGTATAAGTGGGCATTCCCAAAACTTCCTTTTTTTGGTAGCCTCAAACATTTCTCTGTCTTGGTGTCTTAGGCTGTTCATTTCTTAAGTTTATATTTCTTTATAAATGAATATCATGAAAAGTAGTAGCATGTGGGAAAAGAAGTTACTTTTCAAAGTTGTGTGATGTCTTGTAGCATGCGGAAAAAACATTTACCTATCAAAGTTGTATGATGTCTTGCAGTGGATGACCAAAATGAAAATCTTGGCTCAACTGTAAATTCAGTTGAGACTTGGGTAACATTCCTTTTTATTAGAGTGGACAAACACTGAGCTTATCATAACTTTTTATGTTCATCTTTTGCTGTTTCTAGCACATGTTTGCTTTCTGCTCTATGAACTTATTTGTTTTAATACATGAAGTCTTTGCAGTGCCTATTCTGTTTCTCTTCACTTGTCTAATTGCTTTTCCAGGTTTGGTAAAAATAACAATAGAAATTTAGATATGTTAAATTTATACACGAAGCCTTTGCAGTGCCTAGTCTGTTTCTCTTCACTTGTCTAATTGCCTTTCCAGGTTTGGTGAAAATAACAAGAGAAGTTTAGATATGTTAAATTTATGGCTGCTAGTTTGGTCATACATGATCAATGCATGTTGGGTAAATCTGCCCAACTTGTTTAAAAATTTGGAAACACATGAAACAGGCTAATTCTAACACCAAACTGATTGATTATATTCTTTATTTTGTTGTTATTAATTTTTAATTTCTATGTTATAGTATTTTCTTTCTTAACTTCATCAATGCTTTCTATACGTCAAAAATGGCACTATAATTAAAATTGTGATTGTTCCAGATATGTGTATTCTTTAATGTTAATGAGAAACTGGCAATAAAAGAACTTCAAGTGTATGCAAGGCGCATGAAAGATGACAACGTGCATCAGGCAATGATTATTGTCCAAGGAAAAATAACATCAGCAGCAAAAACTGGCATTAAAGAGATATCAACTCGTTACTTGCTGGAAATATTTGAAGTGAGCATTCTTAAATTATATATTGCTTTCATTTGTCATGGGATTATGAACTAATTGCTCTTCCCTTTGCTCTGTTTCAGTTTTTGATGACTAATATGACTTTAGATAAACTCTTAATTCTTGTGTTTGTAGATTCCTTAACACTTTTTTAAGTTTAAAGATATTGCAAAACATGGGATAATTCTCACGTATTTATTTTCCTAATTTTGAGATTGCCTTGCTGGTTGTGTCGTATCCTGTAATATATACTTTCTTATTTTGTACATCTGGAGGATTTGGAAATGTACAGATTTATCAGGGTGTCAGCACATAGATCTCATAACTTGGATTGTGTTCTACAAAAGAAAATACATCTTTTTCAAAATGTTCTTAACAATTTAAAAGGTTATCTTTTAATTTGTTTTTTTAGAAATCATGTTACATTATCTCTTGGATGCTAGAAATCTATGATGACATGTTTATATCAGACACGTACAAGCCAGACTCCTGATTGGCACATAATCTAAAGCCTATTGGCATCTTACTGATTTCACAAATGCTGATTAAAAGGTCTTAAGTATTCATCATAGCATAACGTGCTTTATGCATTAAATTTTCTGAAACCATAGCATACAGCATTAAACTTAACCCAAAATTAACAATTGACCATTTAGTGGTAACCATCCAATTTTTTTCATTTTTTCTAGGATACTAGAAATCTATGATTACATGTTTACGTCAGACTGGCACACAATCTAATATTCTCAAGTCTATTGGCATCTTACTGATTTCACAAATGTTGATTGAAGGTCTAAGGAATTATCAAAGCTTAACATGCTTCATGTATTATATTTTCTGAAACCAAAAGCATACAGCGTTAAACTTCCCCCAAAACTGATAAGTGACCATTCAGTGGTAGGCATCTAACTAACCACAACCAGCAGACAACATTCCTTTTTGAAATGCTGCATGACTATAGGAGTTAGTTCCAATTTCAATGGTAGGATGGATTGTGATGCATTTTCTTTTAATTAGTAAAGATTTGTCTTCATTAGAAACCTAATCTGTTTTTTTGTCTATTATACTAAGATTCTGGAATGGCAGAGCAGGGAAAAAGGGGAAAAGTTTAGAGGATGGCAGGAAACAACATCATTAAACATTTTAAAGCCTCTATATTAAATAGTAAATTGAATACTTGCAAGATTACCATAATACATCAAATAGAACACAAACTGAGAACTCGTGTGAATTTATAAATGTAGTTGCCTGGAGATTTGTGCCTTCACCGTTTACTGTCTCAGACACAAATAGGGGATGTCTCTAGACATAAGGATGTTATAGATGAAGTTTTCTTTCTACATCTCCTGCAAGTATTGTTTGGAAAGTTTTAAAACTTTTATGAAGTTTCTTAGATATATCATATAAATAAATAACACTGGTTCTTTTTATTGCAGTCTGTAATGTCCCCACTTTGAAATATGATTTAATAATAAATAATAATAAAAAAATTAAAATACAAAAGAATAAAAATAAAAATCAAATAAAAATATAAAAAAATAATTAAATATAATTGAAATTTGATTAAAGTTAATGAATGGTCTAAAGGCATGAAATGATAAGATGCAACAACCCCAAATATGAGGTATAAAAGGGAGCAGAGAACTCATTTGAAGGGGGAAGAATTTGGGAATCAGAAGTTAAGATCTGATTTAAATAAGAAGTGCAGATCTGATTGTGAAAGGTTGTGTCCCTTTCAAAGGGCAGAAATAACGAAGAGTTGCACTCTTTCAAAGGGTGCTAATGGTGAAAGGGTGTGTCTCTTGCCAAAGGGCATACATGATGAAGAGGTGTGACCTCTGCCTCACATTGAGAGATATAAAGGAAAGGAACCAAAAGCCTCCAGTGATATCAGCATCAATTAGATCAGATCAGATCTGTTATTAAGTTACAGGCAGTAACATCTTTGTTCTTGGTGGTATGCATGGGAATGTGCTGATTATGTATGCTTAATATATGAAGCTTGATAATGTTCTTATGCAGAATTTAGTAGTAATATTAATATAGACTGCAATATGTACGACAGTCATACTTAATTTCATATACATTCATAGTACATGAAAGACTATTATATATATAGCCCATTCCTTAATCTTCCGCTAATGCCTACGTAGGGATAGGGGGTTTGTGTAGGGAGAGGCAGAGTAATTCTGTCACAAGACGGGTAAGTCCCAAGATGGGGTAAGGACATATATTTCTGAAGCCTTGAGGGAGAGTCTTGAGATGGGCATGAACAGGTGTTCCTGAAACCTTGAGGGAGCCTACTTGTAGACAGTTTCCAAGCGCCTTAGCACAGTAATTCCACCATTCTCTATCAGGGTTAGAGAAGAATTGAGGGCAAACCCTTAAAATAATTAATATTAATTGTATTATGTGGAATTAGATGTTTTCTAAATTCAATAACTTAATTTAAGACATGATAATGTTTAATAATTATTGGAAAACAGGTAGCCTTCCGGTAGGGGACATTACACAATCTCAGAGTATCTCCATACAATGTTCTTGAAATAATGGTGTTCTTGTCTCGTCTCCTGTCTTTCCACTCTAGGTGATTGTCGTTTATTTTGTGATGTTGATCAAATATCCATACAAATGATTTAGTGTATGTCGAGAAGGGAGGAACTTTGGAAATGAGGGTATACAAAGAATTTTTCTTTATGTGAGCTTGTCCTAGTCAGTTTGGATTTATTTATTTTTGTTTTTATTTTTTATTATTTGTGATAGGTAGCTGGTCAATATTGGATGTTTTTACTGTTATTGGGGCGTCTTTATATTTACATTGAAGTTTGTTATTGCTTTTTTCCTACATGTGTGGTAGTTTGGAGTTGGGAAGCGGTGTTTTTTGAGGCTGAGCGCTTGAGGCCATAAACTTGTTTTTATGTCTAAGTTGGGGATGTGAATGGGGAAAGTAGCTGTTTGTTTCAAAAAGTATCAATGAAATTGGGAGATCATTATGTGTGTTAAAAGTCAGGATTCTTGGACACAATCAGCTAAGAATGGGAGGAGACAATGTTTGCTGGAGACAGTGCTGAGTTCGTTGCAAGGGTTGAGGGGCATGAAGTTGAGGGCCAAGTAGATGGGCATCAAATTGTGAAGGGAACTAGAGGAAATGGTGAAATTAATAGACCTTGAGTAGATTAGCTTAAAGAAGAATGGATTGTTTTTTTTTTTTCTGTTTTGAGTTCCGAGGAACCATTGTTGAGGAAATCTTTGGACAAAAGGGTGCTTAATATTTGGGGTGAAGTATTGGAGATTTCAGTTCATTTCTGAAGAACAGTTAAGAAAGTTTTTTTTTTTTTTTTCTAAATTGTGTTTTTCCTTTTCAAAATTAGTAGTATGGATGTATATAAATATAAATGTATGTTGTTATGGATGTACATATATTAATGAATGTAACTTATTATGATTTGATTTATATTTATTGCATATATAAGTTCCTTTATTGCATCACATCAAGGTTGACTACATATAACAGAATATTAAACCTTAGACTCCAGTGTAAGGTTTTTCTGTCAACAGTTATCCTTGCAAAGGACTTGTTTGTGGCTGATTCTGGAAATTTTTCTAGTCTCTCTAATTTGGAGTTCAATGTCAAACTCCTAGAAAAATCTTTTCCCAATAAAATTTGAGTATGAGGCCTCAAAAGACTTTCTTCTGAGTGTTTTTAGAGCTCCCACCAGCCAAAGAGAAGCAGACTATCATTTATCCAGTGGGCAGATTCGAGAGTAAGACTGCAACAATTTCAAGAGGTAATTCTTAGTGAGCTAAATTGGGTGGAATGTATGTTAGTAACATCTATGACTTTGGTGTGATGCTAATGAATTGCAATAATGAGACTAGAGAGAAAGTAGTCTCCCTTGTTGTGCAGGTTATTAAATGAAGAGGTGATGAAAAGGAGGCCTTCCATTATGTCTAGTGACTCAAGGTGGCTAAGGAGAGTCAAGAAGAACAAACTTTGAATTGCTTTCAAAGGTTGGACCACCCTAAGCATGGACCCAAATCTCCGAACAAGGATTTATCATTTATGAGTCATTAAGCCTTCCATTGCTTCTAGTGACTCAAAGTAGAGTATGTTAGGATCCTAATGCCCTAACCTTTTATTTATATTATGAACATTCTATTAATCCTAGATATTCATTTATTTAAATACATAGTGTGTGGATTTTATTTTGCATGGATTATACCTCATAACTCACTTGTTTTGATGCCTATAAATTGGTATATTAATTAAGATAACATCATCTTGGAATGATATTTTGTAGTAGAGATTTCTTTTAACAAGGTTGCCCTCTCAAAGGTGCTTGTGATACTTGTTCGATATTCATCAATATAAGTATATTTGGAGTTATTTTTGAGCATTGCATTTTTTTTTGCATGTTACTAATTTTGTAGGTGAGATCTTAACAAGTGGTGTCAAGCCTTTTCCAAGGTTGCATTTTGTGGCAACAACAATGTTTAGTGGATTTCTACAACTACCCATCATATTCTCACTTCACCCTTATAGGATCTTGGTGACCACTTACCAAAAAGTGGTTAAAATAGTGGATTTCTAAACATCTTTGGATTTCTAAACATCTTGGCTAAATTTTCTTTCCTCATAGTAGTGGTTTTTGTTGTGCCTTGCACACACTCCCCGTCGTTGACAAGGTCCCCCCTTTTCATTGTCTTGCCTTGTTGAGGTCTCGAGTAGGAGTTTTATGAGTTCACAGAGAAGAGTTGCTGCAGTGAGGAAGTTGAGCTAGGGAAGATGATTAGACCTAAAAAATTGAGCTAGTCGAAGTCCTAAGTCCTAGAGAATTCGCACCTTGAATGATTGCAATTCCTTTTGCAAGGGGAATCTAAGCCAAAATGCCTAAGGCAAAATTGCGAATATTGTCAAGTCAAAATCGCTCAAGAACAGGGTTCTGCAAGTTTCAAAACTTGAAGCCAAAATGCCTAAGTTAAGCCAAAAGTTGCTCTTTTTGGGTGAATTGGCCGAAGTTTAAAGTTTGCTAGGTGGATACAAAATCACCTATTCAACCCAATTCGCTCGAAATTGCTAAAGTGAAGCGAAGCTACTTAAAAGCATTCAAATAAGTTAAAATCTCGCAAAATGGCCGAAATGAGCGAATTTTAAAATCAAAACATTCTGACCCCAAACAAAATCGCACCAAGTGACTAAAGTGTGCGAATTTGAGAGGAGGAACAAAGGAAATCTCTCATAACGCCTAAATCACCCAAAATTTAAAAAGGACGTTATGACTTTGAAATAAAATCTCTCAAATATTGCATTTCGCCCAAATGGCTTGAACCTCTAAACTCATGGTAAAAAGGAACATTCATAAAAAAGGAAATCGCACAAGGGAGTTGAAATATGCGAAATCGAACATAGCGTTTTATTTCATGAAAAAGAAAATCGCACAAAGGCACTAAATCACCTGAATTGTTGAAAGGCAAAGTCATTTTAAGTAAAGGCTCGAGTTTTGAAACTAAAATGAAGGTGGCGTTAGAAAACAAATAAGAAATGAAACTTTGCACGGAAAGGGCAAATTACCCGAAGTTCGATGCTGGAGATAGGGCATCTAAGAAGCCTCAGCAACAAGGCCAAATTGCGCAAATAACCTTCAATAGCCGAATTTCCTTAGCCAAACGAAATCGCACAGTTCATGAAAGTCGCCAAGTTTCGTGAAAAGAGAGTGAAATAGATTGAATAAAGTCACACATTTTTTTTGGTTTGACCAAGATGAGTTTAAAGCAAAGAGACTCAAATCGCTCAATCATTTGAGAGTACGTGAGGGAAATAACGCCCAATTTTGTCGTGTAAGGAGGCTAAAGTCGCGTGGGGAGGTTAAAATCGCTTCATTTTGACTAAAAGCTTGAGTTTCATTGCTAAGGCAAAAATGTCTAGGATCAAAATCACGCTGTTCAGAGACTTATTCACAACTTTCGATTTTGCTTCCAAAGTGACAAGTCTCGGCGGTGTTTTCAGCCAACAGGCTCTCCTTGCAGTCACTACTGGGTAAGTTTGAATTTGCCTTTCACATGGTTAAAGTTTTGCAAAACGATCATACTTCTTTTACCTAGGGTTACTTGCAAAATAAATGGTGTAAAATCTTAAATTTAAACCCCAAGCAACAACCATTGGCTGTCAAACTCGACCTCTAGCCAAGATTTGAAACTAAAACAAATTTTAGGGACTTTGGTATACATTGAAACAAAAAATCATCTTTTCCAAATGCACACTCAAAACGTTCAAAGCAAACAAGCTGGAAATGACGTACACTTACAACAGAAAGCGTTTGCAACTTTTAGAACATCAACAATGTAGGGAGCAATAAACTTTTGAAAACTTGCTCAAAATCAACAAACCAACTAACCAAATTTTCAAATCCAAAGCGCATTTAATCTCCATCTGGAGAATCCAAATTATTCAAAATAGCATGTTTTAGCGTACTTTCAAAATTCTGATTATTGCGTTGTTTTGACGATTTTAATGTTGACGTTGTCTTCTGGCATTGCTAACTCGCGTTTTTCACATCAAAATTGTCTCGTAATCCGTGTCTGGGTGTGCAGGGTAGATGCCTAATCAAGGGGCAAAATCTTCCAGGGCACCTGCCGCATCAGAGGTATTCCCAGCATCCAAGACAGATATTCCTCGTAAGCTCGACAAAATGAAGTATCAATATCAAGGGGTGATAAAGGAGCCCAGAGTCTCGAGTAATTGGGAAATGTAGGTGATACAGACCTCGGGCATGTAGACATTCAAAACTTCAGAGAGAGGGTATATGCTCCAAACGCATACGGAAAGCCCAAACGGATGGTAGAGAGCGACATTGCACAGGCTGCAGGTTTGCCACCGACAATTCAAAACTATGAGCTTGTGGTCGAGGCCGCAAAGCACTATCGACCGGAGGCAGAATGGTAGTTGCAAATGGGATGGTGATAGCTGATTTCAGTCCAGAAGCCATCAGAGAAGCATTTGACATCTCGCTTCCTGAGGGCGTCGTCGCGGTAATCATAGATGAGGCCCAACTTGCTTTTGATATGGATCCCTTCAAGTGCAAGTCGATAGTAAATGAAGAATGGTTCAAAGTAAGGAGAGCTCCGAGCACTAGGATCGTGAAGAAGACCTATAGAAGTGAGTTCATTGAGGAATACAGGGACATGGTCACACTGTTTAGCTGAGTCATGGGGCTCCCCCACTCTAACCTATTTGAGGAGTGGATGTTTTATTTCACAGAGCAGGTCTTCAATGGAAAGGCTAAGTTCGATTGGGCTCAGATCATAAGCGACAACATCCACACATAGCTGGTCGAGCTCATGGAGAAGAAATACTTCACCATGACTTCCTACTTGGTTTACATGTTTGTTAGACATCAGCAGCTGCCAGAGTTGATCTGAACAGGATAAATTGGGAATGGACCAAATCAGGTGAAGGTATACAACTGTTACCCTCAGCTGCATTATTACAACACAGCTCAGAGGGAGAAAAACAACATCGCTTATGCAATCGGCCGGTATGAGTGCATGAATGATGCATTCATGGAGGATTGCATATAAGGTTGTCAAAGCAGGCTAATGCGCTGATATGGAAGTATGGAGCATGGTTCATTCAATTCCCTTGTTTCTCCTATATCAGAATTTTAGGCTTCAAGGGATCTCCATTTTGACTTCCTCGTTATCCGTGAGATAGAATGGTCCTCTTAGAAGTTGCAAGATAGGTGCACCCAGCTGGACACATACTCAGAGAGAAGAGGCAATCAAGATTCACATTCCTAATGGTCATAGGGAAAAATGGTGTACTTTAAAAACTCTGTGCATGCCGAGGAATCCTTCGACAAGCTAGCATCATATTGCCTACAACAACACCTCCCTAGGAAATGATTCGACCTTGCTGGGCTAGGAAAGAAGGCTTATGGTGGACATTATAGAGGTAAAGCATCCATAGAGGACTACTGGACTAACTGCCTAGATGACTTTGAGTTCCGCCGGCGACAGTACTTGAGGTTAAGTATTCAGCAAATGAGAATTTTCGAGTACCGCTGGGTTCCAGATCAGATAGTCGATTATGGGGATTGCTTGAAGACCCTATTATGAGGCAGTGAAAGACCTACCACCATCCATTAACTGGGCCCAGGACTCGATCACAGATTTGGAAGCCATAATAGAAGGTCCCAAGAGATATATAGATAGCTGGCTATACCGACAGATGGAGAGGCTAACCCATGAGGGGATCCAATTCACATATAATCTGATGGGCGGCCTTGAGTCCTAGTCTTTAGAAGAGGATGAAGCGTCAAGTACACCAAGGGAGGAAGAAGTTGAAAAACCTGAGAAGAAAAAAAAGAAAGCAAAGGCCAGTAGAGGAACTTGAACATCAAAGAGGACAAAGAGGAACCCCAATCAATCACCCGAAGCCCATGTGTGGTAAAAGATCCTAATAAGAAGGCCAGAGGTCGCCACTTCATCTAAGTACCCCAACTCAGACGATGAAGTAGTTGTACTTGATCATCTACCTACCCCACCTCTGCAAAATGATCCAGTTGCTGCAGAGGCAAATGAGCTACAAGAGACAGATGATCCACAACAGCCCAATGAGCAAGAAATAAAGACACAAATCATTAATTCGGATAGGTCGGAAAATCAGGTCGAGGAGGGAGAAATTATGCCAAATGAGGAGACTATGAGGCAAGAGCACACGCAGGAAAGTAGACACGAGGCGCTGCAAGAAGAATGTGATACAAGAGATAACACTATAGTTGAAGGATATAGAGAAGAGGATAAAACCGAAGAGCCCCACGGGATTGAAGAGCAACCGACACTAGAAGCTACTCAATAGTTGTTCAATGAGGTAGGAGAAAGTTTAACTGTGAGTAAAGGACAGGACATAGGGCCTAATCCACCTCCTTCCACATCCGGTCAACCATGGATAGGCAGTGAGTCCACTGAGGCATCCAGAGGACAAGGTGGGGAGTTGGTAGTCACCTCAGGACAAACCATCCCTCACAAATTGTTAATAGCTCGAGCCCAGCAAAATGCAACTGTCAAGCTGTCAATCAACCTGGAAGATATATTTACTCGAATAGGGGAATCTTAGGCCAAAGGGAAGAAGAAGCCAAGAACCTATTCCAGGATCACCAAAGATGAGTAGAGAAATCGAACGATCCATATTGCTGCCCCGCCCAAGGATAAACCGACAGAATTGGTCGCCTTGGCTGATTATAGCATCGCATCTATCCCGTTGGGGAAGGCGACCAAGGAACAGGAAAGAGAAGAGTTCAAGGACTCTGTTCAAAACATTCTTCAACATTTGGATGAGATGACTGTTGAATGAGATATGTATCGTGCTTGTGCCGAGTGGGTTGAGGGATACGTAGACCACTTGCTAAGGCCTCTGCAACATATTGTTGAATCTCACGTTCCTCCATTGGCATTGGCGTACAACTGAGTTTGAGGGAGTGTGGGACACAACTAAGGTACGTAGAGAATGGATCAAGAACGTCAAGGCAAAAGGAAGACAACTTATCAAGGATGCAGTCAACATGGCAATCGATCTAGAGTCAACCCGCATGAAGATGCTGGAGGTCAAGAAAGAATATGTCAAATTCTAGGAAACGATTGGTATTGCTCTACCCATCATGAGAGCCTTATTCTGGACTCACGCCCGAATTCCCATGCTGCAAGCAATCTTGGATCCCCATAGTATCAGCATTTTTAAAGAATGGTATTGGATTATTAGCACAAAGAATGACATGGCAAGCACCATCGGCAAAATGCAGGAGGAAAGCGAGGAAGCCTTGTTTGATGTCAGGAGTTTTAGAACGAGCCTCAAGGTGTTACTCATCGACTGGAAGGATAACATGGAGCTGAGTGATATGATATCGTGTTGGAATGGCAGGTTAAAAATTGATAAGACCACATACTCCATGGCTGACATAGAATTCGTCAGCAGGCTGCAAGCGGAGGTGTTGCGTTTCGAAACTTATTAGGTAGAATGGTGTGGGCAGTTGAGAGTTGTGGACAGCCATCGAGAGGGTATCCAGGTCAAAATGCATAATCCTCCTATTCCTCCTAGTAAGGAACTGTTTCCTGTGTGCATAAAGTTTCAAGAATATGTTCGGGTGGAGCGCGCAACAAATCGGGATGTCTAGAAAGATCATTTGGATGGAGAAATTGACTATTTGGAGAAAGAATCTACCTTAGAATCATAAAAGGCACTTTTCCAGAAATAGTTATTTCTTCCCACCACTAAAGTGCTTTTGCAAATTTTGAGTTTTGTGCAAGTGCACTTTTTGGGGGGGGGGGCAGCTTTATGATAGGTAGTTATTAGTTGGTGGTTGGTAAGGAGATATTTTCCTTATTAAATAGGTATGGGTAGCCATTCCTGGGGAGATGAATTTGGGCCACTTGTATGATTAAATCTGGACCATTCATCCAATTTTGGAAACCTATATAAAGGGATTGGAGTTCCCTTGTTTTTGTAAGAAGTTCTAGAATTGTTGTTGAAACTGTGCCAAAATTTATACAGAATTAATGGAAGTTAAAGCTGTTCTAATTTTATGTGAGTGCATGGTCTCCTTCACCATTTGATTTTATGCTATGTATTTTGTTTTCAGATAGTGTATTTAGGTTAATATTTGATAGAAGTCTTTAAGTTCATACCATTAAGGATTGGCTGATTGCCATTCCCTCTGTATGGTTAGTTTGAACTCATATATATGATTAGTTTGGTTATTAGATGTTGAATGGATGGATGTAAAGGTTCTGCATTCATGTTTAATAGCTTGAAAATCTAGTTTCCCTTGAAGATTGCATCAGATTTTACATAGTTGTGCTGTATTAGCTGTCAAAGTTAAATCTAGTTTTTCAAAGGTTTCTTTTTATTCACCTGAATATGTTGTTTTAGATAAATTAGTTAGTTTCTTTCTTCCGCTGCCTTCCTTTTTTTCCCCTTTTTATGATCTAAAGTTGAGGTCCAAAACAACATCATGTTTAAGAACAATTTGATGAAGTCAAGACCGTAGAGTCTTAGGGAACCTATGCAGCCAGAAGCTGATTTTATCTAACCACGTAAGTCCCCTTGTGTTTCCAGCAAAACACATTAAATCACTGAGCTATCCCGCAGTCATGACCTGACGATTGGAACCTTGAGGTTGTCCCTATTGATCAATTAGAACAACATTAGGGATTCCTTATTCAAGAGAGGATAGAACACTCGACAAGAACATTCTATTCTGCGATAACCGGAGGGAGTTGGTTATCCGACTTTAGCCACGTCAATAGTTTAGTTTGGAAACCTTGTGCTTGGGGTTTTGGTGCAATCACGACAAGAGGGTCCTCAAAGAGAATACTCCGGACCGTGCAACAAGAGTTACACAACAGAAACAACGCAATCGTGATAGAGGCAATGCATAACATACTTAATTATCTCATAAAAATCAGTTACAAACTGTCGACAATATGCGGGCTCCTAGATTTGACTCATAGGCCCGAGTACAAAACATGTGTGTTATGCAACATTCGGCTCCAACAAGAATGCGAGCCAACTTCGGAACTCCTAATCCTTAGATCTTTCTTCTATCTTCTCAAACTTGATTTTAAATGCTTAATTACATTGATTTATATGATCAAGGGTGATCCGTGTCGGCCCAAGATGAAACAATAACTGATGAACAAGATGAAACGTGTAAAACAACAAGGTCGGCCTCTGCCAAAGAGATCCCACTGAAAAATCCATAGAATGAAGTGCGGACCAAAGGGAAGGTCGGCCACACGCCAAGGAATGTTGGAAACAACGAACTGAAGCTCCACAAGCTACAAAAGAGATCTGCAAGATTAGCCAATAGCAAATAGATCCAAGCCAGAAAACTGTCTCAGATTCCAGAAGCGATAACTTGTCGGGAAAAGATCCAAACGTCCCGCAAACCAAGGATAAGGAAGATGAACATGTCCACGATCAAAATCCAGCTCCACAAGATTAGGTGAGCAAATGCAAAGAAACACAAAATGAAATGTTGAACTGCAAAACAGGAACAAATTGAGAAGAAAATGTTTTTTGGTTGATGCAAGATTGCCAAGAACCAGGGATGCTCTTGCATTAGGTTTAAAATATCCTTAAATAATCGTTGTTTTGTGCTAAGCATGTTGAATTAATGTATAAAGTGATATGGTGTTCAACTCACTAACATCTAGGTCTCATACTATATCTATATATTGTTGTGAGTTTCTATGTACCTGCAAGTATAGCAAAAGACACTTTAGTGTTAGAACCTTTGTTAGAATATTGTTATTGATGTCATTTATGTCATTTGTGATTCGGCAACATTAGTCCAACATATTTCGGTTCGATCCACACAAGCTTCGTATACACTTGGGTTTGACATATTCCTTTTTGAGTCCTCATTGCTCCACAATACCAAATATCTTTGTAATATTTTGGGAACTTGTTTTGTATTTGATCTAATGTCTATATCTGAGATTTCAGGTGTTAATGTTTTGTTGCGACACAGTTATGGGTCCAATGATAGGATACCCTGCTTATCAGAATTACTCTGTGTGAAGGTTTTGTTTTGGTCCCCTCCGGAATCATCGGTGGTTTATTAGCTTTAGTAATCACGTCTATTCCTTGATGTATGGAGAAGCTCTTTTATGCTTTGGCCAATTTCTCCGGTATGATTAGATCTGTTGAGTAGTAGTGTGTAAAGGTTTTTTGGCTAACAGTTACTCCAGTCAAGCCGAATTTTTGAAGATTTAGTTTGATATATATTCAGTTGCTTTGCGAAGGATAGATACGTGATCTTTCGATCATTCTATGCGATCGACAATGAATGTGAAAGTGATTATGTACAGTGAATGTGAAAGTGATTATCTATAGTGAATGTGAAAGTGATTATGCACCTCAGCAGAACTGTAACTTATGTATGTGATAGATGCAATATTAACAGTTCAAATTTTGTAATATTGGTTGTAAGCCATCTTTCGGTAGTGAGCCGTTATATTTTGGACAGTGAGTGCATCTGACAGTGAGCCACCCTGTATTACTGTAACCGGTTACATAATATTGAGAGCTAATCCTCTTCGTGGTTTTTCCCGTCCTGGGTTTTCCACATATAAATCCTTGTGTTATGTGTTGTACTGTATTTTTGCTTATTGTTTATTTTAATTCTGCAACTAAGTTATGTTATGTGAACGGTTGTTTAAAAGTTTTAATAAATTCAAGGGAACACTAATTCACCCCTCCCCTCTCAGTATTTCGGATGTTCAACAATTGGTATCGGATTTTGGTCCTTTAGAAGAGTCTAATAACTTGAAGGAGATCCGGAAAGTTGAACATATGGATGCCTAGATCCACTTTAGATTAGGATAGGTACCTGTTGATGTGTATTTTGTACATGACCAAACACAGAATAAAATACCCAGAGGTATCTTATCCTCTCTTGAATAAAGTCTCTGAATGCTGAAGATGTCGCAAAAGGATCAATCGGGATGACTTCAAGGTTCCGCTTTGTAGGATCTCTACTTGTGGATAAGCACCAGTGGTCGTTGTGTTTGCTGTTTCTTCAAGGGGCCTTACGTACTTTCAGAGAAAGCTTGTCTGTGCTACTTCCTTTCAAATGAGGGAATAGAATTTTCCTAATGCTGACAGATTTTCAAAAATATCAAAAGATAAGGGTTTCAAGGAAGAGATACTTAAACTATTCCTAAGAATGACTCAATGAAGGCTAGACTTGATAAGATTCTACCAATTTCAGTATCACCAAGAGATTACAACTCTACTGGAATTGATGCGATCTTCTAAGGGGATTCAATAACTTTCAAATCATCAAGGATATAGATACTATCAAGGAGATACATATCAATACTTTTAATGATGATTGAATTCTTAATCAATCTTAAAGTTTCCAGTTGACCACACAAGGCGTTCTTACAATTAGTAAGAAGCTAGTGGTTTGGAATGTGAATCTTATCAAAGATCAGGCACAACATTCGTCCTTCAAACTTAAAATTTAAATGCTATTTCAATTGAAAGTGATTCAAGAAGATAAACAATCATGAAGATAGCCACAATTATTGCAATAAAATACCATAACTTCAATATTTTATTGATCTCATAACCAAATGGACAACAATTGTTCAAATTTCTCTCTTCACTACTCAATTTTGCTACAACAATAACTTATTTCTCTCCAACTTTCTAACTTTCTTCACTCTAAACTCTCTAACCTTTGAAAATGAAATGAGTGAGGGCTTATATAGCATCCTCAAATACAATGAACGGCCCAAATCGAAAGAAGATCAATGGCTGAGATTCTGACACCTAAACCCTAATTAGGGTTTGTTACAAAAAAGTCCCCATTTAGATAAACATTACTAATCCATAGCCAATAAAAAATTGGCACAAATATGGAGGAGACATAGACCAATAGGAATTAAGTTGCCACATCATCCTATAACAACTTTTCATCTAGAACTTTGTTCCCTTTCCTATGCTCTTTCTTAGCATATTCAATGAATCTGGACACAATTCCCTCAATCTCAGCAATGGGAATCTCAGGAAGATTCTTCATTCGTTCTTCCAAGTGAAGGACTTGATCAAAAGCAGTGAGAAGAGTTGTCTCCCATCCAGGCTCAAGCTCTTTGGTCTTCTCAATCAGGAACATAGTAGTATACATTTGATCTCGTTGCTTTTCTGTGATGACGTTCTCTTCCTTGCAAAAGATGACCTTGATTCTATCCTCCAACTCTTGTATGTCCACATCTGTCTCGATCTCGATCTGCCTTTCAAGGATGGTACACAACACCTCGAACACCTTGTCTTGAATTGTATGGATGATGCCTTCAACTCGGCTGCATCTGATGTTGACGTCTTCAAAAAGGACTTCCTTCATCTGGAGCAGAGCTGACCACTGTAGGAGGCTATGGGATCCTCCATCCATTATCTTTTCTTGCGTCAGAATCCGTCTTGGTGTTTCTCTTATCACTTGTAAGACTGGGATGATAACATTTCTAGTGCGAGTGAATGCAGCCACAGTTATCATTAGGTTATGGATAATCTCAAGGACCTGGATAGCTCGATGAACTGTCTTCATCATTCTTGTTGCAAATTCAACGGCTACCTTGTGAGATTCATCAATCCAAGAACTCATGAGTTGAACTAGGTTCTTCGCCCTTTCTGCCTCACTTATTGATTCAAGAGGAAGTGCATGTAAAGGAGATATTGCTGGATCCTGTCGTCTCAAAGGCTGGTTAAGATGTCTAAAATAATTCCTCCAAGCACTGACCTCCTTTTCAAGGTTCTTATTCTTTTCCACTTCCTCTTTGAGTTTGTCTTTGAGTGTTTTCAGCGAATCGGTTGCTTCTTCCATAGCCTGCTCGGTGGTAAGTGGACCAAGATCAAATGTTTCTAGATCATATTCTTCTGCACTTTTCTGGATCCTGTCTCATCTCTAATTACCTTTGACATCTTCGTGGCCTTCTTCTTCTCTATTACTTCATGAGAATTTCCTATAAGGCTTTCCAAGTCAAATACATCTTCTTCCTCTTCAACCACAACTACCCTTGTCAGCGTCTCTTTCAGCCAATCAAGAATGGCAGATCTTGTTTCCCTCACTCGTATTTCTTTAGGTAGAGGTCTATCTTCCCGGAAAGGAGATGTTGCTTCATCACCATTCTTTTTTTCATGCTGCTCATTAGCACCAACTTGGGGAGATTGACTTGATGAATGCTGAGGTGTCTGTCCTTCCCTTGTTTATCATTCTGTAACATGGATTCCATAGACTCATCAATTTCATATACTATCTGCCTCTGATCTTCCCCTTGACTTGCTTCCTTTTCATGCCTAGAAGATGTGCTTGGTGGGCGATCAGGATTCGTTTTCTGCTTCTTCTTGGAAGGTTCTCCCTTCTCAGGTCCTTCTTTCCTCTTTGAGCCTTTGGAATGAGAAGTATTCTCACTCACACTTGCTTCTCCTTCTTCTGGTCTTGCTTCCAAGGTGAATGTCATAGATACATTCTACTCCTTCAACTTTTGATGCTGTACATCCACCCATCTACGAGTGTAGGATAAAACGGGAGCCATCAAAGCTCTCAAGTCTAAAACCTCGGCCTCATTCCAATCTATCTTCACTTCTTTGTCTTCCTTCTCATAGGATGACTGGAGGTATCTACCATTATCCTAGGCTTGATCGGCTACTCTATAAATTTTGCATTTCCTGATGAGATCCAAAGGCAACCTGGAATGCATCTTTCTTTTGACCTCGACATCATCTTGGACATTCATCCAAAAGTCCTCCACCTGAGATTCATGCCTGTACTTCTTCCCAACTGTTTCTTCTATATGACCATGAGGGTCAAAATTCTCTCTCGAGGCAAAGGATGTGAATGAGTATAGAGATAATTCCTTCTTTGCATCTTCTGCGGCTTGAGTATTAGGACACACTTCAACTGAGTTCCCTAGTATGATGGGCACGGGAATTCCATTTCCATGCTTGTGTCTGGATGCCTTCGCATAAGCTGCCAACTGTCTAGTCACCTCAAGTAGTACTATCCTGTCTGTTGGATATCTTGGCAACATGTAGGGAGGTGAAGGACACCCATGAACTCTGATGTATGTGAATTTTGGAAACTGAATGAACCATGCATCATGCGTGAATTTTGGAAACTGAATGAACCATGCATCATGCTTCTTCACAAGCTCTTGTGCGTCCATAGACAGTCGATTGTGAATCCCACCTTGCAATATCCTGGTAATATTCATCATGAAGGTATCATTGACTAACTTGTAGTCACTTCTAGGTGGATGATGCAGTTGAACATAAGAATCACAAACTCTTATTTCTCCGGGTCCTCTTCCAACAACTCCCCTGTGAGGTAGTCCTGCATACTCAAAACCTTTGATCAAGGCGTATACAACATATGAACTCATGTGGAATGACTTAGTAGGTCTTAGTCTTCTCAATTGTACGTCCAGGCTATTGCTAATGATTCTAGCCCAATTGAGCATTCCCTTTCCTTGGACGATCAGCTGTATGAAGAAGAACATCCATTTATCAAAGAAGAAAGCTTGAGAAGCACCTGTGACCCGATTAAGCAAGGTTATCAAATCCTTGAACTCTTCTTGGAAGTCGATTTTGTGCGGTGTATTTGGAATCTTGTTCAGGCGAGGTCTGCTCTTGAGTAGCCAATTCTCGTTGATGAAGTTCAGGGAGGAATCAGGATCATCCTCATAGATAGACCTAGCTCCTTCTAGACTTTTGTAGACCATGTATCTATGTTCCGGGAGATGGAAAATCTCACTTATAGCTTCCTCCGAAAGATAGGCTAAGATAGTTCCATCATCGGCCACGATCGTCCTTGAGTGTGAATCATAGTGCCGGACGCATTCAATCATCAACTCATGACACTTGACTGCGGGAGGGAAACCTGCAGCTTTGATGATGCCACTCTCAATTATCTTCTTTGCAACAGGTGATGGCTTTCCGATGTAAGGGGCCTCTCGAAACTTCCTCACATTGAAGTTTCCTAGGTTGGTGTCTCCGATATTACTCCACTTTCACACGATCCTGGTCTCCAATTCGTCATTCCTTTGATCTTCCTTGATGAGAGCCTAGCGAGTAGTAGATCCTCCGGCTTTGGGGGTCGTCATTTGATGCCTACACAAAAACTTAAAATTAGTCTTTGAGCATAATATCTTATAGTATAGGATCTAAGACCTTTCAAGGGAACAATTTAGATATTAATTTGAAAATGACAAGATAAATCCAAGAATTATAAATTTTCAAATTAATTATGAATGGAAATCAGATTTTACAAGACTTGAATTTTAAAAGATTGCTATGAAATCAAAATAAGTCTTGAATAAGAACTTCAAAAAAATTGATTCTTCATACCTTTTCTTTGAAAGCTTAACTATCAACCTTGGAAAATGAAGAAAAGGAGATCAAAATTCGCTGGATAAGGACTGAATTTCTGGTCTTCCTTTGGATGAATTATGCCTCAATCAGCCTTCAAAAGAACTTCGCTTTCCACCAGCCTCTAAACACTTAGCAAATTCTGGAAATTAGCCTCCAACTTAATAAAAATTCGCTCCTCTAATCTGCTCCTCAAATTCGCATGTGAATAATGAATGAATGATTTGCATTTTGTCCACAATACACCTCCCTTATATAGGGCGCTCACCCTAATTCCTCATGAGGCCAACTTAGGTCAATTAGCAATAAAATACAATAAAATCCCACTTTAAAGGAGGCCGACTTGCCTAAAAAGACAAAATAAAAGGCTTGAGCGCTCATCTTAATTTTTTTTTAATTTTAAAATTAAATACAAGGCTTCCAAGGTGAATTTTATATTTATTTTAAGGCTTGAAATTAATTAATTCAATTGCAAAATGCCTTAATTCATGCGAACTTGCTTTAGCCTCACCAAATGTCTTGAATTTGGCAAATTTAGTGAAAACTGAGGAATATTAAGGTTTGATCAAGGCTTAATGAAGCTTCTTTCCTCCTTGAGCATTGAAATATCCAAAGTGATGAAGGTCTAAATTACTTTCAAAGCTTGTTTGAACCTCACATCCAGGTTTGTTTACTTCATGAGTCAAAATTTTCACAACCTAGATTTGCAAATTCCCATGCCCTTGTCTTCACAATCTTGCAATTTACCCTTGACTTACTCTAACAAGGTTGAATGATAGGCTTTTTGATGATTTCGCCCTAGACCCTTTGGAAGGGTCAGGAGCGATTTTTCAAATTAGGACTTGAATACCTTGTTTTCTTGACTCCAAAATCTTCTGGAAGGCAAGCTCATGTTTGTTTTGACCTAATCAAAGTCTTGCATTTCAAATTTTAGCATTTCACATGAGCAAATTAGGTGATAATGTGAATTTCGCCCTGGACCCTTTGGAAGGGTCAGGAGCGAAATTCTCTCTTGAGCTCAAAATTCTCATTTTTTGAAAATCCAAATCTTTCCAAGGCATTCTAAATGGCTTTTTATCACTGTAGTCCAGGCCTAGTTTTACTTAAACTTTGGAAGAAAAGGTGGCTTTGATGTTTTTCGCCCTGGACCCTTTGGAAGGGTCAGGAGCGATTTTCTTTGCTTGGGCTTACTCCTCCATCATTCTAACTTCAATCCACCTCACAAGGTTAGGAAATTGTCTCCTTCATTCACCCAATCCAAGTTTGATTTGTTCTTGCAAGGCAAAATAGGGGATTTTACGATTTTCGCCTTGGACCCTTTGGAAGGTTCAGGAGCGAAAATCTTTCTCTGACCTAGAATCATCATTTTTTGAAACAAACATTCACTCAAAGGTGGTCTCAAGGGCAATTTCTATCTTGGTCTAGTCTTGTCTTAGCACAAACTTGAAAGGAACATATTGGTTTTAGGATTTTCGCTCTGGACCCTTTGGAAGGGTCAGGAGCGAAAATCAGGTTTTAGGGCAATTTTCCAATCCTTTCATCTTCAAATCACCTCCAAGGCATAGAACATCTTGCCTCACTCCTTTCAATCAAAATCTTGTCTTAAATTGCAAGGAAAAAGGAGAATTTGGAAATTTCGCTTTGGACCCTATGGAAGGGCCAGGAGCGAAATTCTCTCTTGGCTTCAAAACTTGCATTCTTGGCAACCCAATTCCACTATAAGGCAATCCAAATGCCTTCTCATACCCATGTCTAAGCTTAGTTTTGTCCAAAATTTGGAAGAAAGGATAGTTTTTAGGATTTTCGCTTTGGACCCTTTGGAAGGGTCAGGAGCGAAAATCTCTCTTAGGTTCAATTCCTTCATCTTTTCAACCTCAATCATCTTCAAAAGGCAAAAACACACCTCCTCACCACCCATTCAAGCCATAAAAACCAAAAAGTTGTCTTGACCTTGCAAGGAAAATAGGTGTCTTTAGGAATTTCGCTCTGGACCCTTTGGAAGGGTCAGGAGCGAAATTCACTATTTGGCTCAATTCCTTCACTTTTCAATGATTTCTTAGCACTTCAAGTCACTCCCAGGGGCAATTCCTTCTTGGTTTTACCTTATCCCACACTTGACCTAGCAAAACTTGATAGCAAAGAGTGTTTTTGAGAAAATTCGCTCTGGACCCTTTGAAAGGGTCAGGAGCGAATTTCTCAATCTTGACCAAAAATCTTCATTTTTTCAACTTGAAAACTCTTTGCAAGGTAGGATTGCATCTTTCATCGTGCTAGGAATAAAGTTTCATGTCCAAGAAAGGCTAAAAATAGGTTTATAAGGAATTTTGCTCTGGACCCTTTGGAAGGGTCAGGAGCGAAATTTCCCTTTTTGTCCAAAATTCTTCATTTTTGCACGCTTCCAAATCTTCAAAGGTGACAAGAATGTTTAATCCTCCCTTCTAGATACCCTGCACATCAAAATTTAGCCAAAGTTAGGAAGAAATAAGCTTCAAGATGATTTTTGCTCTAGACCCTATGGAAGGGTCAGGAGCGAAATCTCCATTCTAGGCCAGATTGCTCAGTTTTCATGTTTCAAACCACCTCATAAGGCAAAGTTAGGTCATTTTCCAAGCTAGGAACAAGGTTGCAAGTCTATCTAAGGCAAGAAATAGGGTTTATGATGAATTTCGCTCTGGACCCTTTGGAAGGGTCAAGAGCAAAATTCCCCTTCAGGCATCAATCTTGCTCCTCAAAATCCACCAACTCCTTCCCCAGGCAAGAACATATCAATTCACCTTCAAACATGCCCTACTTAGTCAAAAATGAGAAGAAAAAGGAGGTCTATAAGGATTTTCGCCCTGGACCCTTTGGAAGGGTCAGAAGCGAAATTGAGATTCCAGGCCAGGTCTTACCTTGGTTTGCTTCATTCTCCATCAAACTTGATCATATCAACTCCCTTTCTTCATTGACTCTCCTCAACTGACTGAGACTCGGAAACAAACAAGACTCTGACAAGAAAACCTTCAACCTAGACCTGACCTGAATTGAGACCTATTCACCCTGTTCTTTGATCTAACCCACTTGACTCTCCTGAAAAGCATGCTTCATTATGGCAAACTTAAGGCTCCAGGCAGATGACTAACAACTCCCAAAAACAAGGGTAGACTCAGCTTGAAAGAAACCCTAAAACGAGCTCCAGAGATTAGCCCTAATCTAGCCTTCCCCAAGCAAACCACTCACTCACTCAAAAAACCTAGAAAGCAGAGAGAAAAACAAGCAAAAGGAAAGCAAAACCTAAAGCAAAAAAAGGGGGTCCCCATTCTAATGGGGCGATGTGTGAAATGGTCACAACAGTACCTAGATGCAAATGGAGAACTTATAACTGCTCTTGAAGACCTAGAGAATGTTGAAAATGAGAATAGAAATCTAAGAGAAAATGTTCAATCGGCAAATGAATGCATTAGAAAGTGGAGAGAGCAAATCAGAAAATTTAGAGAAAGAGATAAGGAAGTTAGTGAAGAGCTCAAGCAAGCAAACAACACTATTGCAGATCCGAAAACCAAGAGTGAAGAAGGTGAAAGAACCAAGGAGTACTTAAACAATATGGTTAAATGCAAATCAGAGGAATGCAAGAAGCTTGAACAAGAAATCACAACTCTAAAATCAGATCTGGAAAAATCAATGAAACAAGAGGACAAATTTAAAATGAGTTTAGATAAGCTTGATAAAATGGTAACTCTGCAAAGGTCTCTAGAAAAAAAAAAATGGCTCAGGATTTGAAACAGGTGAAAGCTCACAATGCAAGACAGAAAGCAAAGAAGGACCATCTCCGACAAAAGAATTAGAATCCGATAAGTTTGCTAAGGATGATAAGGGTAAGTCACTGGTCGAGCAACAGGTAAGTAAAAGGAACATTTCTTTTAATGGCTACTGTTTTAATTGCAATAAACTAGGTCACAAAGCGTTTGAATGTAGAAATAGAATGAGTCAAAATATTAAATCTTTCTCCGGTAGATGGTATACTTGTAACAACTATGGTCACAAAGCTAGTCAATGTAAAAATCATGCTATAATAGATCAAAATAGAAATAGTCATTTCGTAGGTCATTTCTATACATGTAGAATGTTTGGACATAAGGCTAACCAGTGCAGGTCAAGACAAACACAAGGAAACAATAAATGCTACAATTGCAACAAGCTTGGATATATTGCAAGATATTGTAGAAGAGGAGAAATCAAGACAAATGAACCAGTAAAGAAAGGATATATTGCAAGATATTGTAGAAGAGGAGAAATCAAGACAAATGAACCAGTAAAGAAAATCAACGAGGAAGATGTGAAGGCCGAGATGAAGAAGATTTGAAGGAAAAAGGAAGTCGAAGTTGCACCTAGCTCTGGTGCAAACATTTGTTATAGTAATTAAGAGTGAGAGGCTTTGGCCCAAGGGGAGCAAATCAAGAAAAATATTTCCCCTTCTAAAGAGAGCAAGGCTGTAGTTACAGCATGTTGAAATATGGGAATTAATGAAGATTTCGGTGGAAAGCATTATAATGTGGTAAAATGCGGAGGTCTAGAAGGTCTCTGTGGACACAGACAAAATGAGTATTCAGAAAAAGCGGTACTATACTATATCTTTGCATTTATTACGTGCAAGTGGATCAAAAAAGGTTAAAAGGAGAATTCGCTAAGTTATTTCTCATTCGAAGCGAAAGAAATTTCTAAGAGTGAAAAGGTGATTCAAGGGTTAGGGTTTCTTGGCGAGCTGCAAAAGGTATTTTTCTTGCAAATTCATTACTTTCAGCATCTGCATCCATGGCTACTCCCATGGTTGTTGATATTAGCACTTAGTGTCGACCTAGCTTCAAGAAATACCTGAACAAATCTGTTGAAAATGATCCGACGGGTGTGCTTTCAAGCATTCCCTTTGGATTTCTACTGACTGAGGAAATTAGGGCATACATTCATGTAAAGTTGGAAGAATATGACATTGGAAAATTGCAAAAATTATGGACTGACAAGCTGACTGGAGATAATTTCGAAATTAAGCCAGAATATCAAACCCTAGTCGACAAGAAGTTGGGCTTATGGAATCATTTTCCTAATTTCTGCCTTGATGACAAATGGAATGGCAATGACCAGATTCCATGATGAATTCATATGGCTTGAAGAATCATTCCAGATTACCAAGAATGCGATGAAGGTGGTCATTGGATTAAGTGACTCAGGTGCTATTCCGGCACCTAAGGCTGCAAAGAACAAAGTTGTTGAGGAGTTGACCAAGGCAACCTTTGACGAACGTACTCTATTCGTTAGCAGTGTTACGAACCGTGTCGTTCAATATGCATCGTTGATGATTAGCAATAAGAGCTACTTCACCAATAGGGACAACTCAATCCCAGCCACAATAGTCAACATGGCTTATGAAATGGCAGTGAAAAACATTGATTATGGTCAGTGCGAAATACTGAAACAATAATTTCTTGAGAACTTGAACCAATGCAAATAGAAGTATCCATTCAAATATGGAACCCTAGCATTGTGCATCTTGTTTTACTTCGTGCAAGAGATTATCGGAATTGGAAAGGTGTTTCAAGATTACACTATGCAAGAAGAAGCATTTACCTCATTCTTCTCCGTCTTCCAATATAAAATGCATAATAGGGAAAGGATTCTTAAGTCTATCGCGCAGAAGTACAAACGTGATATCACATTTGTAATTTCAACAGATAAGTGCAATATGGAAGCCATTGTTCCAAGAACCAACTGGATTCCGACATTAGGCTATGAAGTCTCAGAGGAGATGTTGGAAGGACTTGCAAAAGTTTTATTAGAAAGTCCTGTTGATGAAACTCAAAAAAGGTTTGGTACTGCTGATGAAAAGTCCAAGAAGATCCACATGGAACAAACCAAGAAGAATAGGAAGAAAAATGTTCAAAAGGTAATTGATGAATCTATGAAGCAAGCTGGTGTTATTGCTGAAGAAGTTGAGAAGTTTAAGAGATCCAACAAGATAGTTGCTTCATCTGGTACCCTTGTCAAAGAGAAGGCATCTCTAGTAGAAGTGAAGGAGAAACTAACTAAGAGGAAGGAGACTCCCACATTCACTCCATCCAAGAAAGGAAAGGTTAGAGAAGTCAAACAAAAGATCAATGACGTTGAAGAAGAAGAATCTAAAGAATATGAAGTTGAAGGATTCTGAATTTAGGTCCGGAAAGGCAAAGGTAAGCAAATTGTCAAGGAACCCCTAGATAAAGAAACTCTGTTTAATATGATAGCTCTAGAAGGAGAATTAAAAGAAGTAGGCAATATGTATATTGAGGCTGATAATGAGGATAGGGAAACATTTATAAAAGCTTTCATTCAATATTGCATTAGATTAAATGTTGTTCTAGAAGATTTTAAAAAGGACATTTCACAAGATCTTTGGGAAGCTTTGAATAAGATTAGGGAAAAAGCAATTAAAGAAGATCAAGAAGTAAAGAAGTATGCCTTGGAAATTGATGGAAACACCCTTTCCAATGATTCATTGAAAAGCTTACTTGCTGCACCATTATCTTTCCAGCTTATTACCTCTTCCAGGTTAATTGTAGATTTCACCAAGATTGGTCCATTCCAAAAGTTTCAAATTGGAGAAGCCATTTAGGCTTCAACAAAGAAAGATGTTTTTGAAGAGTTGAAGGAAAAGAACAAGGTTATTGAAGAGGCAATAATAGCACTACAAAGTGACATACTGAATAGTTTTGTTGATCCATTTGCCTCTAGTCTGGATAAATGAAAAACATTGTTAAATTCCTTGAAGAACTACACCATTGCTCTGGTAACCAAATTTGCTCGTAAGAAGGAAGTTGAGAAAGAAAAGCTCCTATTGGACCTAAAAGGCAAATGTGCAATAGCACAAAATCTTTCTCACCTTATTGCTCGTGGTCAGGCATGTCTCTGTGGTGGAAACATAGTATATTTGTATAGTTTGCAATGGCTAGAGGCCACAAAAAGCATTTGTGAAGAGATTGACTAAATTGAGTCAAAAATAAAACAAGCTTTTCATACGTTTTAGTTATCTCAAGATCTTATTGGCTCCGATAGATCAGCCATTGAGGAACTACACAAAAAATATTTTGAATTTCAGTAGCAGAGGGACAACATTATCCTCCCTCTTGGTCAGTTAAGAGACGTGCAAGGATTGTATCTCTTTGATGAGTCGTGCCCTGTCTAAGGCACAACAATTCACTTTCATTGAGCCCTGCTCAATTGAAGAAACAAAAAACTCTCTTGTTTCTCTCTAGGTACAAACAAAACTTCTAACAGATGCTATTCAGCATTGGGAGAACAACATAGGTAGTTGGACTGCCCATGTTCAAAAGATCAAATAGTCTTCCAGTTAGTTCATTTTCTTGTTTTTAGGGGGAGTTTTTGTGCACAATACTTTCTTTTTGTACCCTTTGCCATTGATGTCAAAGGAGGAGTGAATAGCTATGTAATGTCATATAGACAATTTGTATAGAAGGTTAGTTTTGTACATATGAACAATTTTGTATATGCTATATTAGCTATGTTACCCTGAGTTTTTGGGACGGGGACGATAGGGGATAGGGGTACGTGTTTCCGGGACGATGTTTTTTTTGCCAATTTTGGGGATGGCAAAGGGGACGGCTATATAAAAATAGGAAAAACTAAAATATATAGGGAAATTTAAAATATTCATATGAAAACACGGATAAAGCATGCACATATACATTATAGAACCTTAACATATAAGAATTAGCAGAGTTCTTATGCCAAATTTGTGTTAAATTGAGAGTTAAAGTTAAATTGCTTATAGAATTCATTGTCAAAATTCACTGTCAATATGCAGAATTTATGGGGATGTCCCCTAGGAGTCCCAAGGACAGGGACGCTTGAAAAAAATAGCCAGGACGTCTTCGGGTAACATAGTATATTAGTTGTCATGTTGCCATCAATGACAAAGGGGGAGATTGTTAAAATATTGTCATTGATGTCTTTTGTGATCCAACAACATGAGTCCAACATATTACAGTTCGAGTCCCACAAGCTTCAGTATACACTTGGGTCCAACGTATTCCTTTTTGGGTCCGCATTGCTCCGCAATATTAGATATCTTCGTAATATTTTGGGAACTTGTTTTGTATTTGCTAACAGCTATATTTGAGATTTTAGGTGTTAATGTTTTGTTGTGAACAGTTATGGGTTTGGTAATATGATACCTTGCTTACCGACATTGCTCTGTGTGAATGTTTTGATTCGGTCCCCTCCGGAATCATCGACAGTTTATTAGCTTTAGTAATCATGTCTATTCCTTGATGTATGGAGAAGCTCTTTTATGCTTTTGTCGACTTCTCCGATAGGATTAGATCTGTTGAGCAGTAGTGTGTAAAGGTATTTGGGCTAACATTTACTCTGGTCAAGCCGACTTTATGAAGACTTAGTTTGATATATATTTAATTGCTTGGCCAAAGATAGATACATGATATTTTGATCATTCTATGTGATCGATAGTGAATGTGAAAGTGATATGCACCTCAATAGAACTGTAACTCATGCATGCGATAGATGTAATATTAACAGTTCAAATTTTGTAATATTGGCTGTAAGCCATCTTCCGGTAGTGAGCCGTTGTATTTTTGACAGTGAGTCCATGTGGCAGTGAGCGACCTTGTATTACTATAACTGGCTACATGATATTGAGAGCTAATCTTTTCTATGGTTTTTCTCGTCTTGGGTTTTCCACGTATAAGTCCTTGTGTTATGTGCTGTATTGTATTTTTGTTTACTGTTCATTTTAATTCTGCAACTAAGTTATGTTATGTGGATGGTTGTTTAAGAGTTCTAATAAATTCAAGGGAATATTGAATCACCCCTCCCCTCTCACTGTTTTGGATGTTCAACAACCTTTTCATAAGAAGTCGTCAGCCATTTTCATAATGTAGTTGTTAGCAATTAGCATCAAGAAGTTACTCTATCTATACTTCAGAGACAAGATAGTGTGGCTATAAGATGATATAATTCTTGCTAGCTAGAGCTTTGAATAAGTGGGCTACTTCACTATTTACCGAAGTTGTCTAAATGGGAACAAGCTTGGTTTATAATTTAGGTATGTCGATATAGTATTTTTTTTCTTGGGTGGAGGTATGACTGTGTATAAAATATTAGAAATAATTAAGTAATTTATAGTTTTTTAAATCGTAAATATATATCTAATAAATTAATTTAATATATATATTCATAACTATATAAAAATATTAAAAATTAATAAATATAAGTATATTTTGTTTGCTAGATAAAAATGGCCTTGGTGGCCATACCTATATATTAAAAACCAAATACTATATAGAGTTAAGGCAGCTCCTTTATGGAGGGCTAGTATACTGAAAACCTAGTGGGATGATGAATTCAAAGTCCATTAGAAAGTATTGCAAGTTCTAGCATTTTGAAATGTCAAACATATATTTTATAATATTTACATTCTTATACAACATTGCTATCATAGAAGCCTACAAAATAATTGCAATAGACAAATGATTATCTCCATTTCCCAGGGGCATTCTCCTTTATATTGTCAATTGAGTCCTCATTCCCCATAAAGCCCCAATTAAACCTTGACAATGGAGTAGCATTTTTAACAAATTTGAGGCATTCAATTGTCTGCTTCACTTGGTATTTGTAGAGGTTAACATGGTGACTTGTAGCTGTGATAACAAACAAGATCTATTGTATTGTCAAAGTAGTGTTGAGCCCCAACCATTGATCTACACTAGGATGAAAGCCCACGGTAGAGATGACATCGTCCAAGATTGTATGAGTTCCCAATGACATCAAAACATTAGACGCATACTAGATCACATCTTTTTTTCTCACATTGAAAAAATGTTTGTATTGACATGGTACCCATGAATAGTTGAGAAAAACATGTCTACCAACATTACCCTAATTGCATGGACCATTATCATCGTGCTCACTTTTGAAGATCTTTTTCAATTATAAATAAGAATTTTCCCCTTAAAAAGAAATTCACCTCTTCTTGGAAATTAACCTAATATTGGTATGCATGATTTCTTAGGAGGAAAGTTGACAAAAATGGATAAGAAGAGCTGAATTTCATTGCGAAGGTTCCATATCTTCCCATGATTTTGAGTTGCTAGTATTTTAGTGGCAAAGGGATGTTCTTTCTGAATCATGCAACTTGGACAGCTTATCACATCATTACTTGTGAAATCCATTCTCTTAATGATATGGGATCATCATTGAATATATTGGGCATTCAACTCTGCCAAATCTTTATTTTCTTACTAGCAACACACCTGTTTCATAGTCTATAGCAAAGTTGGCCTAGGAGTTTGCATGGGAGTTAATCTCTATATAAACATGCTTGAAAGTGAATTCGTTGAATTTTTCTAACATTGGAAAAATCTGATTTAAGATTCCATTAATCTTTCAATTTTGTTCCCCCCTATTATTGAGTTTTTATCTCGGTTAGGAACTACCACACAGGTTAATTGTGAACGTGTTGGAAAGTGGTTCAAGTGTTTTGAGTTATTTTATTTTGTATTTCACTATCAAGGATTAAAGTGAAAGTCTTTCATCTAGCTAATTTAGCCTAATAAAAGTGTAGATAAATGCTAATGACTTAGACTTATCTTCCAATTAATCCCTTGTAAGAGATGAGGAGCTTTTCGGAATATTAGGCTTTTAGCTAGTATAAAGATAGGAGCAAGATAGAAGGTTGATGTTCATAATGAATTTGAAAGATTAAGTTTTTCCAAGAATTGAAAAACTAAATGTAACATACCAGAACAACATAGTACATGTTGATTTCCATACAACTGCAAGATGTGTAGTTGTGGAGGTTTCCTTTTAAGTTTTTGGAGGGAATGGAAAACTGATTTAAACATGTATTTATTTGTGTATGTTTCCACATTTTTAAGTATTCATTATTGTGTGATTGATGAAATGTTATTTAGTATTAGGACATAATCACCAGAATTTGAGAATTTTATCACCTATTTCTTATGGCATTGATAATAACCATAGATTTGCTCTCAACTCGTACTCTTATCATCCTGAGACTTACACATATTTGCAGACCTAAAAGAAGCGCTTGGGCCTTGGATTCGATGGTTGTTCCATGCCCCAACACTTTCAAGGCCACTCCAATTAGATAACCATTGTGATCTTTTAAAATGCATCTTGCCCAAGAGATTCCAATATTGCTTTTAGATGCATTATCAAAATTGAGCTCATACCATCCAGTGGGAGGAGCCATCCATCTTATGCCTTTTGGATTTGAAGGTGGATTACCCTGACCAACACAATGAACGAGGGGGGATAAGTATATAGATAAATAATTAAATCTATTCTAAAAGAATAAGTTTACTTTGCCCTTTCGATTGATTATTCCATTCCAATCCATTCCAAGTGATGCCCATGTATGAAGAGAGAAGGGCTCTTGAGAGAAATGTTTGAATTGTGTACAAGCGTATGGGTATGTTGTGTGATGGCTTGGGCATGCCATGCTTGCCCCAAGTACCTTGTGGGTATTTGGTACTTTGGGTTAGCCATCCCATGTGTGTTCTTGCTTCCGCTCCCACTCTCATTTGATTCAAATTTTGCACCATTTAGTGATGTTTCTTGTACCTTAGCTATTTATGAATGAGAAAGTATGTTAGGGAGCCTATAGGGCAGACACCCTATGCTAGATATTACCCATTTAAACCTTAGCCATGGACACATTTGGGCAAATTTGATGAGAGATTGGTAGATTTGAGTAGCTCCACACAGTTTAGGTTAGGTTGGCCATAACAATCACTTGTGTTTACATTGTTTGATTGCAAATGCATGTGATATTTTAGCTGAACAATCCAAGGTAGATCTTAGCTTAAACATCACATGCATTTGCAATTTGACATTTAAGTTGAATAGTTTAGGGTAGCCTTGGATAGGTTTGAGCAAATCCCTCATATTAAATCGATCAATAGAAATCCAAAGCTTGATCTAGTGGGATAGTAAGTCGCAACTTCCAGAACAAATATATTATTTAGGCTGAGATTTGGGTGTTTCACTCCCATATAGTTCACCTATTTGAAATTTTCAGGACAATATTCTCACAAGTTTTTTGTTTTTTGTTTTTAAAATTCGGGAGGGGGGGAGGGGGTAAGCAAGGGAACTTAATTGTTCTATCTAAAAAGATCTACCCATAGGTTCATATTAGTTTTAAAAACGGGGGCATTTTTTCTTCACATTTGCATTAACCCAAATCAATCCTCTTTTCATGTTGATCATTTTGGAAAATTTTTCTAGTAACCCCTCCAAAAATTGTAGATACTTTTCCTTGGAATAGTCAAATGAGGAAAGCAAATCCATACGCTCAACATACTCTGTTATTCTTCGACAATTGTCCAAGATGGACAAATTAGATTGATAGTAGATTTATTGACCTTAATGTCAAATATGATGTTATGAGCCAACAATTTCTACAAAATCGTGGGATTGAAAGTGCCTAAAAATGATTTGTAACTTAGAAATCAATACAACTGATGATCGTATGTGGCATGAACTTAATAAGACAGAAACGTAAACTTCTACTTCCATGGTGAAAATGCCTTGTCACCCATGTGAAAAATTCCACATGTCAATTGACAACCAAAGTCAACCCCAAAACACCTGTACAGTTTCTTTTGAATATAAAATCTTTATTTTCTACTTTAAGATGTGCACTCATGCTAAATTTTTTGGTTCAATCCAGCAAATAGTGGATATGTCATCACAAAAAATATACAAAAATATCTAGAATATATGCATTTTGGGTTGAGACCAGATTTGCGAAAGGAAATCTTAGAGGAGCAGAGGGAAATCTTCCTTTCTGTCATTGCTATTGTTTAGGAACAAGTGAGCATTGAAGATATCTAGCAAGATAAAGTGTACTTGGAAGTAAAACAAATGATCAACCTTACAGAGGTTTTAGATCCTGCAACTACATGTTTAAAGGCTCCTGCAAACCCAATAAGAAGGAACATCATCCATGAATAAAACACAAACCAACAAGACATCGGTCCCATCATCCACATACTCCTTCCATGTGAAGAGGGTAGGCCATTTCGTTCACTGTCACGGAATCAGTTCTTGATACATAAGCAATTGTGAATTGCCTAGTCATTCAATGAATGAAAACAATTCCATGTGAGCTGGTTTTGGATCATACAGGGACAAAGTTATAACTTTAGACATAATAATTGACAAAATCTTGGTTAGACTCCATGTACACTTAAAGTAGACTTTTATGTTTGATGGTGCCAACTATATTTGATGGTGGCAACTCTACAAGGTGGTTGTAGGTTATAGGGAGAAACATAGAATTTTGCTGTCAGTCAGATTCCCAAAACAACAAATCTTGCCATGGCTTTGTTCAATCTAGAACACGAAGCTATCCAATGGTATTAATATCTATACGGTGTCCTCACATGGACCCAATTTTGTTAGTATCTTCTCACTTGATCTGGCTCAAGTGAGTACAAAGATTTCAAAGGGGCTTTAACTAATGTATGGTAAATTCACTTTGTCCATTACTAGTAAACATAGTTTGAAAAATTGCCAAATTGTAAAAGTGTGATTGAAGAAAATTTCTTGAAAAATTGTTATATTAGTGGTCTAAAGGAAAATATTCATGAAATCAAAAATTTTCAACCTACCACTTTGAAGCATGTTGTTGGATTGGCTAAATTAATTGAAGACAAATTCAGAGCCTAATGGTGTCCTTACAAAGCACTGCTCAACCTCATATTACGACACTTAACCACCACCTTTCAAAGGCTTACTTGATGAGCTGTTTGCTTGTTGAGTGAAGCAACTATGTTGCTATGTGATGAAAACTATACCTTTGGTCACAAATGCTCATGACTATATCTATTTGATGTGCAGGCACATTTTACATGTGACATGGTGGGAGTATCATATGATAATATGGCCAAAGAGCAACCTATGGAAACTAGTTTGGGTGATGACCCATTATTTGAAATATCTATGTATTTAGTTGGGACTACCTCACCCCAAATTGTGAAGGTGTTGGATGATTTCAAAGTGCATTGCTTAATAATTGCAATTCATTGTAGTAGCACTCATATCTTCATTGACCCTTGAGTAGTAAAGCAAGCATATTGGTATCAATATCCATGCAATCTGAAGTGATTATTGCTAATGGTGATTTTGGAACGTCAAGGTTTCCATGGATGTGATATTGTACAATTTAACATGTTTAATCATTCCTCATGTGGTTCTGACATAATTTTGGTCATTCAGTGGCTTTGCAAATTGGTACTAGTAAACCTTAAAGGGAAAGTCTTTAAGCTTCTCCCATATTGTTCGTTCACAATGTATGAAGACGTTAATAAAATTGGGACCTTGCCATGTAGTGGCCCAACTCTCTACCATGCAAATGACCCCAAATATGAACTTAGTTGAATTTAAGGACATGCAATTAGTCTTGATAAGCATTCTATTTCACATGCCCTTGGAGCAACTAAAGGTTTATAGCCTCAAGATCCAAGGATCATGGAAGCAAATTTATTTAGCCACTGTACAATCGTTTCCAGTATTGACTACATTAAGGGCACAGATCAGCATAGATCTTATTTAAGGGTTCCACGAGTTTGATGGCAAATTCAGTATCTTTGTGGTGGCGGATTGTCTCTACAAGTATGGCCACTTTTCTTCATTGGCTTACTCTCCATATTACACTTCTAACCTTGCCCAAGCTTTATTTGACCAAAATTTCTGCTTCCATGCTAGGATGATATCCATTTTAAATGACTTTGATCCCACTTCTTCTAGCAACTTTGACAGTTTTTATTTAAGTTTCATGGGGCACAACTGAAAATTAGCTCAACACATCGCTTGTCAATTAAGGGTCGGATATAGACAGGCACTCAATACTAGAAGACATATTTAAGATGCCTTGCATTGGGACTATAGACTCATTAGGCTACATGGTTCATTGCTGTATGGTGGTAGTACACTTCTCGTCCTTTTCTGCAAATTAAACACCTTACAAATCTATTTATGGCCAACCATTGCCATCTCCCACATCGTATCTTCATTTATGTTTTGTCCCGTGTCAAAGATTGAAACCAACAAATAAATTTGGGAGCCTCTCCATTGGCTTCTACAACAATTTGCACAACCGAAACTTTGAGGACAAGGATTTTGAAGGGAAGCCATGTTAGGACTTTTATGCCCTAACCTTACTATTAATCTATGAGAATTGTAATAATTACAGTTAGTTATTTAGTTAATACTACAGTGTGTGGATTTATCCCACATCAGATGTACCTCATAGTTACTTGTTGTGGTACGTAATTTCTAAGTTACCATTCTTGGTACTGGTTTAGGTTCATGTTCATTGGTACGGTCAATATTTTTTGGTTTGGATTTGTTAATATAAAAACATGTAAAAATCAGAAATATACACATACTTGCAGCAGCAATAAAGTTTAGAATATCGCATAGCATCATATGGTAAACAAAACCACTAAAAAATATAAAAAATACCACAATGTCAATTAGTCAAACTTGAATTCTATGATATATGTTAAAATTAAAAATAATAGTGCCAAGTGTCAACAATCAACCATCACTAATTAAGCATCTGTGTAATGCGGGTCTTCAAAAATATCATTGTCACCATTCATATTAGGTATGTAGGTGCTGGCATAAAACCACAAATTGACATTGGCATTAGCACTAGTATTTACACTCTTATGCTGACCAGTTGGTTCATTCTCAATATCAAGTTTAGCAAGGTCGAAAGTGGTAGCATCCAAATTAGATGCTTTTGCTCGATATTCTACTTGTAGCCACTTTGTTTGTGTGTTCAAGGAGGTGAAAGTTGGAATTCTATACATTGTTTTCTATCCTTTTTTAATACAATAGATTGTTCTTTACTAAGTTGATGGAGTATGTTCTTTCAATTCCTCTCAGATGTATATGAATTAACAACCCATTAAAACAAAATTAGAGAGTTGGAGATAAAATTGGAAAAAATAATTATAATAAAATTTAAATATAAAAGATTTCTTTTTATAAAATTTGAGATAATTTTTTTGATTGTAAGAGGTTGTAGATGTGTGAATGTTTGGCCATGGAAGCACCACCAACTGTGAGCATCAACCTTAAACTATTCACAGAGAGCATCATAACTGAAGTCATTGGAGTGTACAAAATCCATTAACTTGAGTCTAACTACATCTTGCATGTGAAGATCAATGAAGAGTCTATGAAGCATTGAGGCGTGTACCCATGGTTGACTTTAAGATCTTTGAATGGGGAAATCCTTGTTGACATAAAGGATCTTAGCACTCTAAGATTTGGGATGCAATGCAAAGGCAAGAAAATGTAGTAGGTGCATTTATGATGGCCTTCATCTTCTCAATTCTTGAGTCAATTCCATCATATATCTCCCCCAAACAAGGCCTATCCATGTTAATATAACTATTTTCAATATGGACTCAATGAAATTGAGGAGATATTCAAGACAATCCCATCAAGTGCTATCTAGGATCATATATTTATTATTTGCTGCCCTTGCATTGTTATATTTATTCCATATAAAAATATATTCATATGATAACATCAATAATGCATACATCATATACATTATAGAACCTTAATACATAATATTAAGTTGAGTTGAGATTTCATGTGAATGAGCAAAGTCAGCAAACACATTAACAAAATTTAGTTGCTTTCATTGTCACTATGCATTTATATTATATAAAAAATACAACGAAATTGCCCCAAAGGCTGCAAGTTTCAACTACAAAATGACGAAAACATAAGAAATAATAAATATGGATCTGTCCCTACTTAGCATTTGGTAACATTGCATCGAAATAAGAGTTTGAGTCCAAGTTAGTGCCACTATGGGGGGTTGCCTCATCCAATCGAGAAACTCAACCAATCCTTGTTGTGCCTTCTCAACTTGTGTGGCATTTTTGGGATCAACATCTCAACATGTGGCTAGAATCTAACAATACTTGGGAGTTTGTTAATCTTAAAGTTGCAATGCACTATGCATGACCGCTAGCATCTTTGATTGTTGAGAGGTAAGCGTATTGCTCTTGATTGATTAGATGAAATCATATGTAGACCATTTGGAATTTGAAGTAGAGGCTGCCACATGAAGTGGGTTTGTTCACAATGTTCTATTGTTGCGTCACTAGGAGCCTAATATACTCATAAAATTCCAATTTAGGGTTCCTTTGCCTAAATATGTTGTGAAATGTCTCCTAAATCTCTCCAAGGCTAAGAGAGCTTATATCAACATATTTTATGATCTACACAATAGGTGAGATGAAGGACCAAACATATGTGCAAAAAATGAGAATATTTTACAAGTTATAAACTCGAAAACAACAAAATCTGCAATTTATTGAACATCAGCATTTTGACCTCATTATGGACCACTAACCATCGTCGAGGATTATTCGTTTCATACATTTTCCTTTAGTTGTGTTTGCCTTTGGCCATCTAACCCACTTTGAATTAAATCATCATTGACTATTAGATAACATGAAATCATGATAATATTCAAACGTATACATAAAACATAATATCTAGATCAATAAATCACAACATCAATAATATTGGAATCAATTCATCATAGTATATTCCTCATAGCAAATCACATCATGAATTTCTTGGAAGTGTTTGCAAATTGACAATTCCCAAGGCTGGCTGTCCTTGACTTGCTGAGAGCATGGAAAGTTGGTTGCCCTTCCATCCCTCAGTTTACCTTGGAGGTTGGCTGTCTACTTGATCGAGCCCAAGGGCATGGAAGGTTGGTCTTACATTCCACCTTCTGGCACACGAGCATGGAAGGTTGGCTGTCCATTCCAGCCTGAGGTGGCACACTTGATAAGAGCTTGAAGGCTGTTCTTCCTTCACCTCTTGTGAAGTTGGAAGGATGGCCATCCTTCCTATTTTTAAGACACCTCACAAATCCAAGACACGATTTCTCAAGGAATCTGCTATATTATTAGTAATTCAATAACTATTGATGAATTAACAAGCTATTCTCAAATAGCTGCAACAAATTATTTTCTGAATATTATTTATTGCTGCTCTAGATCTATTTTCTGAATTGATGTCTTATATGATTGATATCTTGATGATTGATGTCTCAGTTATTGATATTTGAATGATTTGAGGCTATAATGGTTGATGCTTGAATGATGGCTGTTTGTATGTTTAATTGATTGAATGAATTGATGATTTAGAATGATGATTTTCTGATTGTTTTTTTGCTTGATTTGATACTTGATGATTGCTTTGATGAATTCATGAGTGATGATTGAATGAGTGTTGATTTGATGCATTGGTGAGTGATGATTGATAAGTGATCCTTGAATGCTTGGAATGATTCCTTCTTTGTACTTTATCGCTGAAAGATTCACCACTTTTCATAAGAATTGAGTCACCACCCTTCATTGCTGCCTTTTGAGAATAATAAAGTATTTTTTAAATTGATCTCTCTTGAATGTCCTCAAATGAAACACTTTCCCTTTAATTATATCTTCCAATGTAAGGGAGAAGTCATACCTCTTCATCATGTATGCCCTTTGTAAGAGTCACAACCTTTCACAATTACCACCCTTCGAAACAGTACAGCCTTCATAATTTTTGCCCTTTGAAAGAGTCACAACTTTTCACAATGACCACCCTTTGAAAGAGTACCAACTCTTCATGATGTATGCCCTTTGTAAGAGTCACAACCTTTCACAATTACCACCCTTCGAAACAGTACAGCCTTAATAATTTTTGCCCTTTGAAAGAGTCACAACTTTTCGCAATGACCACCCTTTGAAAGAGTACAATCATTCATAACTTCTGCCCTTTGAAAGAGTACAATCATTCATAACTTCTGCCCTTTGAAAGAGGCAACCTTTCACGATTCCCACCCTTTGAAAGAGTACAAGCCTTACATAATCATGTCTACCTTTTGCAAGAGTCACAATCTTTCACAATTACCACCCTTTGAAAGAGATAAACCTTCATAATTTTTTCATTTGAGTCACAACTATTCATCCTTAATTGCTTTCTTTTGAGAATAATCATTTATTTCCCAATTGATCGATTGCTTCCTTAATTGATGGATGGATCCCTTCTTGAATGGAATGATCCCCTTATATATTTCATGTTTTGAGTGAGTCACAACTCTTCATCACATGCCTTTTTGACCATTCATTAAACTCAATTAAATTTTTATAATAAATTATTTTATTTTATTTTTTATATTTTAATTTGTCATTTATATATATTATTAAATCCCATTTCAAAAAGGGGACGTTACAAACTTACAAGCATACTCTCTGGTAAAAAAAAATAGTTTGCATATATACTATCCATGGATTTGAGGAATTATTTTTTTTGAAAATGCTCTAAACAAAACGAAGGTGTAATGGTTGTATATGAACATTTTGTGTCTCTAGCTTCTGCCACCATTACCTTCACAAGTGTATCCTTCCAATGTCTTTCAATGAATGAACACAACATGGGGTCTAGAAGCAACCTTCACCATCAAACCAACTTGATACATGGGTTGAATTAGTCGTTACTTGTACAACATTAGATGACCTAACCTCTTTTATGGCATCTTTTAAAATTTGAAATTGGAAGTTTGCATGCTTCCTCTTTCTTGAACAATCAGTAGCTCCAAGAAAATAAGAGCGAATTGGACACGTGACAATAACATTGATGTAAAGACGATGTCTTGTATTTGCATAACTATTCATAATGATAGAGCAGGCCTTCCCTTATCCAAACTTGTCTCTCATCTTCTCCATTGCTATTCTTACCTTGGAATACTCTTTATCGAGGAGGGAGATGTGTAGCATATGTTCTTTAGGGGGGACAAATGAAGGACCAACAACAATTGCGTCTTTGAACATTTGATTAGAATATGGAGTGCACCACATGAAATGGTTTGGCATTGGCACAAAAGAAAATTGACAATAGAAGACTCAGCCACTTTTTGTGATTGCATATTAAAAATGCCTCCAATAGTAGTGGCCCTCGTCTTTGCTCTTTTGGCTCTCAACATCCATGGATTGGGTAATGAAAGTCGCACTTGGTAGAGTGGATTCTATTGGCATTCCCTTTTTTCTTGCATCGTCCTCCATATGCAACCTAGTCATCTTGGTCTTCTCACTTAAAATTATTTTTTCACACCCTTTTACACTATGTTAAGTTATGTCCAAAAGATGAAAGTAAACCCTTCTGCTACTGCCTCAATAGTCCTTTTTGCACAAATGACTCAAACCTATACTACTTCCACTTGAATTTTTTTTTTCTTATCTTTTGTCTATGGCTGTTATAAAGTATAAAACATGTTTTTTTGGGATTAAATGTACCCTTTGCATAAGTTTTGATAATTTCAGGACAGTCTTTTTGAGTTGTTTGAATTAATTGCCCCTATAACACTCCCGCTCCTAGAAGAACCTCCAACATTACTTCTACCACCAAGGGATCTTTGTTGAGTTTGATTTCTTCAACCACCAAGGGCTCTTTGTTGAGTTCGATCTCTTCAATTACACTCAATACTGCCGCTTTTTTTTTCGGTTGATAATTCAAATGATAGCCACAAGTGCAATTATAAAACAAAAACAAACAAAAAATACCTCGGAGTGTTTGGAATTTTGATAAAAACAAAATAAAAAAAATGCAAAAGAATGTCAAATAGAGGATCTTGGCACAAACGTATGAAGGTATCAGTGGGGTTCTTCAGTTAGGTTTTATTGTGTATTTTGAACTCAGGGTCCCCATCTGGCATCCTCCTCCTATGATATTTTTAGGGTTTTCTTTTGTAATTTAGAGGGTGTATTTCAGGGATCTGAATATCTTTATAGATTATCCAACAAACCTTTTGTAGCCAACATATGTTTTTAAGCCTAAATTGTTTTTTCTTTATCTTACATTCTTTTCTGGACAAACTTCGTTTATGAAGTAATATCATTACCCAATGGATTTTAAAAATGGGGGATTTAAGAGGGAGTTTGCCTCTAAAAGGTCACACACAAGTTATGGCAGGATTTAGTTAATAAAGATTATACATGGATATTGATTCTTGATGCTTACATCCATGATTTGTTCTAAATGAATCCACACTTGAGGCGTTCATCTGCTTGCATTTTTGTTTCAAGCACACATGATAGATATAAGTAGTTAAGAGTGCACTCTAAAGTCTAAACATGTGCGAAGGGCTTATTGTATTTACCTTTTTTTAAATGGAAATGGGTGCTCGATAAGATCATTTATTAAGTCTTATGTTGAATACTAAATGACAATATTTTTACATCTCTCTAACAACTTATCTAATATGAGTGAAGGAGACCGAGTTATTGACTAACATAAAGGAGCATGTTCTTGTACCGGAACATCAAATACTCACTGTCGAAGAAAAGAATGCCTTGCTTAAACAGTATTCTGTTCAAGAAAATCAGGTACGTGTTTAGCTGAATTAACATGATTACCTTTCTGGTGAATTCTTGCCTACAGATGATCTGCTTTTATATAGTCTGAGAATATCAATTTTCTGATTTATGTCAATAACTTTGTATGTTTGAGTTATAGCTTTGTTGTCATCTCAACTATGCTAGTTCAAGCATCTTTTTATTAATTTCCTGGGAGACTGCGTGTAACCCCTTCATCTCATTCACTTCATTTTCTTATTTCCTTTAAGTAAAATCAAGGAAACTGTGATTTCCTGTGTTTAATTTACTACCACAGAAAGAAAATTCAGATGGAGGGTAATCCTTTTGTAGTATCGACTGGGTATTTACCCTAATGAATGTGATTACACAATGTGGGAAATGAGAAGCTAGTATGATTTGCATTGCCAATAACTGACGTGAATCTTAGATTATGCATTTAGGATAGAATGAGTACAAACTAGAGCAGCAATTGTTCTAGGACATTTTCTCAAAGTACCTTTTATATTTTATTCTGATTTCAGCACTTCTTTATTGCATGTATACCTGACTTGCAAATTCTCAGCTCCCTCGGATGCTAGAGACCGATCCTCTTGCCCGGTACTATGGACTCAAGCGTGGCAAAATACTCAAGCTCATATACAATGGTAATTTAACAGGACACTATGTTACTTATCGAATTGTCTGGTAGACTTCGATAGGTTATGACATTTGAAGTTATGGCACAGATGTAAATACGGCTGTTGTCCATAGATTTACAATGGTTGGTAGTTTTCTTTTGCTATAGAACGTCTTGGTTAGACTCATGTACTTATCTGTCCATGTATTTACAACTGTCAGTTTACCTGTTATTATAGAAACTTGCAGTAATGTACATAAAAATCGGCAGTGTTTTGATAGTTAAATGCAGCTTGGAATATGATTTGTACAATTGGTTTTATATATCCTGTTAATTTTTTTCTTTTCGCATGCATGCTTGTGTATGCTCGCTCTTCAAATAATCATTAAATCAAAGATGGATTTTCACTGTTGGAAAAAATCGAGACAAAAATCTTCTTGTATAAAAAGGTGTCACAGATGGACTTATGCTCCAGATACAGATAATAAATTACAGCGATGCCTTAAACTTCATATTTTTTTCTTAAGATCATAATTTTTTCATATGGCAAATTTAAGGAAATTGGTTGCTTTTGATGATCTGAGAGACAGCATTTATTAATGAGAGATGCGTTTGTGACTAATGCTTTTGTATTAAAGTTGGAACTTTTGTAAATTTTAGTAATAATATTAAAATTTTAACATCTTTAAATAGCAAATTGGAATTCTCAAAATACACTTTATACGAGGTTATTCTGCGATTTTCTTCCATGTCACATCATGTATGTAGTGAGTTTTTTTTTTAATTAGAGATAACTGCAGGATTTTATTAAATATGAAAATAAAAGAAAGATTTTAAATATAAATAAGAAATATTAAAAATATGAATAAATACATATTGAAATATTTTATATCCATTCATATAAAGATACATAAACAAATAAGAAATATAAGAGGACATTAAGGTAAAATATATAAATATAAATATATCTTATTGGGGATCTTAGACTAGATACACTTTTCAATAGAGTATTGACGAAAGTCAAAATTTATGACATGCAATAGTAGACATGTCATTGAAAAATTTAATATAGTTTGATATTTGATTTAATAATTAAAAATATATATATATTTTTATAATTATTTAAACTATATGCTATAAATTTTTCCTCAATTTTTTTAATTTTATTTAATGATCAATTAAACTATATTGAGTAAACATATAATTTTTATTTTTTTTTAAAATGAATTTTACAATGACCATTTTCGAGATTTTTTTAAAGGAATATAAAATTTGGCTCTTTGATTAGACCCCACTTGTATACTATGTTAGGTTTGATGGATATGACAATGGATTCACATGTTTTATTTTTGTAGATGCCACTTGTGACTTTCATTTATATGATATCGTTTTTGTGGGTTGACTCACCATAGAATGACTAACTAACCTTTCAAGGATACTTTCTTGTTTTAATATTGGATTATGAGGGATTAACCAACTAGGACAAGGGTTAATCCATTGTGGCTCAAAATATTGAGGAATAACTTCCTACATAGTGGATGTGATGCCATTAGGATATTTTTCTTGCTAACCTAAGTTTGAGGTCATCGAAATAATATGACCATCTCTATCAAGGGGAAAAACTCTGAGTTCTAGAGTATCAATCATGCAAATATATAGGGGTATATTGATAGGAATAGAAATATGGTTTGTAGGCAATGTGTGTATCAAATTAGGACCAAAATAAAAAATTATAGAATAATCCTCCTCCTTTGCTACTTTAATAGTTTTTAAAGGGGTGAACTCAAAGGAAATTGTAGCAATTGTGTTAGGTCCCCTTTAAGGGGTCTCATTTTTTGGGTTTAGGTTTGTGCTTAGAATTAAGAAGAGGTTTGCAATTATTGGCCATAAGCATTTTTATACAAGCTCTATTTGTCCACTAGAGGACTTGTAGATTTGATTTGACTTAGTTTTCTTCCTAGCTTGTTTAACTCTATAAACACCAAGGATTGAGATCTCCCCTAACAATGTGGACTTGACAAAGGTGGAGAAAATGGACCTCCTGAAATAGGGTAGAGGGAGTGGATCGCATTCAATGATCCAAGTCTTTTTAACAATAAAATTATATCTAGTTTCTTCAACTATGATAAATAATTATATAGATAAGGTTAACTTTTCCAAGTGAAATCTTAGATTATCACAACTTCTAAAGGTATCAATAGTACAAAATGTTTATTAATCATATCTCGTCCTTCGGAGGATGGAAAGAGGGAATACATTGAATACAAGCCCATAATTGATCATGACACAATATAATAGTTATAAACTTGCCCCTATAGGTAAAGAGTGGGTTGTCTTTCCTAACAATGTCATCATTTGAAGGTAACTATTTAAAGTCAAAAGTGAAAAAAATGTCTAAGGAAAAGAAGAATTCTTTAGTTAGTTTCTTCATCTACAATAAATAATTCTATAAACAAATTTCTAGGATCAATGGTTACAAGGAGGTTAACCTTTCCAATGTCAAGTCTTAAGATTTTCACAACCTCTAACAATGTCAATAATGTGAGTAATGTGAGATTCATCATAGCCCGCCCTTTAGATGATGGAAAGAGGGACTAAATTTACTACAACCTTTTTGTTTTTTATTAAAAAAACAACGTTAACTAGGGCGTCGACCCTTTACATAGTCAGGGGCTATCAAAAAAACAAAATCTCAAACAAACTAGGCATGCAAAGAAAGTCTGCAAAAAGAAAATAGACTCAGCCCCAATCAAGGGGGAACAAAGACATTCGGCCCCAATATGGGGGAAGAGGTTGGGGGAAAGAGCATTTCCCCTTTCGTCGATGACGAACCACCGTCCAAGCAATGGAGTCATTAGGGTCCACAAACTATACATCATTCAGTAGGGAGTCCATAGAAAGTGGATCAGAAGGGGTCTTTGTAGACTGCAAGGGAGCCGTAGAAGCTTGGGTCTAAGCAGTAACAATAGTAGCGTCTGAGGAGTCAAACTGTAGATCAGGCTGAGCAACACCAGAGTCATCAGAATGACCCTCCGAATCGTAGACTGTCAAATGGTCCAAAGTAGCATCCTTCCACCAGGTGGCAACTCCTCGTTGACGAGAAAACGAGCAGTCCGAGGTTAGATGGCTAGTGGCAAAGCAATTTTAGCAGCGAAAGGGGAGGCCCTCGAAATCATGATATACTTAATACAACCCCATTGTTGATCATGATATACTTAATACAATAATTGTAAACTTGCATCTATAAGTAAGGAGTAGAGTCACCTTGCCTAACAATTTCATCATTTGAAGGTAATTATTTGAAGTCAAATGTGAAAATTTCTTTAGGAAGAAAACCAAGTGTGTGAGGGTTTTGTGAATGGTTGAAGTAGTTCGTGTCACCTAGCCTAAACCTAGGGCATTGAAGAGAGAAATCTTGTGAGTGTGAGATAAATTAAGGTCTAATATGTAATAAAAAATTGGATCATGAAAGCCATTGGAATTAGAGTTTAATTTTGTAGGTCCTCGGATGGTGCAAACTTCTTGATCTATATCAAGTTTTACAAGGTCTCAAATGTTTTGATCAAAGGTGTGTTAATAATTTTGTTGACAACTTTGGGCTTTCGTCCATCTTTTGGGCATAAGAATATGATCAGAAATTATCATTGGTGACTTTTTTAAAGTCATTGTATGATTCTATTATATTTTCTACATGTTTAAGTATCATGCTCCCTAGTTCGATGAGTCACGCAATACCTTGCAAGAGTGTAGCCATGTGGTAAGTTCTTACTTTTATATTGATGTATTGTCTTGGCTGGAAATAGTCAACAATTTTTACATCTATGGTTTAACCAAATTTATCTCCAAGATAGAGGAATATATTTATTAATTTTTCCATGGTAGATCTAAGATGAAGCATTGATACTCCTAATAGGATTCATAATCGTGTCCTTTTTCCTTATGGAATGTGTGGTGCTTGTTGGGATCATATTCTCAAGGTTTCTAATAAGTATAATATGAATTGTTGTATGATATCTCATTTTGTTTGCCTTGTACATATTTATTTTGTGAGGGATAGTCAACAACATAAGAATTTATTTCTTTAATTTGCATAGTTATTGTCACCACTATAGTTGTAACTATTATTGTTGTTGTTTTTGGGTGGTTGAGGTTTATAAATTCATTGGTTGTTGTACTATATTTTTTATTCTTTAATACTTCAGACACAAAGGGGTGATTGATTTTATCTAATGTTTTTTATTAGTAAAGCAATGTTAACTAGGGCGCTAACCCTTAACATAGTAAAAAACTATCAACATAAAACAAGCAACATCAAGAGAAATGATGTTGGCAACAGGAACAACAACCCAAAGGCGGTTAGAAACAAACACAGTCAGACAAACAAGGAATACTATCCAATCAGAGAACAAAGAAGACCCCAATCAAAGGGAGGGAGAGACACCCAAACCCCAACGAGGGGTGTTTGGGGCAGGGGAGAAGACTTCCCCTTCCACTTGCGAGCAATCATAGTCCAGGTGATGTTGTCATTAGGGCCATCAAAAGAGAGATCAATCGAAAGAGACCTCACAAGGTTACAATCAGTGGTGTCAACAAAGTGCTGCAACAGAACAACAAGAGGTTGTTGTAGAGCAGCAATAGGCTATGACGAAACAATAGAAGAAGCAGATCTAGCAGTAGTAGAGCGTGGTTGTAGAACATGAGAAGCAGGAGTGGGGGCCTAAGGAAATGAGACCACAAAAGGAGCAATGAGAGCATCAGTAGTCGTTAGGGGCACGACATTGACATCATCCTCATGAGAGAAGCCAACAGACGCAAAGTCAAGAGCATTGACTATTAAGTGATCAACAATAGCATTCTTCCACCAGGTAGAGACACCTTTGTGGCGTGATACTCCTTTCTTCCACTTAATAGAGTAGTTCGAACTACACACTTTTTTTGCCATACTCCTTTCTTCCACTATTGATAGTAACTTGGTCTATTCTTAGATCATTCCTTAGGGCCTCCTCATACAAGTTGTAGGGGAGTTTCTAGACCTCCTCTTAGGTTGCCCTATTAAGGGCATATAGAGAGAGATTGCATAGTTCTCAATGGTCCATGTTCAATGCACTGGGTGAGGAGTAGAGGACCTACCTCACTCACATGATAAAGTTTGTGATCACTTCACTAGGCTCTTGCTTGATAGTTGGAAATACTTGAATTCCCATTTTGAATATTTTTTTTATATCAAAGGTTGTGCTAGAATCACTAATGATTTATTAAAAAGAATGTATATATTCCTTTGAGAAACTGTAATACTAATCCAAAGTAATAACCTCTAAGCCTTTTGGAAAATATCTTGCTACCACACCATCCCAAGAGAGGAGTTCTCAAGCCACTTCAATGTAGACCTTGATTTGAGAGTTAGGATCTCCCGACCCTAGGAATTTTGGAATTTCAAGGAGAGGACATAACAATATGATGTTATGAATGTTAAGATTTAGATGCTCTTTAAGATATCTCAAGCATGTCCCTAAAAAGGGGTTGTGTATGGAAGGAATTATACCTCCAAACATAAGCTTGCAAGGGAGCCTATTTTGTTTGTTGGATTTGGGTACACCAAGTTAGTATCTTGGGAGGATAAGATGACTAGGAATCATTTTGGTTTGGTCTTGGAAACTAGGTGGGATAGTTTTTTATTTTTATTTTGTATGATAGGCATCCCACCTGATTGTCTCAAGCTTTCCATGTTGAATGATGAGGGCAAGGGAGGCATGAAATACATTTTACTTGTTACACATATAGAAGTTAATAGTGGACGGTATTTAGGCTACCCCTTAGTTTTATTCAATCATCTCCATTGTAAAAGGATTGATGGGAGGATAACACTTCAAAGATTTTGGTTTTTCAATTGCTTGAGTGGGGTTGTACGTGCATTGGTTGCTCAATGCTTCCAACTTCAAGAGTTTTAATTTGTTGGACCAAGGTGGCTATAAATGTTTTAGGAGTTGGTTCTCCTATAGTTAACATTTTTCCACTATGAGATGGGTTTTTCTCAACATGTGGGGGTTAGGTATCCCATTGGTTCTCTCTTCAAGGAAGCTTTCAAGCACTTCTTGATGTGTTTTTCTTTTCTATAAAAAGCTACATGGAGGGCCTCCCAAGCTACTCAAACATATTCTAAGATCCTTTATAGCTAGCTAACCTTGTTATTGATTTAAATGTCCATGTCTCTATAATTGTACTAGGATGTTCTTGTCAATGAATTTTTCATTAAATGAGCACTTGGCATACTTCAACTTGATTTAGGTCTAGTTGAACAAAATATTTCAACTCTAGACTAGATTGTTGGAAGATGAAGTTGTGTGGTGCCTATTATCCACCATTGAGATGGTGTCCTCATAAGCATATGTATTTAAAATAGTTGCCAAGGGGCATATTGACTAAATGATGAATGTCTAGTTTCATGAAAGCGACCATATCCAAATTACATTGTTTATCTAACACATTTGGGGGTAACATGGGTAACACAAAATAAATGGGATGACAAGGAAGGTGAAAAAGATATTTGAAAAGAAACATGGAAGCAAAAGACCTTTTCTAGAAGGATTTTATTTTTGCAGCAGGTTTATAGAAATATGTGATATTTTAAATCAACTTAACACAAAATAGATGATGTGAAATCAAAATTGGCGCATGTCTTGCACCCTTGCTAATAGTGAGGATCAAACTATGCTTGTTCTCATAGAAAAAGCCAATCTATCAAGGAAACTTTGATGGACTACCCTTTTCATGTGAATGAGACCTAGTGAGTGATAGCAATATGATTGCTTGAAGTAGAGGTCACATCACTTTCACTTAATTATAGAGGAAAGAGTGCCTAGTGATGGAATGCAGTATTGCTTTGTGAACTTGGATGGGAGATTATGCGTATATGTGTTGTCTTGCAACTCATTGGAGTGTTATTGTTGCAAGTCAAATGTCAATAAGTTTAATGAGTTATGTCTAGAAGGCCTTCTCTCTAGCATTAGATCTAGCTTGTATTGACCTTTGCTCATTGTTTTCTCAAATTTTCCTAATAAGGGACATGTTTACTTGAATTTTATTCAACATCATCTCAATCCAATCTTCCTTAGTCCTTGGACACATCTACCATAAAAAGCCAACTAAGAAATTTTGGAGTGATTTGATGCATTTACTTGCTTTGTTTAAGTTGTAATGTTTGTTTTGTTTAGCATTTTGTTATTAATTATTGAATGCCTTGTGATGGAATTAAGGGCTTCTTTCTATTTGTTTTGCATGTATTCAAAGTTAGCATATTGTAACAAAGATTGTTGAATGTGAAAATTAACATATTCCATTCCCTTTCAGTTTTTTTAAATAATTATCTTCTTGCAACTAATTATTTCTATATGGCTTTTGCATGCAACCTATGCTATGTTTGGGAATACTCATTTTTTGAGAAAAAATTTCAAAGAATTTTTCCAATCTATTTGCAAGAAGTATAAAATAATTTAGATCTAATTTTACCTAACAAAGTAAAGTTTAAAATAACTAAGAACAACAAAGTGTTACAATTCTTAGGCAAGTTGAAGTGATCTATTTACTAAAATAAGTGAAGCTTTCAAATGGTTTTTTTTTTTTGAAAATTAAAGAACATGGAATAATCTTTGAAGCTTCTTTGTAACTATGATGATTGAGGTCCTCAAAGATCTATTGTTTATTCATAGAAGATCTAGTATTGGTAAGGCCAGGTTCTAGATATGAATATTCATGATTGGGCTTTATAAAGAGAAAGATATTTTAAAGATGATCCAAATTTCCAAAGGAATGTATACAAAGATTCTAGCATCGACTTGTAGAGGCAATCTAACAATTCTTCTATCCTATAAAGAGTAGATTCTTTGAAATTACAAGTGAAAAATATGGGGTGTGGGACAACTAAAGAGCACTCTTCAATGTGTATGAATGTACTCTTGAGTGGAAATAGGCCTATCAAACAAAGAATGACAACTATTGTAAAAACAAATACAATTATGACTAAATATAAATTAAAGAAGACATAATGTTTTGATACTATATAAGATATGAAGAGATTGGGGTCCAAAATCATGTAAATCTTGAAGCACTTTTGTCATATTTACATTGAAATATTGAAGTTTGAAAACTGACCTAATAGAAGATGTGACATGCATCATGGGTGGCAAGATAACTTTCTTTGATTATTTTCACAAAGTGTTGGCATATATGTCAATATTACAGATTTGTATGCTCCCTTTGAGGCACTAACACAAAATTCCCATACCCTCATAAACAAATGCAATGAATAGCATTCTACATGAGTTAAAATATAAGCTTAAAGATACAATAACTTATAAAAAGAAAAGGAAAACTCACAACACTTAAGGATGAGGAAAATGTTTTTTCGGTATTTTCTAATTATATATACCTATAAAATATACCAAGTCAATAATAATATTGATATGTTTTTATTCAAAGAAAACATTATTATACATGGCAACAAGTTCCATTAGCAAATTGGCAAGCTCCACAAGCATTGAGAGATATAAGAGACCACAATATAATGGTACTAATAGGTACCTAAAGCAACTTACTACAAGTTTTGGATAACAAAAAAAATAAAATAAAACCAAGTGCATTTTACATGTGCGCATGTGTGTGGGTGTGTTTGTGTGCACGTGTATGTGTGTGTTTGTGTGTGTGTGCACTTTTGTGTGCATCTATGTGTGTGAATGTGCATGTGCGTGTGTGCACGCATATGTGCATGTGACCAAGCTCATGCATGTATGTACTTGCATGTGTGTGTGTGTGTGGAGGGGGGGGGGGGGTGTGAATGTGCGCATGTGTGCATGGATGCATGTGTGTCTATGTGCATGTGTGCACGTGTGTATGTGCATGCATACTTGTGTGTGTGTGTGTGTGTGTGTGTGTGTGTGTGTGTGTGTGTGTGTGTGTGTGTGTGTGTGTGTGGATTCTTATTTGTGTCTGTGTGTACATATGTGCAAATGTATGTGTGTTTTCTTGAGTGGGCATGTGTGTGAGTGTGTGCATGTATATATTACTACCCTCATATATCACTAATATCCCAAATGTTCTCAAACTAGGACATCACGAATTAGAAAGCCCAAAAGCTGGGGTTACAAAAGTGCTTACACCAACAATGCACCTTGACTTTAGGAAATGGCTATCCAATTCCTAGGATGCACCAAGCATTCATTATAATGTATTTAATGTATGACATACATTGATGCCTTAGTGCATTCTAAGGGCGGGATAGTCGTTTCTTGACTTTGCAACCCTCATGCTCCTAAAAGATAAGTTGAATTTTTACAAAAAAAATTAATTGTGTTTGCAAATGACTTATGAGCTTAAAACTATTGTTTAGGGTTTTGGACATTAATGGTATAACCATGTCAATTACATCTTCATTAAGCTACCGAAAAAAAAAATTAGACTGAACATGTATATCAAAGTATGTATTATTGATTGCCTTTTGTGTTATCATATGATTGGTTCTTTCTTTGATATGACTTGTGGAAAGAAATATTATTTTTTAATTTTTAAGCATAAATATAATGACTACTAATATATATATTTACAATCGTTAAAACTAAAGAAACAAAAAAGGCCCTCATTGTATACCACCATAACATTTGGGCAAGTGTTGTGCCCTCTCTATTTATAGATCTGTATCCTCATGAAATGAGGAAGTTCATTTTATGGTGACCAATATAGATTGAGCTTTTATTACCGTCAACATATAAAATAGATGAGATTTGGTTGTATATAAGCATTGATATTACTGCTTTAGAGGCTCTATCAAACGACATAGGAAGATTAAATATTGATGAGGTATTTTTCAATGTCTCAAATTATTATATTTCTATTAGAATTCAAGCATGTAGTTTTTGAGACAAATTCATTTGCCTTATTTCACGAGCAATTGTTCACACAAACTCGTCCCTCACGAGAATGAATGGCTCACTTAACATTTATGGCACCTAAGTGATGCTCAAAAGGGTGAAGCATTGAGTCTCCCCGAGAGGTCACCATCCCTATACTACTTCAACTCAAGCACACTTAAACATGGAGCTTCCCCTAAGATCAATCCCACCTAATTTGTTATCTCATTTCTGATACCTTCAAGTGGTGTGTTACGAACCATTCATTGTAAAGCCCCTTTAGCTCATCAATTAATAAGGAGACATCTTTTGTATCGTGTCACGTTATAATATTTCTATTAAGTTTCAACTACATGTTTTTTGAGTCAAACCATTGACCTTTATTTCATGAGTAGTGATTCCCACAAATTCATCTCTTGAAAATAAATGGTCCATTTACTCATTGCATCTAGGTGATGCTCATAGGAGTGAAGCATCTAGACTTCTTAGGAGGTCACCCATTCCAATAAATTCTTAACTAAAGTGCACTTAACCATAGAGTTTCCTCCAAGGTGAAGCCCACTTAACCATGAATTCTCCCCGTATATCAAGCCCAATAGCTTGCTACCTCATTTACAAGACCTTCAACAAGTTAGAATATATCTATCAAGATTCAATTGCATAGTTTTTGAGCCATACATTGACCCATATTCTACGTGAAGTGATTCACACAGAAACCATTTCTCATGAGAATGAATGGTCCACTTATCACTTCTTACATCTAGGTGATGTTCACAAAGGTGAAGCATCGAGACTTCTCAAATGGTCACCCAACCCAATATCACTCCAACTTGAATGTGCGTAGCTATGGAGTTTCACCCAAGATTAAGCCTACTTAGCTTGCTACCCCATTTGCAAAACCTTCAGCAAGTGTTGTGCCTTACAAACCTAAGTGGGCTTGCTCTTGGTGGAAACTCCATGGTTAAGTGAGCTTGAGTCAAAGTAATATTAAGATGAATGATCTCTCAATAAGTTTCAATTCTTCGCCACTATGTTCATCACTTAGATGTAATGAATGTTAAGTGGAACATCCATGAGCTAAAAGGGCTTAAAGAATTTCATAATGAATGGTTCCTAAGGCACAACACTAGAAGGTTTGTAAATGGGGTGGCAAGCTAAGCAGGGTTGAACTTGGGGGAAACTCCATAATTAAATGTGCTTAGAGTCATAGTAGTACTAAGGTCCCAATGTTACACCCTTACACAAGTATCACCTCAATTTTCATGAGATACGGGCTTGTGTGAACCACTACTCATGAAATATGGGTCGATGTTTTTAACTCAAAAACTATACATTTGAATCCCAACAAAAATATCATAATGTTAAATTATTGAAAATTTGACAAGTAACCAAGTGGATGTTTCATATGCTTCTTAATCACATGGACATTGTGTCTCCATTGAAGCAACCAATACTTTACACTACCCAAAAAACTATCTTAAATAAACTTTCATATTTTTATGCAAAGTGAATCTTGAATATGGAATGAAAAAGCTAACACAACATCAAGTGAAATTACTTGTTTTGAGTTGCAAAAGAAACACCAGCTGTAATGAGATTATTTTGCAATGAGATATATTTGCTAGCTTTTTTACTTGTAATGTAAGATTTTTTGGGTCCTTGCGCATTTCAACAAAAATAATCCTCAACATTCATGAACAAAAAGGCTCAAACTTAAAAAATAATTTAAAAAAAAAAAAAAAACCTAGAGAAAAAATAACCACGAGGCCACAATTACACAAAAAACCAACCATACATCCAACACACATTCCAAGCAGAGCCTCACAAGATGTGTGGAGCCAGATCAAACATGTGTCAAAAGCATCCTCTTTCCCTTGCAGGAAAAGATAGCTTCCATGGTCCACTCGGAACCTTTTCCAACTAAATTTATGATTCCCATTTGCAGCCTTTCAGCTTCAATTGTTCTCTCCCTGCATTTAATAGAGGACTCACAATTTGCTTTGGTATTCAATGATTCTGATTGATAGATGATTAGAAATTCTCTACAGACTAATTGATTGTCCACTTTCTCCTGTTACACTGCCTATTGCAAGTCTCTAGAATCCTGCAACTCATCACCCATTACCTTTTTCACCTGGTAACTTTCAAATCAAGAAGGAATTAGACCCCCGTCTCTTTCAGGCACTCAGACTATAGAGGACACCTCTCCTAATTATCCTCAAACAGGCTAGGGGCAGGGGAATCTTGTTGCATAGACCAATGGGTCCCTTGGTTTTTACATTTTATATCTAAACAAGCAGATTTATTCACTCATCTCTGCAAGCTGACAATAAGAAATCCAACGATGATTAGAGGAACAATCTACAATCTTGTGCCCCCGCTGGTTGCAACAAAAAACATCAAGTAATCCCTTGAGATTAACAAAGTGAGTCTAGGTTACTTGCAAAGATGGAACTCTGAAGGTATGACAAAAAAGTCTAGGTTACTTGCAAAGATGGAACTCTGATGGTATGCCAATAAGGCTTTAGATATATCCACCAAAACACAGACTAACAAAATTGTTTTGGGTCCATCTCCAGAATCAACTTCAACAAAGTCTCCCTACTTTTTTCATGCAACCATTGAATCAAAATTGGATCTCTTAAAAAAGTTAAAAACCAGTGGGTGATTATTCAGTTGAATCCACGTTGGAATCTTAGTGATAAAAGCAACTGCTGGGTTGAAAATATGGTATCCAAAGACATGAAAACACTAGCCCTTCAAAGAACTACTGGCCATTACTCCAGACAAAAACATGATCCGCAACTGTTTTTTAATTAAAAAATGGCCCCTGAAGAGAGGAAGGAAAAGATATAGCTTTGTCTGCAGCAATCTGTTTTTACTTTTTACCAATCGCTGCATTTGTAAAAGGTATTGATGGCATTTTTGCATTCAGGGAAGACCATTTATTCAAAGCAATTTCCCCATACCCCTCTCACTTCTCCCACTGAAAACTCTTCCTCCCAGTGCCATAAAAGTGCTAGTGAGCTGTGCCTGAAACTCTAACTACCTCTCATGGCCACATTTTGACCCTCGTCGTCGCTGCTCACACTCTGTTCACCATTTTTTGAAAGTGTAACATAATGATTAACTGGTTATTTTATCAAACATCACTAATTTGCATGATCCTTGTAAATGGTTTCAAGGTGGCACCAAAAATCCAACAAGTGAATGCAAAAAAATAATTAGTTTTTTATTTAAGAAGCTACAGCCACATGGAGAATAGACATTTTTTAAATGAAATGTTCCATGGTATGTATAAAGTAGTTGATGTTGAAAAAATGAACAATTTTTTTAGCATTTACCCTACTTGCTTGCAAAGACAAAATCAGTGTTGCATAGGCTGGCATAGCCATTTTTGAGTGAATGATTTCATTGGCCTTTTTAACCCAGAAATTACACCTAATAACAGTTTTTAGACCATACTGATGTAAAAATATTTGAAAATATAATTCTTGGAGATGTCAGATTTGTTCTCTCAGCCAACATAGCGACTTTGGAAAAAGAGGGAAGTATGCTAGGCAACAACATCCTCACCCTTGAGCTTCTACAAGAGAGAACAATCAATATAAGGTCAGATCTAAAGCTTATACTACGAGAGGAGATCATAATGTAAATGTCCTAGTTGCCGATTATCACAACATCAGAAGGTAGGAAAACAATCTTGTGTAAAACCCACTAATAATAGGACAAGTGTGGTTATTTGAAGAATTTGTGCCAACAAGATCTCTTCATGGTTTCTTATGCTACAAACGAAGGAATTGCACAAGCATGAGTTTTATGTGGTTACATGTCATATTATTTGTAACCTCGTTTTCCAGTCTAGAAAACTTGGAATGACAATGCTCACATTAGCATGATCTTGTACAATCTAAAAGGTCTGTCTTAGTAAGATTATCACAATGATAAAACGAAATTATCTCCAGAGGATGAAACTGAAGAATCCTCATCTAAATATCTACTTTCAGATAACAGCTTCTGGCCTTTTTAGCTGGAGTGTTGCCCTTAGTTTAGTCAGGTATCCCTAGATCTATATGTATTGTCCTAGGTGATATCATCTTCAAAAGGAAATGGAGCAGAGGAGGCCATGGCCTCCTCTTCATTGAGCTCCTACGAGAGAAATCAATCAGAATCAAATCAGATCTGGAACAGAAAAGATGGAAAATAGAGTAGGTTGTAAATGTGCTAATTGCAGATTATCACATATCACAGGGAGGGAGAAAAAGAAAATATTGTCTGTTATATTGTCTGTTGTACCCATCCATAATAGAACAAACTTTGACATCCAGCAATCAAGATCAAAGATCAGAACAAAACAAATGAGATTTTCAAGATGATTTAATCCAGCAATAAGGGTATCAATCAAAGCGAACTTCTTCACCATTAGAGGCAGATACCATCAGCAGAATATTGAATCAGAAGTTGAAGCCAGCTTTGACATCCATTTGTGCAAACTTGAACAGAAAACTCAGACTTGCAAAACTGACCTATAAAGTGGATATCAGACCTGATTCATAGTTGAAATTCAGACCAGAGCATCACTTCAGATCTCCAAACATGTGATGCAGACCTAGAAACTCAGTAATCAGACCTTAAAACACTGCAAAATCAGGCATGTAGTGAAGGCAACATAATCTGGACATTCAAAGGCTAGCATTGCAACCTTAGGAAGTCAAGGCGTCGGTGAATAAAAGGGAGATCACACTTGTACATGCTAGGAAGTGATCAACATTGCAAGATGGAGGTGAAACAAATTCGTGACAACATCATGAAGATGAGGAGATTTTTTTGCAGTCACCTTAAATTTCCTTTGGAAATCCAAGGCTATAATCAGTACATCAAGGTATTCAAGATTGCAACAATAAAGATACCCTCGCATATTGAGGCAATGAACCCAAAGTCAAGTATAAGGTGGTAATCAAGTAAGGGGCTTCCACATCAAAGCACAGGTATCACTCAGTCCACATCAAACTTCATACAAATGCAAGGAGGTGGATCAAGCGACATCAAATGACAACAAGTAATGCCATGCAAGTCATAGACATCCTAAAGTCAGGATCAAATACCATCAAGGCGAAATACATCACAAGGACGAAATTCCCAAACATGAAAGTGAGATTGTGGGAGCATGATCAAACAGAGTTTCAGAAGAGTTAACTAAAATTAGAGGTCCATCCGGTGAAGATGAAGTGCTAAAGAGCAAAATCAAGAACATGCCAAGATGACACAATTTGGAATATGAACCATGACAATCAGTCAAAAGGCTAGAAATGTTGAGTATCAAGACATATTGCTCAAGCACAATTTGTGATCATCTACATGGCAAGTTAAGGTAGAATCCAATCATCATCAACTCAATCAACTTCCTCCAAGTCAGCATGTCTGGATGCATTGAATCTGAATCATCCAAGGAAGCAGCAAGTGACACACAGTGCTTCATCAGATACTATTTTGTGTACCTAACCTGTTTTCTCATTGGTTAGATATCAAAGAGGACATGTAACCATCATATTGTAATTGTCTCATTGGCCGAAAAAGGAGTTTGTTATAGCAAACACTAATTAGGGTTTTATTGTTGAATCTGGGCCATTGAATTGTATTGAGAGCAGTGGAGCACTATAAAAGGCTCGAATCTCTCTCATTGTAAGGTTAATAGGAGAGTAATAAAGTATTAATAGATAATAGTTAGTAGCAAAAGCAATCAATAGTTAGCAATTAGAGTGAAGTAGGAGGAGAAGGCAAAGATTGTTGCCAAGATCTTGATGTAAGAAACATTGTTTTCATTGAAGTTATGGTGAATTCTCTATTTTAATTCAACATCTTGCATGGTCTCTACTTCTCATTTGCTTTAGAGTTGGTTAGATGAATGGAAGATATCATTGTTGATGAATGATGTAACTAATGTTCATACTACTTGTAACTTGTTGATTGCAAATTGCAGTGTGTAGTCAACTGAACTTGTGTAAAAGATTTGACTTCTATTACTTCATGCTCATTGTTCGTATGGTTGATGTGCATTGGTGATATGAAAATCATTTGTTTATCCTTAGGAGATTGCACTAGTTTTGTGTAGTTGTTCCTTGATGGCGAAACAAGGCTTGGTTTGGCCACACCTAATCAACCATTAGTTCCTACATTCTTAGGATTAGATTAGCTTTCTTAACCCTTTATCCTTTTGTTCATTTTTAAAGTCAAGTGAATTTTATGTTCCAGCATCATTCAAGCATTGAAGTATCAACGTAAGTCCCCCTTGTGATTCCAGCAAAATCACATCAACCATTGAGCTATCTACATGTCAAGATCTAACAATAGAAACCTTGGAGCCATTTCGGTTGATCACATGATTTAGCATCCGAGGAGATTTTTGATCAAGAGAGGATAGAGTGCCTTTGTTATTTTATTCTGTGTTGCATAGTGTATTAAAAACACATCAACAAAATAACTCCATCAAAATGAAATATCAAAGTATTTGGCTTTGGGAACATGTGAGTAACTCCATCGGGTCTATGGATGCTCTACTAGCAATGGAGCAATATTCGTGAGATTATAGTGATAACCTCATCGGGGCTATAGACTCTCGTTGGAAGCGAGGCTCTATCCAGGATGCTTATGAAGATGGGATAAACCACATAGCTAGTCATGGTGGATCTAATGAGACATAATGTTCTTATGAGATGGAATGAATACATTTGCACACACCTAAGTAACCAAATATTAAAAGTACCTTGATCAAATTCGAGATTCTTCTTCCATTTCAAGTATACTTCCTAGCTACTTGATAGGTTGGGTTGAATTTTCCAAGGGTTCTAGTGTGGATTGAGTTTTTATCTTTGAAATGTTCAGGAACATTTTGAGGTGGCGCTAGACGTTGTGAAATGTTCAGGAATGAATAAATTTGCACACACCTAAGTAACCAAAGATTAAGTACATTGATCAAATTCGAGATTCTTCTTCCATTTCAAGTATACTTCCTAGCTACTTGATAGGTTGGGTTGAATTTTCCAAGGGTTCTAAGTGTGGATTGAGTTTTTATCTTTGAAATGTTCAGGAACATTTTGAGGTGGCGCTAGACGTTGTGATGTTTTCACACATTGCCCCATTGCAAATGGGGACCCCCACTTTTTCGCTTTAGGCATAGGGTTTTAGTGTTGTTGTCTTGGCTTAGTGTCAATCTCTTAGTTGTTAACCTTAGTTTGTGAGGAGGTTGCATCTGTTGGATTGAGACTTGCATGATTAAGTTGTATGAGATGATCAAGTCATCAAGATCTCATTTGCACACATGAATAGGTCTTAGGGTTGTTGGATGTCAAAGGCTAGATTTGATGAATGGTTGTTAGAATTGCTTCCAGTGATGAAAGATATCCAACTGATGGAGTGTGAAAACATTGAACTTATCAAAAAAATTTGAAGATGAAAATTTGTACACAAAATTTTGCTCAAGCCATGGTCCCAATACTGACTGCATTGCAAGGAGCAAAGTTGTGCAACTAAATCATGAAAATCCGCTCCACCAAAAGATGAATGCAAGTCTTGCTTTGTGCAATTGCAGGCCTAAAAGCCAAAATCTTTGTGCAAGCGCATGACCATCAAAATGCCGTCACATTATGCAATTCAAGGTCAAAATGCTGCCACACCAAAATAAGGTTGTGCAAATGGAAGCCTAAAAGCTGCTCAACTTAGTACAAATGGACCCTCAAATGCCGCCTTAGCAATTTCACTTTGTGCAAACAACCCTTTTAAAAAGCCGATTGTGCAAATGAATGACAAATTTCTACCCAAGCATTAAGTTGTGCAAATGAATGACAAAATCCCACCATCCTTGTGCAATTGAGACCCTAAAAGCGGCCCCTAGCAAGAACTGATTTTGTGCAATTGAAGGCCTAAATGCCGCCCTAACTATCTACATGTCAAGACTTGACAATAGAAACCTTGGAGTCATCTCGATTGATCACATGATTTAGCATCCGAGGAGATTTTGATCAAGAGAGGATAGAGTGACTTTGGTATTTTATTTTGTGTTGCATAGTGTATAAAAAACACATCAACACCGCTAGCAAGGATGCAAGTGCTAATGGCATGTCATGTCCCTGCCCTGTGAATCAAATCGCAGCTTTAATTATGAATTCAGGCAGAAAAATTGATTAAAAAAACTCAAGAGGCCGACCTCCCAAAACCCTAGGCAATGTAAGTACAAGAGGCTGACTCAGGACCAAATTCCTAGGGCCAATTCACTCAATTTAATTGAATATTTGCTAAGGTCGACCCCCCTAAAGAGGTTGCGTCTCTTGGAGAAACCACACCCTTTGATGTGGTATAAAAGGAAATCAAATGTGGTAAGAAGAAAGGACAACGGATGGAAAATATCTAATAAGAGCAGACAAGGAGCAGATAGAGAGCAGATGAAGAGCAGGTTTAGGACAGAAACATATGAAGAATATTTATACACAGCATCAACCCCTTGTTTCCCTTAACAATAGCAGTTAGGCAGCAATTTCTTTCGAAAACAGTCATTTGTTTATTCCTAGGGCAGCGATCAGATTAAGAAGGGACGCCTCAGTTATGAGGAGTTGTATACCTTGAGGAGGTGGTAACTCCTCATTTAAGGGATATTTAAGGTAAATCATTTCATGAGGAAGAGGCATGAGGGGAAAACAAATAAAGAAGGAAGAATAAGTATTTTGGATCTGCAAAATAAGCATATCTGATCTGAACTCAATAAGGGGGTGAAACAGAACTGATTCACTATTAATAACCTGCATAAGACAAGGCAATTAATCCAAGCAATATCAGAAAATAGATCAGTTTATAAGACATCAAGCAATTGGTCTATGGAAAAGAACATCCATACAGATTCGGACACCTACAGGAATTAATAAGAGAACACGAGAATCCCAATCGAGCAAGGATCATTATAAGCAGCAATTACAAACCAAGATCAGACATGTCATAGATCAGATCCAGATTTCTCATACCAACAGCTAACAACATTAATAATTATTTTTGTGGTATATGTTTAACCTTTGCACTATATGCTAGTATTTATATAATCTGATATATATGCAGAATATAAAATACATATACATGATTATGTATCTGTTTGTAAAACCCAATCATGTAGGGAAGGAATGCAAGGAAGGGTAGTAATGATAAAATCTCCATCTAAGTAGGCTACCCCAAGTGGATGTCCATGTTGCTTGTGACTGGGGCCAAAAGGGCAAAGATCCGCTCTTGGGCTTAGATAGGAATATTAGGAAGCCCCCTATTAGGATCTCCTCTCCTAACTCTACAATGATTGAATATTTAACCTAAAGGGGTGAGGTATGGATAGGGAAAGCAGGTAGAAGCACCCCACTAGGTAGACCACCCCAAGTGGATGTCCATGTAGCCTACCATTGTAGCCAACCATTGGGGCCAAGAGGGTGAGTGTCCACTCTTGGGCTTAGGGAAGGCTTCGGGCAGACCTATCATGCTTCCTCCCCCAAACCCTAACGCATTTGAATAGTAGGGAGTAAAATAGAATCTCTCTCTCTCTCTCTCTTGACCTCCCAGAGTGGAGTCCACATAGCCTGTTATTAGGGCCAAGAGGGTGAGTGTCCACTCTTGGGCTTGGTGCAGGGATGGCTTCGGGTGGACCTATCATGCTTCCTCCTCCAAACGCTAATGTGTTTGAATAAAAAGGAGTATAATAGAATTTGTCTATTTATTGATGTGAGATTATTGCATGCTATCATCTAATCCTAATAATTTGAAAAGTATATATATATATATATATATTTTATTTGGTAAAGATATAACCCTAACCCTATTTCATCTCTTGCTTTATTGCATTTGTGATTCTAGGGCAAATTCTAGGGTAAACCCGGAAGGGGACATTACATGACATTGCTTGTAATTGTTCTAATACACTACTATCTACATCATCCAATATGGATGGTGGTGATGATATTTTTGAAAACCCATATGACATTAAAGCCTAATTTGTAATCGATGATTGTTGAAAACTTGAAATTATTATTTTTAATTTTAACATATATCATAAAATTCAAAATTGACTTATTCATATTGCAGTATTTTTTATTTTTACGGTAATTTTGTTTATTATATGATGCTATGTGGTATTCTAAACTTAATAATTGTTGCAAATATGTATATATATTTTTTTTTTTTTTTAAAACGCGTTTCCCCCTACCCAGGCCCAAGTCCCCCCGTCTCCGAAACCCGTCCCTGCAACTTTTCCCTTTGTCCCCCCGTCCCCGAAGCCCATCCCCGCGTCTCCCCATCCCCAACGGCCGTGGAACACTGTATTTTTGTATAGATGAATTGAAAACAATTCATTTTGACAAAATCCATGAACCGATTACTTGAACCCAAAACCAAAACACTGCCAAAATCAGTTAGCCTTTAATTTTTGTGGATTTCTGAGTTGCATAGATCAAGTCATCTCTATGATGATCAATTTCCATTAGTAGCCATTGCCTTTAATGATTTTTTACCTCATGTATGCTGGTAATGATCAAAAGGCACGGGGGCTCATAAAGCACACAAGCACCTCTATGCACTTTTTAGTATGTGGGAGGAACGCTGGTTATTAGAAAATCCACCATTTTAGGGTTTTCGCCCTCTAGCCTCTATCCAAATCGACAGATGCAAGGGCTTTTCTAAAAATCACCAGTCCTCCCCCATATTAACGAATGCTTAGAGATGCTTGTGTGCGGATAACCTTGCCCTGCAATTATTACCAGCAATTATGAGGTAAAATTAAAATACTAAAAATTCATTAAAAGTAATGGCTACTCATGGAAATTAGTTGTCACAAAGCTGACTAGTATGCATGGGTAAAAATAAAAAAGATTGAAAATCTTATTAGAAATAATTGCAGAAACTCAAATTGCTTCATAAAACAATTGATAATTCTAATTTCTGACTACTTAAATGATATATCAGTATTGCTCAGCAATCCTCAGTAATTCTAGACATCAAGTCTTGTTATTTGTATCCATTTATGAGTTTGTATCATTAGAAATTACTCTTATTGTTTTGTTTGAAGTATTGGTATATTCTCACTTCTTTTGGCCACTCCCTGGTCCTTTGTGCTGAAGACAAACTCAAAATGCATCACTATTAATCATGAAGTTGCAATGATGTTGCTAATCCATAAATGATAATTCTCAACACAAAACTCTAATCTACCAATAAGACATTTAAGAATTAAATCTGGAATAGAAGAGAAACCCTCTCATAGAAAACGTAAGTCTTAACTTCACTCTTGCATATATATATCCTCACAAAACAAACAAACCAGGATCTTAAAAAAGATAATCACACTTTTCTTGTCATTTATACCAATCTGTGCTATAAACTTGCTATGGTGTAAGGACCCAAGCTTGGTGAGGATAGGACTCGAAACTTCAAAAGTTGAAATAATAGTAAGCTAGATTAATCACTATTAACATTGGAAACCAGAAGCATACACACGTGTTACTTTATTTCCATATATTAATGATTTGTAAGATATAAGTGGTTATTAACCCCAAACAATAATATACAAGAGAAAAGCTGCCCTTCTTTACTAATTGAACAATAGAGAAATCCAACAAGTTCGGTTCCCTTGCCAGATTTTTGGCAATATACATGAAGATGCTCTTCGGCGCTCCGAAATACAAATTCATAAACCCAACCACCAAGCTATTGTTCAACTTGCAAGAATCTTACACCGGTTAGAATATGCAAACAGATTGCAAGACATAGAGTAACTATAACAATTGATTTGGCGCCAACATACCTCATCACATTCAATGTTTTATCCACAGCTTCATGGCTGGCATTAGGTAGAGTTCTTGTAAAGAATTCAGAAAACTTACAGAGCGTAAAATCAAAGAAAGATCGCACAACCTCAAACGTCATTCGGCCACTCACATCAAGGAAAAGTCTCCTATTGCTGGGGATGGCTAGGGTATATGAAATCTTATCAATCCAATTATCATTTGCAAATCCAGAATCTAATCTATTGGTTTCCACATGAATAGGTTGTCGGTCGACCGCACTCAGCTGGATGACTTGAGACCCAGATAAACTGCGCCGAATCAAGGGCCCAAAGACTTTCTCAGTCTGTTCAATTATTTGATCTGCCTTAATATTCCCTTCCTCCGAAGATCCAATTGCAACTCTTCCAGAGGAAGAAACTGCAGGCAACTGTGCCTGCGCTGGTAACTTCTGATTGGTCAAAACTTCATGCGAAGTCCTAACAAGGGTTTCAACAGCTCCATTACAGACAGACGTAAAAAAACCCTTTAATTGGTCCCGATGGGAAGGATTAGTCACCGCGGTACAAATGTCTTCATAAGTATTTATATGCATAGTTTTATCCAAATACACATTCACAGCCGTACTCACAAAACGCTGAACACACTCCCCAATCAAAGCCCTACACTTGTTGCTGCAAATTACGTCAAGAAACCCCGAATCAGGCCCTGTATTCGAATCTCCAGCTCTCGAATTGGGGTTTAATTCAGCATTTTCCCTTACAGAACTATTGGCAGAACGATCTAGAAATGCCAAAATCAAATTCCGAGCAAAACTTCCAACAACAACGGAAGCAAAGCCAGTACCTGCAGGTTCGAATAGCTTGTCCATAATTTGCTCCGCAACTCCAGCATTCTGATCATCCTGGTTATTTTGTTGAGAACCCTGGAATATTCCGGCAGTCATGGCGCTCGAAACCCCCGTTATAGCTTGCTTAAATTCAGGACTCTGAGCAATCTTCAGCAGTTGCTTTAAACTGTTGGGAATTTCGTCTACATCTGATTGCAAAAATGCCTTCAGATCCTCGGATACCATCATTAGGGTTCCTGCAGAAGAGGAGGCGGCTTCCGTAATCGTCACCACAGACGTCAGAAAACGGACCAATTGGTATTTTTTTCTGGCAACTGAAGGAGATTTGTATAGTCTGTAGACGCCATATCCTGTGCCTGCTATTGCTGCTATTCCCAATAAAAGAATTCTTCGTTCGTTTAAGCGCAGAAACAGATTTCTCCGCTTTTTTAACATTTGATTCATTTTAGAGGTGACCACTGTCTGCACTGCTTCCTCAATTGCAAAGGGTTTTCCCCTTTCCCTGCAAAGCTTTTATATTTTGTTGAATTTAGACGCTAAAAAATTTCGTTTGATTGGGTGGCATAAATGGTTCTGATCCAACCTTTAGTCAAAGATAAAATAGAATTCTTAACGGAATTAGGCGATGCACATAAAGTCATTAGGATTCTCCTTTGCTTGAACGAAAAATAAACGGGCATTTGGAATTCCCTACGCCACATCAATATACTAACTGTATAACTGTAAATAAGGGTTGAGATAGAGTAATGGGTATGCGGAAGAGGTATGGAATAAAGAGAAATCTCTTTATATATATTTACATAAAAATATTTTTTAATTAATTAATTAAAAAAAATTAATTTTTTTAAAAATATATATTAATTTTTCAAGTAATGAAAAAAATTATTTATTTAATTATAAGATATTTATAAATAAAATATATTTTGACTATATATTTTTGTAAATTTAAAATAAAAAATTTAGTATAAAAATTTAATAAACAAATTTCATTTAATTTATTTTATTTCTAGTATTTATAATTGCATCTATTTATGCTTTTTTAATTTTTTTAATATGTTATAACTAATTTGTGCTTTAATTTATATTTATGGACTTATAGTTTTGTTAAAAACAATAAAAATAATTTTTATTTCAGAGTGAAATTTGAATTTTAAACATAACAGTCAAGTTCACACATAAAATTTGATCCAAGATTAAAACTATTAATTCAAGAATTATAAATTCTTTAATCATGAGGTATATTTTGTTTTTTAAATAAATTGAGAATTAAGATTGCTAGATGTGTCAAACCAATCAAAATATCATTATTAAAAAAAGATAAATTAATATTATTAATATTTTATAAAATCAATTATTTATATATTGTAATATAATAATTATGAAAATAAAATAAAATAAAATAAATTAGAAAGTTTTAAATATATAATTTATTATTTATATATTATATTTGTTATATATTCTCATATATTAATATAGCAATTAATTTATTTTATTTCAGTAAAAAAATTAAATTTAATAATTATTTATACCTTAGATTTATTATTTATATATATTATAAATAAAATAAATCTACAAAATTCATTATTTATATATTATATTTGTTATATATTCTCATATATTAATGATTAGAATTTCAAAAATAAATACATATAGCAATTAATTTATTTTGTTTCAGTAAAAAAATTAAATTTAATAATTATTTATACCTTATATATATATATATATATATATATATTATAAATAAAATAAATCTACAAAATTCATTTAAAAAAAATTAAATAAAAGGAATTTATTTTTAATATGAACTATTTGTTTTTTACGGTAAGGATTATGTGACGATGTTACCAGGGCATTAAATACGCATTATAAAGTGTCTTGGTATTTGCAAAATAAATTTATTGGTAAGAATGAACTATGAAGTGAAAAACATGGGGCCCAAAAGGAGCAATTAGACATTGTGAATATTTCTCGTGGATTGCAGTAGCTACTTATCCTAGCGGTGAATTCAAAAAAAATTCAAGTGAATTAAAATTTTGATGTCTGACAGATCAAAACACATTGGAAGCCAAGTGCTTGTCAGTTTTAATGTGTGTGTAGAGAAATTAAGCATGTAGTAGAAAATGACAGTTCGTTGAACAGATGAGATACAAAGAAATATCGAACGATAGCAAACTTTAATAAAACTGAAAAATTGGACGGTGGTAGATGTTTTAATCGTCTCGCATGTATCTGAGTGAATGGTAACCATTGATTTGCAAAAGTTAGCTGGTGCATTCCATAGAAAGGATAAGCCTTCGACGTAAATAATGAAGTGTTTACATAGAATGATAATAAAGATGATCTCATGAGGATTGTTTTATATGGTATGATTTGAAATGTTATTTAAAAAAAAAATAGAGTTAATATTTAAAATGAATTGTGGAAATGTTATCTCTTTTAAGAATGAGCATGTGATTTAAATTAAGTTGGTTTTTTTAATTAGGGGCAAGGAGGTCTTGTAAAAGATAAAATTGCATATTATTTTAATCTCTAACGTGAAAAAAAATTGGGGTGAGATGGCGATTGGTGACACATTTCTTTTGGTCTATGGGTATGAAATCTTAAAGAAGAAAATAATTTGAAGAAAGAGCTAGAGGAGGCAAGCTAAGGGTTTGAGGACAAGTTCCAAGGTGGAGGAGGCTTTGTCATCCTCTAGTGAAGTTTGTGTTTTCTATCTTGTATGGTGCTCTTCCTTTACCCTTGACTTTTCCTCATTTTAGTTGTGTTTCAATGCTTCCCTCGTTCAACTTGCATTTGTTATTATTGTGTTCTAAGGGCATTTATTGCATCCTTGTTGGTAGGGTCTATTAGTACCACAAAGATTAAATGGATGCAAGTGACAATGCACCTAGAGAGCCTCTTGATGTCCCTGAAGGGGCATTAAATAATAAACGTGGTAAAGTATCTTACCTTGACTTGGTTGTGGAGAACAACCAAGACATCTCTCCAGCGATGAGGTTTCTGCCCCAATGTTGGTGATGATGGCGGTGTTGGAGGTCAAGGTAGCAAAGGAGAAGGTAAGTGTCCTCCTTCCGACCCTAAAATGATTAGTACTTCACCAAACCCTTAAATGCTTGTTGCTTTAGGTAAAGAGGAAATTAGGTTAAAAGGTGTTGCAATCTTCCTTGTTGCGGTAGATAGAAACAATGTTAGTGTGAAAGTATATCAATGAATGGATTAATTTTGTTTAGAGTAAAAAAATAGAGGTTAGGTTTCATTCTATACAGTGGTCCAAAAAGGACTTTTTATTGTGTTGTTCAAAGACCATGATATGCAGGAAAAAGTCAAAGGCAAAAAATATTGGACAATTGGTAAATGTGTGTTTTGTGCCCCTAAATTGGTCACTAGAAGCTTTAAATGAAGAAATTTTCACCCTCTCATACCCTAGATGGGTAATTTAAAAAATGTATGACCCATTTTGTGGGCTTTTCTTAAACAAATGCTCTCCTCAATTGGCAGTGTGTTGAGGATAGAGGAAACTAAAGCCGCCCTCTTCCATATAGATGCTAGGATTCTTATGTTGGATGGTTGAATGGACTAGAATACTAAGAGGGGAGGTGAATCAATATTCCCACAATTAATACAATTTTTTCTGATATATTGACCTTAGCAATTAATCATATCCACATAAACAACTAAAAACATAACCACAAAAAGAACACCGGATTTTTATACGTGGAAAACCCAAATGGGAAAAACCACAGAGAGTGTTAGCTCTCAAGATAATACAACTAGTTATATGGTGTTTCTCCAACTTTTCCACAACAACCTGTAGTAGATCCAGTAAGGGATTACCACAACACTGTAACTCGTACATACACCTTCACTTTGTCGATCTTATTTTGCTTCACATTGCACTCTCTTCTGCTCTCCTTTTCACACTCACATTTTCTTCCACACATATAAACATGTATATATACCGATAAGAACATACACCAAGATAGTATGTCAACCAAGCACAAAGGATAAAGTATTGTTTGGATCATAATGCTACCAAAAATGCCTCGACCAAAATAGGTAACCAAGTCGGCCTCCATAGATCTTCTACATGTTTCCTCCACACCCTTCAATTACCGAAACACATGCCTTCATTACCAGAACAAAAACAAGGGTCTACTAAACCCATAGATACAAATTCCAAGTATAACAACTTCCATCTTCAAGACATCGATACCACATATTCCAGAGCATAGAACTCATAAATCATAATGTGATACAAATGTTCAGATAGCAATGAAAATGTCACAACTAATACCGAAACACGATACAAACCATGATAAGAAAAATATAAGATTCTAGAGAAGAGGATCTTCCAAAAAATGCTCCTGTAAACCATATATGCCTTACTGCTTGATATCACATACATACCTATCTTCCACTATTTCTCAACATCACATACATGCCTATCTTCCACTGTTGCTCAACACACCACATCAGGTCACAACTGGATCGTCGGATTTGACATCGATGACAACAATGACATAATTCATACAAAATCTAACATCTTATATCCTTATCTCCTAGAATTGATATTCCTAATTTGATTGAAATTAATCTTGATGGGAAAATTTTCTCTTATAATATAGAAATCCTTGGTGGTGTTAATGTGTTCTTTCTATGCAAAAAGGAGGAGCATCTAAGAAAAAATTGCTCAATTATAATGAATAAATATTTAAACACTAAAGCAACCAAATCTATTGGTGAGAACACACCAAATCTTTCTACAAAGGGAAAGGGAAAGGATATGGTTGGTGGCACTATGATCAAACCCATCTCAGGATAATAAACTTTGGAGGTTCTCTAGGAGCCTACTATGGTTGATTGTTAGATTGATGAAAAGCCTAGCCTAGATGATAACTCCCATAGTTCCCCCATATTGGGGCCTCTTTCTAAGTAGACTATTCCTTTCATTAGTTATCTTGAAGGCAACTGGGCTCCCACTAGTGTAAATTGTTTAGAGACTCAGATGGATTGTCTTGGCAATAGCCTTATCCCCATCCCTACCTCTAAGGATAATAAATTGACCAATTCCCCCCCCAAATAATATGTGTAACCCATCTAGTTATTTTGGGGTTTTGGATATTCATGAAAAATTAAGCTTCCCCCCTAAACTCCAATCTTGTTCCTTTGGTTGTTGGTGATGACACTAGACCCTCTGCAAGCACTAGTCCCAATTTGATCTCTTGTTTCTATTGGTGTAAATAATTATTCATCTTGGATATTATTACACCTTACTTAAGTTTACTTAGGAAATGTATTTCACAGTAGTTTGGGTATGAGACACTTTGGTGTTTGTGCCACATTGGGATAGTGTGTGTAGGAGAATTTCCACCTTTTATGGTGTTGATCTTGTTACTACTCTTTCATATCCACTTATTGTGGAGTGATAATTCCACCTTCGGTGGGTGATCCACCTCATGTGAAATATTTTATTGTTTCTCCTACCTACCACACCTATTTCCTACCTACCCTTGTTTCTTATTGAGCCACATGTCATGTTGGTGTGCTCACATATCCATATTGTCTTGCCTATATATGCAGGCTCATATTCATTGTATGTAACAATTAATGATCCAGTTGATCACATTTTGCATCTTGATAGAATAAAATTTATTCCTATCATATATATTATTCTCTCTTATTTTTGCTTTCTATTTCCTCTAGATCTTGGCAAAATATCACATGGTATCAGAGTCATTAGAGTGTCATTGGTTTGCCAATTGAGAGAAATTTGATGTTATTTGGGGTTGTGTATTTTGGAGCTTTCTATTGCAGGTTATTATTGGAGCTTGATGGGTCCAATTTGAGGTTACCATTGGATTGAGGAGGTCCAAGAAAGTCAGTTTTGCTTTTTGTTTCATCCAAATCGGACTTCAAAGGCCAAATCTAGAGGCATTTGAAGTTTGAAGCTGCGACGGAAATTTTCCAGAAATTATAATTTTGCAGGCGATTTTCAAATTGTGATATCTCACTCATCTAGACTCCTTTTTTCGAGCAATTTATTTTGTTTTGGGGTAGAATTTTGTGATTTATACAGTGGTGTAAGATTTTTCTAATTGTCAGATACAAGTTTGTCTGAAATCGTGAAATCTCAATTTTTACAACTTTGGAGGCTTCATTTGGGCTCATATGGACTCCTTTTCAGGTGCCGTTTTTTTTTTTAAGTGCATAATGTTTTGTCTACTTTCATAATTTTCCATTTGTTTCATAGTTTTCATTATTTGGTCATTTTTTGGCCTATTTGGTACTTGTATTTTGCTTGGATCTCAGTTTGGATCACTAGCAGTATTCGTTGAAGTCTCTTATATCTCATTTTGAGAAGTAAAATTGAAATCAGAAGTCCACCTTGCCTTGTTTTGCAAGTGGCCCATTGTACATGCACTAAGTATAAAGTGCCAAATCATGATTTTTTTAATTTTTATTTTTTTTGGGGGGGGGGTTTCTTGATTGAGTAATTTGGGGGGGTGTCTTGTGTGATTGTGCCTCTCTCTATCTTGTGTTTTTTCTTTTTTGGTGATATGGGTTCTCCTAAGTTTCCTCTCTTAACTCCTCATAATTATGCTACTTGAAAAATTTAAGCATGGACTAAACTTATGGAAAAAGGACTAACTCATTATATTGATGGAACTATTGTTGCTCCCGTCGATCCTAAGGCTAATCCTGTTGGTCACTTGGATTGGCTCACTAAAAATATAATGGCAATTGGTACCTTAAGAAAGTATGTATCAAAGGATCTCATTTTTTATATTGAGAAACATACTCTAATTAAGTATTCTTGGCAAAAGTTTCAAGACTTGTATGGTCAAGTTGATGAGATTAGGGGATATCAAATTGATAGTGATCTCACCATGTTAGATCCCAAGAAATTTGATACTATACAAGATTATGTCACTAAGGCAAAAGAGTTGAGGGCACAACTCAAGGATTGTGGCATTGATAAGAAGGATACTCAATTGATCTTCAAATTGATGGGCAAGCTTCCACAAGAATATGCAACATTTGTTTCTAGTTTCCAAACCCATAGGATGACAATGGGTTCGAGCTACACAATGCCTACATTTGATGCTTTCGCCAAAATGTTGATGATGGAACAAACTAAGTTGATAAGCATGGGCATTCTTAAGACTTCTAAGTCTCAAGCATTAGTGGCAAATCAAGGGAACAAAGGAAATCAAGGAAAGGACAACTCCAACAAGAAGAAATGGTTGTTTTCATTAGAGACTTGGAGACTAGAGCTATCATTGCGACTAGGGTGGTTGATCATGCATCTCGGTTATACTCCTTTTCAGATTTTGTTGATGATGACGATTTCACATATGATGATTCTACACATGATGATCACACTTCTTATGATGGTTCAGATTTTGAGGAGAACTTTGGGTACTTGAACTTCAGGACTCTCACATGTGACCCCGTTCTTGAGCCTTGTGTTTCATCTTCTCCTATTGATATCACATCACCTATTGCACCTGATGATGCAGATAGTGTGACAGTTTTGCCTTCTTGTGATTCAGTGCAACAAGATGTTTCATGTCTTCTAGCTTCAGTTTCATGGAATGAGTACTTGACAGACATTGCAGGTTTGTTTGTGGAATCTTACATTGCATATTTGGGAGACATCATTGATGATATTCATATTCTCTTTGATGAAGATGATCCTTCTTCGATTGTTGTGAGGGAACACTCTGACCCTCTTGTTCATTCTCTACATGATCATTCTTTCGAGGTTGACATGATTGTGGATACATATGTACAACAGTTGGAGGAGGTCTCTTTACCTTTAGAGGAGACATGTGAGTCTTTGGACATTGTTCTACATCCATCTCCACTAGATCTTGAAGTGCCTTTTTCAGAAATGTGGAGCAGTTTACCACCTTTGGAGGGGGTATCTTTCAGCATCGACATGGGGACACTTGAGCAGTTTACAAAGACTTCATTCATCATGAGTTTTTTTCATACATATTTCCTTCATGATTGGGGAGGCTTCATGGATACACCTTTGGTTTTGTTTCTTCCTAAGGGGAGGAATGTTGTTCGACATTCATGGAGTAGTTTCTTCATACATCACCGAGCTTCTACCATTCGTGTAGATTCTACATTGAGGGAGGCTTCCTAGCTTCTCTTCTTCTCTCATATGGGGGGGACTTTTTCCTCACATGGGGTTTTGTTCTTCACATTCTTCTATGAGAGTTCTCTTGTATAGCTTTCATCTCTATTTTGGGGGAGGGTTTTTTCCCATTGGGTTTTTCTCTCTTTCCCCACTTTGTGAGAGATTTCATTGCATTGGTTTGTGTGCATTTGCATTTGTACATGGGTACCTAACATGGCCTCGTAGTCGGGACCCATCTTGCATTGCTTAGTTTCATTGTAGACTTAAGTGCATTCCCCTAGGTTGCACTTAAGGGGGGGTGTTGGTGTAAATAATTATTCATCTTGGATATTATTACACCTTACTTAAGTTTACTTAGGAAATGCATTTCATAGTAGTTTGGGTATGAGACACTTGGGTTTTTGTGCCACATTGGGATAGTGTGTGTAGGAGAATTTCCACCTTTTATGGTGTTGATCTTGTTAGTACTCTATCATATCCACTTATTGTGGAGTGATAATTCCACCTTCAGTGGGTGATCCACCTCATGTGAAATATTTTATTGTTTCTCTTACCTACCACACCTATTTCCTACCTACCCTTATTTCTTATTGAGACACATGTCATGTTTGTGAGCTCACATATCCATATTGCCTTGCCTATATATGCAGGTTCATATTCATTGTATGTAATGATTGATGATTTAATTGATCACATTTTGCATCTTGATAGAATACAGTTTATTCCTATCATATATCTTGTTCTCTCTTATTTGTGCTTTCCATTGCCTCTAGATCTTGGCAAAATCTCACAATTTCAACTAGGGCTCTAAAAGGACACTAGATTATCCAAATGTATCATTACCCATGGATAAAATTAGTCAACGACCCTCTTGATGGGCATATAAAAACTCTTAGGCATATGAAAAATTTAGAAGAATTAGTGTTGGACAAAATTAAATTATCTATGCCTCAAAATAAAAATGCACAAAAGAACAACTTCAATAGTTTAGAACTCCTTGGACTAGGGACAAAAAATCCTTGACTATTAAAGAAACTCCTAATAAAGATGGAGGAGACAAAGTGGTGTGTAACGTTGGAAAAAGTGATGAGTTTAAATCCCATGTGTCTTCCAAAGTTTTATCCCCCAAAATCAAAAATATTATACATGAATTGGTGACCAAAGATATGAGTACTATGAAAACTCAAACATCTAATAACACCTCTAATAAAAATAAGAATCAAACTAGATCACTTCGATAAAGATAACTCCACTTTGTACTATTTATAAATAGAAGCTTTAGATAACAACAACAACAACAACAACAACAACAACAACAATAACAATAATAATAATAATAGGCTTATTTGGGGTAATGAAGAAGTCGGATCCTTTTTGCACTCTTTTCCTATGTCTAAGCATGATCATGAAGTTGATCATGGGTTTGTCATAGACAAAAAATTTCAAATAGAAGCTATAAATAATAGTGGAGCTACTTGAGGTAATAAAGAAAAGAAAACAAAAAGTTTAAAAGATAATAGTTCAAAGTCCTCTTCCATTTTCCATTCTATACCTAATCTAAATATTAAGGATTTGACCCTAGATTAATCTTGTAAAGATTTTGGCAACATAAATGTGGTAAAAAAAGGGGAATTTGTAGAGGTATAAATTCTTTGGATAATAAGGAGATCCCAATAGGTGACTTGGTTTCTGATCCATCTCGTCCTCTCTACCTAGGGGAGATGATAGAGCTATAAAAGCTAAAGCCACCCTTGCAGGGAATGACTGGACAAAAATAGACTTATGCATATCAAATTATGAAAATATTATTGTCCATATAGACAAGGACTAATACATTAGCATGACCTTATGTGGTTGTGTTTTGTCTATGTTGGGACCCTGCGTGGTTTGATTTCTAAATGGTTAAAAAATTATGATGATTTGTAATTATTCTGATTAACTATCTTTAATACCAAAAAATCTTCTAATGTGAATGCATGGCTTGATTTATTTCTTGTATTAATTAGCCTTAAATATTAATCTGTCATTCAAATATGTTTATTGCATTATCTTAGAACAAGATCAATCTATTTTAGAAGGTTTAGTTTTTATAGACTAAGTCACACATCCGATATAGCCTTTCACTCCCAAATGGAATTAGAAAATTTATAGTTTCCTATGCTAGATTTATTGAATACAATAATTATCATTGACATGTACGCCAATGATTTAAAGTTGTATATTGAGGACTTGTATTTAATAACATCATCCTAGGTCATTTTAAGAATTAATTGTTAGGACAAATTATTCACGATAACACTTAGTCACAATCATAGTCTATCTTAGTTTATTCCACCTTAGTTGCATTAGAATTTACACTCTCTTCTTTACATGGTTTGAATCTCGTTGCATCCACCATGGGACCTGTTTCTAATATAAAGGAAGTAAATGGTCTTCTCTTTGCCTTTAGCAAGACCCCAAATGTTTTTTAAATTGACACCAAATTACTTAAATATAAGTACTATGAGTGCCCAAATATGAATAATCTATATCACAAGTATGGTAATATCCCAAATATCCAACATATAAGCTTTTTTGGAATGAAACATAAAAATGTGGTCTTCAATTAATATCTCTAAGGTAAAGTGTCCATATCAACCTCTAAGGACTTTCCACATGTTTTTTATATTTGTGGTTTTACATCTACGAAGTTTTTGCGTATTTGTTCTTTGTGAAAAGTTAGTTTTTCTTTCCAAAGTAATGAGTTCAAATTGCATCCATATAGATGAATATTTTTTTAATAGCGAATTCTCATTCAACAAGGCAAACATTTTATTATTTGTGGTTAATGTGTGATGTAGTGGCAAACTCATTCTTTATATTTGTATGCATGTTTTTTCTTAATTTTGTGATTTTATATTTATTTTCAACTTGTGTTTATCCTACTCTTTTTTTAGAAACCAATCAGATTAACATTCAAATGCTCAAGTATCTATTAATAACCTTGACTATATTAGCTAAAGGGTTCAATTTTTTATGCCTAAGTAGCCATTGTTGAGAATTTGGGACAACCTTTGTTGAAGATTTTCAAATAATCTTTGCATGATAGTGCTCAACAATTGCAAGCAATTATTACTTCTCTTAGCATTTATTACCTTGTTTTCCTCCATCCTTTTTCTTTGGAGATTGTCCTAATTTGAGATATAACTGGTCCCCAACGTGGATTTTTTAAGAACATCATCCTAGGCCATTTTAAAAATATATATTTTGGGATAAAGTATTCAAAAACAACACTTACTCATAATCTTAATCTTAGTCTCAGTTTACTCCATCTTAGCTACATTGTCATTTTTTAGTCTATTCTTTATGCAGTTTGAATTTGGTTGCATCTACCACGGAGCTTGATTACTATCAAGAAAGTGATGGTCTTCTCTTTTTCTTTATAAATCGCCCATACGTTTTTAATTTGATATCAAATTACTTAAGTAAAAGTACTATGAGTTTCCAAATATGAACAATCTACATGGCGAGTTTAATAATATCCCAAATATCCAACATATAAGCTTGTGTGGCATGAAACATAAAAGTACGATCTTCAATTAACATGTCTAAGGTAAAATATCCATGTCAACCTCCAAGGACTTTCCACATGTTGTTTACATTTGTGGTTTTCCATCTACCAAGTTTTTGGTGTTTTTGTTCTATGCAAAAAGTTAGTTTTTATTTCCAAAATAATGAGTTCATTGCGTCCATATAACAATGAGTATTTATTTTCTATAGTGAACTTTCATTCACTAAGGCAAACATTTTACGATTAGTGGTGAATGCATTATGTAGTGGCAAACTCATTCTTTCTATTTGTATGCATGATTTTTCTTAATTTTGTGAGTTTTTCTTTAGTTTCAACTTGTGTTTAGCCTAGTATTATTTTAGAAACTCATCTCTAACCTCCAAACACTCTAGTTTCTATTAACAACCTTTATTGTGTTAGCTAAAGGTTCCAAATTTTTATATCTAAGTAGCCATTGTTGAGAGATTGAGGATGCTATTTGTTGAGGGATTCCTTATAATCCTTACATGCTAGTGCTAAATAATTGTAACTAACTATTACTTCTTTTAGGATTTATCACCTAGTTTCACCCCACCATTTTTCTTTGGAGATTGTTGTCATTGGTTGAAGATTTAAAAGGAAGAGAAGGAAACTAGATTTGGCTAAGGACTCATTAGCACAATGCAAAACTTACTCCTATTTGAGATGTGTCTAGTCCCAATTGTGATTTTTTTTTAATGTATAGTAGCCATTTCCATTAATTAGAGATAAAATACACTATTCACAAGAAAAATAGGGGAATATCACCCCTTGGGAGTCAAAAGGGCAGATCTTGGAGAGTCAAGAAACACATGAAACAAGGACCAATCCCGAAGATCAGAAAAACAAAGTAGTCATTGAGTGGCAAGAGCAGTGGCTGAGGAATGCAGAGGCGAATCTTTATCATCCTTAGAACCTCATACATCATTGGGGTCTAGGTTATCGTTTGGGAGGGACCACCCTTCTTTAGTAGCAGCATCTTCCTTTTTCTTGTCTTGATCCTTCCAAGAGGACGAGATTTCCAGAGGCAGGCATGAGAACCCTTTGGTAGAGTTAGGCCATCCATTATCACCACTAGAAGTTGGCTAGCCGAAGTCACAACAAAAAATAGGCCATCCACTATTGCCTCCAACGGTTGGGCCCATACCCCCTTAACCCACCCTAGAGGCAAAATCCCTATGTGACAAAGAGGTGGAGCATCGCCTGTTGAAATCATTGTCACCACTAGACTAGCGGTGGGGAACTTGAGACCATGAGGTCTGAGAATGGTGAGTGGAAGAGATACATCCATGACAACAGTTGCAGGGGTGGAGATTGATCATCGATTCTAGAATGATCCAGATGAACTTTGGCAACTATACAAGGAGCATTTCCAATGCTCTAGAAGGGTATGAAGGTGGGCCACTTCCAACATAATTTGTTGGATTGCACTTGAATCTGAAGCATCACAATATTACTATATATACACTCTTTAGTAAAAAGAAAACCATGAATATCATTTGAGCTGTGAGAAAAGAAAACAAAATTTCTATCTTTTCATATTGTAAAGAGGATTTCCACCCTAAAAGCATGCCAAATTTGGGTAAATTTGAAGGAGATGCAAGGCGAATCCCCCAAAAAGGCCCTAAGCCAAGAAAAAGGCTCTGGTTGAAATGACCAAAATAAATCAGGAATCCAAATCTGCAAATTTTGAGTGCGACAACATAACCAAAAAAGGTGTGTGAATGATTTAGTTGCCCATAGAAAGGGCACGAAGAGTCAATAATACGTATATGTTGTAGGCAAGATCCCAAAGGAAAGTCTTGGAAAATAAAACTGTTGTCACAAAGGATTGCACCCGTGATGCTAAGTGTGAAACCAATCAATCTTGTGAAACATGGAAACACCTTTGATTATGTGGGTTGCTCAAGTTGAAGGTGAATCTCCAGGATATGGGTTGGCTTCCCTTGAATCCCTCGTGAAACTAAATGATTGATGTGGAAAATAGTAAGAAATAATCTGAAAATACTGAAAGTTGCAACTAAACTAGGAGGTGATACACCAAAATTATAAAGATAATAGCCTAAAAACCCACAAAAATATGATACAAAGTTCGTCCATGCAAAATAGTTTTACTCTTCAACCACATAAATATTTCCTAGGAAGGCTAAGGGAATCATAAACTTGGAAGGAAAACCAGTTTCATAACCAAATTGACAAATACCTCTTTTACACAACCTAAAACCTGTGATTATATGAAAATCAAGGATACATGCACACAAAAGAGACGAAAATTGAAAGGTTTCTGGATCAAAACATAGTAAATCTCTATCAAATTTGTAAATGAACATGCACAATTACCAATGCAAACACATGAAACTTTGTAATATCAAAGGAATTTTGCTATAAAACTGAAAGAATATATAGAACCCATGAAGTTCATCTCCTTCAAAAACCCTAAATAGAAAAAGTTGCAAGAGAAAAAGCCTTGGGAAAATTTGCCCAAAATAGACTAAAAAACTCATGCATAAACCTGCCAAAAATAGCCCCCAATGCTAAAAGTAGGTTTGTCGTTGATACTGCATGAAAAAGCCCCCCTATGCTAAAAAGAGAAGTGAAAGAAAACAAAACCCTCTCTGAAATTCTGCATGAGACTGAATGCTAAATATAGCTCTGAACTGAAAAAGCAAAATTGTCTCAAAAATCTGCATGTTGCTCTGCCAAATATAGAACTAGAAAAATAAACAAACACTCCCCTCTGAAAATCTACATGAGACTAAAAGCCAAAAAATAGATCTAAATTGAAGAAGAAGCCCCTCTCCCATCAAATCTGCATGTTGCTTATAACTCCTAAGTGCATTTATCAATTAATTATTTCATTTGAATAAATAAAAGTATTATTTTATTTTATTTTTGTATATACTTCTATTTATTATATTATTACATAAATAATGGTATGTAAATGAAATAATTAATAATTTAATTATTATATTTATTACATAAATAATGGTATGTATTTGAAATTTTCTTTATTTAATATATCATTATTAATGTATTAAATATAATAATAATACTATATTATTTGCACTAAAAACTTTGGGTTTAAAGCCCCCCAGCTACCAAGAACTAGGACTTAAAAGTCCTTGTGGGAGTTTGAAAACTCGACCACCCAATCAATAAGCAACTTTTATTTAAATAAAAACCCATCATAATTCCAAAAGGAATTAGGGCCTACAGCGTTGTAAAGCTTGAACCCTAAAAAAAACAATGCATTATTTCATTTGTATTCTTTTGAGTCTTCTCGTAGAAGACTTCCTCTTTGCGGTTGCTTGCATGTAACTAGGGTTTGCTGAAGCTTTGAGCTTGCACTGGTCAGTTGAACATAAACTTCATTGAGTAATGTAAGGTATGCACTCCAGTATATTTCTTTCTCAAATGTAATACGGTCATATCCTCATATTGATATCTCAGACAAGGGTTTCTTCTTTGAATGACTTTTATAATTGTTATTTTTCTAGAGGAAAATCAGTAGGAACTTTGCTCTTTTTTACATGCACTCGTACTTTGAGTCATTTCTCCTTATATTTCCTATATCTTGCACATCTAGGGTTTTGTGGTAGCATATTCATACTTGCGTTCTTTGCATTTTTTCCTTTGATATGGTCACTATGGCTTTATTGACAACAAAATCACCTATAGTGATTGAGATGTCTTTGGGTTTTGTGACTGACCCAAGACTTCTTCATTGTAGTGAGGTTTTGATTATACCCATTATTCTCAGATGGTTATATTCCTATTATACATTCAATGCCCTGTTCTATGCATCTATTGTGTTTATTGCTATATGATTTCTTTAGTGTATTCACATTAGTAAATACTTCATATTCTTGAGACTCTTCTATTGGCATATTCACTGCTCTTTTGCTCCCTGGGGCTATGTGACTGTCGAACCTTATTTCTAGGTGTTGTCCTAATCATGTTTTGATGTGAATGGCTTCATTTATTGACTGTGCAAATACACTATTTTTGTTCTTTGTTGGAAAATTTATCTCGAATACTGATTTGATGCCTTAACTATTTCCTGCCCTTGAATGAAGCTCTATTAAATGTTTTGTGTTAAACTTTGAAAAAAATGTTATTTTCTATTATGGAGACTTTGCTAGTAGTATCAAATATTAGACTTGTGCAATATAATAGCAACCTTTGATTTCCTTAATTTATTACACATACTATTTCAATGTTTGGCATGCCATATCTATTCTGGTCTGTATTTATGGTGTGGGTTGTCTATGAGCTCTTGATGAGGCCTGAAAATGTTGCTTTGCTGGTTGTAAGCTCATGCATTCTTGGTTGAGTAGTATGATACTACTTTGAAAGAGATTGTACTTGAAGATGTATTCATTGTCTTGATTGCATTTCGCTACCATGACTACCCTTGTGATGCTTTGGTGATATCCATTATTATTTTTTTATCATAGACTCCATTTGATCCTTGCTTTGATTATGTTCACCATTTCTTTGATGGTCTCCTTCATTTTTGATGGGGCTGCTATCACTGCACTATGATTGTGACAAGGATTGTCTTCTATTCTCCATCTCAGACTGAGCTATCACTGTGTTTTACCTTATGCAATGACTACTATTTTCAAAAGTCCCTTCTAATATTTTAATTGCTTTCAAAACTAAGACCTTCATAGGCCTATTATCTCTGGGTAATGTTGTTGTTGTAACTACAATCAACCCATGACTGAGATTCATGTTTTTGTATCTCCACACTATTTTCTCTTGCTCCTCTTAACAATAATATGACCACTTCTAAGCTAATGGCTACTCTAACAATGCTTAACAATTATACTTTGTCTTTATGCTTATTGGATGATTAACCTTTGTTTTAGTTCCATATTCTCACTTGTTGCTACTGTTTTTTTTATTTTAATGCAAAATAATCATAGTATATGATATTCTATTTGACTTTGAGTGATTATACTCTTTGTGCTTGTCATTGGTCTCTGCATTTTGATCTCATGGTTTTGCTGCTAATAGACAGTTATAATGCCCTTTGCATGGTCACTATCATTATCTTCAAGCAGCCTGATTGTGCACTATACATTGATTTTCTGAACCATGTATCAATTTGTCTAAAAGACTGTAGCAGCCTTTAGGGATTTGATAGGAATCATGTATTTCCAACAATACTTTATCAAAAGGCTGCCATTTATTGTTGTTGGTGCTTATGAGATCATGCCTATGATTAACCTTTGATAAGATTCACTTTTATGACTATCATTATTGATCTGGATTTGGACTTTCCCATTGTAAAATCACTAATCTTTCAATATAAATGAGATTCTCTATGACTGGATTCTTAGGGAGTGATATTAGTACTTGACCTGTGACTGCTACTCTCCTCTGATCACTGCTTTGTCCTAAGTCATATCTGATAATTATTGTTGACTATCATCATGTTTCCTGTGCAATAAAAATGTATGGTATGTCCTTCTTATCAAACTATCTTTGCATTCATTGTCACCTTATATGGGAGCTATGGCAATTATGTTAGATTTATATGTTGCACATAGTCACTATTTATTTGATGAAGGCTAGTGGTATTTATTCATTGTATTTTGTTGCTCGGGGCTTTCTTTATACCTCTAACTATCTTGTATCTCTGATAAAGATTGGTATTGATGTTGTGTGATCGGATGTTTGACATGAATTTAAACAGTCAATAAGGCTATGATTGCTCTTTCAATGTGACTGCTACTCTCCTCTGATCACTGCTTTGTCCTAAGTCATATCTGATAATTATTGTTGACTATCATCATGTTTCCTGTGCAATAAAAATGTATGGTATGTCCTTCTTATCAAACTATCTTTGCATTCATTGTCACCTTATATGGGAGCTATGGCAATTATGTTAGATTTATATGTTGCACATAGTCACTATTTATTTGATGAAGGCTAGTGGTATTTATTCATTGTATTTTGTTGCTCGGGGCTTTCTTTATACCTCTAACTATCTTGTATCTCTGATAAAGATTGGTATTGATGTTGTGTGATCGGATGTTTGACATGAATTTAAACAGTCAATAAGGCTATGATTGCTCTTTCTATTAGTTATGATTGCATTTTGCGCTGTGTTTGATCATTGGGCCTCTTTGATAACTATGAATGAATGGTTGTAGCTTTTCTAATGGGATGTTATTGTGCTATTCTTTACCCTCCATCAAAGTTTGTTATGATATATTCATCTGTCATTGTTCACGATGCCTCATACACTGCCTGTAGCTGCTCATTAGATGATTCTTATTGTTCATAGAGCTGCCCTTTGTAGATGCTTTAAGACTGTTCGAGATTGCTTTTTGATTTCTTTTGACAGTCAAAATCCCTTCATTTTTGTGGCTGAGATTTTGATGCTTTGGTAGTGACCATTGACTAGTTAGTGTTCTTGTTACCTGTAGCTTCTTTTATTGACATATTCATCTGTCACTGTTGAAACAATGTACTACTAATGATTGAGGCAGCCATTGATGGTGAATAGCTTTGTAATCTTTGTTTGCTCTTTCCTACATACACAGTTTGGTAATCTTCAAGGACTGTCCCTTTACAAGTTTCCCTTGTCATTCTTTGTCCTGATTTATTTTTTCCTATCTGTGGAATGACTATACCTTAATATTTTCACTATGTTGTTCTCATAATATTATGCACTTTCATGATGGTTCCAGTTAGCTCTCCCTCATTTAGTGCAATCATTTTCATTGTTGTATATTCTGCCATTGGATGACAATTTATACTGTCATTGAGTGACAGTATATGGGAATGTGGATATGATTGTACTTCATGAGGCAACCGATTAGTGTTACCCTGTAAGTGATAACTTGTATATTGAGCTTGACCCTTGTGGGAGCCCATTTTAACCCACATACATGATATTCATGAAATGGAAACATGTCTTAATACTTGCACATTGAACAAACATGTTAGATAAAATATGGTACTTGCTGATATATCATGGTGCCTTATCTGCATTGATTCCTTTTATTCTGATTCTAATATGCTAATTACTATAGGCATGTGTTTTGATATTCTTATGCAAATGAACTATATTGCTGATGAGTTTGAGTGTGAGAATATGATAATCCTCATTGCTCTAACATGATTTTTCCAAATCTATTGTAGGTTCTGATGAACTGAGAGTGGAAGAGAGTGAAGTGGATGAGCATTTGCGACTTCAACAACTTTCTCAAGTTCAGACTCATCATTCCAAGCAATGACGGGTTACCTTGCTCCCCCACTCATCTTTCTTCTATTATATAGTTTATTTTCATGTTTGTATGAAAATATATGTCTATGGTTTCAGCTATTCCCATGCCTTGTGTGGGATTTCATAAACAATTTGATCTATATAAATAAAAATTTGTTACATGCAAATGTTTTATTCATGTATATCTCTTTTGATTCAAATAATTGCACATTTGAAATAAGATACTTGTATGGAAAACATGTTTATTTGTAAAGATAACAAACTTGATTTAAAAAAAAAAATTCTACCTTTCTTCAAAATGCAACGTATCAGGCTTGTAACAGGTCACCAAATTTAGGTGTAGAAAAAATTTGGTAACATTTTTGGCGACCTCTCAGGGGTGTTTGTCTGCTAAACAATTAGAAACCAATAGCCTAGCATATCCATTGGGCATGGAGTCAAAACTACCCTCTTTTAATCTGAAAACTCTCTTGAATCTGTGTAACCTCTCCTGTAGCTCACTAAAACAACAACGAAACAAAACTGAAAGCAATTACTATGGCTCTTCCTATAGCTGAGCCTGAAAATTGTGCATCTGTACTTCTTGGAAAATTAAAACTGGAACTAAAAATTGAAAACTGGAAACTGAAACGTGCTTGGAGCACTTATTGAAAATAGCAATCTGAAAGGGAAACTATTCTACCCTTTTCTAACCAAGAGAGAAACTTGGTTATACAAAATCATTGACTGGTTTTGAGAAATAAAATCCTTTTCTTCCTAGCTTAGGATGTTTCAAAATCTTCTGAACAACTGAGAACAAATGATGAATGAAGATATACCTTACTAGTTGCTGCAAAACATCGTCAAAAATGAAAATAAAACCCCATACCTCACTGATTATAAATACTATTATCTTGAAATAGGAAAGAAAAAGAACTCCCTAATAATGAATATGAGAGAGAATATATAGAAGAGAAGCTGAAGAAATCTGCATCCTGAAACCCTAATATGAAAAACTGCATGAGAAAAAGCCTTGGGCGGATTTGCTCAAAATGGCATAAAAAACTCATGCAAAACTCTGTCAAAAATAGCTTGTGATGTTGAAAATAGGCCTCCAACTCAAATTGTATGAAAAAGACACCTTCATACCAAATATAGAATTGTCAACTCTGCTAAAAATAGCCAATTTGAAAAAGCATCATTTTAAAAAAAAATCCTGCATGAAACCTTGAGCCAAAAATAGTGCTGAAAAAGAAACACCCCCTTTACTGAAACTCTACATGTCATGATGCCAAAAGTAGTTCTCTCCCTTTATCTCTTAAAATAATTTATTTTAATGCTTAAAATATAAAACAATTTGTTTTATATTTAAGTAATAAAATAAATTATTTATTTCCTTTTATCTTCTTTCTTTAAAATAATTTTATTTTAACACTTAAAATATGAAACAATTCATTTTATTTTTAAGTGCTAAAATAAATTATTTATTTTTCTTATAAAAATTTTATTTTAGTATTTATTGAAATAATCTACTTATTAATTTCAATAAATAATAGAATAAAATATTAAATCTAATAACTCTTTTTTTTTAAATATAACTTAATTAAGAACAATTAGTAGTTTCAACTTGATCTTCCACCTTTAAATCTTTATCAATTGCATGAATGATTCTCCTTGGGTCAAATTTGATGAAAAAAACATGCAAATTTGAGGTGAAAAATGACCCAAACTGATGTTGAACTGCTGAAACTGGTAGTTAGGTTCTGTTATTTTGCGGTGAAGGTTTCTCAAAAACTGCAAACTAGGTTTACACAAAATTTAATGAGTTTTTTCACCTTGAAGTCTTCTATTTTTTGTGTAAAAATTGTGAAAACCCAGATCATAATTTTTTAGATATGATTGAAACATGACTACTACTTTTAAAACCCTTTTTACACTTTGTTGCCTTAATTAAGCCAATTAACATTTGATCAATGAAAAGAGGCCACCAAATTTAGTTGTAGAAAAATTTAGGTAACAAATACACCAAGAAAAATCAGTGAGCTTGGGCTCAAGAATAGCATACCAAATATTCTAGAACTTATGACTCCAAATAGCCAAAGAGGATTGCAAATGTCATTGAAGATTCATGGCTAGCACAATGGGCTAGTGCAGAGAGAGCCAACAGTAACCCAACCGAGGCTTAAGATTACAAAAGGAGTATGTGGGAAGTAATGCCAATCTTTCCACCAAGGTTTTATAGAGTGAATGCCAAATTTGTGTAGCATATTTAGAGGAAGAGCACATAATACCATTTCAAATGTTTGTCGATTAGGTTAGATAAGTCAGAACTGGGTTCACATATCTTCCCAAGAACAAAGATTCATAGTAAATCTAAAGAACCAACACATCAAAAAAATAATGGCTATTATTAATGGAGTAGAGTGATTCAATAAAGGGGTTGACTAAATGTATAAAGGATTTAAGTGATTTGATTGATTAGTTGACTAATTAGATGAATGAGTCAAAAATAGTTAACTAAGTGCATGAAGAATAGATGAATATGTTGATTGAGAATATTAAGGAGTTAAGTAATTGCTTGAAGTGGTTGATTAAATGTAGGGAGAAGTCGAGTGTTTTGATTAATTAGATAATTTCAAAATGATGTGAATTTTAAATATTTTATTATTTAATTAATGGATAATGTGAGAACATTAGGTGGGATTAATTTATTGTATTTAAATATTTGTTGGATACTAAGAAATGACACATTTTTATTTATTTAAATAAAATAGGGAATTAGCTCACTCAAATTAAATAATAAGAATTATTTAATATAAATAATAAATTGATAAAGGAGAATGGAGTATGATCTAAATAAGATTATGATAGCAAAAGCAAAATATTTGTCTCTGCACCTACAAGATATACCCAATCTATCTCTAGTGTTTATGCAAATATTTTCTATGATGGTGAAAAATTAGGGTTTCCACAATTAGATATATGAAAACCACTCATTTTTACTTAGGAACCATTACATTAAAGAGGGGGTAAACCCAATAGATCTAGCCACAAATCAACAAAGATAGGACTGAGAATTCTATAAGATTTATGGGATATGACTTGATTACCCTCTTTTAAGTTGAATTGTGAAAATGCCGAAATTAAAGTAAATACGTTGGAAATGAAATAATTATGCATGAACAGTGAGCTACAGTCGTCAGATCAAGCCACAAACTTGGATCTGAGCAATGGAAGTGTATTAGGACTTGTTCCCAGAAGGAGCTCCTGAAATATCGAGATCGATATGCCTGTCACACTAGTCCTCCACACTTTTCACCATGCAAAGGGGAACCTATTTGTCTCTGTAAATAAAGCTTATTCTTAAGATCACAGCTCCGTACCTTCTTCCTACACACAGAAAGAAGGGGAAACAGGTTGGGAATAGGGGTTTGCCTAAGTCAAACCTTGGTTTAGGAATTAACCTTGAATGAAATATTGCAAATACTGAAATAAACAATGGAGAGGTATACCAAAGATCTACAATGACTAATAATGATGCTTTTCTTCTTGAATGTAATCACATATATTGTATGAAATGGCATGAACATGACAAAACCCTAATCACACACACATTCTTGCATATGAATCATGCATTTTTTCTCCACGATGGTTGAATGAAGGAAATGCAGCCTTGAAGATCTTTGAAAATGCTTGATGAACACTTCACAGATATCATAGGTCAAATGTAGATGAATACTTATGATGATTGGATGAAATTAAGTTGATCAAATGCCTTTATATATGAGATCCTAGGTCAATTTATTGGTTAGGACGACCTCCAACGGTCATATAGAACCACCAATTTCATTTCTTGTTGAAGAGATAGGTCCTATCCCTCTCTTGAAAATTGGGCCCCACTAAGGGGGTCTAGGGCGCTGGGCGTGTTGGTCCTAGGACCAGGGTGCTAACGCCCTTATCCTCCTCAATGAGGGACCAAAATTAAGGCCTAGAGAGGAGGACACATATCTAGATAATCATTTGGTACATGCATATGGCATGCAAACTAAAGTTAAAGCATTGAATGGACCCAGATATGAGATGAGGAGGAAACACACTAAAGTAGGGGCACAAACATGAGGTGTAATTGGTTTGGTTACAATTTACGATGCTACACTTTCTTAATTATGAAAATAGATCATACATTTTGATATTGAGGATGGTTGTTATTCCTTACATAGGCCCACTTACCTCTCCTCTACAACCAACCAAAACCCTTACACTCTTTATGGGTGTTTTGATTATAATTTTGGCTACTAATCCCCATGATTTTCATGTTCCAAATGAATAAACTAGTGAAATAGTAAACCATGTTAGTTGTATATCTCTTATTTTCATATGCATGGGGAAATGCACCTGGTGGATGAGTAATTATCATGAACCAAAGTCACCTAAAGTGATTTGGAGGCTCCTTTTGTGAGGATCATGAATCATGGTTTTTTCTTGGTGAAATTTTGTTTGTTAGGAGATTGTAGGTGTGTATTAAAACATGAACCCTTTTTTTTTTTTTTTTGCAAAATTGGGTTATTTATGGCCCCATGGATCCCTTTCCTTAATCCCATTATGCATTCATCTCCAAAATCTAAATCAATGTGTACTTGCATAATCTTCCCCTAGTTATGAGAGACTCCAACCTTATTAAATTTTGATTAACCAAGTGGGGGAGTTTTGAAGTTGGATGATGAGTTGGAAGTTCCATAAATTGTTTTATGAGGGTCATGCATTATTTACATTTCCAAGTTGATCACTCACATTGTCAATATTCATTCTTCATAAGGCACTTGAATTTACTAATTAAATTATGAAGGCATACCTAAGAGATGTTGTAATGTCTAAGTAAAATAGATTTTCCAATTTATTTAAATATAAAAAATCACAAATAATATTAGTATGAATGATATATTGCGAATCCTTTATGATTTATTTTTTCAAAATAATTTGAAATACCCACAAAGATTTTGCAAATCTTTCACAATTTTATGCACCCGATTCGACAATTTTTCATTAAACTCTAGAAATTTCTTCTATTTTGACTTTAATACATGAACATTTATAATTACAAAAGTAAAAAATATAACACAAAAATCAACAAAAAAAATATAGAAATTAAATTCAAATGAAACAAACATCTAAAACTAGAACTCATACAACACTGCTAACATTGATGAGTTCGAAATTGAAGAATGAAGTTCGTTAACAATAGGGGTTGATCCAAAGACTCCAAAAATAACAATAAAATAATCTTCTATAACAAAAAATCGATCACAAATATTAACATGAAACAACCTAAAAGGCCACACCAAATTTGGGAACAAACTGCACACAACTTCACTTGCAACAACACAACACTTAAATTTCTTAATCTTTGAGTCTCCTATACAATCTCTGGATGATATTAGCCTCTTGAGCCAAACTTTTTTTGTCCACTAGTCTAAATCTTCAATGGGTTTTCACCCACAAAAAAATTGTATAAACACAAGTGCTCAAACAATTCAATAGAGTTTTGGTATTAAAAGGTGAGATGCCTGAAATGTGTATTTTATTGAAAATAAATAGAGGACCAAATCCAAATTCCCCTCTCTTAAAAAAATAAATAAATAATTATTTTCATTATTTTCCCTTTAAGGAAGCTCACCATTTGACTGTTGCAATATCCCTAACCAAGGTTAGACAATAACTTTCCATATGCAAGTTGTCATAAAAACTTCTGAAAAAACTACTAATAATTGATTGCCATTTAAACCTCGAGGTTACAAAACTCCTCATGAGAAATCCCACACCCCATTTTGGGTTTCAATCACCATAAAATAATAAAATATATTTAATATTTAATCCAGCTCCCATTAATATTCTTTGAAAATATGAATTCCCATGGGCCCGAGAAGTAAATATTAAATAAATTATTTTAATAAGTCCTACCATAGTATAGGGAAAATATTGGAATGATCATTTTTTCATGGAATTATTAATTAAAAATGGGACATGATAAGTCTACTCTTCCCAAAATTTCTCGTCCTCAAGTAAATGCTATCTAAAATGATCAAGAATCACCATACTAATGTAATGAGTCATTACAATGCTCACATAGTCTAGATCTAATATTTGATAGATGATGTGTCTCGTGCTAAATAATACTATGCAAAATCAAATAATCAAATCTAATGCCAATATTATAAATTGAATTATAATGCTCGTGTAATTTGGATCTTGTGCCCATCAAGTGAGACAATTTTTGCCAAAAGCTACTAAATTTTTTGATATTCCTTTCATTGACAATAATTTTACATAAACCATATAGCCTAAACACTGTCCAAAGGAATAATTTAGTAACATAATTTTCTTTGAATTTAGAATAAAGAAGAAATTAGTATGCATGCCCATATCACCTATTCATAACCTAAATGCAACCTTTCTCACATTCCTTAGGAATACTAAAGCTAAATTTCGTGTACACGCTTTTGCAAACTTGATAAGGAGTAGACAATATATACAACAAACTTACAAGAAAATCTACTTTGCCTCATTTTATTGGAAGATGATTTGTACTCCTTGGTTTGTCTAAAAATATCCTCCTCAAACCTCCATGAGAATGTCTCTTGTTTAGATTTAAATACACATATTGCATGATCTAAAGTTTCTAACAATGAGTGTGTCATGCAAATCTTTCACAATATTTTAGTTCGTTTTAGATTTAAGCATTGGAAAGATTATATCCTTGTACCAAATGAGATAATTTGTTAACATATATTTCTCATCCCTCTTTTTTTCTCATCATTCACATAATCTTGATTCATAAACTTCAATCCCTTGTGATTTCTCTCCATCACACATTTACCACAAACCAAGTGAAAAATGAAACTAGAGCATAAATGATGGGAAACACCTCTTCATCATACATAAAGAAATTGTTTTCTACATATTTAAACTTCAAGCTCTTGATTTTTATGGAGTTCCTCCTTTTCCTTGTAACCAAATAAATTCCCTTTTCTAAAGCATCATATTCTATAGAAAATGATTGTAAGAAATTTTAAATAGAGAATACATTACATGAGATGATTACCTTCTTGTATCCTACCCATCCATGTAAAATCACTTTTCCTGGTCATGTTGGCTAAGGGTGGTGCCACATATGAAAATCCTTGAACAAACCTCCTCTGATAGTTTCATAAACTAGATAATCTTCTTAATAAAGTTAAAGTTATAATGGTTGGAATAATTGTCACTAATTGTAGAGATATTTTGCAACCATCAACATACAATGATGCAACACTGACAAAATAATAAACCCATAAAACAATCATTAATGTGATCAATGTAAAATTGGTGGACAACTATAAGATCTAAAGACTCCAAGATTACCAAGAAAAATAAAGATGCCTTCCACAAGAGTATGCAAGATAATGAGATTGCCTAAATATTGAGATATAAAATATGGGATGTGTGGGACAAGAGATATTCTCATATATGCAAGGTGTGATATAGTATGATAAGCTACCTTGTTACAAACATTAAATGCGTAATGTAATTATTAAATGCCTAGGTAACTAAAATTAAATGAGGTAAACATGGCTCCATTATAACTAACTTCTAGAAAGCCACCTAGGACTTAAAGTAAAATTAACATGTGAATATGTCCCCACTTCAACTAGTTAGGTACATAACCTTATTCACACTAACAATAACCATGAAAGGACTATAGAATCCCTATAAGCAATCACAAATTTAAAAATAATATTTTTTATGACTAAGATCTCCACTAAACAATATGTTGTAACACTCATGAATGTGTAACAATAAAATCACATGCAAGTGCACATAATTGCAATAATCCATCCAAAGTCAAAAAAAATATAAAAAGAGTACAAAAATAGTAAACCAATAATGTTAATAATATGAAATACTAGAATTAAACATGAAGTGGTAGAAAATCTCCACAAACATTTGCATATTTTTGGGACCCTTGAAAATTAGTAGCCTTAAGAATACATGTACAATTATAATTAGTGGATTATAGTAGCTACGAAAGAAGATAAAAACCTTCCTATAGCTAGGAATCATGGAAAAATTACTACTCTTTCTTATTATGACATGATTGATACCTTTGAAAATCACTACAAAAAGATTATGTAGTAATAATCACATGTCATACCAATCATCTTGAAGATTTATTATGATGCTAATTACTTTCTCAATAGGATACATATTTCCAACAATATCTCCTTCCCAATTCATCAAATTCTATAGTGGTTTCTTTTGAGGAATTTGAAATGATAAGTATGGCATGAGTTGTTTACCTTTTCAATCTCCTTGACTTAACCCAAGTATGTGGCATTATTCTCCCATGTTGATTCCCAATACAAAATAGTTTCCAACTATATGGCATGTTGGAATCCTCTATTTGGTAGTGATCTCAAGAACATATTATTGAACAATACATTATGTTGATTTGAAGACATTCATATATCAAAGTAAAGAATATGTTTCTCATTGAAAGATAAATTTATTTGTATAATTGTAGATCCCTAAATTTGGCTAAATAATTTAATCAAATTTAAATCCTATTCTTCCAATTAATCAATGTAATTAATTAATTTTCTCCCTTTTTTCCTATTAATTAATTAATCTCCCAAATCCCTTTCTTCCAATTAATTAATTTCTAATTAATTGATTATCCCATCCTCCTAATTAATTATCCTTGTTCTTCCATCCCATTTGATTAATTACCTTTAATTAATTAAATGTCCATTTTCCCCAAACCCCCATGAATTAATTAATTCAATTAATTAATTAGAATCAAATCCTATTTGAGCACATGAATCCGAACCTTAACATCCCATCTAACCTAACCCTTGTCCTAACCTTGGGTGTTGGCATTTGCATGAAGATTGCATTAATGATATGTTATGTTGTCGTTGATGTTAATTAAACTAGTAATGATATTGTTGATATTGTTGTAATATTGTTACTGTAACTGGTAGGAAGAATTTGTGGAGTGAACCAGAAATCGGTGTAAACCTTATCTATTGTTGTAACCAGTAAACCCTACCTGTTGTTTTTTGATAAACCCTAACCGATTAAGTTTGGTGAATTGGTTATATTGATTTATGATCTAATGATTAGCGGTAATGATGATGACATGCACGATTATTGTATGAAGACAATTCCAAGATATTTTGGCAAGTTGTTGTAACGGTTTTTGTCTAGGGAATGAGAAAATGTATTTCATCTAATGCAAAGCGCGTGATGAGTTACTAAGTTCAATGAAGCGGTGATCAATGAGCGATCAAGGTATTCTTGATTGATGTGCAGAGATTGCTATGTAATCCAACGATCATACTTGAACCAAATTTATTTGTAATCTCGATGAGAGTTATGTTTTTGTTGTGTTACTGACCTAATTGATTTGTATTTAAGGTCAATGAAGTTGTTTAGTTTTACAGAGTTGGCAAAGAGATAGACACAATTCAGTTGAGTGTGTGGTTGTCGAACCGGATGATGTATCTGCAGTTTGAGTAAAGACAGATAGGAGCATGAAATGGATTTGATCAAGCAAGTGTAGTGCTATTCAGATAGATCAGCAAACTCTTGTTGTTTTCTAACAATTACAATAGAATTGAAATCCCCTAACCGGGTAAGCTCTAACAAGCTTGGTGCTATTCAAATCCTCTAACAAGGTGGTCCATTAGATTGGATTTTCAAATCCTCTACCGAGGTTACTCCTTACAGGGTATTGCTTCTAACAAGGCATTTGTACTCAATCCCTTAACCGGGTGATTCCTAACAGGATTAGTTCTTAACGAGACTTTTTGTAAAGCTTTAACAAGCTAGGCTCCTAACAGGGCGAACTTCAGATAGTTATCTTATGAGTCTCATCTCATCATGGTTTTTACCTATTTGGGTTTCCACGTCAAAAATATTTGTGTCAAGTGGTGAATGTTTTTGTGGTTATGTTTTCATGGTTGATTTACTTAACTGTTTTTGATAAGTCATGATAACTGGAAGCATTGAGATATGAAGAAGTTGTTTACTGTTAATTTGTTGTAACAAACAACCTATTTATCATGAGTTTTTATCTTGACAGAGCTATTGTTCTAAGTTTACTTTGAGAGATTGATTGGTGAAGTTTATTAGCAGTTTTTTTATCTACCAATTCACCCCCCCTCTTAGTAGTTGACCGGATACTTATTCTTTCATCATACCATCATTGGGGTTCCAACCAACCCTATCCATCCTAACCTCTCCCAACCTAGCCATCCTCCAAACCTCCCAACCAACCCTATCTTATCTCTCCTAACCTCCATATGTGCACATCCTAACCCCTTTTCCCCTGTTTTGGGGAAAATATCCTATTTGTGGGTGTCTTTGCCCAAAATAGACATGTGTCCATGAGGACACATGTCATTCATCTTCCCTCTTGTTGAGTCACTTGTCCTTTTTTGGAGGACAAGTGTCTCCTCTTCACACCCCCTCTCCTTCCTCTCATCTTCTATATAATCCCTCCATTTTTAGACCAAACTCTCGAATCCACTTTTCATTCAACGCATCGTTACTCTGCCGAAATGACTACTCACACACACACATCCATTATCATTTGCATTATCATCTTCATCAAATCATAGAGCAATTTCGAGCATCCAAATCGACATCATGAGCACACATCCAATCGCGAAATAATCGAATTGAAGCAAGGATTTGGGATTTGCATAGCTTTTCTGTGTTTTTGCTTTAATTTTACCATTTCAATCCTGAAGTGTTGAGTTTAATAGCTTGTTTTGGTTAATGAGTTTATCTTTTACCCCTTTGTATTCGCACACACATTTTCCCTCACACATTTTTTGGCACGCCTGGTGGGACCCACTTCACGGGTCATTTAACATTTTTTGTTGTTTGAGTGTGTTTATTGAATATTTTAAGCACTTATAGAAAACAAGGGGATCTACAAGTTGATTGTAGAAGTCCATTTTCTCAATCTTGTGATTTTACGAAACTACAGGTTTGTGCCTTGAAACCGCAGGTTTGCGCCCTAAAACAATAGGTTCGTTAATATCATTTTCATAAGACTGTAGGAGCCATCATCGCCTTTATACGAAAGGTAAAATTTTCTTTAAGTTTTAGGTTTTTATAAATAAAAATTGACCTGTGAAACAACGGGTTTGCGCCTTGAACCAGCGGGTTTGCGCCCTGAACCAACGGGTTCACAATCTTGCACCTGCGGGTTTGCTATATCGCACCTGTGGGTTCGCTTAAAACAACAGGTTTGTGCCACACACTAACGGGATTAATAATTATCATTTATATGATTTCCCGAATGTTTTTTTTTATTGTTTTTAAGTTAAGTGCTATCTTTACAGGGATAGCTCCCTATATTACTCCAAAAAGTTATACATATAATATCCATATGGATTACAATACTAGCCAAAAATAGATCAACTACTACTTCAAACCATGATCCAACTATATTAACTACCTTATACCTATCCAAAGCGACCATATGCAATACCATTATCAAACATCATCCATTACTCATTCCTCAAAAAATGCAGCACTTGCGAAATCAACTCGCCCAGGTTGAAAAGAGTGTCTGAAGACGCCTCTATCAGCTGCCAGTCCTCTGCCTCCTTAAGTTTCCTAAATAAAGTCATATCACCATTCAAAACCCCATCTCTGAAAGTTTACCAGGCTACCTTGACAAAGTTCCTCTTCCTCCGCTTCTTCTCCCTTCGATCCCTATCTTCTCCCTCCTCCTCATTGTCAGTCATATTATGTGCATCAATGTCCTCCTCATCTTTTATTTGATCCCCATCATCTTTTGTCTCCTCTTCCAAGTTTGAGGACATGTAGTAATGATTGAAATATATCGTAAGTATGCTTTCCTTAACTCCATCTTGCATCTCACACAGAGCTTCCGCCACCACATCGCCATAATCTTCATTCACGAAATCTCCCACAATCTCTATGCATCTCTCCTTGGATTCCAGGACATCCACAATCAGTGCTAATGAAGTCGTCACATAACGCCTTTCCAAATTCAAGGAAATGTCCATCATTTCCAGAACCGCCTCATAGATTTCATTATCTGCGTTAAACATTGTAATGCACTGATGCTTGTTAGTCTCTGCACAATTCCTGCACACAATCCCTATGAATGGAGCCATCCTATGCTAGCAATACTACTTCTATCTTTGGGGGTGATTTACTCTATGCAACCTCTATCCTCATATAGAAGCTCATTGCTTCTAGAATTTGTAAAGTGACCTCGGCAAGCCAAACATATCCAATCCCGAGTACTGGCAATCTAGGAAATGTCTTATTTTAGATCTTTTATCCCTGCTATTTCTGCTCCTTCCACCTACTTTGAAATGTCTTGTCCTTCTGGAAATAACCGCCTAAATCTCCTAATTCTACTCTTGCTATTCCCCGTGACTAGGGCATATCACCGACAATACCCGAAGAGCTTTGAGTCCTTGTCTGCAGTGCATGTCTGAAATTATGAAATACCATTATGCTTAAAATTCCTTGTGAAAGGAAACAAGGCAAGGTCACCTCATATATACATAATAATTTTACCCCTATCCTATACCCTATTGGGGATAACTCAGAATGTCCTTTATGATGGCTTCCATTAATTCTTGAGAAGCATCGACTAGCCTGATCGAGTAGTACTGATTTTCCCCTACTACTCCCAAATTTGTCAGGAGGTCTGCCACTTTATTTCCCTCTCTATATGTGTGAACAATGTTGAAAACCCCAATCTGATCCAACAAACTATTGATACAAGGCAACCATTTATTTAATCTCTAGTTGTTAAAGGCAGATTGTATCACACCATTGATGATGACTTGGGAATCTCCTTCTATGATAACCTTGGAGATGTCCCCCTCAACACACATATTCAAACCTTCTTCTAAAGCTTTGATTTATGCTTCATTGTTTGAACACTCCCCTAAATTACCTTACACTCCATTAATCAGTTAACTATTCTCATCTCTTAGTACAGCCTCGAAACCAGCCCTGCCTAGATTACCTTTACTGGCCCCATCAAAATTAAGCTTCACCCAATCCTTTGGCAATGCATTTCGTTTAATCAGATTCCTATCTACTTGTTTCTTGGAAGGAACAATCAGTCCTATCTCTCTCAAAGACCACTTTGTCTCCATACTCCTATCCCAATCGTTATATTTGTGCTTCTTTCTCATTACACTCTTAACATTTACAACTTCCTCTATGGAAACCTCAACTTTTTAAATAAGTTTCTTAGTAGAGAGATCTACTTCCTTAAATATTCTCCTATTTCTCTCCTTCCAAATATGCCACACTACCAAAGTCTATCCTACCAACCAAATATCACCCCATTTAGATTTGTCCATCTGAGACCATGACAATAAAAAAGATTTCAATACTTCATTCCTGACAATACTTAAATTTAGCATACCAAACAACCAATCCCAACACCTGCTAGTAAAGGAGCATCTATACAACAAGTGGTTCATAGTCTCTTCCTCATCTTTACATAATGCACATTGTCTTATCCCAACAATGCCAATAGTCTCCAGTCTACTCCCCGAATCCTCTAGGAATGTTCGCATTTTTAGGGGGAGGTCATCTTGATCAACCATATTAGGGTCCACTTGTGTTTGTCGATCTTGAATGTCGAGTTGTAAATTTTGACCTTGTGTGGGATCTTGTGTAGGACCTTGATATAGGAAACTAATGTCTGGCATGCCATATTGTTGTTCAACCATCTTCTTCTTTAGAGATCAAGTTGTGACCATACAAGAACAACCTTTAGGGTAGATTTTGGAAGCAAAAGTTTGATGAAAGGACTTAGCAAAATTTTTGGATTGAATGATGTTGGCTAATTGATTGAAAGATTGATTGAGTCCTTAGATTAGGACAAAGTTGATTAAGATTGCACCTTAGTCCTTGGACAAGGATTTCAAGTGGAGGATATTGATGATGAAAACCACAAACGAGGTGACAACCAAGTTGGGTGAAATGTAGACCTTAAAATGATAATTGAACAAAGTTTTTTTCTACTAAGGATTGACTAATGATCCTAAGAAAAATAAAGACGAAGGATTGGGAGTCTTGATTGACTCAAAGGATAAGGCAAAGGGTACTTGGGGGATATTATTTCCCAAGCACAAAAGCCAAATGATTAATTGATTTAAGATGAGGTCTAAATAGAACTTCACAAGGTATAAACCTTAGGGTGAGGTTGATTTGATTTGGATGATTGATTAAAGATTGATTTGATTGAGGTTTTGATTGTTGGATTGATTGATGTGCTAAAGTTCTTTGGAAAGGTGGATGATGAAAGATCAAAGAGGGATGATAGTGATGACTAGAAGAAAGTAGTGACTAGGTTATTCTTGGGATGGAAAAGACCTAATAAGTGATAGGTTTAGATGGTACATTGTATGAAGGGATGCGACCACCTTGATTTTGGTGATAGTTGGTATTGAAAAACAAGCATGATCCTTGGTGTAGGGTGTAGACTCTTAGTTCATCACTAACATCAAACTCATTTCTATGACCGTAGGTATAATTATGATATCGGTGCAAGAAGGTCCTATGTTTGAGAAAGAATTTGTGATTGGTGTACCAAAACTTTCGACGTCTAATGAGTTGGGCTTGGGTGAGCTTCTTTTTTATTGGACGATGGATAGACTTCTTGGGATTCCTGTACAACTTAGGCTTATGGAACATGAGATGGAAATGAGGTGGACTATATTTGGACTTTGTTTATGTAAGTGTGGAATTTAGGATTTATAATGTTTGTCAAATGTGGAAAGTGAGGAATTTGTTTGTCAATCTACTCTTGGAAAGAAAACATCAAGCATAGTAAACACATTGGCCAATTTTACCACTCAATAATGAGTAGGCAAGTGATGGGGGCCTAAATTAGCCCAAATTGATTTCATGGGTATAGCACAAATGAAAACACTTAAAGACAACACAACTTAGGCTGAAAAGTGGAAACCACTTGATAGGCCCCCCGCATAAGCAATACCTCACTCAGGCGGACAAATAGATACTTTGGTAGCATTGGCTCCACTCCACGATACTCACTTCTTAGTCATACCAGATTATCTTACCCCAAAGATCCAAGGATCTATTATATGGGGGATTTATGTCTCATCTTGAGCGAATACATGAGGAGTAACTTCGGGGTATGATCCTTATCCCTTGCACTATCAAATGTAGGATTTTGACTACTAAAACTGGTGTCTAGTGTAATTTTTGAGGGATCACCAATCCAACAATAGATTATAGAAGCAAGACAATTATGGCTCCAACTGAGCTTATTGGTCCAGGTAAGGCCCCCACATACGCTGAATTCACTCAGCACTCCAGCTGCTTGACCAGCTTATTTATATAGCAACTTGAAAAACCCGCTCGAGATCGCACCGAGAGAGTCAATATCCCTGACGTGTCCCAATTTGATATACTCTTGTGGGGTGCTGAAATCCCCAATCAAGAAATACCCCTCAACTACTAAAATGAAAAAGAGGGTGTTGTTGATCACTCATTCTCTTACAACCAAGATCCACAAAGGCGAGGGGAGAGGATAATAGAGTGCAACGGTGGGTCCACCCAACACTATATGTGCAAGTGCACAAAACACAAAAGACAATGGTTCATTTTAGTCCCACATGTATAAGGTTTTCTAACTAGAAATGCAACAAAATAATCTACTTTAGTGGAAAAACATATCTTGGACAAGCGTATTGCAGGAAAACAGATTAGTAGTTTTGAGATTATGCCTTGGACAAGTGAAAGTACCAACAACCACTCAAAATTCAATCAATAATAAATTCCTAAGGACACAGTGCAAGCGCTGATCCACAGGCAGATGCGTTGAAGTGCCTACGTATGCATTAGAGAAGATCCGTGCACCTAACAAAACAGAAAGCAAAAAAAATTGAAATTTGAAAATTTGCAGAATTTGAATTCAAAATTTACCTAAATTGCACGCGTTGAACTATATTGTAGGTGCTGATGCACATGCGCAAGTGTTGCTCAATAGAAAATTAGCTAACCAAATTTGAAAATTCAAAATTTAAAAAATGGCGGGCTTGCTGGTTCAGCGGAGGTGTTGAACCAGAGCGTAGGCGTTGATTCGCATATAAACCCAAGAATTTTACTAATAGCCTAAAGTCAATGAACAATAGCCTAAAAATATAACCTACAATTGTTTTTAAGTTCTTTTTAGATTTTTTTTAATGTTTTTGTGATTTTTGTGTGATTTTTTATTAATACAAGACTAGAAATTGAAAATTCAAGCTTAAAAATGAAGTGTTAAAAGAGACTTGGGCGGAGGTGCTAAAGTAGGGGCAGACGTGCTGCTCTACAAAACTTGCACAAATTGGCGGTCAGAAAATTCAAATTTCAAATCGGGGGTGCTGAACCGTGATAGAAGCGCTAAAGTAGTGGGGCGAATGGGCTGAAGTGCAACCTGACGCACTGAACCGATAATTTGCAAGCTAGAAACACTAAAAAACTCACAAAAAGGTTAGAAATGGGGATGTGGGTCCCACCGGGCATGCCAAAATGAAGAGGGGAGAAACAAGAAAATAAGATTCAATGGTTATATTCATATAAATCATTCAAAACATAAAACAAAACCATTTATACCTTGCTATTTTTACTTTCCCCTTCGGATTGGGCTTGATGAAGTGAGGATGCACCCTTGTGCTCCACTGGTTTGGATTTTCCCTTCTTGATTGATGTGGATTTCTCTCTAAGATGCACAACAAAGACAAAAGGGATGGAGTGATAGGTGCTTCAATGGTGGATATGGACTTTAAATGGTTAATTGAATATAATGGTGATGCTCTTGATGGATTGCTAAAGCTAAAATGACAACATGAGATTACTTGACTTGGAGATGAGAAATGAAGGGGAGGAGACCCCAATTTATAGATTTGAGAGAGGATGAATGAACAATCAAGATTGAATGGAAATGGAGGGTTGAGATTGAAGGAGAGGGAGCACGTGGATTGAGAGGACATGAGGTGACAAGTGTGGAGACCAAGAGATTTGTCATAAAGGCATTTCTTATCTCCACACTCCATAATATACATGGGGAAGATATCCCCAAGTACATTGGGAGAATAAAAAGAAATTAAAAATTCTTTGGGAGATGGATGAGGAATCAAAAATTCCTAAATAATGAAATGCATGGGGAAAGGGAATAAGAAAAGGAATTTAAAATTCCTTGGGAAGATGAGAGGCATGTGAGAGTGTGAAAATTTGAAATCCTTGAAATGACCCAATTGGGTGCATTTAAGGTGGACGATGAGGAGGGGACAAGTGGATTTAGCCATAAATGGCCATGAATTGACTTTGTGGCTAACCATGGGGATTAGCAACTAGCAAATGATTAAAAGAGATGATTAGTTGGGTTGATGGGAGATTAGGAGACACGTGGGATTTGTAGGAGGATTTGACAAGAGGAGAGAGAATGAATGGAGGAATTAAAAATTGAAAAATAATGTTAAGCATAATTATGAGGGATTTTAGAAGAATTAATTAAGGTAATGGAGGATCTAGAAAAGTGATTTGTAGGAATCACTTGATTTAGCTAATAAATTCAAGGATTGATTAACTAAGGGAATTTTAGAAGAAATAAATAATTAGTTAACCTTAGAAGAGGGGGGAATAATTTATTTATTAAATAAATCAATTATTTGGACTATATTGACATGATTAAATTTAATTAAATACTAATAAGAATAAAGGCTAGCATAATTAAATAAATTAATTATGTAGAAAGGATAAAATTAATTAAATATTTAATTTAATTAATTTTGGACGTCTACAATCTCTACAAATACTTTCTCTATAGTCATCCCATAACGCATACATGATTTCATTGCCTGAAGTCAAAATTTATTGAATTGTCGGTGCAGCCCGCCTCTTAGGCAAGTTTCTTCGATTTGACTAGTATTGCACCATTTTTCAGAGGTCCTTTAAATGAACAGAGTCGCCAACCTCCTTTTAAAGGGAGACACCAATACAAATTTAAAGGGAAAGCGCCATTCTCCTTGTTATTCGAGTCCCTAGAAAAGTTGCCAAAAATCTATTTGCGTACAGATTTGTCCCTTGTGAAGATATTCCAAAACTTTTTGTGCCCTTTTACTACAGACAAATATGAAAAAAATAGTTGGAGAAGTTGCTAATTAAATTAGCAATTTTCCTCTGAATTTAAGAGGTATAGCTCCCTCTAATGATTTAATTGGGGTTTTAAAAGGGTAAGCTTTTAACTAGAAAGCAAGGAAAGAAAACACAAGAACATAACAAAAGAAGAGAACATAGTTGATATAAAACATGAGACAAGTGAGTCAAAGTTCACCCATTCGTTATGCATAATAAATGGACACAAGAAAATGACATATGTCCTTCTTAGATGATGTAAGTGCATCAAGACTCAAAGTTTTATAAACATATACATCCATAACATAATAGGCAGATGAATTGAAAGAAATTATTGCAAACCTCAAAGTAAATGCTAACTAGAAGAACATGCATGATTATAAAGCTTCAAATAATTCCCATCCTTAGAATCACTTTCAAAAGCACAAAGTTTCCTTTTTCCGCATATAAAATTATGTTTCTAAAAAGGAAAATATGCCATCACTTTCAAAAGCTTAATTTAAAAATAACACAAAAATGATAACTGATTGATTCTCACTCATGCATCAAAGTACAAGGTGAATTGGTCCTCCCATTCTTTTATGCCTATGTCTATATCTTAAAGAAAATAGCTTTCTAAAGATAACAATTTCTTGGAAAGAACCGTTTTTATCAAATAAAATTGAAAGCTACCTTAAAGCACATGTGGCATTACATGAGTCCACAATTCCAAGCCAAAATTGGAAACCTATCATGACTATTCTAACTGATACTCAAACGATGGGTGGAGCACGATTTCTTTGCATGTCAAACTCCCCTTGAAGGAAGGAATAATGTCTTTTAGTCTTTTCCAACAATACCATTGTCTCCCTATACCCTGCAAAACAAGTTTGTTACTTCCACGCAAGAGCATATAATCTGAGGATAATATCTCCTTGCTCGTTCTCTAGCCAATTCAAATAAAGGTTAACTACATGAAATTGATCATTATGGGGCACAACCATTTTGAGAAGAATAATTCATATTGAAATATGTTGATACGTTACTTCGACAAACTTTGAAGGTCATAATGGGCAAGTGAAAACATAGTAAATGCCTTATGCAAGAAATGACATCATTAAATTCTATCTCATGCCACCACCTTTGCAAGTCTTTCACCATTTAATTAGCCATTACAAAGACGTACATGCAAATCTTCATAGGATTAGGTCTTGGAAAAGGTGTAATGCATGGTGATCGACAAGTTAAAGATTTTAAAGCATGATTTCGTAAGTTCCTGAATGCTCTGATATCTCGATGCAAACATGACTTCCTTTGTTACTGTAGCATCATAAAATTGTGACCTTGCAATTATCGACCACATTTGGGTCTTCACATTGGTGGAGGAATCCCTAAGCCTGACTGGAGACCTGAGACATGCTCATGCCATCAGAAACTTGCATTTTCTTGCACCCCGCACTGCCTTCTCTCACTTCATATCCTAAATTAGGGTAGGACAGGGGCGTGGTGGCCTTTTGGGCCCCCCTCGGTCCTATCTTGCATCGGGCTTGTCAATTGCGAGCGGGAAAAGGTTTTCCTATGTCGGACTAAGACGGAAAATCAATTAAAACCCCTAATTGACAAGTATATAAGGAGCATTTTCCCCTCCTAATTGCATAAGTTCAATAAGTGAAATAAATTCAATAAACAAAATTAAGTGAAATAAGTGAAATAAGTTCAGGAAGTGAAATCAAGTGCAAGAATTCAAGCATTCAAGCATCCATTGAGAATCTCAAGTCTCCTTTTAAGGCTAGGTGTTGCATTCAAGTCAAGGATTCAACCATTAAAGAGGAGATCCCTACCTACATTCAAGACATTCAATTCCACATAACCTTTCAAACAACTCTATCTACATTTCAATTGCATCCTCTCTTGACGTTAATTCTACTTCAAAGATTCACTTTCATTTACTTGCAAGTACTTTACATCATTTAGTTAATTCCAAAACAGGGTTTGACTTGAAGGCAAACCCCCAATCCCAACAACATTTCCTCTCTTTTTTGTGTGTAGGTTGCAAATGCATAGTTGTAAATGCAAGTTTGGGCTTCATTTTCAGAGACGAAAAAACCCTTTTCGATGCACAAATTTTTCAGAGGACCAGGTACACTTTCAACCCGGTCCCGACAACTTTCGCTCAAATTTGCAATGGAGCTTTGTCTCGATATTTTACTACTAATTCCAGGTGCACAACTTCCTCTCGCATCTCTATCTCAAGTTATAATCATTTCTTTGTCATCTTCATGCTTAACTTCAATTCACTTAATTCAACTTGTCTATTTTAAAAGAGGGTTACTTTACTTTCCAAATCATTGTCAATTCATTTAGCATTCAAACTCTTTCCATTTGAGATTGGATCTAATGAATTCAACCCCCCTCTTGTGTGTGAGAAGTTGAAGGGAATCCTTTGTGAAACTTGCACTCCTTTCTTCAGGAGCGTAAAGCTTTCCACTTGATTTCCTCTCATCACTTTTCACCACATTACATTTTGGTGAACCCGACGTCCTACATGCTTCACATTAAAAATTATTGCATATTTTTCATTTACAAGTTTAATTTCCTTACAAAACGTAGTGGTTAATCCATTCAAATGTTGGCTTGATGATGATGATATAGTTGTAATAGGATGTTTGATAACTTTATTTGTGTTGTCATTGATGGCAACCATGTTTTGTTAGTCATCTAAGTCATCTAGACCAACCGATATCGCCTAACCGATAGTGGAATTTGTTAGAAAACAAAACTGTTAAGTTGTTGTCAACCAGTAAACAGGAATAGAGCGATGATCAAGCAATCAGTACAGACGATCGGTGAAGAGTTAGACATTGCAGTTTTACAAGATTGTTGGAGATAGGAACATGCACCTATTTTCCAAACCGTATCAACAGATTCGGTGTATTGAGCAAGTTATGATTGGAAGAACAGTTACAGTTAGGAAGAACAGAGAACCGGTATAGCAGAGTTACTTTGATTGGTAACCGGTAGACTTATTGTTATGTTTTTGAGTTATGTTTTGTTTGGCCAACATAAGTAAAGTGTAATGAGTGGGAAATTGTAATAGGTGACCAGATTCAATGAATCTAGGGAATTGTTCCAAGGTTCTTAGCTGACTTAATAGAGTCTTTATAAGGAGATGTAAGTTGTATGATTTCATAGATCAAGAAAGAGAATTTGATCGTGTGGTTGAAGAAGTTAGGGTTTGATGTTTAGTCGGTGATAGAAGCAAAGTTGAAGCGGATCTAATCAGGCACAAAGGTGCTAACTTCATATCAGTTGAACTTGTTGTCTTCCTAACAGTTGCAACAAGAAAATCCTCTAACAAGGTCACTCCTAATAGGGTGCAGTAGGAACCTAGCAGGTTCGAAGGTGAAATCCTCTAACAAGGTGACACATTAGCTTGTGTTTTCAATTCCCTTAACCGGGTAGCTCGTAACAGGGCTGGTTCCTAACAAGCCTTATTGTATAGCTCTTAACCGGGGTGAAACACTTTTAACTGGGTGTACCCCTAACAGGGTGTTGTATAACCTTAATTGGTCAAATCTCTATACTCCAGATAGTTGATCTTTGTGGGTATTAATTCCCACCGTGTTTTTTCCCATTTGGGTTTCCACGTGAAAAATCATTGTGTTATGGTTTGAATGCTTTATTGGATGTTTGCTTATGTGGTTACATTTCTTGCATGCATATTGATTTTCAAGTTGGTGAAAGTAGTTATCAGATTTGTTAATTTTTTGCTTGCACTGATTCATCACCCCCTCTCAGTGCCTTATAAGTTTATCAATTGGTATCAGAGCCTAATTCCCTTAAGGCTTAACTGCTTGGGAAGGATCTCTAAGGCTAACATGGGGGAAGGTTCAATGAGTTACAAATAGATTTCACACAGGCTTGCAGAATCTGAAGAAGCCCTTGGTGAGCTAAAGGTCAAGTACAAAGCTTAATTGGCTAAGAGAACAAAGTTGGTTGAGTAGTTGTTGGAAATCAGTGAAAATAGTTTATCTGAGGAAGAAAACATTGATGCCTTCGTTAATGAGGTGGAAAAGTTGAATGATGATAAGACAAATCTAAGGAGAGAGTTGGAATCCCTTACCATTAGGATGAGCCAAGAGTTGGAAGCCATGAGGACAGTTGAAGACAAAATAAGATATCAGGAGCATGAGATCGTTAAGCTGAACTAGGAGATTGGTAACCTACATGTACATCTTTGAGAGGAAAAAGAGGAAAAAGAGAAAATACAAGCTGATCTAGACATGGCTATGTCTCTTAGAGAAAGTCTCACAAAGAAGATTGAGGAGCATACCAAGGAGTTGGCTGATGCAAATGAGTTACTAGCTAGATTCAACAAGAGCACTTTTATGCTTGATGAGCATATTCAGACACAAAGGAAGCAAGGAGATACACATGGCTTGGTATACACAACCTTTGAACAAGGAGAGCCATCTGGTACAAAGAACACCATGCATGAAACCAAATCTACACCAAAGACCAAGGAGAATACTGGTAAGAGAAAATACAAACCAGTATGTTTTAACTATCATAACGTAGGTCATACTGCAAATGTTTGTAGAAGTAGATCCAGTACTTATGATGGATATAGACCTAATGCATATGAAGGATATAAGCCTAGTACTTTTTATGGATATTGCTTCAATTGTAACAAGTATGGGCATAGAGTTGTTGAGTGTAGGTCAAGAGTAAACAATCAAAGATCTTACATGAATCTGAGGACTAATGGTGAATGGCAAAGATCTTACAATGACTGAAGGAACCCTATTTGGCAGAGACCTTATGTGAACCGGTCTAGTCCATATGAAATGGAGAATATATGGAATATGACATGTTCAATTTGTCACAACTATGGTCATGTAGCTATGAATTATCAGAGAAGAACTGATAGATGCAATGTTGCACCCTAGAGAGCATCTGGAATGGTTTGTTTCCATGTCACAAACCGGGACACATTACAAGATTTTGTAGAGCTATAATGAACCAATCAGTTAATTAGTCTATTGACCAGAAAAGAAAGAAGAAGGTAGATGTGGAAGAAACCAGAAGTGAGATGAATAAGATGTGGAAGAATAAAAGTGAAGAGAAACCATCGGATGACTCAATTTCTTCACCTGGTGTGGAGAATCCCTCACCAGTAAACTAAGCTGTGTATGAAGCTTAGGGGAAGCACAGTGCCAGATCCATTTGCGGACCCCCTAAATAGTGTGTGGTAAGTCAAAACTGCATATTTTGATTTAATATGATGTTATGAAGTTATTTTGTGATGAAACCGGTAAATTAGATGTGTTATATGAACCGGTAGCAAGTTTTAGGGTTGAACGGTGATTAGGGAATGTTCAACCTGTTTTGCATTAAATGTAGTTGGCAAAAGGAAATAAAAGGTGTTTTACAAGTCTCATTTCTCACCTAGCATTTTCGAGAGCACATTTGGAGAGTGACATAAGTATTGAAGAGCATTTGATTGCTACTTTGACAAAGTTGATAGTGAATTATGAAGATTTGTGGTAAAGTGAATCGATGGAAGAGCGTTCAAACCAGAAACCCTAGTTGCGAAGAAGTTGAAAGGTATTTCTCTGTGAATCTGATTCTGTGTTTGAATTTTCATGATGGATACACCACACATTGTTGATGTTATGGAAAGGCCTCGACCAAAGTTTAAGAGATATCCTCATAAGCCGACGGAGACAGATCTAGCTGGAGCCCTATCCAGCGTACCTTATAGTGTTTTACATGTTGAAGACATTAGATCATACATTCATTTCAAACTGGAATATTTTGGCACATTTGCCATCTTTGATCAATACCTATTGATGTGTGATAAACAAGGTGTGATGAAGGATGAATTCAAAAGGGTATCTGATAAAGGTTTTCATCATGCTTTGATCTTTATAAATGATTTTGAAGAAGGGAATGTCAAATATGTTTTGAGCAGGATTCACGATCAGTTTATGTGGTTGGATAGACAACACAAGATCAAAAAAGAGGCTATCCATGTTGTCACCAGATTATGGGCAACTGGTGAAGTTCCTATTCTGAGATCAATCCTGAAGGATGAGGTTATCTGATTGACAAAATCAAAGTAGGATGGTCGTGCTATGACAGTAAATGATATTGAAGATCCAAAGGTGAAGTTTGCATCCATGGTCATCGGCTATAAAGTATACCATTTGAGCTGGATGAATAGCATTCTCGGAGCTTCTATCCACATAGCTTACAAGATGTTGAAAGAGAATGTTGACTATTATCTAGCAGAAGCCTTGAGAGCACAACTGATGTTTAATCTTGAGTCAATCAAGAAGGACAAGCGACGGAAGTTCAAATTTGGTCAGTTGATTATTGGATTGTTTTTCTATTTCCAAAATTTCTTTCTCGGTATAGGTGATATTCAATGGTCTGTGGATACACCGACAATGTTGCAAATTAAGAACAACATTAAGATACTTGGAAATGAATTTACAAAGATAATCTAGGGATATTTCAAGGATTTCCAGAAGAGAATGCATGACAGAGAAAGGATACTGGAGCATGTTGTAAGAAGATATGAAGACTCCATTTGTTTTATGATTGATAATAATACTTGTCAGATGGAGGGAGTAGATCCAAGAACTTCTTGGGTCATGCTTATGGGGTATGAGGTAGGAGAAGATATCTTGATTATTTATGTTGACCACCTCCTATCTAAACTAGTAGATCCTAATGTACCTAGGTTTGACACATTTTAGGATAAATCAATACAGGTACATGTTGAATTGACCACACCGGTAATTGCCAAAAAGGTCAGGAAAGAGATTGAAGATTTTTTTGTTGCACAAGGTTTCACAAAGGAGATGATTGATGAAGCAAGAACCAAATTTGAAGAAAAGAAGGTAGAAACCTCTAGTGCACCCATCGGTAGACAAACTAGAAGTGAAAATGTCAAGAAGGAGAAACCCCCTTCTCCTCCAAAGATACAAATCAGGAGAAAAGCAAAGAAAGATGATCCTGAAGCACCTAAAGCTACAGGGCAAAGGAAGAAAGAACAAGGACAAATTTTTTTGAAGGCTGTATAAGAGGAAGAAGCAGAGGAAATCGAATCAAAAGGAGGAAATAAATAACTAAGAGCAAGTGGCAAGAAATATAAATTGGTTGGTGCACCCATTGTCAAATCAGTTAAGGTAACTAAACTTACTTCTCTTGAGAGCTTATTGATGAATATAAGGAATTATGGTGTATTGGTTGGTGAACATAAGTACTATAACATTTTTGATGAGGAAGAGCATAAAAAAATTAAGGGTTTAGTTGTTTGGTTTATGAATCATTATAGCAAAGCATTGATTGAGTTGCAAGGTCAAATACCTCATTATTTGTATAGAAAATTGGAAGCTAGATGGCAGACTGCAATTAGGCAAGACAAAGAAATGATAGAGTATGTTCTTATGCATTTGCAATCAGAGACATCTACGGAGGAAGTGCAGGAAATTCTTTCAAATTCAAAACCATTATTTCGTACCAAGAAGAGGTTAACAAGATTGCTTGTTGGTGAGTCCTAGTCTATGCAAGCTAAGACTGGGGAGGTTTTTAAAAAAAAATTAGGACTTGAACAAGAGGAACCGAAGAAGATAGATTCTTCTGAAGAAGAGGATATTCCTAAGGCACCGATAATTGAAGGTGTGTGTAGGGGAAAAAGAGAGACTAGGCTAACATGCCCTAATCCTACCTTTTGACACACATTGCGGAATACGAAAGAGCCTAGAGGTATCACACAATTGGCTACTTCTTTTTGTGGAAGAGAGAGCCACGGGCTACCTATTAGGGTTTCTATTCCTTTGTTGTAATTGAAAGATAAAATGATGCAAGTTCAATTCCTAACCCCAAAGTGCAAGTATGAACTAACAACAAGATTGCAGAATTGAAATTAAACAATGGAAAGCTATAAACACAAGGACAAGTCAAGAATGTGGATGCGTACCCGGAGTTAAAATCTAAGTGAAAATGTTCGGGATGGGGGCGCAGGCGCCACTGTCCTGATTCTGCTCCTGAAACTGCTGTTTTGCAACCTGAAAAGCTGTCGGAAATGCTGAAACTTGTTGTCTGACAGACGGACCAGGGCGCCCAGCGCCACTGTCCCAAGGACCAGGGCACCCAGCGCCCCTGTCTTGTCAGAACCAGAGCACCCCACACCCCTATCCTGGTCCTTTGCCCTAAAATTTGGTGTGTAGCTCAGTTTCTGCCTGCTTCTGTCGGATCTGCAATTTGCAGTGTCATCCGAATCCCAAAATCTGCACTTATATCTGAAAAGGTACGTTGGGCGGCTATATAGGGTTTTACCTTAGTCAAACCCCCGCTTTGGTGATTTCCACCTCCACGAATAGCCAAGTTTTATTGTAAAAGTAGTGTGTGTGCAAGATCCTAAAATGCAAGTAAGCAAACTAGAGCAACCTAGAAAGTAAACCCTAACTGCTTGTAAATGATAATGTAAATGCTCCAAATCAAGATGCAAAGTGATCTAAAGCATGAATACAAATGATATAATGAGGCTTATGCAAAGACATGAAAATAATATGAAATCATACCCAACCCCAAGGGAGGGGTACAAGCCAATCTTCAGTCGGTGATCCCCTATTGCTCTTCAATGTCTTCAAAGCCCTAAATGGATGAATGAAATTGATGAATGCTTGATGGGTGGATGTTGAATGTTGTTGAAGTCTTCAAAGATCTGCTCTTTCGCTGCATAGAAGGTCCCTTAAACCAAAATTTGGATCCTTTCAAATGAAGAAAGAGAGCTCTTATATATGAAACTCTAGGTCTTAATTTCAACTTTTGGCCGACCTAGAGATTGAATCTCCCGCCAATTTCTTGGGGTTAAGCTTTATTTTATGATTGGATTGTGCTCCTTAAATTTCGAGAAAAATGTCTGGTACCGTGTGCACTCCGGGTGCCATGGTCCCGACAACTTTTCACCAAATTTTCAGGGCCGTCGGATATGATGATTTTAGAGAAAATCCCGAAGTTACAGCTGATTTCGAGATGTTTTGACCCCCGCAATCAAGCCCCCAAGTTCAAAATAGGACCTAATTAGGGTTTTTGATTAAATGATGTATTGGAGGAATAAAATGAAAGGGGCACACTTTAATGAAAGGGCCCAACTGGAAGATGATGACATAGGACCTTAGACCTAATTAATTTGATTAATTAAGTGCTAAAGGAAAATGCGATGCAAAGTGCAAGATGCGCCAAGGCGGGAGCTAAACCAAGTGTGAAATTGTACCACCCTAGCAAGTGCGTACAATTTAGGATGCTACATTTAGCCCCCGCTTTAGCGGTCATATGAGTACTACGTGCATATGCAAGCTAAAGTACAAGAAAGTAAACATTATTTGAAAAAGGATATATCCATAAGTCTATCGAACGAAGCCCCCAGCGGTATCTGCAGTACACAGTTAGGAACCGCACCCTACAAAACACACGTTAGATCACAAAATCACCTAATGCTTACTAAGGAAAGTGATGAAATTTGCGAGTAGCCATATGCCCCCCCTGTTTCGGCTTGCTTATTAGGGAGGTGAAACAGGATAGCATGTTTACTTGCAACAAATTGTGTGAGAGATTATTGATGAGAGATGTTCACTGAAGAGGCTTCATCAAAGCACGTTTTGGAACATCTAGGGAGTAAGGGAACGAAAATACGATTCCTGCACAACAAACGGTTCAAAAATCGCATCTCCCAAACTCAAGTTATGATGAAATGAGTGATAGAGGAAAATTAGGGTTTTGAAATCAAAGGTAAAGGAATGAAAATATATACCTCGAAAGTGACTATTGCATTTGTCACTTTGTTGATTTCATTGCAGCGGAGCCCACATAGCCATCATCATGCCTTCATGACGACCAGAGCGTCCCACGAGGATGGAGATCATGCGACAGGCCATGATCGATGACGAGCCACTGGACGAGGTGAGTTGACTGAACTTTGACTTTGACTTTCTGCATTTATGTTGACTTTGAGTTTCTGTGATCGAATGCGGGCCTTAGAATCTGACCCTGGGTCCCACCCAGGGCGCCATGGTCCTATCAGGGCGCCATGGTCCTCTCAGGGCGCCATGGTCCCTGAAGGGTGCCATGGTCCCTGAAGGGCGCCATGGTCCTCGTAGGGCGCCATGGTCCCTGACAGAGCGCCATGGTCCCAATCAGGACTTGGCAAGGGGTGTCAGGGTTAGCTTTCGATGTTCGACAGTTTTTGTTTTTCGCGTAGATGATTTTGATGATTGAGTACTGATTACACTGATGTTTTTGTATTGCAGAGTCTCCCATACATGAGAGACCTGTACCCATCGTGCACAGATCATTTAAGCGTGGGGAGCCTAGTAGTTCCCAGTCACAAATGCTACCATATCACGATCCCTACTGACGCGAGGGAGATCCAGGTATAGTAGGTTTATATTGATTGATTAATGTTTTGATGATATAGAATGGTACTAAAACAAAATCTGTTCTACTGCTACAGCTAATGTGCAGGAGTGGCGCTCCTTGATCCAGCAAGCAGTGACAGATATTTCCATGATGGCACAGATCCCTAGTTCCTCACAGGTTGCTTATAGGCCTCAGGGGAACGCGGGTCGGCATGAGGACTTGTTTTCCCCATTTCGAGTACAGGTGGAAATATGGAGGGAGAGAGAGAGAGTTCTATCAGAGAACCTTCAGCGGGCACAACATGACCTAGTAGCAGCTCAGGCCGAGGCTACCTCGTATCGCGCGATCCTTATTGATAGGGATCGTAGGAGTTCCTCTCGGAGTCATTCACGGTCTATATCACGCTATACACCTATGGGTCCACTTTCACGGCCGGATCAGGAGGGAGCGTCTAGTCATCACTTTCCAGCCACTAGCCCTAGGGATAGGAGATGATCTCATGATGTAGGATAGGTCACATTTTGGATGTATAGTGACCTACTTTTGTATATGAAAACATGATCCACATATATATATATATATATATATATATATATATATATACATGCTTGTCTTTGTCTCAAATGTGTTATCTTTAACGCCTAAAACAAATTATATTTTGATTAAAGTTAATACATTTGGTAGATGTACATGTATGTTCTGAATTTAATTTCCATGTGATTGATTTTTTAATGCTCCATGATTAAATTGATACATGTGTGACTTAATTAAAATAAAATATTTAATCAAGTACTACATTGATGATAGAGAAGAAATATGTGTTAAGCCTAAGAATCATATAACTAATGTGATTTAATTTAAACTTAAACACAACATGATACAATTCTACTTAACACATTAAGACATTGTATAATATGCCAGCATAATGGAAATGTAAATTTACATAAATGAATTCAAGTCAAACTATAGAGTAAAGAAACACGCTTGTCAAGAACAAAGCAATATAGATTAAACAGAATATCATTTAATTCTATTTGCTCTAACAAAGATATGCTAACATATTATCCAATTTTGAAGAAGTGAAAAGAAGATAGATGAAAGATAAGGAATGAGGAATTAAGCATAGTATCTACGCAAGTGCATAGCATTTATAGGTTCTTTAAGAGGCGTACCGTCTACATCCGCTATTTTGTAAGCACCTGATCCATAATCTTCAATAACAATATACGGTCCAAGCCAATTAGGACTAAATTTTCCCTTTTCTTCAGGTAAGGTATTCACATTGCGCTGATTCTCATAGAGAACTAGGTCATCTACTGAGAAGGAACGTTGAATAACCTTATCATTATAGCTTCGTTGTAGAGCTTTGTGATACGCTTGAATATGCTCAAGAGCATTTATACGCTGTTCATCAAGCATCTCAAGCTATTGAAGTCTTTGTTCTCTATAAGAGTCATCATCTACTATACCTTTGAGAGCAACTCTAAGTGACGGAATCTCTAACTCTAAAGGCATAATAGCATCAACACCATAAACAAGATTATAAGGGGTAGTTCCTATAGCAATTCGTACACTCGTTCGGTAGGCCCAAAGAGCATAGATTAGCTGAGTACTCCAATCCTTACCATGCTTATTCACGGTTTTGCGAAGAATTTGTTCAATTATCTTATTGGATGATTCGGTTTGACCATTTGATTGGAGATAGTATGGTGTAGAAAATCGATGTTTGATATGATATTTCTTGAGGAATTTCTTCACGTCCTTGTTCTTAAATGATGTCCCATTATCTGAGATTATAGTGGAAGGTATCCCGAATCGAGAAATAATGTTTTCTAGAAGAAATTGACAAATCACTTCAGCAGTAGTAGAGCGAAGGGGAACAACTTCTACCCACTTTGTAAAGTAATCTGTTGCGGTTATAATGAAAGTGTGTCCTTGAGATGAAGGAGGAGAGATTTTACCGATGAGATCCAACCCCCATGCAGAGAAAGGCCAAGAAGCTACATGAGAACGAAGTTCTTGGGCAGGAGCATGTATCACATTATTGTGTTGTTGACATTGATGACATTTCTTAACAAATGAAAAAGAATCCTTCTGCATAGTTTTCCAATAGTATCCCATACGAAGCAATCTTTGAACCAAGGATTTGCCTCCAAAATGCCCCCCGCAGGCACCTGAATGTGCCTCTTCAAGAGCAATAGGGATTTCTGATTTGTTAAGACAGTGAAGGAGAAGACCGTTATAACCCCTTCGGTAAAGAACATTAGAAAGAATGATATATCTAGCGGACAGCTTGCGGATTCTAGCCCTAGTGTTCCTATTGGCGGAATCAGGAAAGGTACCATCGGTCAAGTATCTTACGATATGCGAATACCATTCATCTGAGTCTATAAAGTCACAACATGTCACCAAGCTAGAATCATCTACAATAGCTGGAGAAATAAGGTTGTAAATAACAAATTTAAGATCAACCACAGGGTCCTCTAGAGATACAAGAGAAGCCACATGGTGCAGGAGCACCTGAGCACCTGAATGCTCAAATCCTAGCAGGTATAGTTTTTTGTTGCAAATTAAGCATGTGTGTTTATTTTATGCTTCTAGTAGGTTTCATAGGTTTTTTTTGTGGTGTAATAAGGTTTGGAACTCATTGTTGTTTAAGAGTTTCCAAGATTTTTGTTTTTTTGCTCAGTGGGCCAAAAACTGTCAATTTTGGGTCCAAATGAGCATTTTTGAATTTTTGATGTTGTAAAGCCTTGAAAGGAATTGGAGCATGTTTATTTAGTGTTTCTAATGATGTTGAGTCATTGGTTTGAGTGCCAAGTCAATAGGAGTCAAAATGCAACTTTTTGAGCAACAAAAGTTGTCAAAAGTTGTCAAAAAGTTGTCAAAAAGTGCAAAAAAATGACTTTTGGTGGTTTTGGTTAGTTCCAGCCTGTACATGTCCCTACAAAGGCTTCAATAAGTTGGCACATGTATAAAAACCATGTTCCCATCATTGTATGGGCAGTTCATGTTGGAAAAGTAAAAGAAATACTTGTTTTGCTCTTGTTTTTATGAGTTTTAACTAGTTTCCTGCACTTTTGAGAGTACAGTCCGTACCATGGCTTCATGAGTCCATACTACTCCTATTTTTGATTTGTGTGATCTCATTTGATGTTTGAGTAGTGATTTGGAACAAGTTTTGTTTGGAGTGCTCTTGAGAAAGGCATTGTTTTGTGGTTCCAATGGAAGATCATTCATGGTCCAACTAATTTCTTCAAAGTCTCTTCATCCATGGCTTTGAGGAAATTTGTTGGATCCTTTGTACATACTGTATCATACATCTATTTTCCTTTTCTAGCAATGCACAAGTGTTTGTAAGCCCATGGCAAGTATGTGAAGTGAACAACTTGGCTTGGGTATTCTTAAATTTGTTGGAATGGTACTTTGCTGTTCATAGCACTGTACTTTTGAAATGTTGAAGAAGAGTTAAGTTGGAAAGAGTTATCATTGCCTTTTACCATCCTTGTCTCTCTCATGACTTGGTTGGATGCAAGAATAAAAGGTGTAAACAGGTTGTAAGACAGCGTGTCACTGTTTCACTATTAAAACCTCATTGCCAACCTTCCTAAAGGACAGTATGAAATGATGGATTCCTTTTTTATGCATCATGGGAATGTATTTACAAGTGTTTTCAATTCTAAGAAGACAAGATGCACAATTTGGTTGTAAAGGACCTAAATAAGGATCCTAGGAAAGTGTATTCTTTGTCACAGTCTTGTAATGCTGTCATGTTTTGTGGCATCTTTTGAGTGTTCAAACTTATAAGATCCTTGAAGAGGATATATGTACTATTTTACCTTGCCATTAACACCTTTTTGCAGGCCAGGGACAGAGTGAAGAAGTTAATTAAACAAGAAAGAAAGTTGTAATCAGTTTTAAGACTGTCAAAATGCAGTGATGGCGGGTGTATGAGCAACAGTCATAAAAAATCCTTTCCTATTTGCTTTGCAGGGTGTTCCAACTTATGTCAAGTTGTTGTGGCATCTATAATTGATAGAATTTCATTGTATTTGGTTTACAAATGTTGAAAATGCATGCAAAACATTAAAACATTGTTGTCTCAGTCCTCTAGACTATTTTTCCTATGTAAAAGCAGTCACATGGCATTTGTTTGATATAATGACAACATTCTAAGATAAGGTTTGAATCCTTGGGAGTGTTGTGTAGATGTCATAGCAAGTTTTGAACTTTTAAATTGGGTCTAGCATCATGGAGAAGACCTTTAATTTGCAAACCCTCACTAAAACCTTCAAAAACCCTTGAAAAGTGCCTATTTTGTGGGACAGTCTTCAAACAGTCCGTACAGTACTTGCCATAGAAAAAATCCTTGAGTCTTCATCATCAATTGACCACATCTCCAAGGGTTTTCCATGAAGTTTAGCAGGTTGAGCAGGGTGAACAAATTTCACTAAAAACTAGGGCTAATTCTAGTAGCCTTTTTGGGGGTCAATTTGACAATTTCATGAAATCAGTAAGGAAGGAGAAGTAAATGATCATTTCAAATCATCAAAACTGATAAGATAAGACTTGAGACACCCTACTACAAGCTTCACAGCATTGCATTAAGTCATTTGATCAAAATGACCTTTTGAACCTAGAAGTTGCCTTGAGTAAACCAACGTTCTTTGCATCCAACTTAGATATTTTCACTCTTGAAAGGTGAAGGACAGTCATCAGACTTTGCAGACCTGTCTAGATGCTCAGTCAAAACATTAATATGATTGAAATCCCTAAAGGTGCAAACAAGGTTAGGTAAACCATGGTTCTCCAACAGTTGCCCATTCCGGGAAGAGAGGAGATTCAGCTAGTTGGACAACCAAACTTGTTCATTTTTGGTGACACCCAAGAGGACCTCATTTCATATTTGAATGCCTTAGCATGGAAGGTAAGGAGGAGTGATGTACAATACAATAGGGTGCAAGCAGTGTTGAATAGAGAGGAGGAGATAGGAGAAAGGTTTAGAAGAATCCCATTTGTACCTAGTGATTGATTTGGGAAGCACATTGAGAACAAAAGCCCACCAACATCAAAAGAAGACCAACTTCTATCATACCTCCTCATCATCACACATGCCATTGCATCCGCATGTTGATTATCTTTTCGAGGAACAGGTTCCATGGTATAAGAATCAAATTTTTGTAACAAAGAGATAGCAAGGTCTTTATATTGTGATAATTTGTCTTGTTTTGCTTGATACAGTCCTGTTACTTGTCTTATAATCAATTGAGAATCTCCATAAATATGTATGTGCTTTACATTCAAAGCCAAGGCTGCCTTTATTCCTGCTATAAGAGCCTTGTACTCAACAATGTTATTGGTACATAGGAAATTGAGACGATAAGATAAGGGAGTGGATTTCTTTGTAGGAGAAATTAGAACAACACCTGCCCCCGATCCCGTACGACACTTAGAGCCATCAAAGTACAACTCCCAAGTTTCATCTTTCCCTATACAAAGAATGAAGTCATCGGGAAAAGACTCAAGGTTAGGGGAGGAGAAAGGTGAAGGGGCCTCAACTAAGTGATCGGTCAACGCTTGCCCTTTAATTGCTCTTTGTGAAACAAATTTAAGGTCAAATTCAGTTAACATCATAACCCACTTAGCTAGGCGTCCTGATAAATCAGTTTTAGAGAAAAGATGATTCAAAGGATCAAACTTTACCATGACGTGGACTTCTGAATTTAAAAGATAATGTCTCAATTTCTAAGTCGCAAACACCAAGGCCAAGCATTGTCTTTCTATCGCAAAATATCGGGTCTCATAATCGAGTAAGGTACGACTTATATAATAAATCAGACACTCCTTACCATCTTTATCATGTTGTGCCAATAATGCTACGAGAGCATGAGGGGAAGCAGCTGTATAAAGAAGAAAGGGTTTAGAAGGTTCAGCGGGGTGAAGGATAGGAGGATTAGCCAAATATACTTTTAAATCTTCAAATGCTTGCTGACAATCTTCGTTCCATTGAAAAGTGATATTCTTTTTGAGAAGTTAAGTAAAAGGAAAAGTACGATCCGCAAGTTGAGATACGAACCTACGAATAGCTTGAATCTTTCCTTGTAAGCTTTTGAGTTGAGACACATTTCTAGGAGGTGGCATGTTGACAATAGCATCTATTTTCTTAGTGTCCACCTCAATCCCATGATGCGAAACTATGAATCCTAATAGTTTTCCACTATCCACACCAAAAACACATTTTCGGGGATTCAAGCGCATGTGATATTTACGAATTCTTTCAAAGATTTGACGAAGGATCTTAATATGATCTATACGGAGAATGGATTTGGCTAAAATATCATCAACATAATCTTCTAAAATCTTATGCATATAATCATGAAAGATAAGGGTCATCGCTCGTTGATTAGTTGTGTCGGCGTTTTTAAGTCCAAAAGGCATCATCACCCAACAAAACGTACCCCAAGGAGTGGTGAAAGCAGTTTTGAATTGATCTTGAGGATTAATGAAAATTTGATTGTATCCTGAAAAACCATCCATGAAGGATAACAAAGCATGTCCTGCTGTAGAATCAACTATCATGTCAATGTTTGGAAGAGGGAAATCATCTTTTAAAGAAGCCTTATTTAAATCTCGAAAGTCGGTACACATTCTTATTTTATTATCTGATTTAGCCACAGAGACAATATTTGAAATCCACAGGGAATAATCAATAGGGCGGATAAATCCAGCCTCCAATAATTTTTCAATCTCAGCCTTAACAAGCAAAGCTACCTTAGGATTCATTTTTTGAATCTTTTGTTTCACAGGTTTAGCATCGGGAACTAAGACAATATTATGAGTAACAATCTTAGGATCTATACCAAGCATGTCAGAATATGTCCAAGCAAAGATCTCAGGGAATTCATGCAATAAATCTGCATATTGTTTTTGTTCTTCTTCATCCAAACACTTTCCAATTTTAATAACTTTTTCTTCATTGCAAGGATCCATCTTAACATCAATGGTGTCACTTATGAGAAGATTACTTTGTTGAGGAGTATCCTTTAACTGAGGGAATTTTTCCACAATCTCATCATTATCAATCTCTCTTCCAAAATAAGCTTCAGTGTTCAAACAATAAGGAAATTCTCTATTGTGATGATAACGAGGAAGAGTATCATATGCTCCTAAAAACTCAGCTAAAGCATCATCGGTAGGAAAGACATCCAAAGAATAGGCACACGAAGGATCCCCATCAATATACTTAGGGTGTCTCATTGGTAGAGACGTAGAAATAACATTAACACTAATACATGGTCTCTTAGAAGCTTTAGTGCGCTTGTAGGGATTATAACCAAGTCCAAAGGTCTTATCATAAAGAATATTCCCCAGGGGAACCTTTATCCCTTCTTCGTGAGCGCCACAACCATTTCCATTATACCCATACTTAGCTAAAATATGAAAACCATGACCATAACGATTAGCCATTTCAGAAAGAGAAGGTGGTTTTTCATAAGACAAAGAATCAAGTCCTTCAGAATTAGAGGTGTGAGGAGAAGAAGTTTGAGAAGCGGCCACAAAATTATTGTTCATAGGTTCAGGTAAGATTGATTGATTTTTAGTTTCTTCCTTCTTTTTAACTTTAAGCTCTCTAGGAGGAACCCTATACTCACCTACAAAGGTGGGATTAAAATCAAGAGATCCCCAATCGTCTTCTGTGAGAACCTCCTCAGGATCAAAAGCCTTTTCATGTGTAGATTCAAGTTGAGAAGAATCTTCTTCAGGAACTTCAGGCTCATCCAAAGAATTTTGATTATCAGAGGATGATGATTCGTCCATAGGTATCTTATTTAAAGAGTCATCACTAGAAGAGGAAGGTTTAGAAGAACTCCCTTTGGATGTAGACGTTTGCAAACAAGCTTGAAAATTAGTATCACCTATCAAGGTATATGTCTTATTGTTATAAATAAATTTAACTTGTCTATGCAATGTAGAGGGGACAGCTTGCATACTGTGAATCCAAGGTCTCCCTAATAACAAGTTGTATGTTAGATTTCCCGACATAACATGGATAGGAGTAGGCAAAGTAACAGGTCCCACTGTGAGGGGTAATGTGATAATACCTAATGAAGACTTAGCCACATTATCAAAGCCTCGAATGGGACGAGAGTCAGGCTCAATAAGGGATGTATCCACATTCATCTTATGCAATAGATTAATGCTACACACATTAAGGCCAGAGCCATTATCTACCAGTGTTCGTCTTATAGCAGTGTCATTTATGATAACCACAATCATCAAGGGATCATATTGATGTTGAATTTCACTAGTAGGCAATTCATCTTGAGTAAACACAATTTGAGCTTTAGGATTCATCACATAGTTAACCAAAGACACTATATTACTAGATGTATTAGGTGGAGGAACATTCAAATCTTTCAATGCATCTCGTAACATTCCATGATGAGCGGAAGAAGTTTGGATCAAATCCCAAAGGGATATCTTAGCAGGGGTAGCTTTAAGTTGTTCTATGAGATCATATTCCTTACCAAGAACTTGTGAAATACGTGGAGCTTGCAGAAGAATTGGTTGAGGATTAGGAAGAGAAAGTGGAGTAACAGGAGGAGGATTAGGCTGCCTATTATTTCTAGTATTATAAGTATGGGCAACCGCATTATAACTCTCTCTAGTTAATTGCTTGGCATAACTATAAGGACTTATAGGTTTTCTTCCTTGCACAATGAGGATAGGTTTATTCGGAGTAAGAAAGGAATCATGACCATACCCTCCTTGGACAGTAAGGAGAGGTGATTTAGGAACTTGAAAGGTGGGAGAAGGATAAGCACCTTGGACTTCAAAGAGAGGCTTATTTTGCTCTTTCAAGTTTATCATGTTAACTAATTTAGAAGTTTTGTTCTTGTTTAAAGATTTCGATAAAGCCACAAAGTCATCAAGAGCATCATCCAACAAAGCATGATCATATCTATTAAAAGGTTTATCTTTTGATTCAAAAGGAGACATCTCTTCATAGAGGGTATCATTGAAAACAACCATGTTACTATATTTAGTGGAAGAGTTGATAGGAATGTACCCTTGAGAGGAATCATTCGACTTATCTTTCTCATCACAACGAAATGGCATAGTAACAATGCTTATGAGTTTTTGGTAAAATGAAGGTTTGGTATCTTTAGGGTTCAAAAACTCATCTAAAGCTTCATCTAATTCATCTTGGCTATACTCATAATCAACATAATTGCATACATCATCATAAATATGAACATCTTGCAAATAAAAATTTGACATTTTGAAATAAAGATTGCATAAAACTTAAACACACAATGCAAAGAAACAAAGAAACACACTCTTTCTTTTCCCTCTTTTTTTTCTTTCTTTTTTTTAAAAATGAAAATGAAACTTAAATGAAACACACTAAATCTAGATCTAGATCTAACAAATGCAATGCAAGAGAAAGCAATAATAAGATTCACGTCGGGTTCACCAAAATGTGTAGGGGAAAAAGCGAGACTAGGCTAACATGCCCTAATCCTACCTTTTGACACACATTGCGGAATACGATAGAGGTATCACACAATTGGCTACTTCTTTTTGTGGAAGAGAGAGCCACAGGCTACCTATTAGAGTTTCTATTCCTTTGTTGTAATTGAAAGATAAAATGATGCAAGTTCAATTCCTAACCCCAAAGTGCAAGTATGAACTAATAACAAGATTGCAGAATTGAAATTAAACAATGGAAAGCTGTAAACACAAGGACAAGACAAGAATGCAGATGCGTACCCAGAGTTAAAATCTGAGTGAAAATGTTCGGGACGGGGGTGCAGGCGCCACTGTCCTGATTCTGCTCCTGAAACTGCTGTTTTGCAACCTGAAAAGCTGTCGGAAATGCTGAAACTTGCTGTCTGACAGAGGGACCAGGGCACCCAGCGCCCCTGTCTTGTCAGGACCAGAGTGCCCCACGCCCCTGTCCTGGTCCTTTGCCCTGAAATTTGGTGTGTAGCTCAGTTTCTGCCTGCTTTTGTCGGATCTGCAATTTGCAGCGTCGTCCGAATCCCAAAATCTGCACTTATATCTGAAAAGGTACGTTGGGCGGCTATATAGGGTTTTGCCTTAGTCAAACCCCCACTTTGGTGATTTCCACCTCCACAAATAGCCAAGTTGTATTGTAAAAGTAGTGTGTGTGCAGACCTTGTGTGTGTGCAAGATCCTAAAATGCAAGTAAGCAAACTAGAGCAACCTAGAAAGTAAACCCTAACTGCTTGTAAATGATAATGTAAATGCTCCAAATCAAGATGCAAAGTGATCTAAAGCATGAATACAAATGATATAATGAGGCTTATGCAAAGACATGAAAACAATATGAAATCATACCCAACCCCAAGGGAGGGGTACAAGCCAATCTTCAGTCGGTGATCCCCTATTGCTCTTCAATGTCTTCAAAGCCCTAAATGGATGAATGAAATTGATGAATGCTTGATGGGTGGATGTTGAATGTTGTTGAAGTCTTCAAAGATCTGCTCTTTCGCTGCATAGAAGGTCCCTTAAACCAAAATTCGGATCCTTTCAAATGAAGAAAGAGAGCTCTTATATATGAAACTCTAGGTCTTAATTTCAACTTTTGGTCGACCTAGAGATTGAATCTCCTGCCAATTTCTTGGGGTTAAGCTTTATTTTATGATTGGATTGTGCTCCTAAAATTTTGAGAAAAATGTCCAGGACCGTGTGCACTCTGGGTGCCATGGTCCCGACAACTTTTCACCAAATTTTCAGGGCCGTCGGATATGATGATTTTAGAGAAAATCCTGAAGTTACAGCTGATTTTGAGATGTTTTGACCCCCGAAATCAAGCCCCCAAGTTCAAAATAGGACCTAATTAGGGTTTTTGATTAAATGATGTATTGGAGGAATAAAATGAAAGGGGAACACTTTAATGAAAGGGCCCAACTGGAAGATGATGACATAGGACCTTAGACCTAATTAATTTGATTAATTAAGTGCTAAAGGAAAATGCGATGCAAAGTGCAAGATGCGCCAAGGCGGGAGCTAAACCAAGTGTGAAATTGTACCACCCTAGCAAGTGCGTACAATTTACGATGCTACAAGGTGAACTACCATATGTATTTGAAATTGATGAGATGTTTACTCAAACAGAGAAAGAACCAGAAGGTGATACTACATCTGTTCCTACTGTCACAGTAGAAGAATCGGTGATACTAGAAGTTATTCCAACTGGTAAAGATGAAGAGAATACAGAGACACAAGATAATGCACAAACAAATGATGTGCAAATCACCGAGCCATCGGAGAAAGATGAAGAAATGTAGAAAGACACACAAGAGAGTGTACAAATAGATGTTGAGCAAACAACAAAGTCACCGATGAAGGCATAAGAGAAGTAGAAAGAAGAAGCACAAGAGAAGAAAGTGACCTATCGGTCGCTTACTTAAAAGAAAATTATTGATGATGATGAAGATGATGATACTATGTCTATCCAAGGAACAATAAATATGGATATGTTGACTCCAATAGAATTGATGGAGAATGCATTTGCAATGCAATCCAAGGCCAAGAAGAAGATAATGAGAGCTCAGAGGAGAGAAGCTCAAACCATATAGACTATAGTTGATATATTTTCTAGTCTATTACCAGAGATTGACACTGATAGTCTCTCTGCTCCTATAGAGAAACTGGACCACTTGGTTACATCAGCAGGGGAACAAATGAAAATTCTTGGAGAAGTTGCTTTATATAATGTTGAGAAAGAATATGAGAAGAAAATAATTGAGCAATTGATTAAGGCAATTGACAGAGACAGAGTAGGTCTAACTGTTAATATGGAGCAAATCAAGGAAGCATTGAAGATCGGAGGTAAAATTTTGTCTACTATTTGCAATTTTTCATTGTTCTTTGATGATATTGACAAGAAGAGGAAGGAAGCTCAACATGAGCTAAGGATTTTGAGTGAATCATTTGACCCCTTAAATGATTCAACAATTTTTGGTAGATTTTCCTTGGTAGTACAACATAAGCTTAAGGCATATGAGGCAGAACAGAGTAAGAGGACTACTTCATTGCAAGAGTTCCAAACTCATCTAGTCCCTAAGTTAGAAATTTTGCAGAGAGGATACAAAGAGACAGAGGCAATTTTGACTACACCTGAAATGAGTACACTTGATGCTATGGAAGAGCTTGCATACCATATCTAAACACACATTGATATTACATCTACTCTTTTGGAGACATGGGAGAATGATTTGAAAGTCTTGAAGACTAATTTTGTTGATGTTTTTCTCAAAATGTAATTGTAAACTTTTGAACTCTTACATTTGGTAATGCAAATTTTGGTATGTTGTATTCATTTGTTTCAAATGTATTTGCTTACCTTTGTCATTGTTGTCAAAGGGGGAGTAGTATAAGCAAGTCAGTTAAAATTTTGTATTTTTTAATAGCATGTAATTGTTAAGGGGGAGTTTTGTATTTGAGTTGAATCTTGATTGTTGTAATGTGACACTTAGACAAAATCTTTCCTAAGTGTTGCCATCAATGCCAAAGGGGGAGATTGTTGGATTGATGGTGATGATATAGTTGTAATAGGATGTTTGATGACTTTATTTGTATTTTCATTGATGGAAACCATATTTTGTTAGTCATCTAAGTCATCTAGACCAATCGGTATCGCCTAACCGGTAGTAGAATTCGTTAGACAACAAAACTGCTAAGTTGTTGTCAACCGGTAATCAGGAACAAAGCAATGATCAAGCAATCGGTATGGATGATTGGTGAGGAGTTAGATGTTGCAGTTTTACATGAATGTTGGAGATAGGAACATGCACCTATGTTCTAAATTGTATTAGAAGATTCAATGTATTGAGAGAGTTGTGATAGGAAGAACAATTATAGTCGGGAAGAACAGAGAACCGGTATAGCAGAGTTACTTTGATCAGTAGCCGATAGACTTATTGTTATGTTTTGTTTGGCCGACATAAGTAAAGTGTAATGAGCGGGAAATTGTAATAGGTGACCAGATTCAATGAATCTAGGAAATTGTTCCAAGGTTCTTAGCTGACTTAATAGAGTCATTATAACGAGATGTAAGTTGTATGATTTCATAGATCAAGAGTGAGAATTTGATCGTGTGGTTGAAGAATAAGTTAGGGTTTGATGTTTAGTCGGTGATAGAAGCAGAGATGAAGCAGATCTAATTAGGCACAAAGGTACTAACTTCGTATCAGTTGAAATTTTTGTCTTCCTAACAGTTGCAGCAATTACAAAATCCTCTAACAAGGTCACTCCTAACAGGGTGCAGTAGGATCCTAGCTTGTGTTTTGAAATCCCTTAGCTAGGTAGCTCGTAACAGGGTTGGGTCCTAATAGGCCTTATTGTATAGCTCTTAACCGAGCTAAAACACTCTTAACCGGGTGTACCCCTAACAGGGTGTTGTATGACCTTAACCAGTCAAATCTCTATACTGCAGATAGTTGATCTTTGTGGGTATTAATTCCCACCATGGTTTTTCCCATTTGGGTTTCCACATGAAAAATTATTGTGTTATGGTTTGCATGCTTTATTGGATGTTTGCATATGTGGTTATATTTCTTGCATGCATATTGATTTTCAAGTTGGTGAAAGTAGTTATCAGATTTGTTAAGTTTTTACTTGCACTGATTCACCCCCCGCCCTCTCAGTGCCTTATAAGTTTATCATCAAAACCCTAGTTGTCAAAATTGAACTTGTGTTTTACAAAAGAAATGCTATCTATTGTCTTAGATCTGAAAGTTACTTTGCTTGTCAAATTCAATTATTTCATTGTCTTGTTCAAATTGCAAATCAAATTTACAAAATTAAGTGGTTAATTGTCAAAACCCTAATTTTCAAAAATCAACTTGAATTTGTGCAAACATTGGATTCATATTTAATTTTCAGATTTAGGACTATTTTTCAGACTTGTCTTCTTGCCTAAAATTTAAAATTTTCAGTTTCCCTCCTTTTTCCAAATTTCAAAATTCAGTGGTTAGGCCCTAAAACCCTAATTTTCAAATTTACTTGGATTTTATGCAAAATTAAATTAATTTCAATCAATTTCAGTTTTCTAAATATTATTCAAGGTGGCCCTATCCATTAGGTTTGACCTTTTTCAAATTTGCAATTCAATTTCTTGTCTTTTTCAAAACCCTAATAGGGTCCTATTTTGACATTCAAACCTCAATTTCGCCTATCTAAAGTTTGTAAAATCAACAATTTTTTGGGGGTTAGCTCTAAAATCATCGTAGCTTTCATCCCTGAAAATTTCCAAAAAAAGTTGGGCGGACCACATGCACTTTTAACCTGGTCCTCGACTTTTTTCCCGAAATTTCGGTAGACTGTTATGATTGTATTTAATTACTTAAATCTAGAAAATTGGCTGATTTTGTCGAATTTTGATCCTTCTAAAATATAAAATAATTCCCAAATTCAACATTACAAATTTCAAGAAAATGTTTAAATTTAAGTGGTTAATTATAATTTGCCCTGATGTTAAAAATCCTAATTTTGTCAAAATTAAGTGGTATCTCATTGGCCCTAATTTTCAATTTCAATTTATTTTCATTCTTCATAATTTTTCTTGGAAATTGTGTCATTTCCTCTTTCCACAAAGTTCAAATCGTATAATCATCATTTTCTTGAATATTGGATTATTCAATTTTGCAAACTTTGTTCCCAAAATTCAAATTCAGAATCAAACTTTTCCTCTAGTGCATGAGTTTTACAACTATTAGTCCTACCTATACTATCCCCATTAGACAAAGCATTAGAATTAAGGCTTCCCAAGGTTTAATTCCCGGAGAGATGGCGCCTAATTTGGGTGACTTCTTTAATGAGGATATGGATAATTTTTCCCATCCTAATAACATTTGTATCTACCCAATTGATGATTCCAATGATGAAAAAGAAGCTTTGACTAGAGTTTCCATAGATCAACTTTCAAAAAATGGATAATCAATTTGACAACTCTCAAAAATGGATGTCCCAAGAATATCCTCATAGTGAAGCTCTTCCATTAATTGAAGGTCTAAAACACATGATTCAAAGTGATAAGAATGGAATTGATATATTGCATGGTATTGCTCACATTGTTGATTCTAATGTCATGCCTATAAAGAGTTGTGCTGAAAACTTAGGTTATTCACAACCCTCTACACAAATCAATCATTTTATTCCTTTGACCACTTCAATGACTAGCATTCCTACTTTCACTTCAAACATCATGGCTACATCAACTCAAAATGTCATACCTACAACCATTAGTCATGGGGGAAATACCTCTTCCTCAATCAATACTCCATCTTTATCTATGCCTTCAATGAGTATTCCTATTGTCTCTCAACCAATCAATGTGACACAAGGGGGAAATTCATCCAATCATTCTATTCCTCCTTTTAGTGTCCCATTTCCTACTCAATCATCACCTATGCCTACTTACCATAGTGTTCCACCACCTTATTCTCAATCAATGCCTTCCTTCAATAAAATCACACCACCTTCTCAATCAAACATGTCTAACATAAATTCTTCAACCAAAGCACCCATTAATAGCCTTTCCCAAACTGTCTCATCATTGCAACAACAAATTGCTTCTATGAGTCAATCCAAGTTTAGTGTGCCCACATTTTATGTTGCGAGCCCACTTTCTCTTGATATTCTCAGAGTCGACCCTCCTAAACATATTGAAGTCCCTCAATTGGAACTCTATAATGAAAAATGTGATCCTTTAACACATGTCAAAACATTCCAAACTTTGTGTACTAACTTTGCTTATGATCAAAGGTTGCTTGCGAAATTGTTTACTAGAACATTAAGAGATAAGGCTTTACAATGGTATTTCTCTTTGCCTTCCTATTCTATTACTTCTTTTCAACAATTAGCAAATGCTTTTATTCAACTATTTCAAAACAACATAGGTCCTAAAATCACTTTGACTGATTTAATGCATTGTAAACAAGGTGTTAAAGAAATTTAAGTGATTGATTTCATTGGTAGATATAAGCATTTGTGTTCTCAAATTTATTTTCCAATGCTTGATAATGATATTCAAAGGATTTTTATTTCTAATTTGCATAAATACATTAGGGAAAAACTTCTCCTTTCTGAGTTTACTTCCATTCTATAGTTGTGCGCAACACTTCACAATTATCAACTGACTGTGAGTCAACTGGAGCAATCTACTCCTATGGCTCCAAGTGATAAGGGTGAGAGTGCTCAATGACCATTTGCAAAATTCAAACCAAATAAAGGCTTCATCAAATTCAATGACACCATCAACAACAACAATGTGAATGCTACAATAGGTGTGCCTCCTATTTCTAAATTTTTCAAAAGAGAAAGACAATTTACTCCTTTGAATGAATCTTTGCATAGCATCATGTCTCAGTTGTTACAAAGAAATGTTATCAACCTTCCTCCAATAAAACTAGTTGACCCTTCTAAGGTAGCCTCGCCTTACTTTGATAATAATTATTTTTGTCAATTTCATTGTCAACCTGGTCATGACATTGAGAAATGTTTTGCATTAAAAAGTATGATTCAAGACCTGATTGATAATAATACTATATATGTGGTAGGTGTGAATGATAAGGGAAACAAATCAGTAGCTCCTCCTAATCAAAATCTTAATATTTTTACTGATCCTTTACCCTCTCATAACTATAATGTGATTAAAATTTAACATACCCATTTCTCTCCTTTTGATCTCACTACCATGGCTCCAAATTTAGTGAATATGGTAGAGAAACAAGAAACACCTAAGAATCAATGTATCGCATTTGACTTGAGCGAGACCATTAGAGAACCTGATGGCCCTTTATACATACTTGCAAAAATCCAAGACAAAACTTGTTGTGGTGTGCTTATTGATCCCTCTTGCATGGTTAATATCATCACTGAAGAATATTTTTTTACTTTACATTTGCATAAAGCAATCTATGATGATACTAATTTGGTTGTTAAGTTATTTGATGGATTTTCTTGTCCTAATATTGGTTCTATCACACTCCCTATTGAGGTTCACACTAAATCTATAGATGTCAACTTTGTTGTCATTCCCTCATCTGAATAATTTCATATGAAGTTAGGTTACCCTTGGCTATCTTCCACAAAGGATTTTGCCTCTCCAATCCATAAGTGTTTGAAATTCCCCACAATGGAGAAATCATAACTATTAACCACAGCCTATTTCGACCAACCGAAAGAAGCTTAGGTGTTCCTATTGATTACTTTTGTCCTCAACAATTTCAATCTCTTCCACCAAGAAGTGATGCTCTCTTTCAATCTTATCAGAAATGGAAGAAAGATATGATCTTATCTTTAAGCCAACCTAGAACTCCAACACTTGATATTCCCACTATTCTTGAAGATGAAGTTCTTCCTCTAACGGATAGAACTAATCTTCCTCCTAAGGAATATTCCCAACCTATTCCTATGGATGAGACTATGCCTTCTCCTTAGAAGAACAATAATATTTCTCCTAAGGTTAGACCCGTACCTCCTCCTCATGATGGACTTAGTCTCCTTCCTACACCGAATATTCCTCCATTATATGGTGCATTTCCGCCTCCTTTCTCTTATAGAGAGAAGAGACTTGCCTATCCTCTTGTCCAACCTAAAATACCTAAACCTAAATCTCCAACTACCAATGATGAGAATATTCCTCTTTCAACAAATATTCCTCCTTCAACCAATCTTCCTCCTTCTTCTCAGCCTTCCGCTAAGACTCGACGAAATCGTTGTGCGAGAGATCGTTGACGGAAACATAGTACTAGAGCTCGTGAAGTTGTTTCTCGAACTATTCAATCTCCCAAAACACCAACAGTTGACATGATTCCCTTTTCTCCTTAGCAAGATGTTGAAACTAAATCTCCAAATCATAAGTTGCAAAAAACATGTGATGGTTTTAGTACTTCTATTCATGTTAGAGATTCTCTTTTTTATAAATCTTGATGAATAAATAGGTAAAAATTTTATTCATGATGGTAATACAACTCCTAATGCTTTTGATAGTGAATAGGAATATGATGATGTTGACAAACATTTATCTGTAGAACTTTCAAAATCTTTGATCATAGCTCCTAGAAACGAACAAAGTGACTTAGCACATGAGCATAGTCCTTGTTTCGATCTTGTGCTAGCTCCATCTGTTGTGCTTGATGTCACTCCTTTGGTGTATAGTGATTAGCAAGATCGAGAGGTGGATGTCATGCTAGACTAGCTGCATTAGCATCGTAGATCCTCTACCTCTCTCTTTTCTTGTTCTTTTGTGCCCATTTTTCTATGTGTATCCATGTTCTTCTATTTGTTGTCCCTAGTGATGTCTACTTGAGGACAATTCAAAGCATTGAGATCTCTTTTGGTCTTTTTCATGTTGACTCAAAAGACACATGTGTTCCCTTTCTTCCAAGGCAGTTTCCTTTCTTTGGGGAATGAGGACTATTCTATGCATATATATGATATACATGAGTTATCATATAGCATAATGACCCTGAGGAAAGTGAATCCACCTCGTGCTTTGTTTTTTGTGTTCATTATCCTTGGGTTTATTCCACTATTGGGGGCTAAATCCTTGTGAAAACACGATCCCTCTCTTTCTCTCTCTTTGGTGTATCCTACCTTAAAGCAATCTCTCTCGATAAGGCGTGCGCGATCGCTTTAACATGGGGGCATAAACTCCGCTCATATTTTCCTTCTTGATACTTTGAGTTACTTAGTGAACTTGGCTTTGCTTTGTAATTTTTGGTATCCTTTCTTTTCATGACTCATAGTGAGGGGAACCTTGCTACTTGTAGTCATGGTTCTCTCCCTCTTGATCTTTTCTTTTACCTTGTCAATTGAAGTCGTAAGATCCTTAGTCCACTAGGGGCTTGGTATCTTGCCTCCTTGATGTGGTGAAAGTCTTTCAATCTTGTTTCCTTGTACTTAATCGGTAGTATTGGCGTACGCTTATACTCCCGCTAAAGTGGGGGCTAAATGTAGCATCATAAAATTGTAACCCTACAATTTTTTACTGCATTTGGGTCTTCGCATTGGCGGATGAATCCCTAAGCCTAACTGGAGACCCAAGACATGCTTATACCATCAAAAACTTGCATTTTCTTGCACCTCGCATTGCCTGCTCTCACTTCCTGTCCTAAATTAGGGTAGGATAGGGGCATGGCGCCCCTGTCCCCCCTAGGACAAGGCTGTGGCACCCTTTTCCTCTTAGGATAGGGGCGTGGCACCCTTGTCCCTGTCCTATTTTGGGCCCCCCTTAGTCCTATCTTGCATTGGGATTGTCAATTGCGAGTGAGAAAAGGTTTTCCTATGTCAGCCTAAGATGAAAAATCAGTTAAAAACCCTAATTAGCAAGTATATAAGGAGCATTTTCCCCTCCTAATTGCATGAGTTCAATAAGCAAAATACATTCAATAAGCGAAATTAAGTTCAATAAGAGAAATAAGTTCAGGAAGCGAAATCAAGTGCAAGCGTTCAAGCATCCATTAAGCATCTCAAGTCTCCTTTCAAGGCTAGGTGTTGCATTCAAGTCAAGAATTCAACCATTGAAGAGGAGATTCCTACCCACATTCAATACATTCAATTCTACATATCCTTTCAAACAACTCTATCTAAATTTCAGTTGCATCCTCTCTTGAGGTTAATTCTACTTCAGATATTTCCTTTCATTTACTTGCAAGTATTTTTCATCTTTTGGTTAATTCCAAAACAGGGTTCGACCTTAAGGCAAACCCCCAATCCCAACAACATTTCGTCTCTTTTTTGTGTGTAGGTTGCAAGTGCGCAACTGTAATTGTAGGTTTGGGCTTCATTTTCAAAGACAGAAAAACCCTTTTCGGCATGCGGATTTTTTGGAGGACCAAGTACACTTTCAACCAGGTCCCGACAAATTTCGCTCAAATTTGCAGGGGAGCTTTGTCTCAAAATTTTACTGCTAATTCTAGGTGCACAGCTTCATCCCGCATCTCTATCTCTAGTTATAATCATTTCTTTGTCATCTTCATGCTTAGCTTAAATTCACTTAATTCAACTTGTCTATTTTAAAAGAGGGTTACTTTACTTTCCAAATCATTGTCAATTCATTCAGCATTCAAACTCTTTCCATTTGAGATTGGATCTAATGAATTCAACCCCCCATCTTTTAAATGTAATGTACGTGAGAATTGAAGGGAATCCTTTGTGAAACTTGCACTCCTTTCTTGAGGAGGGTAAAGCTTTCCACTTGATCTCCTCTCATCACTTTTCACCATATTATAGTTACTTAGTATGATACATTGCTTTTAGAGGAGTATCGATCGCTTGGAAAGGTCAGGCACTTGAACATCAATGGAAGTGATGTTGAAGTTCACACGTCGACTGATTAGGTACTAAGTATTGATAATCATCATAAGGATCGCAAGATCGGTTCTTTTTAGAACTCAGGAACCTTAAAGATAGTTCCAAACCAGTAAGGTTTGATGACCAACACTTGAGTTGACATAAGGATGAGAGGAATCAGGGGAACGAGTGTCTGAGGAAATTTGGAAATAACAAAGTTTAATTCTGAAGGGAGGTTAAAGGTCGATAGTGCAACATATGATGTTCATGAGGTGATTTTCAAGACTGAAGGTGGAAGATGAAAAATTGGCAAGGAGGAGAGGCAACTTTAGGCTGACATAGAAATTTAATAATTATTGTAATACATATATATTGTTGATCTAGGTTTATTCCTAGTGTGTTCATTATTGTAATATTTGATAATTGAATTATTGATGTGTAGTATGTGGGTGATGCTATGTGAGTTGCATCCCAATCATTGTGTAGTTTCATCAAGAGATCATATGCAGTATGTGCAAAGTTTTTGAGGTTGATCAAATCCAAAGCAAGTTGTGTATCCAATCTTCAAGGTTTGCAAAACATATTCATATCTTTTACATTCTAGGTGGGATTGGTGTTTCACTTGTTGACTTGGTGTTTATAAATGGGAGTAGGGGATTGGTGTCTCTTGTAGGTTAGTTCCTACAAATGTAATTGGAGATTGGTTTCTTTGGTAGGTTGGTGCCCACTTCATATTGTAAATTCTTTATCATATTCATGTTTTGTGAGGTTGGATTTGGGCAGTAAATCCAAGCAACTTTTCTCACCATGGTTTTTCCCATTTTGTGTTTTCACGTAAATCTGATGTTCATTGTGTGGACCTCCATGTGTACATGTGTGATGACTAATTTCTTTATCATTAGGAAAGGTAGTAATTATTGTTTGGATGTTTGAGTGTTATGCTTGGAGAAGTTATTAATGATAGTTAATGTTTAATCAAGTAGGAATTGGCATATACTAATTCACCTCCCTCTCAACATATTATGTGCTCTTCAAGGGGAGAATTAATGTGAAATGTCAATGGAGTATCATGAAGGAAAATGACATGATCCTTTTGTGCAAAAATTCCTTCATGAGTAGGAGTACTTTTGGGAGAAGGACAATTATCTACGTTAGAGTCATCAAAAGTGTAAAAAGAGAAATCTAGCATTTATTTGAGACAAAAAAGAGAACATATTTGACAAATCCATTATCTAACCAATAAACTAATGCAATGAAATTTGAATATGTGCAAAAGTACGAAAACAAGATATATTAGTGAAATGTATTAAAAAAATTCTTTTCAAACTTAAACACTATGCTTTTGCAAGTGTTAGTAAGATTTTCAATTAAAGCATGCAAATAAATATCTAAGTAATCAAATGCATTTAAATCACATCTACACTAATATATCAAAAAAATATGCAAGTGCAAGACAAGTTGTGTTCAACAAAATGAAGTGTAGAAAAGTGACCCTAAGCTAATATGTGCATTATCCTAAAATCATTTTTTTCACACAAATTATTGGAATAGGTTTGACTGTAGTCCTCAAGGTAGATCCAAATAGTCACGGTTCCAGATTTAATCTACTATATGTTGTTAAAGGGGTTGATGTGATTGATTAAATGTATGCAAAAATTAAGTCAAAGGATAAATTATGAACAATTTTACCAAAATATGGGGGATGTTGAACAAAAATGCAAAAAAGAATTCCAGATCTAGAAATAAAACCTAGAGGAGGATCTATGACTAAAAAGTGGGGCAAACTGTGTTGGAAAAGGGCGTTGCACCCTAGAGTCTTGAAGTACTTAGATATAGAAGTCAACGTTGGGAATCAAATTAGGAGGTTTTTGTTAGGAAAATAGTGTCTCAACATTGCATTTACATAAGGTTACTGTTTATAGTAAGTTTATATTTGAGCACAAATTGGTTCAAAATTTCCCCAAAGCTACAGATTGGCTAAATAAGAATTTGGTAAATTTTTGTTGCAAGATCATGTCTAGATTTGAAGATATTAAAGTTTCTATTTTTCAAAATTGCGAATGAAAGTTTTGAAATAAATTTTGAAGGCCTTAGAGGTTCCAAATTGGCCCTAAAGTGGTTTTAATTAGTGTTTCAGGCTATAGATTGATGGAACGCCTCACAAGATTTCCAATGCTTCAACTAGTTCATCAATCAGATGCTCGGTTCAAAAGTTATAGCCTTCAAAAGTTGGGTCTCTTGAAATAAGAAATATAAATATGTGTTGGACACATAAATGAGCTATAAAATGGGTTACATGAGTTGGTGTGTGTATTGAAACATCATAGGGCATCTTAGATTGGAGATAAGTAGGGAGCCATTTTTTAGGTGGTTTTAGCTCATGGTTTTGTAATACTGTTTGAAGGTTTCATGTATTGTATCTCCTATATATTAGGTGTGTGAGATGGAGGTTGTGTGTAAGTGTCTTATAGCTATTGAGATACACATAGATCTCTCATTGGTGATACTCTTGTGAGAAACTTTCTTTGCAAGTATATTATATTTTATTGTTGATTTCTAAATAATATATTGGGTGGCTTTTGGAGTGTGGGATTTTTCTCCCCAAAGGGTTTTCCCCACGATATATCTTGTTTTTATTGTTAATCTATTTGCGTGTTGCATAACTCTTTCTGTATGTGTTTCTTACTCTATAACAATTTAAGATTTGTAAGAAAATTTGTGTTATCTCCCCCACTAGATTAGTGTTAGGAAGCATTTTATGCACCTTAGGTTCCTTTCAATTTTTGAGCCGCCACTATGCAAATCTCAGCCTAAACTAGAAGGAAACCGGTGCTAGGCATTGAAGTCCTATGGTTTTTCTCTACACTTTGGATGACAAACATTATCTCAATTTGCATTGTAATCTGTATGTATCTTATAGTTGTCGTAAATCGTCATATTCAGACTACACACATGAAAAAGAGAGAAAATCATTGTGTTGTATAGGGGCATGCCTAATTCAAACTTTGTGTTGATGTTCTCATCTCCACAACAACAATGGCGAATGATAAAGAGTATGTGCCCTTAAGGGAGCAAAGGCAAACAAATAATGATGATGTTGAAATGATAATGACTACCTCGTATATGAGGCCCTATCTTGAGTCCACACAAGGTGTTGACGAGGTTCTACAAGTGTTAGTTCATAACAACATGATAACAATAAGAAATAAAATTACTTCAATCGTATATGAAAAATGTGCTTGAAAGTGTCCTCAAGCTTCTCAATTCAATTGACTTTGATTGCTTGATCCTTGGAGTGTTCGATTCCATAGGAAGATTCATTAGATTCCTTAAGTAGGCTTTCAAATGAGAGAGGGAGTCACTTGTATATGTGACTTACACCATTTGTTTAACAAATAGGCTAACATAAGAATGCAACCGTTAAAGGCCCGACACCAACTTTCAAACATTTGAATTCATAGACAAATTGGGAGGACACTAGCGGTGGGCACTAGAGTCCAACCTAATTAGGTTGCACAAGGGTTAAGGCACTAGGGAGTGAAATCGATGTTGCTAATTTGGACCTAGATTGAGCTTGTTTGTGCTAGATCAAACACTGCCTCTAGAATGGGCTATACAATTTATGATGTTATAATTTTGTGCCTAGTTTGGGGCAATATCTTACTACGTTTATGTAACCACAAATGGTGCACTTCATGCATAGTTGGATTTGTGTACCTAGTCTTTCTTGCACCTATCACTATTATTTTCACTTATGCCTATGCTTATATGCACATAATCATATTCCAATAGACTTATTTGTCTAATACTAGTCATAACTCCAATCGTAGCCTATAATACAATCCTAGCAAATATAGATCCAACTTATCTATTTGACCTATGTCATGTCCATGGGGGTAGGGTCATCCTTGAAGTTACAACCTTTGATTATTTTAATTGAAAAATCAAAATTATACATTTAGCCAACTAACCCATCTTAAACTTTGATCCCAAGCCGACTCTACACAAATATTAACAATTTGGTTTATATTTATATATAAAAAGATATTCATTTCAATCGACCAAATATTGAACATCATTCATATGTTAAAAATATTGTCAAAATACTAGGGAATATATCATATATGAGCATACACATCCCAACACGTGATTCACAAACAAACATTCTAAAGGTGATATGCATATTTGAAGTATGTTGTCTATCAAGGTATTTTAAAATAATACCAACTTAAAAAAAAACTTGACCTCATGTCATAGACAATATTATTGTCTAACAATCTACTTTTTGAGAGTTTACGAGGCAAGATCCAAAAATCATTAGCGATCCAATTTGTGGATATGGAGTGAGTTCAAAATCATGAACTAGATCCAAAATAATGATTTTTTTAAATATTGCCAACTTCCAAAAAAAAAACCCTTGATCTCGTGTGATGGAGAATATTATTGTCTAATAGCCTACTTTTTGAGAGTTCACAAGGCAAGATCCAAAAAAATTTAGGGATCAAGTTTGTGCGTACAAAGTGAGTTCATAGTCATGAACTAGACCCAAAACGGTGAAATAAACATAACACAAAGCAATGGAGAATATTTTGTTCTTAATATGTACACACAACTATCTTGGATATGTCCAAATTATAAGACATATAATCTTACTATCCTCATCTATTAACATCCATTGTTCAATCACAAAGCTACAATATCTCCCTTCATTTATTACAATTTATAGTGGTGTAATATTATATATAATTATGATTTATTCCACCAATGCCTAAATTTGATGGTTGTATTTAATCTTTTTATTCATTTGACGCAATTATAATTTGAGGAAGATTATATCACTTCAAAGAGAAAGCTTTCGAGGTCATCAAAGTCTCTATATGATTATTCTATGTATAGTCTACACATATTTCTAAAATAAGCTAGGTTGTCCAAGGGGTTGAGCTTAATTGCTTTAAGCATTGAGTTCTTATTATAGAGATTCAAGTTCAAACGACAAAGGGATATCTAAAATGGAATTCCAAGTTGTGACTCTTGGTCTTACATAGATGGTCTCTAGTGTGATTGTTCTAAAGGAGCTAATATTTCTCTCATGTTTATGTTCATATGAGCATATTTAAGTTATGACTCTTGATCTTGCATATGTGTTTATGGTTTCTAGTGTAATTGCTCTAAAGGAGCTAATATTTGTCTTATGTTTATGTTCATATGAACAGATTTAAGTTACAACTCTTGATCTTGCCTAGATGTTTCTAGTATAGTTGCTCTAAAAGAGTTGATATGAGTCTCATGTTGATGCTCATATGAATAGGATTTAAGTTGCGACTCTTGGTCTAACATGGATGGTTTCTAATGTGGTTGCGCTACAAGAACTGGTGTTCATATGAATAGAATTTAAATTGTAACACTTGATCTTATATAAATAGTTTATGTATGGTTGTTGTAAAAGAACTAGCATTAATCTCTTGTTGATTCTAAAACAAATTCTTGACCATCAAATTTTATATCATTTTCTTATATACAATCCTCTAAAAACCCATGACTTTTTCATAAAAACCCTAGGGGAAGAGCACCAATAGATAACATAGTTCCAATAATCGTCACCTTATTGTCATGTTGATCCCCCAATAGCCGTCATCGTGAAAACACCATTAATAAATTTGTTTTGTATCAATAGCCGATCATTTTTTTGTAATTAATTGGCCCATGTGTACACAACTATTGGAACATTTGTCTCATTTGTGCATCACTATTGGAACATTTGTGCACCACTATTGGGACATTTGTCAACAAATACTAGCGATTTTGAGTTGACGGTTACCGGAACATCTTTAGTTAGATATCGCATACGAAGACAATTAAAAAAAATTCAAAATCCGATGTACATTAAGATCTGTGGGTGCGTGAAATTAGCTATGACGAATATTGACTCTTGCTTTTTTTTTCTTCCACAGCCTTCTTTCAGATCCCGTTTTCCGTTACGTTGCCCTTATTGTCACATCATAGCTCAACTTCTGGATCAGAAGTAGCCATCTTTACCTGTCGTATACATCACGAGAACTGATACGTATAATCCTACACGGGAGAAACATTGAAGGTATGGCCCAACAAATCATTTCATAGGTGCCGTGTACTTGTACCCTACACTACTTTCCAAGTAAGTTATTAATTCCTTTTCGATGTCACTCTGCTTACCAAACAGTGTCTGCAAATTCGCGCAACTCCAGCAACTGAAATATTAATATAATACCAAACTCTGCGTTGCATCACTTCCTCGACCCCTCAACTACTTCTCAGCCTAAATACATCTCCCTCATCAATGGTCAAAAGTATTATTACCCTCGTCGATACGATTCTCTGCATTTACGATTCTCTGGACTTACGATACTCTGCATTAAAAGAACCCACAACTTTTTTGCTTTCATTAACAACCTTCAACTCGAATAAGAATCAGGTTTGATTTCCACTGTGTTATTACCCCTGCAACCACAACAAGACGAATACATATACAGGGAATCCCCCAACAAAACCAAGAATATAGCAAAACCCACTTTAATTTGTTTACTTTTGTGCCAGCTATGAATTGTCTTCAGGCTTTCTCTGTGTGAATTCTGATATGTTCTTTCTCCGGTACAATCAAAAGCCCAGAACTACTACTCTTCTTAAAAGTACTAGTTTTGCTTCAGAATTGGTATCAGTTCAAGGATACAAGATTTTGTGCAACAGGTGTGATTGAGTGAGTGATTTAACAGGTGAGATCTGATTCAAATTGCTCCAGGAAACCACCATGCCAGCTCCCCTGTCTGTCAAGAAGCTAAGGACCAGGGAATGCTCATAAATCCAGGGAAAGAAGTATTTGCATTAGTGGTTGGTTAAAAGGGTTCTTAATACATCTATTGTGTAGCTCAAGTGTGAGCAAATATGCCAGCAACAAATTCTGTGTTTCAAATGGCTGATAGTTTTTTCTTTGATCCACAATTGCACTATGCCCAGGTACTCCTCTACCCAATTCTTTCTTTACTTCATAACCATTTTCTTTCTTTCCTCATTCTGATGATAGAACATTGAATATGATCCAACATTCACCATTAAAACCAAAAGCACTCATACATGAATTGTGAAAAAAATATGTCTACAACCATTTCTTTTTCATAAGATCTCCCAGTACTCTGGGATTTAGTTATTCATCTGAAGATAGAAAACAGAGTTTTAACCTTCTAGCATCTATGGAGGAAGGGAGCTACAATAGAAATTTCGAAAATTTTGTTTGAAGAGCTTTTGTGTAATTTACATTATTGTCTTAAAAAGGTTTCCCTGCTGCTATTTCTATAAGTGGTATATAAACTTGTAATACTTTAAAAAAATTAATTTTTTTTTGGATTATGCTCTGAAACATTTATAGAATTTCTTCTAAGCAACTGCAGTTTGATTTTCTTTTGCTTTCAAGCTGATAATGGATTATGGAATGCAATCTCCATGCAAATAAATCACACACAAACTTTAACTCAATCAGAAAAGCCCAAAAGAGTAAGTAATTGGATCAGAAACAGATAGTTTTTAATGCAATCTTTCAAATTGCCCTGTATGATAAACAGGTACTTGCAGAAGCCCGGAAGAACAAGCAGGCAATGAACAATAGCCCACCACAATTGAAGCACCCAGTAATTGCAGACGTTTCATGCTTTTCAGGAGCCCATTTCAAGGCTGGGGAGCAGCATAAATCTCTGGATGATCTGAAGAAGACAAAGAGATCTTGGAAGAAGTCTCTGTTTTTCTGGAAGAAATCAGAGGGTGAGAAGAAGCACAAGGCAGGAATGTTCTCCCCACCGAGACAATTTAGAGGGTTGAAATCGAAATCAGTTTCAGGACCCATTTATATGAACAATGTTCATTCAAGCAGTCGGTCATGGCGTTCCAGTGGGCCCAATTCGGGGCCGCTAACTCCAACTTTTAACAGTGAACAAGCAGATTTTCCTTATACCTTGTTGAATCACATCAATCATCCAGTTCCTTCATCTCAACCAATCTACCTGATCACATAGATCCCTCCTCACTCTGGAGATTTTGGTCCCATTATTCTGAGAATCTGAGGAGGTGTTTGAAAAGGGTTGAAAGATTTGTCAGAATTGTGAAGTAACTTGGCTTCACCTTTAATGTCCTCTTTTCTAAGAATGTATCCACTGTTCTATTGTTATTAACCTTCTATATGGTTATTCAAGCGACCTGACTTAATCTTTTTATCTTTATTAATTTATGGCATAAAAATTGTTCACATAGTTATTAATCAAATAACTTTTTAGAACCTTCTATATGATTATGATGTAAAAGATTCTGGTTTATTCTGTGTATGCTTTTTTGTCCCACGTCTCAAATCACACTCAGTGGTCACACTCAGTGGTCCATCATCAGGAAGACAGAAATTGTGTAATAAGATCGCAGAAGTAGCTAGCTATAAAGGAGAGGAAAGGTGAGATGAGGGCAAGACGCAATGTGTCAAGTTCCTACCAATAGTTAGAAAGGAAGGTAGAGATGTATAAATGGATATGGAGAAAGAGAGGGGATCATAGAATGTGATCCCAAACATTGATGCTACACTCAATTACTACTTATTACATAATGGCTCCACTATATATGTGTGACCACTTGGGAATGTGATCCCAAACATTGATGCTACACTCAATTACTACTTATTACACAATGCCTCCACTATATATGTGTGACCACTTGGGAATGAGATCAGCAATGAAGCATTCATGGTGTAGAATCAAATACAGATAGGTATCAAGGTTTATGAAAGGAGTCGTGAATGGAGATCAGCAATGAAGCAATCATGGTGTAGATTCAAATACAGATAGGTATCAAGGTTTATGAAAGGAGTCGTGAATGGGACCCATTAAAGTATCTCATATAAGAAAATGCATTTTTTTTTCCTTATAAAATTGAGTGTTTAAAAATGAATGTGATCAAATTTCAATTACAGTATTCTTGTTCAAAATAACATTGATAATTGTTTATTATATTTACTTTTTGAAAGTAGGTGCTACTACCAATATTAATTTTTGAAAATGAATTCTAGTGCTAATATTGACATTTTTAATGAGTGGAATCAAATTTGAACTAAACCATTCTTATGAAAAAAAATGGTAATTATTTATTTATTTAATTATAGAAAGTTTGAAAATGAATGATACTAACAATATTGATATTTGAAAATGAGAAATATCACATAATAAATACATATTGTTGTTAATAAATAAAAAGCAAGTATTACTAATGAAGTTTAGCATAATTCCCTTTCAATAATAAATAAATTATTATCAATATTGATAATTATTTGTTTATTATTGACATTGACAAATAATTATCAATATTTATTATTGTTATTGCGACTTATTTTTATTTATTATTGAAAGTGAATACTATTAAGTTTTATTGGTGAAACTGCCATAAACAAATAAAATGAATATTACCAATAATATTGATTTTTTAAATGAATATTACAAAAAATATTATCTTTAAGAAGAATTAAATATATTTTAATACTTATCTAATTATTTATGAATTAATTCATTTATATTTAGTAAAAAGATTATTTAATTTTTAAGTATAAAGACATAAAAATTTTAAATAAATATTTATTTTTAAAAACAAAACTACTAAAAATAACACATAATTATATAACTATTTAAAATTACATATGAATAAATAATATAAATTGAATAAATAATTAATTTTTTGATATTCACATATATGTCAGAAATAAAATAATATTTTAAAATATTAAATTTTAATATATATAAAAGATGTATAATAATCGTAACATTCAAAATGTTGAGTACGAAGTGATATTTATTTTCTAATACCTAGAGACACCTTGCCATTTAAATTGATGTCAATTATTACGTTCATCGTGTAAGTCACATGTCCCTTTTTTCGAGACAATGAGTGAACAGTTACCTTCCTAGTGAACAGTTACCTTCCGAGGGTAGGGAGTACTTATAGAGGGTAGACTGTACTATCTTGCCTCCCACCGGTCTTTGTTAATTGCTATTATTTGTTATCCCATCGAGGCTTGTCCAATATACCCTATAGGAGTAATAGTAAGGAAGCCATCAGCTTAAGACCCAACAACTAAGGTAGCTAGCACAATCGAAATAGATATTGGGAAAAAATGATTGGAAAATTATAGTATTGATTTTGTCAATTATTTGTTGTAAAAGAAACAAAACACTTTAAAAACATTTAAAAAGAAAATTTATGAGCTAGCACTAAATACAAAACTATTTTAGAAAATATGTTAAGAATCTTCTACGCTAAAGTCTTCTATGCACTTGCACGTTAGTAGTATGAATAAAAAATATTTTGTTCAGTAGATGCTCATGCCAATGTAATCTCTTTGGCTATCAGACGAAGAACAAAGTGATGTGAAATTTATTTAAAATATTTAGTGATGTCAATGGGCCCTTGGTCTACTGGTGAAGTTGAATGGCTCCAAATGAGCCCACCAAGGATCAAGTCTTGCTAAGTGCAAAGGCTCCAACATCATAAGGGATGAGGTCAGGATCATGCCTTGGGTAAATTTGGCAGAATGAATACCCCTCAGTCCTTGGCTCTTAGTCGAAGAGGTTTCAGCCTATAGGCTCGTGCCCTCGTATCGATTGCAAAAACTACTTTGTGAAGGCCCTCGATGGTCTAGTGGCTTGCGGGCTTCATGCCCTCGCTAGGTTGTTGTACTCACAAGTCTGGACCTCCATAAAAAATTAAAAAATAGTTATGTACCTCTTTCTTTTAATGCCAATTTGACATTTAATTTAATGAAACATAAAAAAATATTTTTTTGGTGAGAAATTTATATTTTTTACCCACTGAAACCAATAAGAATACAGATAAATGTCATTTTTATTATTATTTAAAATAAAATAAAAATTTGCACTATAGTTTTCTTGTCTAAATATTTTAATTCTTTACATTGGTTGACTAATGTAATTAAAGAATTAGACTACATGGATGCATAAGTATCGCGCCATGGGCAAGTACTAATAAGAATAACAACTATAGTTATACAAGTGCCTTGACTTTTATTATTTTATGCTTTGGAGTAATAAAAATTGAATTGCATGGCTATGAACTTTTTGTTTAGTATTGTAGAGAAATATAATAGTTTACATCTATTATCTATTAATTAAATGAATATAATCAATTAATTAATTTATATACATAGTTAGAATTGATATTTATTATAAATACACAAAAAGTAAATGTAAGGGATAGGGGTATTTAGTTTTAAAATTGATGATGTTTGAAATCGACTCATCATTATCCAAAACATCTTTACATCAATATTGTGATTCTCTTACAATTCGTATTGTCTCATAAATATTTGTGGTTTGACTTGAAGTTTGCGAGTTTGATCTCAATCATTGCAAATATGATTTGTTGCATAGATCTAATAGAGTGTGCACTAGTAAATTCATTTGCCTTTGTCTTTTTGTTATCTTAAATAGTCAAGATGGTGGTTAGGGACGATGTTTAGGAATTTGTGAATTTGATAGATTAGTATGTTCTCTTAGGCAAAACTCCTTTGGCAAGCTAGTTTAATATCAATGAGCAATATCAAAGACATTATTCACCACCATGGAGATGCTATTGGGAAATAAATAGGTTGAATGCCAAAAATTGTGCAGATCAGTCTTTATCCAATAAACTAATCAAATGATGAGATACAAGGCTTGGATAGCTACAACATGAAATTTGAAACTCATGCAAATCTGAAAATTAATTTGCCTTGAAGTAAAAAACCATGATTAGATCATTCTTCTTTATGATGCAAAAAATCAACCTACGTATCATGCTTAATAAACCTATCTTATGTGAATATATAATAACAAAAAATAATGTAACATTAGTACAAGATAGCAACAATAAGGTATAAATCAACAACATGCAAACTCATAATCTCATTAGAAATCAACAAACCAAGATATCACAAAGGATAATCAGACATATATCTAGAAACTCCCACTGCATGACTAATGTCAAATCTGAAATTAGATCGAAGCATATCAAGTCTATTTATAGTACTTCACATAGAGGATGTGGCTAACTCCTCTATTACATAATGTCAAGGAAACATACACTAATATGAAAATCCTACAAATAAATATTCTACAATACCTCTCTCACCATCAGCCTCCATAGCTCTCCCAAGTTCTTCACACTCAACCATGTGAATACAAACATACAAGAAGAAGAACAAGACCAAAGCGAGAACATGTGAATTAAACCATATCGTTGTTCCACACTAATATTTACCAAGATGTGTAATGCTAGATTTCCTTCACCATTCCCAAATTGAAAGGTTATCAACATTCAATATTCAAATCAAACAAAACATGGAACAATAGATGTAAATGTCGCATACCAAAGGTCGATCAAATGAAAGAACCATTCACATAACAAAGGGAATATTGCCAAAGTCACAAACCATTTCATGTACCTCTCCAAATAAGTTCTCAAAACTATATCCATAGCTCAAGACAACAACAAGGAGAACACTTGAAATCCATTAAATAATGTATCTTGTTCTTAACAAATCCTTAGAACTACTGCATTCAAGACTTGCTCACATGCGAAAACAAGAAACGAAATAAATAATGCATCTAGTAATCAAGTAGAAAAATGACTCTTAGATCATTCACCTACCAAGTAGACAAAGAGTGGGAAATAATATTGTCATGAGCACACAACACCAAGCAATCAAAGCTTATAATAAATGACAATATTCTCTTTAGGTTCATAATAGTCACATGCACAATTATGTATAGGCTTCTCAGTCTTTCTTCTAAAATCATCATCAAAGAGTAACCATCTCAACACAAGATCCCAAAAATATGAGTTCTCATAGCCTCACCCAAGTCTCTCTAGTCTCCATGAGCATCCATGAATAAATTCATGCTAACTTAAAATGCATTCTTGCAAAATCAAGAAGCTTCAAGCAAATTATTAATACTCAAAACCAAAGAGAACAAACAACACCTCACTAAAGACTCAATAATCCTCCATGGAAAACCAAGATGTCACTATCTCCAAACCTCATGAAGATAATCATCCATCATCAAATGATGAATCTACATCTTTACCAAAGCTCCCATTAAACTGTGTAACCAAGCTCTCCAAGCATTATGATAACCTTCTCCTAAGTAAAGATTCATTGTGGCCCCAACAAGATCAAAGAAAACAACCAAGAGCTCCCAAAGGGAAGAATCAAACCATGATCTCTAAACCAAGAAGATACAAAACCATACATCCTTTGTCAATAGAGCCAAGAATGGCAAACACTCACAACAATCTAAAATGGAATCCTTGAGCTCAACATGACACCAACACCCAATGCAAAAGATCATCCATATTCTAATAAAAAATTTCCATAGCTCACAATACATTGCAACATCAACTCTCACTTAACCAAGATGTCTTGTACGTAAAGCTCTTACTAAAAGTGATAACAAGTTATACATGGCATTAGGAAAAATATCATTACCAAAACTCCATTGAGAGTCAAGAAAGATTCTAATGCACCATAATCTACTACTAAGTCAAATAAAGGAGTATATCAAGTACTCCCAAAAAAAAATCTCACTACAATAAACATACGAAAGCAATAATGGTGACCAACAACACCTACCAAGCTAAAATCTCATTAGATAATTTACAAGATCAACACATATGCAACATTTCAAAGGAGAAATACATATCCAATGCTCCAATCTCAAATAACTGAAATATTCAATCCCACATCAATATCATGCATAACAAAGATAATCAGGCATGCCATGTGGATTTTTGAGTCTCAAACACCATAATCAATTCTAGATATGATTTGACAAACAAAAATACAAAGGAGTAACCATAGATCATTAAGAAGCTTCCAAGTATCCATGCAAACCTGTAACTATCTTCATCCATATTACATAATACCTTGAATCCAATGTTATCATAGATCTACATACCACAAATTCTAGTTAACATGTAAAACCTGCAATGTCATCTCTATAAATTTAAAAATAATTTAAACATCTAGACATTCACATCATACATGCAATCTAAACAATGGAATAAGCATAGAGCTACAAAACCCAGTAACTAAAAACAAGAGAAACCACAATGCAATAGGAAAGGAAATTTGTATAGGAGCTTAAGCCATATGAAACATATCAGTTCCACAACTCGTAGAGAGGTCAGAGGCTTATCTTCCAATGCTTGCATATAATGGGTTAAAACAATGCACCCAACATATGCACTCCAATATGCAATCCAAAGAGTTGGTGTAACTCCATGTAACCAAGATGTCAATACCCATCCAACATGAACACCTTGTCATTATACATGACCACAAGATAATGGAACAGAACCTCCAAACAAGAAGATACACACATATTATCAAACAAGAGATTTAGGTTATTAATCCATAACCAACTCCATAAAGATCCACAATCATGAGCTTCTAGTGCCCAAGATAGATCACATTGATAATATCCATGGTTTCTATTCTCACAAATCTACAAAAAAAGTTAACTAACAAAACCTTCGTTTCAGCCCCAAAATTCTTTCAACAACCTTTAACTCCTAATGAATTCTTGCAAACTTGCAAAGCTAAGAAACTAAAAATTTAGGAATACATAGAGCCAATAACCTTTAGCTCTGATACAAAATGTTGGGAAATAAACAAGTTTCATACCAAAGATTTTGAAGATAAAACTCTATCTAATAAACTAGTCAAAGGATGAGATACAAGGCTTGGATATCTAAAACGTGAAAATATGAAACTTATATGTAAATTTGAAAAATTAAGTTGCCTTAATGTGAAAAACCATGATTAGATCCTTCTTCTTTATGATGGAAAAAATCAGCCTACTATCATGCTTAATAAACCTATCTTATGTGAACATTAAACATCAATAAATAATGATTAGCATCAACCTAAGATAGCAAAAATAAGGCATAAATCAACAACACAAGATTACCACATAACACAGGTTTTACATGAAGATGTAGCAAAAACTCCACCAAGAAGAGAGGTCAAGTATACATTATCAACAATAAAGGTGTTTACAACACAATATCTTCCATTCTCCTCTTTTCCTCAAACACAAAAACACCTATGTACATGTGAACAACCTCCTTTTCCTCCCACATGTCCTTCTTCGTGAAGAGAAACTCTACATTCACCTGCTATGCATAATTTTACATCTAAAAGACTAAATTTATAGAATGGAAAGAGCTCTAAAACCACCAATAAATATGTCAAAATAAAAAACTTCATCTCTCATGACCACAATCATGTTAGGAATTGCATGTAGAAAATATCAATTATATGCAAATAAATATTAAATACAGGAACAAAAACACAAAAATAATGACAAAGAGGAGACAATTTTAACACGGTTCACCCAAACTCGGGCTACGTCCACCAAACAAAGAGTCCAATATTATTATCCAGTAAAATCAAACCGATTACAATCGACAATCCCCTGCAACTCAATATCGTTATAAATGCTACAAAAATTCTCTATTGAAAAACCCTAACCCTTTTCCTTTTATCAAGACTTGTGTTGGTTAAAAAATTAGGGTTAAAACATGTCATCCAATAGAAAAATAGCACCCTTGTTGCCCATGGACCCTGCAAGGGGCACTGCCCCTTGACCCCATCTTGGGGGTGTTGCCCCCAAACCCCCGTTGAATAATTTAGGGGAAAATTGCACCAATAAAAGTGTGAAAAATTAACCTCCAATTCTAATTAGGCTCCATATAACAACATTCTCCCAGTTGGAGACTGATCAGACTCCACAACATATCATCTCACACTTGGAGACTAATCATAGCACCGTTGACCCTATAGCTCCCACTGGAATGAAACACCCTGGACTTTGTTGTTCAGATTTTATTTTTTCAAGTCTCCAAGACCAACCGAAGATTAAGAGGAGCTCGACTTATCCCTTCTCACTGCCTTTGTAAACATACCCGTTGGATTTTCATGTGTATGTATCTTTTCTAGCCTTAACTGTCCATCATCCAAAGCCTTAACTGTCCATCATCCAACACTGGCCGAATGAAGTGATACCTCAACTGTATGTGTTTTGTATTTGAATGCAAGGAATAATTCTTTGTAAGATGGATAGCACTCTGGTTGTTAGTTAAAAAATAATTGTTAGCCTATCTTTTTCCCAATTCTTCCATGAAAGAGTGTAATCATATCATCTCTTTGCTTGCCTATGTTGCAACTACATACTATGTCTCTGTGGTGGATAAAGAAACCACCTTTTGCAACCTGGAGATCCAACTCATCGTTTTCCCACCTACAATAAAGGCATAACCTGTAGTACTTCGTCTGGTATCAATATCCCCTACCAAATCTGAGTCTACATAACCTGCTAAATAAGTCTTAGAGCTCCCAAAACATAAATATTTATTGGATTTACCTCTCAAATACTTGAGAGCCCATTTTACTGCATTTTAGTGCTCCAATCCGAGATTAATCATATACCTTCTTACGACCCAACGGCATGTGCAATATCCAGTCTCATGAATACCATGGCATACATTAAACTTCCTACAACTGAAGCATACAGTACCTTGGATATTTTGTCTTTCTCCTCTAGTGTCTTTGGACACATCTCCTTATATTACTTTTGAATGACTAGGCAAAGGTGCACTGACAACTTTTACATTATCCATATCGAATCTCTGCAACACCTTTTCAACATAATCACCTTGAGATAGAGTCAATTTTTTGTTTTGCCTATCTTTGCAAATTTTCATACCAAGGATTTGTTTTGCTGCCCCCAAATCCTTCATAGCAAATGATTTTGCTAAATGTTGTTTTAACTCTCTAATGCGATCCATGTTAGAGCCCGCTACAAGCATGTCATCGACATGTACACATAAAATAATATAGTTGTCATTATCCAACCTCTTAAAATAAACACAATGGTCAGAATTACACCTTTTGTAGCCTTGCTCATCCATAAAACTATCAAATTTCAAGTACCATTGTCGAGGTGCTTGTTTCAAGCCATATAAACTCTTTTGCAATCTGCACACCAATTTCTCCTTACCCTTGACCTCAAATACTTTGGGTTGTTCCATATATATCTCCTCCTCCAAATCACCATGGAGAAAGGCGGTTTTCACATCTTGTTGTTCCAAATGTAAATCTTCAATAGCCACAATACTTAAAATAGTACAAATAGAAGTCATCTTAACAACCGAAGAATTTTTTTTAGCAAAATCAATGCCCTTTTTTGTGCAAATCCTTTGACAACTAACCTGGCTTTAAATATGTGCTTACCTCCATCTTCCTCTTTCAACATATAAATCCATTTTTTTTGTAAAGCCTTTTTTTCCTACAAGCAACTTACATAATTCCCAAGTCTAATTTTTTTGCAAGGAGTCCATTTCTTCTTTCATTGCAAGCTCCCACTGAACCTTTGTATCCACCTTTATAGCTTCATCATATCCTTTTGGTTCACCAATATCTGTTAACAAAATAGAATACAAAGACGAAGAGAACCTTTCAGGAGGTCTACTTAACCTTGTTGACCGTCTAACATTCACTAGAGTTTGTGGTATTTCTGGTTGTTGTTGTGGAGCATGAGGAACCACTGGAACCTCACTATCTAGAGTATCATTCAGCACAAAAAAATCCTTTTTTTTCTTCTCATGTTGCTGCAACTGACATTTGTACAAACCCTTCTCATTGAATACAACATCTGTACTTATAACAATTTTCGGATTTTCAACATCCCAAAGCCTATAACTAAATTCATCAATGCCATATCCAACAAAGATACACTTTTTTTTATTTTGCATCCAACTTGGTTCTATTTTCATAATCTACATGTGCAAATGCTTCACATCCGAAGGTTTTGAGAAAAGAATAACTCACCTTCTTACATGACCACGCTTCCTCTGGAATACCACAGCCCAAAGGAATTGAGGGACCTCTATTAATTAAATATACAACAGTATTGACAGCCTCTACCCACATGTTTAAAGATAGCCCAACATACAATATCATGCTCCTTGCACGCTCCATTATTATCTTATCCATGCTCTCATCCACTCCATTTTCTTGTGGAGTCCTTGGAACCATTTTCTTCCTACAAATTCCATTAAAGGAACAATTATACTCAAATTCTTTGTTGCAATATTCACCACCATTATCAGATCTGAGACATTTTAGTCTTTTACCCATCTCATTCTCAACCAAGCTTCTCTATTTCTTAAATGTTTCAAATACATCAAATTTCTGTCCAAGGAAATAAATCCAAACCTTCCTAGTTGCATCATCTATGAATGTGAAATAATACCGAGAGCCACCGAGAGAAGATACTTGAGTTGGTCCCCATACATCTGTATGCACAAGCTCCAACTTTTCATCTTTCTTCTGCTTCCCATCCTTGAGAAAACTAACTGTCTTTTGTTTTCCATACACACAAATATCATAGAAATCCATGTTAATGCATTTCAAATCTGGTAAAACCTTTTTAGAATGAAGTACCTTAATGAAGTACCTTCATACCTTTTTCACTCATATGCCGAAGTCTGTTACGCCACAACATTGTATCGGAACCTACAACAACTATTTTAGTCTCTTCCTACAAACTCACAACAACTGTTCCTAAATCTGTTTGGGTTTTTTCTGCAACAACTAAAGTAGAAGGAACAATATGGCCTTTTTAAAGATATAAGGTGCCTACTTTCACACCTTCTACTAATATCAAGGTACCTTTTGAAACCTTCCAATTTTTATCAATAAAAGTAATTGTGCAACCTTCATCGCCTAGTTGCTCTGCTGAAATTAAATTCCTACTCAGCCTTGGAATGTGCCTTACCTCTTATAGTAGACAATGATTCCTATTTTGCAACTTAATCTTAATTCTTCCCTTTCCAACAATCTGACAAGGTTCATTATCTCCCAAATAAACCAGCCCAAAATCCCCTTGGACATAATCAAGAAAATAACTTTTATGGGGTGTAGCATTTAATGAAGCCCCTGGATCTAAAACTCATGAATCATCAACATTAGCTAGGGAAAGAATCAAAGAATCTTCTTTAGGTTTATTACTTACCACATTTGCCTTCTTATTACCCTCTTGTTTGTCTCCTTCTTTATTATTTCAAGACCAAAAATCTTTCTTCAAATGACCTGGTTTCCCACAGTACCGGCAATCTTTTGATCCTCAAGATTGGGACCTCTTGTCCTTTGATTTTCCTTGTGACTTCCCACAACCTCCATAACCTTTTCCTCTCTCCTTTGGTCTGCCCCTTATGCATTCAAAACACTACTTGATGTGGATCCACCTGAGATTTTCCCATGAATTTCCTCACTCAAAATAACACTAACAACATCATCAAATTTCAGGGTATCTGAACTAGAAACAGAGTTACTAACCATCGTTACCAAACTATTCCATCTTTCGGGAAAAGAACATAATAACAAGAGAGCCCTAACTTCTTCATCAAAATTTACCTTTATAGAAGTCAATTGACTGGTAATTGTATTAAAATCATCTAAATAATTTGTCACAGATCCACCTTCAATCATTTTCAAATTAAACAAACGCCTCATGAGAAATACCCTATTTGAGGCTGAGAGTTTTTCATACAATTTAGCCAAATCTTTCATTAGATCTTATGTTGTCCTCGCTTCTATTATATTGAACACCACAGATGGTGCCAAGTAGAACCGAATGGTTCCCAGTGCCTTTCTATCCAAAATATTCCAATCCTCATCACTTATTGTTGACGGTTTCTTGGATTTTCCTTCCAACGACCTCCATAAATCCTTTTGAAAGAGATAATCCTCCATTTGCATCTTCCATAACCGATAGTTCTGCCCATTGAATTTATCTACCTTTAGTTTACCCTCATCCACCAATGCTCCCACTTAACCGTGAGACTCACACTCAACCATGAGACCTTCCTATAGACGATAATCAAACACAACCCGCTTTAATACCACTTGTTAGGAATTGCATGCAGAAAATATCAATTATATGCGAATAAATATTAAACACATGAATGAAAACACAGAAACAATAATAGAGAGGAGACAATTTTAACATGGTTCACCCAAACTTGGGCCACATCCACCAAACAGAGAGTCCAATATTATTATCCAAAAAAACTAAATCGATTACAACCAACAATCCCTTGCAACTCAATACTAATGCAAATGCTACAAAAATTCTCTGCCGAAAAACCCTAACTCATTGCCTTTTATCAAGACTTATGTTGGTTACAAAATTAGGGTTACAACATGTCAGCCAATAGAAAACTAACACACTTGTTGCCCCTAGACCCTACAAGGGGCACTGCCCCTTAACCCCATCTTGGGGGCACTGCCCCCAAACCCCCATTGAATAATTTGGGAAGAAATTGCGCCAATAAAAGTGTGAAAATTAGCCTTTGAGTCTAATTAGGCTCCATATAACAACAAATCTTTGGAATACCTCCATGGAACTCAAAAAGACGTGATTTTTTGCTCCAATAGTTTCTCTCCAATTTGGACACCCATTCTTGCAAGACAAACATTATATTAAATACAATAAATAATAAAATACCAAGAGACATGTGTTACCTCTTATAAGCGCCCACTTGGAGAAGCCCAAAGGTCACTCATGTGTCCACTTCCTAAGTCATAAATGATCTTATTCTAGATGTCCATAAGTGGGGAAAACAATATTAAATGATTGTGTTCACAACCCACTTTTACTATTGCTAGTGGAACCTGTCACCCCTTATGAATGTATTACAAACATTAGTGAGTATTAAATATTACAAATTATTTTCCCAATACATCCTAAGTGTCTTAAGACACTTTCCAAGAATGTTGGAACCATGTCATATGACTTACAAGGTAGATGGCACCTTAATCCTAACATTCTCCCACTTGACATCAGGCGATGCAAATACACCCATGGGAATCACAAACAAGGGAAAATCATCCATGTATCATCTAAATATTTTCCATGCTTTCATCCTCCAACAAGATACCTACAAAAGCAAGCATGATAACCACCATCAAGCATAAATATCTTCACATCCTCCAGCATGCCACATATGCAAGAAAAAGGAACATGTCAAGGCAAACTATATCAACTGTAACTAAAACCTACACTAATCTCTACATGACCATAAGCATCAAATTCAAATGATAACAAATCCTCTGAGTAACTATGTTACTCATACCACTTGGAATAGAAACCACAACAAATTACAATTCATCCAAGCTAACCATACCTCAAACCAAGGTATACTAACATAGATAAAACTTCATGCCATCAACATATCAACTCTAAATCTGCAATCAAGACTTTGTATATCAAAACTCATATCTCAAAGAAACATACCAATGCACAAATGGCCATATACAAGGACAACTAACAAAGTTTGCATCAACACTAAAACAATCTTGTGGATATAGACAGTCCACATCTGAGTCATCTCACTACAATTGAAAAGGTGATCAACCAACAAAATTGTTTAACTTGTAGATCCAAATCCAATTTTAACATGCAAATTCATCATCACATTAGTAACTAGCAAACCAAGATATATAGAGGGTAACTAGACGTATATCTAAAAAACTTCTCATTACATGAGTAATGTCAAATCTGAAAATAGATCAAAGAATATCAATTTTTTATAGTACTTCACATAGAGGATGTGGCTAACTCGTCTATTACATATTGTCAAAGAAACATACACTTATATGCAAATCATACAAAAAAATATGTTGCAATAGCTCTCTCACGATCAGTGTCCATAGCTCTCCCAAGTTATTCACATGCAACCATGTGAATTCAAACATATAGGAAGAAGAACAAGACCAAAGAGGGAACTTGTGAATCAAACCCTAGCCTTGTTCCACACTAACATGTACCAACTTGTGTAATATAAGATGTCCTTCACCATTCCCAACTTGAAAGGATATAAACATCTAACATTCAAATCAAATTAAATATGGCAGCAATAGATGTTAACGTTGCATACAAAAGGTAGATCAAACAAAACAACCATTCCCATAATAAAGGGAATATGCCAAAAGCCACAAACAATTTCTTTTACCTCTCCAAATAAGTCCCCAAAAATATATTCATAACTCAAAACCAACAATAAGGAGAACAATGGATATCCATGAAATAATGCATCTTCTTCTCAACAAGTCCTCAAAACTACTATATTCAAGACTTACTCACATGAGAAAACAACATACAAAGTACAAAATGAAATTGATAATCATGTAGGTAAATACCTCTCAAATTATTCACCTACCGAGTAGACAAAGAGTGGTAAACATGATTGTCATGAGCATATAATACCAAGAAATCAAAGCTTACAATAAATGACAATCTTCTCTTTAGGTCAATAATGGATTCACATCCACAACTAGGTGTTGGCTTCTTAATCATTGTTTTTAAATACTCATCAAAGAGTAACCACCGCAATACAAGATCTCATAGCCTCACCCAAGTCTTTCTAGTCTCCATGAGCATCCACCAATAAATCCATGCTAACTTCAAATGCAACCCTACAAAATCATGAAGTTCCAAGCAAATGATTAATACTCAAAACCAAAGAAAACAAACAAAACTTCGCCAAAGACTCAAGAGTCCCCCGTAGAAAAACAAAATGCCACCATCTCCAAACATCTTGAAGATAACCATTCATCATCAAAGTATGAATCTATATCACTATCAAATCTCCCACTGAACTATGTAACCAAACTCTTCAGGAATCGTGATAACCATCTCCTAACTGAAAATCCTGCATTGCCCCCAAAAGATCAAATAACACAACCAAGAGTTCCCAAAGGGAAGAGTCAAACAATGATATCCAAACCAAGAATATACAAAACCACACCTCCTTTGTCAACAGAATCAATAATGTCAAACTCTCATTGCAATCTAAAAGCAAAATACATGAGCTCCACATGACACCAACACTCATTGAAAAAAAACATCCATCTTGTAATCAAATATTCTCCACGACTCATAATACATTGCAAAATAGCAATTCAGAACTAAAATCTTGAAGCAAAGAAGATAGAAAACATTATGTAACCACATAAAGGTCCCATTAAAAGTGATACTAAGTTATACATGGCATCGTGAAAAACATCATTACCAAAAGTCCACTAAGGTTGAACAAAGCTTCTAATGTACCATAATCTACTACTCATATTCAAATGAACAACTACATCAGATATCCTAAAAAAAATATTTTCTCACTATAATAAACATACAAATGCAATAATGGTGACCGACAACAAGGCCTATCAACTAAAACCTCATCAAACAATCTACAAGATCAACATGTATGAAACATCTCAAAGGAGAAATACATAGTCAATGCTCTAATCTCAAATAATTGAAAGATTCAATCCCAAATCAAGATCATGTACAATAGAGAATATTAGACATAACATGTAGATTTCAAATACTCAAACACAAAAAATTAATGTTGTATTTTATTTTCCAAACAAAGCCACATAAGAGTAACCATAGATTAATAAGAACCTTCTAGGTAGCCATGCAAACCTGTAACTATCTCCACCAAAACCACCTTGAATCAAGTCTTACGACAGATCTGCATACCACAAATTTTAGTTAATATGTAAAACCCACAAACCCACATTTGTAAATTTAAAATCCACTTAAACATCTACACATTCAAATCATACATGTCATCTGAACAATGGAATAAGCACAAACCTACATAACCTTGCAGATGAAAACAAGAGAAATTGCAACCCAATGGGAAAGGAAAGTTGTCTAGGAGCTTAAGCCATATGAAACATATTAGCTCCACAACTCATAAAGAGGTTTATGGCATAAATTTTGTGCTTACATGTAACCATGTACTAAAACCATTTACCCAACATAAGCACTCTGATCTATAGTGCAACTAGCCAGTGTTTCTCCATGTAACCAGGTTGTCAATACCCATCCAATATGAACACCTTCTCATTGCACATGACCACAAGGTAAAGAAACAAAACCAACAAACAAGAGGATACCCACGTATTATCAAACAAGGTCTTCAAGTTACCTAACCATAACCAACTTCGTAAATATCCACAATCATGAGCTTCCAATAACCAAGATAGATCACATTGATAATATGTATGGTTTCCAATCTTATAAATCTGCAAAATAAAGTTAACTCACAAAAACTTCATTGCAGCCCTAAAATCATTTCAACAACCTTTAACTCCTAATATATTCCCACATTCCCATAACCTTTCCAAGATAAGAAACCAAAACTAGAGGAATACCCAAAACCAATAACCTTCAATTATGAAACCAAATGTTGGAAAATCAACAGGTTCAATACCAAAGAATGTGAGATCAATATTTATCCAATAAACTAATCAAAGGATGAGATATAAGGGTTGGATAGCTGCAACATGAAGATATGAAACTCATATACAAATTTGAAAATTAAGTTTCCTTAATGTGCAAAACCAAGATTAGATCCTTCTTCTTTATGATGCCAGAAATCAACATACATATCATGCTTAATAAACCTATCTTATGTGAACATATAATGGAAATTAATAATGACTAACATTTGAATAAGATAGAAGCAATAAGGCATAAATCAGAAAAATAAGATTACCACATAACACAGGATTTATGTGGAGCAACCCTTTTGGGAAAAAACTCCACCAATAAGAGAGGCAAAGTATGCATTAAATAAAAAACAAATGTGCTTACAATAGTATCACTTTCATTCTTTTATTTGCCTCCAACAAGAAGGACCTATGTACGTGTGAACAACCCTCCCACCTTTCCTTGTTTCTAGAGAGAAACTCTACATTCAATTATTACACAGTGTTGATATGTCATTGCCTAAAGACATTCCATCTATTGGGATATAATTCTTCAATACCCAATTCATATAATACATGTCATACATAACTCATGAGGGACAAGAATTAATATAAGCTTAAAAAATAAACATTATGCATAGAACAGATAGACAAGCCACAAGATAAAAAAGATATATCCTGGGAAAGCCCTCATGAGGAAAAATTCAAGCCTCCAAAAGCATCCATATTCCATCTTATTTTTCAAAAATAAAACAATACAAAGCACTCAAAGAGTTACAATGAATACTTTTGAAACATCAAGCCTCTCCAATACATCCTACATGTGTCCAAACATGAATACACACATCTTTTGCCATTCTTGACATATGTAGTCCTCAAAAAGATTCAACAATGACAACCCACTCAGCCATCCAACCTTAACCACTAAATTTTGAGCTTTCTTATATAGAATTAAACTCTCACAAATACAACCAACTTGTAAAGAAAAATCATGTGAAAACAATATCATTGATCCCTCAGTTAATATTGGGTACTAAGTTTTTCACTTTATTAATATTTTCTCAATATTAAATTAAATACATTTTTCCAATGTTATACGCACATTAAATATATTCCTAATATTATAATACAACATATAAATCAATCCCAAGAATGTTAACTCTTAGTTATGCACATCCATCTAGGTCCCCCTTGGTGCATCATAGACATAAGAATAAAATAAATAGTATGCAAGGTGTACAACACCTTATCCAAATACCATCAAGATAGACAACAAACTAAATAGAAAATGGCCTAGCTATTTTAATTTTGTCATTACATTTTTTACCCACTCTTATGTATGTGTATATCTAAAATGAATGTGCATTTCAATGTATAGAGACATTCTAAACCAACTTGAAAGTGTATGTTTGTTTGTGTGTATCACACAGGTTATTGTGTTTATAAAAGCATACATAAATCTTTTTGTATTGTTTTTAATATGATTGCTCCATTGAAATGTATGTAAATTAGTGAAAAATATATGTAATGATTAGCTCTTGCTTCAATGTATATATAAAATAAATGTAAAGAGAAGGGATTGAAAAAAATAATAATATGCAAAGATACTTAAAAAATTAGTCCACTAAATGTGGTATCAAGTGATGTGGTTTTGTTACATGTAACCATTCACAATAAAACTAAAAGGAAGCAATGGTTGGAAATTGCACAAAAATTTGAGGGGAGATATGTGCAAAACAGTTAATAGCATTGTAAAGAAAGTCTATCGCAACTAGCATTTTGCAGATTTTTGGTATGAGGCATTGATAAAAATAATGCCCAAATGATTCACCTCAAAAGAGCTTCACCTTACTCTCGATAGCTTCCTTTTTAATCAATAAGAAAGGCCCCTTCCTCGTATTAGAGCAACTTTAAATTTTTGTTCTCTCTGTGATACACGGTTGAAATTGTTGCTCATGTTTAGGCTAATTGAGGAGTTCTTATTTTTCACTCCCTCTACTTCTTCTAGTTCCATTTTGACGGTTCATGCGATTAGTTGTTGATCTTCAGAAATTTCAAGCATTTCATGCATAATTTATGCTCCTTGATCACTATATATCATTTGTAATTCATATAGAATTGTCAATGTAAATGATTGAATTGCATTCATTTTGATCCTCTTTTTGTAAGTTTTGATTCTTTCTTTTATAGCTAGATCCTTGTGTAGATCTGCATTATGTTTACAAGTTAGCAAAATTTTACATGGTATCAGAGCTAGGTTGCTAGGAAGAAGAAGCATAAATATTTTTATTTGTAAGCAGATTTTTGTGAAGATTACCATCACGATGGAGGCATATATAAACCTTTGTGTCTAGATACATGCATGTTCCTCACCTGATTTTTTGCATGCTCCTTTCTTCCTAAGTTGAATCTTTGAAATTGTACATGCTTTGCATGATAATGATATGGGAAAATTCAGGGCTTAGTAAAAATTGAACTTATATAAAGTTTTATAGGGGGTTTCTGCTTAAAGCGTCTAGTGGAGGTTTCTTTTAATAATCGTCCTAAATAAACAAACTTAGAATATTAAAATTTGCTAAATCACCAAGCTCTGCACTTTTCCTCCAAAAGGTAGCTAAAAGTGTTCTTTTGTTATAAAGTCCTATCTACATGGGATTCCAATGTTGCAGCTTTGTTTACTCCTAGAGACTCTTTCTAGCAGGGTTCCTAACTACATGAGATTTCAGAGTTGCATCCTTCAGTGCTTCTAGACTTTCTTTCTAGCGAGACAATATTGAGCATTGGATAAACAATGACATCATACCATCCAGAGGACATCTTTGTAGTTCTTCAGCTTGGAGCATATTTATGCAGATTCATATCTTCATGTCTTCGGACAATCAGTTTCTATATTTAGAGACCGGTTGCCTGATTATTCATCCATTTGAGCAATGTTGATGAAGTGTACTCCCCTTAAAAACCCAAACACACAACAACAAAGGAGAAATAAACAGAAAATCCGAGAGAGGAAACACCTGCTTCTTATTATCTCAATGAAATGAAATTACAATATTCAGAAAATATCGTGCAATAGACACATGGGCATTCCCATTACAATAATCTGCAATCTGGAGCCATGATCTACACTATGGGAATTGTCCTCTATAACCCTCATTCACCCATTTATATAGCAGCTATAATCGCCTTAGGATGATTTGAAAGTGTAACTTTTACCCTTTTGGCGCCCAGCGGTTCATTGGTTCATTTTTTTTCTACCATGTGGAATTTTATCAAAACTTGAGTTATGGTGGCACAACTTCTGGGAACCATAACTTTTGACTCGGGCATTTAATTTGCTATTATAAGATATCATTGGAGAGCTCTCAAAGATCTATTTGCCAAGGCTTTGAACCCTTTTAGGGCCTCTAAGGTTTTCAATTTTGAATTTTAAGCTTCATTGGAGAAATTTCTCAGGACAAAAACTTTGATATCTTTCAAACCACTTAGGATTTTGAGGTGATTCTTTTGCCAATCATCTTATTTTTCAATTCCGCTTCTTTTGGACCAATTTTCATGTCTATACAACCAAAAATGAGCAAAACTCCTGAAAATGGTGCGTGACTATTTTTTGCTTCTACACAATTTATATAGTGTAGCCAACCTAATGGGTCCCACATAAAAAAGGAGAAATGACAAAACAAAGTAAAATATAACATTTCTCTTTTTTGGGTAATGCAAGATTGCCCCTACACCCTGGATGCTCCTGCATCAAATGCAGAATACGTACAATTGCATTTTTAGAGTATCCTGAAGGTACTCATGCAGTGGTTTCTATGACTCTGATATAATCTTGTTACAGTGTGGATTAATTTGAAGTTCTTCATTTGGAGTTGCAACTTTCTTCTATAGTTTGAGTAAATGGTTAGGAGTTTTTCTTGATCGGGTTTTCTGCATTCCTTTTTGTAATTGGGTTCTTGATTAGGCTTTGTTGTCAGGTACCATATCTCTCCTTAGTTAGACTTAAGGGAGGGTGTTAGCGCAACTTTAACTTTTTCTTCTCTCTATGATATACAATTGAAACTGTTGCTCACGTTTACGCTAGCCAAGGAGTTTTTATTTATAACTCCCTTTGCTTTTTCCAATTTTGTTTTGATGGTTCTATAAAGTGGAAAATCGGACCCTAGTGACTCCCCACCTAGGAGAGAGAAAGGAAGTCACTAGGATGATTTTCACTTGGAGAAAATTTACATTCAAAAGAGGGGCTTGAATCCATTAGATCCAAATCCAAGGGAACAAGGATGTGAATTCCAAGTGGATTGCAAGGGTTGAAGTGTGATTTACCCTCTTTTATAAATGAGAAAGTTGACTTGTTGACTATGTAGGAAAGAGAGATAAAATGAGTGAAATGAGGAGCTACCAGTTTTGGATTGTGTGGTAACTTCGGATCTAAGATATTTAGACTGATACGGATTTGCCCTGCAAATTTGGAGAAAAGTCGTCAGGACTGTGTTGAAAGTGCACACGGTCCTCCGCAAAATCCGTGAAACAAGGAGAGGTTCAAGGTGAAAATGTAGAGAGAAGTCTCAGTTTGGAAGGAAGATGTTGTCGCCAAGGTGAGGACCTCAAATGTGGTTAAAATTGCTAGGGTTGCAATTTTATGACACTACATTCATCCCCCACTTTAGCGGGAGTACGACAGTAAAGTAGAAGAAATAGAGATGAAGATAAGAGATGCAGAGTAATACCAAAAGGAGTATAAGACATCACTAATTGTGAGGAACAAAGCCCCCAATATTAGGATCTTAACTCACTCAAACATATGCAAGAGCACACAAAACAAAAAGGAACAAGATGCACAAAACAAAAACAAAGTGCAAAAGACACATGACAAAAACAAGATACACGACAAACCAACTAGCTGAGGAGACCTTGATACTCAGATGTCTCAACAACTAATCAGGACACAAATACCAATGCCATCACATAAACACAAGCGATCACATAAAAGAGAAAATCTAACATCATCACCCCTAGAACTATGTGATCCATGGAGAGAAGGAAATGGAAATCTAGCCCCTAGAGTCTGTCTGGGTGATCCATGTAAGGGAGGAGAATGAGAACACTGTTAGTTCTACCCAACCTCAAGCGTGTGTGTGTGCAAGTGAGGTTTGAAGCGCCTCATAGGAGTCTATGCCCGAGTACGCTACAACCTGTATAGAATGTATAGTACAAGTGTCAAGAAAGGTGTGACATCTCGCTCTAAGAGTTTGTGCTCTAGTTCCGAGAATAATCACCCTGCATAAGAGAAAAGTGGTGTCATCTCTCTCTAAGAATTTGTGCTCTGGTTCCGAGAATGACCCATTGTACAAGGAAAAAGTGATGACATCTTTCTCTAAGAGTCTATGCTCTGGTTCCAAGAATGACCCACTGTACCAGGAAAAAGTAGTGTCATCTTGCTCTAAGAGTCTGTGCTTTGGTTCCAAGAATGACCCACTGTACAAGGAAAAAGTGATGACATCTTGCTCTAAGAGGCTTCCCTCTAGTTCCAAGAATGTCCCACTGTACAATGCACGAGAGAAGTATAGAACAAAGGAGAGGTGTGGGTGCCCCCCCTCCTTAAGATGTCAACATAGGTTAATGTTGATATCTTAAGGAAAGTAGAAAAAGGATACCTACCTTCAGCACAAAGAAGATATACGTTATTCAACAATGTCATGAATCCAAGCAAGAGAGGGAATACTCTTCAAGAAAAGATGGGATAGTTGAAAATAGATATCTTACTGTAAGTGTAAAGGAGATCCTTGGAGGAGAAGAGATCTTTGTTCAAAAGACATCTACCCCCCAAGAGGAGTTGTCTTAGACAAATATAAAATCTTCTAGAACGAAGCGCAAAAGAGAACAAGAATTCAATCCTTCCTCCTATTGCTAGGTGAAAGGGATTCTTGATGAAAGATGACTCACTTTTAATCTGATGGGGATGGGTGAATTTATTATAGATGTACATAACCAAGTGTGAAAGAGGTTGTAGTCAAGGACTTACACCTCTTCTATAAGAGATAATCCTTGAGCAAACAACAACGTTTTCACACAAGGAATGACATCAAGTAATAAAACTCACACCATCCATAACATACGAAAGAGTGTATCCTTAGAGATAGAGATAGAGCGGGATCATTGCCCTCCAAGCTAAGGGACAATGAGAAGATCTTACACAATCTTCTAGAGAGAGATTAAACATAAGAAAATTCACAATTTACTTTCATGAATGCATGGAAGGAAAGACATTAGTATATGTAAAATGCATGACTCAATGATGGGGTTCACCTAGTTTGCTCAACACTTCACCTAGTTGGTGTTGCTCAATTCCACCAACTCACCAGGCCTAATTTCTCTCCAGGCCTCCAAGTCCTTCTCAGTCTCTTCTAGGGCTTGACTCTTTACCTTTCCAAGGTGTTTGCTTCAAGTGTTTTGGCTAGGAACCCTACCAATGCACAGTGCTTCCCATGTGCTCAATTATGGCTTCTTGGCTTCAAGTTGTCAAACTGACCTCCTACCATTGTGAGATGATGCAGAGGTGTGGAGGTGTCTTATTTCATGTTTTGAATGCATTTAGGGTCCATTTTAGGTTTTCCATCAATAGGTTTCTTACCGATTTCAAAATCTTGCCTAGAAAAGGGCTACAAGGAATTAGTCTAATTAGGCCTCCTAAAACCGGTTTTTTAGGACTTGAGTGAAAACGGTCCAAAAGACCCCCTAACAATTTTGGATTTCCTTCAATTATTCACCTAACCTCAATATTTTTTTTTGGTTTTAGCTTCTTGTTCCACCATTCAATGTGCTAACCCCAAAATGAGGGTTTTGGAGGGTTTCTAGGCCTTCTAGGTGGCAGTGACAGGTCAAGTTGGGGTTTGTGCAACAAATGAACTTTTCAAGGATCCTCCTTGCATTTGAAACTCTTTCCCAACACCTTGGAACCCTTCAAAAACTTATAAAGTGATTTGACATCCACCTCTACACTTGGCACTTCATTTTCACCTTATTTCCTCTAGCCAAGTTGCTTCTGGACTTGCCTAGAATAAGGTGTCAGTCATATCAAAGCTCTTATCCAGAACTTGCACCTGCATATGTACACTAAACAAATGGTTTCCCTCCATTTCCCAACAATTTGTGATGGCAACACGTGTGGAACTCATGGGGCAACCATATTTACAAGAAAACTGCTATATACAAGCCAAAATTGGTTGCTTGCAAACTAAAGCAAGAAAACACTAATGAACAGTATCTACAAAGATCTAAATTGAACCAAAAACACAATAACACACAAGATAAACTCAATCCATTTCTGGATCAATGGATTCTATCCATCTTTAAATATAAAATGAGTAAAATCAAGCCAAAACTCTGCCAACTAGTCTGAAAATGAGTAATTTCAGATTGTTAAGCTTGCAAAACACATTCACCAACCTTGGTAACCATGAAAGAGAGGGTTATTATATATTTCCCACATGTGCATTCATTCTAGGGCTTTTAACAATCCCTAACTCCATCGCTAACCATTTTAGGACAAAAGTTGTCATGACAACTTTTTGCAACTTTGCAATTTTTGCACTTTTGGTCTTTCCAACCTATAAGACCTATTCCAAGTCATCACAAATGACTTTTAAAACTTTCCTCATACTAATTTAACCCTCCCTAATGCCTGTACCAAGTTTTGACACTTTTGATCATCAAAAAAGGTCAATTACCTACTCAAACTCACTATTTACACAAAAATGCAAACCTAAGAAGTATGAACACAACCTAGGCCTAAATTGACTCAAAAATCTAACTCTTGGACCCTCTTGGAGTCCTTATTCACCACTGACTTGGCTAGGGTCAGTACAAGCCAAAATTGAAAAAACTAAACAATCTAAGTTCTAGGTGCTCCTGCACCACTCAAGAAGTGTTAATCTTCGAATAGGAAGAGAGAAAAAGCATCACATATTCCCCAAGGGGGATTAATCATAAAAACATACCATTGTAAGAAATGATAATCACATATGAAAAATGCAATCCCTAAAGGAAACAGTGATACATGAGACAAAAAGAAAGAAAGAGAAAGGAGTGAAAATCCTTGCCCCCCAAGTGAGGAGGACAAAGAGAAACATTACACATCTTCTAATGGTGAGTATTGGCAAGTGATATGCCTTCCTAATGGAACAAATCCTCACAAGGAAGGGATACATACTTCTCAAGAGATCATTCCATGCCAAGGGGCATATCCTACTTGCTAATAATCGAGACCATAAAAGAGGTAATTTTCCAAGAGAATGGAGAAAAGAGAAGAAGGGAACTACTCATTATAGAAACTATTCTTTAGCAAAGATGAAAACCCAAGAACAATTATATGCTCACATAGGAATGATTCTTATGCAATAAAAGAGATCTAATAATGTATAATGCACCAAGATAGAGATGAATATATATAAAGAATGAAGAGAAATGAATTTCATGTTGCTGCCCCCAAAGTATGTAAAGTTGAAACAACACCACCACAAATGATAAAAATCCCCCAACTAAGTTGACTATTTATGTGATAAGGGTGAGGAGCAACATGAAGAGAAAAGAAGCTCTAAGGCACTATTTTGATGTCAAGGAAGACAACTAGATCTATTGTAAGATAAATTTGTGCAAGATCATATTGCTTTTGAACAAATTTCTTAAATGCATAACATTTCCCAAGAGAATGTGAATGTGAATCATGAAAAATGCAATATTCAATACCTTTCACTGGCTTAAGATTCTTGTTTTTATTTTGAGGAGGAAAGGAAATGTTCCTATCATATTTCAATTTCTAATAAATTATTGCAACTAGTTTTTCAAGACAATAAATATCGTCTTGACATAAAGGAGAAGGATTGTTAGAAGAAGGATTATTATCCACAACTCTAATTTTGCCACTGTCTATGCTATCTTGAATAGATTTTTGAAAATCGGGGCAAACATCAGCATTATGGTCATGGGTTTGATGAAATGAACAATAAGGACATTTTGAAGAAGAAGCATTCTTGCGGGCTCTTTTGATTTATTGTCTTTTAACATAATTTTTAAAATTTTGGAGCCTAAGGAGTTCATCTATAGAAAGAGGAGCATCATTTCCTAGGCCTTTTGTAGTAGTTTGTGTAGGAGGGTTTATAGGGACACGAATTCCTTGCTCAAATTTCCCAATTCCCTGTCCTTTAAAACCTTGTTTTGTTATTATATGAAAGCCACGACTATAAGAATGTTGCAATTGACTAGATGGAGGAATAGGACCATGAATTTCTTTGAAATATGATGTGTAAGGGAGAAGAAAAGGATTTGTAGATGAAGAAGTATCATGTGAAATGACAATCTCCTTTCCTTTGTCAAGCTTATCCTTTGTGGGGGATTGGGGATGAACATCTTCATCATCTAGAAGCTCATTTTTAGTTATTTCTATGTGAGGGGAAAGATCATGAATAAAATGCATGACATCATCCTCCCTACATATACTTTGATGTTGAAGATAGGTCTTAGGAGAATAAGGAGGATCTAAAGATGTAAGAATGTTAATGTTTTGATTTTGCCCCCCTTGCTCAAGGGTATGTGTAGAAGAAGACGGGTCCTTGTCACTTTACAATGCTTACACTTGTTTAAAGAGTGCATTGGTTAAAGCATTAGGTCTCATCTCATCCACACAAGATACCCTAAGAGAGGTACAAGGGTTAGGATCTTTAGGTTTAGGATCTACAAAAGCTTTAAGATGATTAACATAGGAAATGCATTTTGTTAACAAAATCACCATAATGCAACAAAAATGATACATGAAAGCTCTGAGATCTAATTGAAAAGGAAATAATTTGGAAATCCTAACAACACAATATGACCAAGTGCTATGAATAAAGAGAAGTAATAGGAAATGAAAGAAACCCTTACCCGACACATGATTGTAGTAAATATATGTGAAAAACAATGTAATTATATGTGAAAGGGCAAGTAAATCCAATTTATTAATTGTCATTGAAAGTCTCTTAATTAAAATCTTAATTTGGTGGAAAAGAAGATCTAAAATTAGGACCTTTTTATGAAAATTAATTTAAAATTTAAATTTGATGAAATTTGAATTTGTGTTCAACCTTAGGAGGTGTTAAAATTAATAAAGTATGCCAATTTTCTAGATTTAAGCAAAAAAAATACAATCAATTCCGTCTACCGAAATTTCGAGAATAAAGCCAGGCACCATGTTGAAAGTGCACATGATCCGACCAACTTTTTTTGAAATTTTCAGGGATGATAGTTATTATGATTTTATTGCAGAATCCAAAAAAATAGCTGAATTGGAGATGTCTAGATTGGTCAAATTGGCAGTCAAAGGTTGATAATAAAATGATTTTAAAAATTAGGGTTTTGTTGTTTAACCACTGAATTTTCAAAATAAAAAGGCAAATTTGAATTGCAATTTTGAAATAAAAACCAGATCTGAAACAAGCAATTAAAATTTTGCATTTCACAAGCTTAATTTCCTCAAAATGAAATATTAGGGTTTTGATGCAATTAACCTCTAAAATCTGCAATTAGATCAAACTTGGAAATGAAAATTTGAAATTCAAATTGCACTTAATCAAATCTAATAATGAGAATTCAGAATTAATGTGTAAGACGTCAGGTTCACCAAAATGTAAAGTGGAAAATTGGACCCTAGTGACTCCCCACATAGGAGAGAGAAAGGAAGTCACTAGGATGATTTTCGCTTGGAGGAACATTACATTCAAAAGAGGGGCTTGAATCCACTAGATCCAAATCCAAGGGAAACAAGGATGTGAATTCCAAGTGGATTGCAAGGGTTGAAGTGTGATTTACCCTCTTTTGTAAATGAGAAAGTTGGCTTGAAGACTATGTAGGAAATAGAGATAAAATGAGTGAAATGAGGAGCTACCAGTTTTGGATCACGCTATAACTTTAGATCTGATATATTTAGACTGATACGAATTTGCCCTGCAAATTTGGAGAAAAGTCGTCGAGACTATGTTGAAAGTGCACACTGTCCTCCGCAAAATCCATGAAACAAAAAAGGTTCTTCCACCTCTTTAAATGTAGTCCAAATCTAAAAATACAGTTGTGCACCTGCAACCTTGTAGATCTGCAATTTGTTGATGATGGTTGCTTTTCTTCTTGAATGAAATCACAAGTGCTGCATGAAATGGCATGTAACATGACAAAACCCTAACACACACATATGCTTGCAAATGAATGTTATAAATGTTGCTCCAATGGATGAATTAAGAAGACACATGAAGAAGAAGACTTGATGGATGCTTGAAGAAGACCTTTCGCTTGAATTTCGCCTATCATATCTTTTCTTCTTCTTGCAAATGAGAAGACTAGTTCCCTTTTATACATGCCTCGAAGAATTAATTCATCTCACCCAAGGCCGACATCGGGGAAGTTTGGAATTCCGAAATACAGATAGGACTCAGGGGACCTATCTTGGGGTCACCCTAAGAGGGGGGGACAGGGGCGCCATGCCCCCGTCCTACCCTATCTTGGGGTCCAGACAGGGTCCTAAGGCCATCTTAAGGCTTAAACAAGGAGAGTTTCAAGGTGAAAATGCAGAGAGAAGTCTCAGTTGGGAACGAAGATGTTGTCACCAAGGTGAGGACCTCAAATGTGGTTAAAATTGTTAGGGTCACAATTTTATGACACTATAGGTTCATGTGATTACTTGTTGATCTTCAGAAATTTCATGTATTTCATGCATAATTTCTGCTCCTTGATCACTATATATCATTTTTAATTCATACAAATTTATCAATGTAAATGATTGAATTGTATTCATTTTTCTCTTTTTTTTTCACTATATATCATTTGTAATTCATATAGATTTGTCACTGTAAATGATTGAATTGCATTCATTTTGCTCTTATTTTTCCTCCTCTTTCTACAAGTTTTGTTTCTTTCTTTTCTAGCTAGATCCTTATGCCAATTTGTACTTTGTTTGCAAGTTCACAAAATTTTACACCTTGCAATTGTCCTTTTTTGCATAATCAAGTAAAGCTCTTGCAAAGCATCTCATGTGTAGATTTTATGAGGAATAATTACATGGCTCCTTAAAATGAAGTGACGCATGGTATCCCCACACGTCATTGTGAGAAAATATCAGTTCTAGCACCTTTTTGATACGCTTTAGCTGCAATAGGCCAAGTGTAGCATTGATGCTTATTCGAGGGGCATTCAAGTATTTTGCAGTTTTAGAGTTGTGTCATTGGCTAAGATTCCTAAAAGTTTGGGGTGGTCTCGTTGTTGAGGTAAGAAATAAGAAGACATGCGACACACCCAAACACATTTGAATAATAAAGAGCTCCCCGACATTTTTAAGGGTGTGATATTGGTCGATTTGAAAAGTGGACAAAGTTGGTAGCTTCCACCAGTGATAAGTAAAGGATAGATGGTACCATAACACACTAAAGGATGTGAATAACAGTTTGTCCTCTTGTTCTGATCATTTTAAGTGTTCTTTTTTAGGCCAATCGAATTGTCACCATGATGGAGCTGCACGCAAAAAAGTCTAAGAGGATTTTTTTGTTTCCTCAAAATCTTTGCTAGGGGAAAGGGAAAATCTATTTAAGCCTTCTTGACTCTTGTAATAGGTGTTCACTAATTTTTTTTAAAAAATATTGATAAGGGAGCAATAATAACCTTTAAAATTTCATCCTCCAGACCTTAGTATCCATTTTTGCAAAGGAAAGATTGAATCTATTAAATTATGCATAGATGACCTTTGTAATGTGTTTCTCCTTATCTAATGAAAGGAAGATGATGCTTTATAGCCTTTATTTTGGAACTATAAATTGTTAATCAATTTTTACAGTGTTAGCTATATCATTGGTTTTCAATGTTTTGGATCATGTTGTCACTCTTCCAAATCTATCCAAATATTTTTTGGATTAAAATTGTATTATGCTTCCATAAGCGTGAATTACTCTAAATATTTTGACATTTCATCATAGATTAGTTTTCTTTCATTTATTTTAGTTTTCTTTCTCTCCTTTTTCATCCCCATATCAAAGAGTTGGCTTCTAAAATCCTAGAGGTCTTTTGTGGATAAAAATTCAATCCCATGGTTGCAAGACTTCCTAAGGTTGTACTCTTAAGCATTAGCTCAAGAGATCAACAATTCTTTTCTAGCACACTTGATAGGACACAAATACTTCAATTCTTGATTAGAAGTAAGTTTATGAGTTAAGGCTTGTTACCAGGTCATCGATGGCACAAAATCCAGGACTATTACTGCCTCCATTAGTGAATGTAACCCGGTAGAGAGATATTAGGTCTAGCATATGATAGGTACTAGCACAACAACCCCAAGAAGTGTAAATGCAAATAGATGCTCTGGTAGCGCCAAGGAACTTTGTAGCACGAAATAGAAATAGCCCGCTAATTCCACCCACTCCTCCAACTGTGTGGGATCCCATTCCCACTAACACTCTCAAAGTGCTTCCCAAGTTTACAAGAGAAGATTTTAAGACATTAGCTGAGAATCTACAACATGTTGTAGATATATGTGCAGTGCATCATGTAACTAAGTATAATGCAGCCCTATGAGTACTCACTATATCTTTAAAGGGACAGGCCCTTGATTACGAGTCCTTACCTCTAATTTCAATTGGTACATGGGATCAATTCAGTGACAACTTCTTTGATAGATTTACTAAGAAAGGAGATAGATCATCTCTCCTTCAATAGCTAATCACCATCAAAAGAGCCCCACAAGAGGTCGTAACCAATTTCCACAAAACCTAACAAGGCATTCCAATAGCAGCCCAACCACCAACTGGGATGGCTATTATCTTTTACTTGAAAGCATTCAATTCTGACATAGTTGTAATATTCCAATCACTCGAGGGTTAAGCACTTCCTGATACATATGAATTAGTGATAAGAATTAAGAATAATTTGATAGATGTTTTGAAGCTCCCTTAGTCACCCATGCCTATGTTCCCAAAAATATCAATGTCACCACAAGAAGAGGACCAAAGTACTTCGAATGCACCTCCTTCCAACTCAAATAAGTGTGTAGGTCTCATCCTCTCTCGCAACATAAATGAACGACATGAAAATTTTCTTTTGAGATTTCTCCAATGAGATTATTAATATGAAAAGGCAATAGGCCATGCCTTTAAATCCCCCTTATTAGAATTACCAAGGTAGAAGACCTTCGTACCAACATAAAAAATAGCAAGGAAGATAGAGGGTGAATCCTCGAGCTCAACCTTCAAACCAAGTTGTCTGAGTCCCAACCAGTACAAGCTTATTGACTTGGTGGTCACCACCACCTTGGAAACTTGTGACATGGCTTAACTGTTGTTGGTCCATTTTTTAACTTGGCCAAATTTAAACTTTTAGGTCCTAGTTCATAGTCGGCCTTTTTCAAGTTTTTAAGTTCTAGAGTTCCTAAAATGGTCAATTTTTTGATAGTTCTAGTGTTCCAAAAATTACCAATTTCCCGATAGTTCCAGTTTTCCAAAAATTCATGATTTCTCGACTTCCAAAAATGGTTGATTTCCTGATAGTTCTAGTGTTTCAAAAATTTCCGATTTCCCAATAGTTCCAGTGTTCCAAAAATTTCAAATTTCTCGACATCATTGGTTTACAAGTCCAAAAATGCATCTAAAAAAAGTTGCAAATTTCTTAAATCTAAAAGCAACCCACCTAATATTTTGGTCTCAAATGCCCCTACTTTTAATTTTTTGGCCATACAAGCTCATATGATATGTTATTTTGATATTTTCTCTATGGAGCATTTACAAAGGAAGTACCTCAATTTTGTGAGTTGTTCAAAAATGGTTAATAAACCCATGTTTTATTTTAATTATCATAACTGCTCACAAACTTTTATGGCCCCGGGATGCTCGGTCAACCCGCAGCAAATTTTCTCAAAAGTAGCTGCAGGAGAATTTAAAATTTTCTTAATTTATCTATAGTTTATGTACAATAATTTAAAACATTTTAAGATGTTTTAAATCATTTTGAGAGTATCAATTTCATGTGAACGTGAAAGGTTACTTCATTCTTTTAAAAAGAAGCAATTATAGAAACTGAAAAGGTTGATTGGAGAGTCTTTAAATATATAATTAATAGATTATGGAAAAGAGATTTTGATCCCCCTTATGCTTTGTCATATGAGTGAGACTCGATCAGAAGGAACCATTTTTGTTCTAGCTTTGTAATGGAGAGATGGCAATGTTTTTTTCTTTGGAAGCATAATCTTTATGTACAGATGTAGAGTCTTTGAAATCTTTCAATGTGTTAAGAAAATAAAGGAAATTTATGAGTCTTTGCATTACATCAAGTTTCCTTTTGATTGTCATATACTATGTGATCTTCAATCATTCTTGATATTTTTCATCTATCATATCAGATTGTGAGTGTGATTATTATGAGAACTTTGAGTTGGGAAGTAATCATATCATCTAAAGGGAATGGCTGCTCATTTTTCTTAATTATCTCTTGTGGGTGTTGAGTGAGTGAACTTTGTGTCATTTATCTCAAATTTCTTTTCTTTCTAAGTTTATAATCATATTTGTGTCATAGTTATGTGCAGTTGTTAGTTTGTCTTTCCTGCTTTCTTGTTAAAAGAATACCCCAGAAAATTAGAATTAGATTTTATGAGGGAGTTGTACCTCTAAAATTCAGAGGAAGATTGTTGATTCAATTAGCAATCTCTCCAACTGTTAGTTTCGTGTTTGTCTTTCATGCTGGGCATATTAAGTCTTTCTTATAATTATTTTGGGAAGACAAAATCTATTAACTAACAGATTTTTGACGACTGTACTGGGGAGGAAGGGGAAAGACCGGTAGACATTTAATGGTGCCTTCTCGGAAAAGAATGCTAGTGACTATGTTTGTTTAAGAAGATCTCAATAAAATGAATCGAGGCCAGACCAAACCAAGAAACCAATTCAGAAAAATATTTGTACCAACGATTGAAGAGATAAATGTTGAAGATGACCAAGAATTTCAATATCTGTGGAACGCTTTCAAAGAAAATATCTGTGAAGTTGAAAGGAAAAAGTCGAATCCCTCTGAAGATTACAACTCTATTGTTAAGGAATTTTATGTTGGAGTTAAGAAAATACAACACCATAGGAGCCCAAATGATCTCTGCAAGCTGAAAAACCTGTTACAAGGAGAAGCAAGGAAGCAAATCATAGAAGAAAGAAATACACAGAAAATATGCTCAAAAAGAGAGAGCTCAATATTTACAAAATGTGTAATGTAATAATCCTTCTTCTTGTTACAAAGAAAAGAAAGAACTTAACTTTTACTAGGTCAAGAAATCCTAAAAGGGAAAACCTAGGTTTGCACATAATAATTAATAAAATAATTAATTATTATGCACCTAAAGTTAGCTTAAGTGTAAAAGAGATAAAGGGAACTTAAATAATTAAACAAATATTGTTTAATTAATCAAGTAAATACCTGAATACTCTAACAATTTCATCACAGATATTATTATCTCAAGAACATCAAGCAAGGAATTTACTAGTTACATGATGCAGTAGAAAGATTAAAAGAGAAATAAAAAAGGCAAGAGTCGGTATCTTATAACTTTTTTCTTGGAGAATGAGATTCTATACCAGCATCGGTTGAGCCATCAGTGCCTTGGATTTAAAATCAACAACAAGAAAGAAGTTTTCATCATGTTGAAGATAAGAAACCCAAATTTTTTCCAACATGCATGCAGGTTGAGCCAAGTGAGCAATCATTAAGTTCCCCTAAAGAAGAGACACAGCCAGATGAACACAAAACTATCTTTATCCCAAATTAGTCCTTAGAAGGTTCAGACAATGACTTTCAATGTGGTATTGTGGGTGAAGATGGCCATATTACAGAAGTTGATGTGAATGCATTCACTTGTAACTCTGGCGACATTAAAAGAGGTATGAATGTACCATTATTAGATTCTCTTGATAAATGGGTTGAGGAAAAAAAAAATCGAAAAAGAAATGCATGCATGTAAAAATAGTTTGATTGAACCATCTCAAGGCATAAATAATTTATACTTTCAACCCGCTCGCTTTCTCAATGAAGATTTTCTTTGTGCAAAAGAAAAAGAAACAGTTCCTATCAAATTTGATCTTATGCTTTTAGAATATAACACCCAGGGGTCACAATTAGTAGCATGCACAAATTCTTTTTCAAATGACAGGTTGAAGGAAGAACCTTTGATTTTTGATGTTCCTCTTGTATGTCCAAATGAAATTATGGTTAATATTGCATGTAAAAAGAATGTTGAAGCGGTGATGAGAATAGAGAAACTTTGGGAAGATCTTGAGAATAAGATTACTTGGGGAAAACTCAATGCACTATACTTGCCAATAGAATTATGTGATCAATCAAAGATTAGGAATAATCCTCTTTTTGAATTATATGAAATCAGCTGATGAAAACTCGTTTTCTTCTCTTGCCAAAGATGAGATGGGAAAATATATTTTTTAGAATAGTTCTGAAAATGATTGTTTTGAAATCATGTTGCAAAGAGAGGAGAACCACTTGGATATTAAATCTGATATTTTTTACGAATGTAAACAAATGGAAAATGGTCATAGTGTTGGCATTTCAAATCAATACTTGAAGGCTTATGTTAATGATGGCTTACTGGAAAGTGAAATTGTTACATCGAGCTTCCAAACCATGGTTCATGAATTTTCAGTTAATGAAGAAGAAGATGGAGAGTTGGTGCTCGAAAAAGAAAAGTTGTCTAAATTGATTGCTGAAAAGGATAGCTTGTTTGCATTTTTGAACAATTCCTTTATGTCTAAAATAAAGCTTGAGGTTGTTGATTGTATCCAGGAGATATATGATGAAACATGGTTTTTCGGCTGCGAGCTGATACATAGGGGCTTCTTATATATGGTAAGTCATCATTTGACCTACGTGTTATTTCAATAGGTGTTGAAGGCTCAAACGATGTTGAGGGGGATATTGTTGACTTGGTGGTCGCACCTCCTTGGAGACTCGTGACATGGTTTAACTGACTCTCGTGGGTTGGGTTAAATTTGGCATTTGTATTGAGCATTGATAGTTCAAGCTTTTTGCGCAATGACAAATGATTCTAACAAAGCTATACTGCCAAATCAAAATAGAGATTTGGTTGTTGGCCAGAATAACTTGGCAAATGATTCCCATTCATGGTGTTTCCCATGCAATGACGCACAGATGCCCCAAAAGTACCTTAGGGATAATCTTCAACAAAAGATAGTATAGCAGTGAAGCCTAGGGATTGCACCTGATGCTAGTGCCTATGGATACTAGTCCAAGGGGTTGACAATGCTATCTTGATGGCCCGAGTGCAAGGCATGTCACAAGAGAAAGGAGGAATTTCTTCTGATCATGTGCTTCCCTCTTGGATGGAGTTGCAAATGCGATGTTTTCCAATGATGTTCCTGCATCAAAGGCTCTTCAAGTTTAGTTAGACTATTACACACATTTGAAATAGAAGCTGAATGAAATCCAAGAAAGTAATCTACAACCTAAAGTTACTTTTGGGAGAAATCTAGGACAACAAGGACAATACAAGGGTTGAAGCCCCTCCTGTGCCCCCAAAGAAAAAAAAATGCCAATTATTTAATGGATTCAACTATTATTTTGGCATGTAAACCAACCTTTGTAAACTGTCAAATGGATTGGTAAATAAGTTGGTATGTAATGTGAAAGATCATCATATTGTAATTTTTCTCTTTGTTGGATAATAGAAACGAAGTGGACAGTTATTTCTCTAATGGATGTAGCCCACATTAAATATTCATGTTATTGTGATTTGTTTTTTTTGCCTCTTATTTTACATTGAATTTTTTATTGTTTATTGCTCTAGTTTGCCTTAAACCCTAACAACTAGTATCAAAACCATGTATTTTAGTCATTTGGAAAGAAATTTCATATTTTAGTGGGAGCAATAGTAGAAGAAGGCAAGCTTAAGGTTGATAGGTTTAATGGTAAACTATTAGTTATGGAATATTATCTATATCATTTAAAGGATCTTTACTTACCGTTGGGTGGAAAAGCAAAGAAGTCAATTACTATGATAGATTTGCAATGGTAGATTCTCAGTAGGAAGGCACTAGGAACAAAATGGATGTGTATGACTACGTAAATGGATTTCAATATAGCAAAAGAAAAAAAATGATGGTCCTGATGCTAGAATTCAATGAATTGTATGAGAAACCCAAGGGATTAAATAAAGTATTTCTTATAAAAAAATTATTTAATATGAGTATGTGAGAAGGTGGATCTATTGCTAATCATTTGAATGATTTCAACATGGTCACTAGTCAGCTAAGTTCTATTAAAGTAACTTTTGATGATGATTTTAGGGGTCTCTTGATTGTGTGCTCATTGCCAAAAAGTTGGAATAGCTTGGTCATGGTTTTAAGTAATTTTTTCTTTGGTTCAAACACTTCAAAGTTTGATGATGTTATTGGTGTTATCCTTGGCAAAGAAATACGATGAAAAATCACAAGTGAGACATTAAGTAATGCTTTGACAGTTGAGAACGGGGAAAGATAGGGGGAAAGATAAAAGAGACCAACAAACCATGGGAAATCTAGGGCAGATCCAAATCTAGGGCAAGGTTCGAGTGTTGGCATTATGAGAAGAAAGGACATCTAAAGAAAAATTGTTGGTCTCGAAAGGGAAAACAAGGGGATGGACAAAAAGAAAATAATAAGGAAGCATATGTAGCAGGTGAAGTGATACAAGATGCTTTAATTATGTATTTAGATAATATTATTGATTCCCAAGTGTTAGATTTAGGGGTATTCATTTCATGTCACACCCCATAAGAAATATTTTCTAGACTATGTCTAGGGTGATTTTGACCAATTTATTTAGGTGATGATAAACCATCCAAAATTATTGGAAATGGAAACATACAGATAAAATTACCAAATGGAAATCAATGGTTTTTGAAAGAGGTCATACATGTTTATGATTTGAGAATAAATTTAATATCAACGAGACAATTGGGAAGTGAAGGTTGCACAATTACATTTATAGACAATTTGTGGAAGGTCACTAAAGGCCCATTGATAATAGAAAAATGGGAAAGGTAGGTACATTGTATTTATGTACTATTAATTTTGATTATTTTATTTCCTAAGCTTCCATAGGAACATTCAGATACAACATTATAGCATAATAGACTTGGGCACATGAGTGAGAAGGGGATGAAGATTCTCCATTCCAAGAATTTATTGTCAGGTTTGAAACATGTTGATTTAGATTTCTACGAAAATTGTGTTCATGGAAAACAGAAGGGAGTCAGATTTCCTAGAGTTGGGAAGGAAAATAAGAGTGAAAAGTTAGATCTTGTGCATTCAAATATATGGGGACCAGCTCAAGTATCATATCTTTGTGGCTCTTATTATTATGTGACTTTCATTGATGATGCAAATAGAAAAACTTGGGTTTACTTCATTCCTAGAACATATGATGCATTTGATACTTGTAAGAAAATAAAAGATTTGGTTGAGAATGAGATAGGAAATAATTGGAAGTGTCTCAGATCAAATAATGGAGGTGAATACTACAACAAAGAGTTTGATAGTTACTATTCATTACGTGGGATTGGTAAACAAAAAATAGTTCTAAGAAAACCATAGGAAAATGATGTGTCTAAAAGGATGAATAGAACAAACAATGATCATGAACGAAGTATGAGATTGCATGCAGGATTGCCATTACAATCTTGTGCAAATATTGCAAATAGTTGTTTAGTTAATAAATAAAATGCCTTCAAGTTCCTTAAATGGTGGCATTCTAGATGAGGCATGGACAAGTACAAAGGAAAACTACTCATTTTTTAAGACTTTTGATTGTGAATCATTTGTCTATATCGACATAAAATAAAATATAATCAAATCTTGAGGCAAAATCCAACAAGTGTTCTCTTATTGGATATGGAGTTAACGATTTGGGTAAATTGTTTATAGCATTATGAAAATAAAAATCATTAGGAGTGGAGATGTCATATTCAATGAGAAGGTCACGTATAAAGATTATTTGCAAGGAAAGAAATAGGAAAAGGGGCACACATAATACACTATGCTTGATGAAACCCAAAAAAATATAGTACCAATAGTGCCAAAAAATATTGAACAACCAAAACAACAATAGGTACCTCAAACTCCTGCAAGAAGATCTACCAAAATAAGTAGACCCAGTAAACGATACTCCCACTCATTATATTATGCATCATTGACTAATTTTGGTGAACCAAAAAGTTATGTAGATGAAATTCAGGTTGAAACTAGAAAAAAAATGGGAGCAAGGAATGAAAGAGGAGACGGATTCTTGATACAAAGCCAAACATAAGAATTAGTTGAATTTCCTTAATGTATAATAGCATTGCCAAATAAATGGGTTTACAAGCTAAAGGAAGAACATGGAGGCAAGAAAGGATGTAAGACGAGACTTGTGGTAAAAGGCTTTGTACAAAAAGGGGGTATTTATTTTGATTAAATATTTTCTCCTATTGTTGAAATGACTTCAATTTGAACTATTATAAGTCTTGTGGCTACATAAAACTTGCATCTTGAAAAATTAGATGTAAAGACAACTTTTCTCCATACGGATTTGGAAGAAGAGATTTATATACAAAAACCATAGGGATATGAGGTCAAAGGTAAGGTGGCTTAGTATGCAAGTTAAACAAGAGCTTGTATGGCCTCAAGCAAGCAACCCGACAATGGTATTTGAAATTTGATAGTTTTATGGTTGAACAAGGTTACAACATATGTCATCCTTATCATTTGTGTTTATTTTAATAGATTGGATAATTGTAGCTATATTATATTGTTATTATATGTTGATGGCATGCTTTTTATTGGATCTAATATGCAACATATAAATGAGCTTAAGAAAAATTAACAAAGGAAGGATTTGGGTGTAGCAAAATAAATCCTTGGTATGAGAATAACTAGAGATAGAAAGAATAACACATTAACATTGTCTCAAAGTGATTACATAAAAATATTGTTGAGAATATTTCAAATGCAGGATGCAAAACTAGTTAGTGCACCCTTACCCAGTCATTTTCAATTCACTAAGTATATGTGTCCCAAGACATAAGAGGATATGGAGTACATGTCCAATGTTCCATACTCTTCAATAGTTGGTGGCTTCATGTATGTCATGGTGTGTACATGAACAATCCTAGAAAAGAGAATTTGAATGCAATACAGTGGATTTATTGGTATTTGAGAGGTACTATTAGAGTCATTTTGTTTTGGAGGTTCTAAATCACTCTACAATAATATGTTGATTCAGATCTAGTATGAGATATTAATAACACAAGTAGAACAACATAGTATGTGTTTACCAGTAGTTGGAACAACACTTAGTTGGATTTTATGATTACAAAAGGTTGTTGCACTTTCCACAACATAAGAAAAGTATTTTATTGTTACCGAGGCTAGTAAGGAGATGGTTTAATTACAAAGGTTTATGGAGGAACTGGGCAAGAAGCAAGAGAATAGTAGGTTGTATAGTGATAGTTAGAGTGTCATCCATCTTGCAAATAACTAGAACCCTTCATTCTAAGATGAAACATGTACAACTCAGGTACATTTTCATACACTCGGTTTAAGAGGATGGACAATTGAACATGGTGAAGATACACACTAGCAACAATCCTAAGAAATATGTTAACCATGGCAATTACTCTAGAGAAGTTCATTTCTTGCTCAATTTCTATTGGCCTTCACCAGCCAAGTCTAGGTGCATAAATTCAGTGGGAGTTATAGGTGCAGTGGTGCTTGTCCAGGATTAGTCTCCAAGTGGGAGATTGTTTTGGTGTGGAGCCTGATCAATCTCCAAGTGGGAGATTGTTGGTATGTGGTTATTGATCATGTTGTTGGGCTTAAATATTGGTGACTTTTTCAACTTCCTTTTCTCCCCAAATCAATTAATAAGGGAGTGCAAGCAAGAAAATCCCCCGCTATGCCCCCGAAGCAAAAATTGCTCATTATTTAATAAAGCAATTGGCTATTATTTTTAAATGTAAAAAAAAAAATTTAAACCACCAAAAGGCTTGATAAATAAGTGATTGGGTAATGTGAAAGATCATCGTGTTGTAGTTTTTTCTTTGTTGGTAATAGAAAAGAAGTTGATGGTTGTTTCTCTAGTGGATGCAGCCCACATTAGGTGAACCACATTAAATGTTTGTGTTATTGTGATTTGTTAGTTTTGTCTCTCTTATTATGCATTATATTTGATATTGTTTATCGCTCTAGTCCGCCTTAAACACTAAAAAAGTTCTCTTCAATTTCAATCAAACTATTACATTCATTTGAAGAATAAGTTGAATGACAACCACGAACATAATTCGCAACCTAAAGTTACTTCTAGAATAAATCCAAGACAACAAGGACCAATTCTTCCATTCCAAAAAAATATTGAAGTAGATTTAAATAAAGGAAAAGGGCACATAGTTTAATCCCTTGAATCACTGAACATAGTGGAACAACCAAAGAAGGCTCCAACTAGGTCTATTTATGGGACATTTTAGCAATCCCCAAACAAAAATCATTGTTGCAAGAAGCCTTGGAAATCCTAGATCTAGTTTTAAAGGATAAAGGCATAGAATGTGGCGTAAAGAGATGGTTAAAGGTGCTCAAACCCAAGTGGTCATGACACTTGCAAATATAAAAGATGAAGAAGTAAGTCAAAACCTATGCCTTTCTTCTTTACTCTAACTGTGAGAAATAAGTTGTTGCATAATTTCATGATAGATTCTAGTGCAAGAACTACAGTAATGCCAAACAAAATTGTAAACTCGTTGCAATTAGAGTATGTACCTTTAGATAGGGGGTAATGCAATTACATGGGAAGAAGGTCCAATAAATAGGTGTTCTCAAAAAACATTCCCCTAAATTTATATTCTTGTTCTAGTATTACTGTACCATATGAGGTGGTGCTAATAGATATTCCTCCCATCTTTGAACCGTCTTTCCAAAGATTTTACTTCTAAAATTGGAGCTTATTTGTCCTTAGTTTGGTCCCATTTGATTAAAAGGACTTTAAATATGGTTTTAAAATGAAAGTGTTATTCAAACCACTATACTCAGAGTATATAGCTCATGATGTTATGATGAACTTTGAAGCTACACGCACATCATTTTCAAAAAATGAGATGTATTGTATAGAGATGCTTAAAGAAGATGGGGTAACTAGAAACAAATGCTAAAAAAAACAAGTTCTAATAAATGATTACAAAAAAGGAAGAAGATCAAAGTAAGAGCCCTAAAGATGAGTCTAATTTTTGAAATCTAAGTATTGATGGCGCAAATTGCAAGAATAGTTTAGGAGTTGGTATTCGTTCGATGTAGATTTATTTTTTAAGATTTAGGACCTGTACTTTTGGTACCTAACATTTGGCATTATTGTTAGGGATGAGAAAGTAAGAGTCTAATTTTGGAAACAAATTGTAGATTATGCAACCTTGGGGTCATTTCTTGTCACTGCTATAAGAAAAGTTAAGAAGAGTGGTGACTCTATTGTAAGATAAGCCCAAAAGAAACAACTAGACCTACAAGAATTAAAAAATGGAGAAAGGAAAATGATATAGAAGACAAAAATACCTTATGTGATTCAAACTAATATAAGGATGCAATAGACTAAGTAGAGGGATAAGAATCCAAGTATGTTATTTATGACTCAAAGTATTGAATTAGTGCGTACATCGGGTAGGGGAGATGTATCAAGGAAATAATATCAATACAACTTAGATGAATCAATTCAACTTAGATGAATCAATTAACAACAAGGTTAGAACTAATAGGAGAATTCTCAAGTAGGATTATAATGCACTCAGGAATGAAGCAAATATTACTATAAGAAATATAATTACACCCTAAGGATTACATATTGAGGTTGCCGATATGAATTTACCTTTATCTCCATCTCTAAGAAATCCAAACAAAAGTTTATGTCACAACTCTCCCACCTCATCTCATGAAACTGAATAGAAGTTGGAAACCCCTTTTTGAAATGTATATGCAACTACTTAGTCATAAATGAAATGAAGGGAAATGTGGTAGGTGAATATTTGATTTGATTGATCATCTAAAAGAAAGAAAAGGAGAAATTGAAGCTCAAATAGCTCTATAGAAATGTTAGCTTGCACAAAAGATCCCAATTACTAAATCAAAAGTGATATATTCAAAACATCAACAACAAAATAAATATGTAAACCTATACATTGCTCCTATAGTAAAACATTAGAACATTCCTAACTAGTAGGAAAGATGATAGATAAGTCATATGAAAGTGATGAAAATATAAGAGAACTCTAGGAGGATAACTTAAAAATATCCTCCAATGAGAAAAACCCTTACAAATAACATATATGGACAACTGAATTTATTTAGTGCACTGATTACCCAAACCCTATTCCAAATGAAATTAAGGAAGAACCTCATGATTTCAAGGTAACAATTAAGTGACATGTGAGGAGAATCTTGGGCACTTCAACAATATCACTAATGAGTGTGAAATTAAAGATGAAGATGTAATGATAAATTTGTTTGTGCAATCCCTAAATAAGTACAAAGGCATGGTATAATAGTCTCCCTAATATTAACATTGACAAATGGGAGGAGATCATAAGTTTTCAAGTTGTAATATGGTGCTAGAATTAATCTTTAATTTGAAGTGCGTTGTTCATGAACTCATGGCCATCAAAAAGGGATTAAAATAAATGATGATTGACTTTATAGCATATTCATTGTGTCAATGAAAAAGGTACCACAACAATTAAGGCCAAATGAATTTATGTTGCTTGTCTTGTACTGTGATAAATTTGATGCAAAAATTGGATATTGCCTTAGAGATAAGGATCCACAAACTCTTAGGGAAGCATAGTTGCTACCACCAACATTTAAATCAATATAGGGGTATCTACTAAAAACATTGGAAGAGTAGATGTCAATATAGCCTTGTAGAAAAGCCCTGACTAAACTTCTTACAATTGATGATAAACTAGACAATTTTATGGATGTTGTAAAGATCTAGAACATACAAAATTATGAGAAATGAAAAAAAACTACCACCTTTCAATGTTGCAACTCATTTCAATGAGGGATAGTGTTTGCACAATAGGTTGTATAATTATGACTATTCTAAAAGACCACAATATCATGATAGACACAATTTTATTGTTTAGAGAATTTCAAGTAACAGAGTAAACTATCCCATGATCATTTATGAAGAGACAATGTATATTTCTATGAAAATTCCCTATAGTGTAAAATTTGTTACCCTGTGATCCTAAAAATAATTTGGTTCCCCTAATTGAAAATAAAGAGAAAGAGTTCTGATAAGGATGAAAGTGCATGGTATTATGATTAAGTGATTGATCAATTAGATGCATTTGATAGTCACATAAGTAACAAGGAAGATGATTACTCTAATCATGAGATGTTGATTGTTTTTCAATATGGTCAAGATGTTCAAATAGGGCGATGTAGATTTCCACCATGATTTTGAGCATTGAAGGAAATGATGATGCAAATGTATCAAGAAAGAATGTCATCCAATAAAGATAAAGAATCGTTGTTGATATTACAATTGTGCATGTTCAAAGTGGATATCAATTAAGAAACAAGCATGTCCTTCTAAGAGGTGAGGAAAATGTTGCAGCACCAAAAGAAATGAATCTAATGCAAATAAAGATAAGAATGTTGTAGGGAATAAAACCAAGAATCATAATCCTGATGATGAGATAATTGAAAATACAAGAGACCAAATACAATAGCCAATGGTCAAGAGGAAATAAATTCCAAAAAATAATCAAGGTGTAGCATCTTTGCGAGTAAAAGATGCCTAAGAGGAGAATAATTATGTCATCAAAGTATGATACAATTTATCTCAATTTAAGCAAATATGCAATTAGAGACAAAAGAAAGAATAAAGAGGTAATGGTATTTTATCTTGTGATCTTGCAATGCATTTCATCCCTCAAGCTAGTGATATTCTATGGTACTTGTTTATACCTTGTAGACATGACATAAATACATATTTAAATTTAAATTTATGTGCCAATAATTGAACTATTTAAAATCCCTACACATAGGGATATGGTTGTGTCTTATTTTACTATTATGAAGAACACTAATCAATCTACTACAAACTCTGATTGTACTATTACTTCCTAAAATTGAGGAAATCACTAACATGTATTTATGAAACTCCTTATCCAACAACTAACCAATTGTTGATTCATTTTACACCACATTGTTAATTAATGGGTGGCTTTGACATAGCTACATGTTAGAGCCTAGTGCATAAAGCAATCTCATGCCTCTCTCGGTAATGAACCATTTAAGGTTGAAGGAGTCAAAGTCATATGGCAAGCACTTTCCCATGGATTCGCATGAGGTCAATTTTGTAGGTGTTGTTAACAATGTGGAATTCCAATTGGCTACATACCCAAAGAAGTTTTTTCTAATGGACATAATCATTGTTGACTATCTAGTCGAGTGAGGTATATTATTCATTAAATGGGTTGCCTCAATAGGTGGAAATATACAAATGGATGTGTCCTACGCTACTATTCCATTGCAAGGTGAAATTGTTAAGTTGCATAGAGAGAAGGTAAAAAATTAAAGATCAATATAAAACATCTGATGAAATACATTATATATCTACATACCCTAATCACTTCATTGGATATTGTGGTGAAGAGTCATAGTGCCACTAAACCTCTCTCATTCTGGCCCTATTGCCACTAATCACTTTTGCTTGGCTTGAATGTTACTCATGAACATGGAATCAACTGCACAAAGTCTTGGAGATTCAACACTTATTGCTTTGAAAATAACAAACTGTAGCGTCCTAAAATTGCGACACTTGCAATTTCGAATGCATTTCGGTCTTCACGATGGCGACGCAACACGCAACCTGAATGGAGACCCTGAAACTTGCTCACGACACTGAAAACTGCACTTTTCAAGCACCCTGGCCTGAACCTCCTTACACCCTGCTGTCCCGGGAGGTGGGACCAGAGCGCCCAGCGCCCTGGTCCTTCAGGACCAGGGCGCCCAGCGCCCTGGTCCCTGGGTCCTATTTTGGGCCTGGTCTCTTTTGGACTTCGGGTCTTTATGTTTGCAAATTGGAAATTATCTTTCCTGGTCGGCCTAAGGTCGGGAAAATCAGTCTATCAGCCCTAAATGACAAGTATATAAACTACATTTTCTCTCTCATTTTGGGTAGAAGATGAAAGTAAGAAGGACATATGTGTACAAACATTCAAGCATTCAAGCATTCAAGCAATTAATCATTCCAAGTCTCCATTCAAGGCTAAGTGTTGCATTTAAGACAAGGATTCAACCATTGAAGAGGAGATCACATACTACATACTACAACAACATACAACATCTATACCTTTGCACATAAGGATACAAACATCCTTACAACAAGGTATTAGTACTTGTTTTACATTACAGACATTTACATTTACAGCACTTGCTCATTTCTTGGTTAATTCCAAAACCGGGGTTTGACCTAAAGGCAAACCCCTAATCCCTAACCCCCCAATCGTCTTCGCTTTTCTGTGTGTAGGTTGCAGGTACGCGACTGAAATTGAAGATCTGGAATCCTTGTGCAGAGACGAACAGATCCCCCTTCGTTTCGCGGATTTTTCGGAGGACCGTGGCGCTCGGGCGCCATCGTCCCGACAACTTTCGCTCAAATTTGCAGGACAGCGCCGTATCGACATTTTACTGCTAATTCCAGGTCCGCAGCTTCATCCTATATCCCTATCTCAGTTTATAAGCGAATCTTTGTCACTTTCTATGCATTCCTAGCTTAATTCTTCTATCAACATTCTTTACAAAAGAGGGTAGCCTTGCTTTCTTAACCCTTGAAACACATTTAGCATCCAATCTTGCATTGCGTGGGATTGGATCTTGTGGGTTTCAACCCCTCTTTTGAATGTAAAGTCTCTCCCTTAAGTGAAAACCATCAACCCTAGTGAATCTCCCTTCTCTCTCCTTGGAGTTGGAAGAGGGGAGAGCAACGAAGGTTCGATCGCGATTTTCCGCTTTACATTTTGGTGAACCCGACGTGAACATCCTTTCTGATTATTCATAGTTAGATCTGAAAATTGGATTCCTTGATTACATTTCCATGTTTGATCTTTGGCAAAATTTTAGAGGTTAATTGCATAAAAACCCTAAATTTTCTTTTTAAGTAATTAAACTTGTGAAATGTTTAATTGTTAATGCTTGTTTCAGATCTGCCCTTCTATTACAAATTATCAATTCATATTTGCGCTTTAATTTTGAAAATTAAGTGGTTAAGTGTCAAAACCCTAATTTTTGAAACCCTCTTGATTCAACCTTTGTCCGACAATTTCACTGATCAAAACACCTCCAAATCGGCTGTAACTTTGGATTCCGGCATAAAATCACAATATCTTTCATCCCTGAAAATTTGGAAAAAAGTTGCGAGGACCGTGTGCACTCCGAGCGCCATCGTCCCCGACATTTTCTCCGAAATTTCGGGAGCTAGATCTTACTGTATTTTCCTGCTAAAATCCAGAATTTTGGCTGATTTTATCAAATCTAACACTTTCAAAATTACAGTCAAAGTTGGTCTAGGGATTGCTTGGATTAACGCTTCTAATCATTCAAAAATCATTGAAATTGAAATTTTGTGTCAAAATTGTGTTCTTACTGTCCTAAATCTGAAAAGTGTGTTATCATTCATTCGAAATTTCAGTGCTTTATTCAAATTCTTGCAATTTGTGACTTTTGAAATTAAATGCTTAATTACAACAACTTTAATTTCCGCTTTCAAAATTGAATTTTGCGTGAAATTGAGTCAACTTTTGAATTTCAAAACTTGCATTGCTTTCGGTATTCCCTCTAAAATCATAAAATTCAAAATTTCAGTTTCCCTCTCTTTTTCAAAATTCAAATTTTGCATTTTTCGACAATCTTGGTAGGGTTCAATTTCGAGATTGCAACTTTAATTTGGCCTATCTACAGATCGTAAAATCTCTCAATTTTTTCAGATTAGCTCTAAAATCATCATACCTTTCATCCCTGCAAATTTCGAAAAAAGTTGCAAGGACCGTGTTGCACTCCGAGCGCCACGATCCCGGACATTTTTTCCAAAATTTCGGGAGACTGTCGTGATTGCATTTAACAGCTTAAATCCAGAAGATTGGCTGATTTTACTGAAAATTGCTACCTTTAAATTCAAAATCTTCTCTCTCTTTCTAGTGCATGAGTTTTACAACAATAAGCCCTACTTACACTATTCCCGTTAGACGAAGCCGTAGAATTAAGTCTTTCCGAGGTTTAATTACCGAGGAGATGGAACCTAATTTGAATAGCCTTTTTAACGAGGACATGGGTAATTCCTCTAATCCTCCTAATGATGAAGAAGCTCTCCATGAGGTTTCTGAAGAACAACTTTCGAAATTGGATAACCAATTTGACGATTTTCGACAATGGATGTCTCAAGAATACCCTGATAGTCAAGCTCTTCCTTTAATTGAGGGTCTAAAACGTATGCTTCAAAGTGATAAGAATGGAATTGATATTTTGCGTGGTATTGCACACATTGTGGATTCGAATGTGATGCCTATGAAGAGTTGTGCTGAAAATTTGGGTTATACACAACCTCCTACTCAAGTCAATCATTCTATTCCTTTGATGACTTCTATTGCTAGCGTACCTACCTTTACATCAAACATAATGGCTACTTCTACACAAGACATTCCTCCTGTGATCACCAGTCATGGGGGCAACCCTTCTTCTTCAATTAACCCTCTTCCTTCATTTAATCCGACTTCTTCATTCATTCCTTCAATGAGTGTCCCTATTATATCTCCACAAATGAACATGACGCAAGGGGGCAATTCATTCAATCATTCCATTCCTCCTTGTAGTGTTCCTCCTGTCCAATCATCTCCTATGACTAATTATCATAGAGTCCCACCACCTTACTCTTTACCTTCTTTCAATAACATAACACCTCCATCTCAATCTAACACATCTAATATGAATTCTTCGACTGAAGCGACCATTAACAATCTTGCACAAACTGTCTCTTCTTTACAACAACAAATTGCCTCTATGAATCAATCTAAGTTTAGTGTGCCCACATTTGATGTTGCGAGCCTACTTTCTCTTGACATTGTTCGAGCTATCCCTCCTAAACATGTTGAAATCCCGCATTTGGAGCTTTATAATGGTAAAGGTGATCCTCTAACACATGTTAAGACTTTTCAAACAATATGTACTGATTTTGCTTATGACCAAAGGTTGCTTGCAAAATTGTTTACTAGAACATTAAGAGACAAAGCCCTACAATGGTATTGCTCGTTGCCTTCCTATTCTATTACTTCTTTCGAACAACTTGCAAATGCTTTCATTCAACAATTTCAAAACAATATAAGTCCTAAGGTTACTTTGATTGATTTAATGCATTGTAAACAAGGTGTTAAAGAAAAAGTGACTGATTTCATTGGTAGATATAAGCATTTGTATGCTCAAATTTCTTTTCCAGTGCCCGACAATGATATTCAAAGAATCTTTATTTCTAATTTACAAAAAGATATTCGAGACAAACTTTTGTTTTCTGAGTTTACTTCTTTCCAACAGTTGTGTGCCACTCTTCACAATTATCAACTGACTGTGAGTCAAATGGAACAATCACATCCTATGGCTCCGAGTGATAAGGGTGATAGCAGTCAACAACCATTTGGAAAGTTTAAACCGAACAGAGATTCCATCAAATTCAATGAAAACATCATCAACAACAATGTGAATGCAGCATCAGGTGTGCCTCCTATTTCTAAATTTTTCAGGAAAGAAAGAAAGTATACTCCTTTGAATGAATCATTGCATAGTATTATGAATAAGTTATTGGAACAAAATGTGCTTACTCTTCCTCCTGTACGACAAATTGATCCTGCAAAGATTACTTCACCTTATTTTGATAACAAAGCTTTTTGTCAATTTCATCGTCAACCTGGGCATGATACTGAAAAATGTTTTTCTTTAAAGGGTAAAATTCAAGATTTGATTGATAATAATACTATTTCTGTTTCTGGAGTGAATGATAAAGGCAATACATCTGTAGCTCCTCCTAATCAAAATCTTCAGATTTTCACTGATCCATTACCTTCTCATACCTCTAATGCAATTGAGGCTAATGATTCCTCTCTCTCATCTGATGGTCTTGTGTCTATGACTCCGAATGTGATAAGGATGAGAACATTCCTCCTCCTCACTCTTCGCAACTTCCTACTAAGACTAGACGAAATCGTTCGGCACGTGAACACCGACGAAAGCGTCATCTTAGGGCTCAAGTAGCCGCTTCTCAAACTTTACAATCTCCAAAGACACCTTCAACAAGCATTATTCCATTTTCTCCTCAGCCGACGATTGAGCCGAAATCTCCTAAACAAAAGATGCATGATGGTCTTGATCCTGTGCGAGTTAAAGATCCTCTTTTTATAAATCTTGATGATGATATAGATGAAAATGTTATTCATGATGAAAATGCTACTTCTCCTGTTCATTCTGATAGTGAATATGAACTTGTTGATATTGATAACCATTTATCTAATGAATTTTCTAAAGCACTTATCCTAGCTCCTAGACAAGAACAATGTGGCTCGGAACATGAACATAGCCCTTGTTTGGATCTTGTGATAGCTCCATCTGCTATGTTGGATGTTCCTCCTCTAGCGTGTTCCCTACCTTCCCGAAACATTGATCAGCAAGATCGGGGGGTAGATGACATGCTAGACTAGTTTCATTAGCATAGCAGATTCTCTCCCCCTCTCTTTTGTTACTTCTTCTATATGTTACTCTCATTCTTCTATTTGTTGTCCTTAGTGTTGTCTACTTGAGGACGATGCAAAGCATTGAGATCTCTTTTGGTCTCTCTCATGTTGACTCAAAAGACACATGTGTTCCCTTCTTCTAGGTGACCTTCCTTGATTGGGGAATGAAGAACAATTATGCATACATACATATGATATACATGAATTATCATACAGCATACTGACCCCGAGGAAAGCGAAGTCACCTCGTGCTTTGTGTTTTGTGTCTATTATCCTTGGGTTTATCTCACACTTGGGGGCTAAATCTTTGTGATAACGTGCTCCTTTCCTTTCTCATTTCTTATGTGTATCACTACGTTAAAACAATCACCCCCGTTGAGGCGTGTGCGATCGCTTTAACGTAGGGGGGCATACACCCTGTCTATCTCTTCAGGATACTTGAAAATTTCTTGGCGAACTTAGCTTTGCCTTGAAAATTTTTGGTATTTCTTTTACATGACTCATAGTGAGGGAACCTTACTACTGACAGTCATGGTTCTCCCTCGTGATCTTCCCTTTTACTTTGTCAATCGAAGTCGTAAGATCCTTAGTCCACTGGGGGCTTGGTGTGTCTTGCCTCCTTGACGTGGTGAAAGTCTTTCAATATTGTTTCCTTGTACTTTACCGGAAGTATGAGCATACATACTCCCGCTAAAGTGGGGGCTAAATGTAGCGTCCTAAAATTGCGACACTTGCAATTTCGACTGCATTTCGGTCTTCACGATGGCGACGCAACACGCAACCTGAATGGAGACCCTGAAACTTGCTCACGACACTGAAAACTGCACTTTTCAAGCACCCTGACCTGAACCTCCTTGCACCCTGCTGTCCCGGGAGGTGGGACCAGAGCGCCCAGCGCCCTGGTCCCCCAGGACCATGGCGCCCAGCGCCCTGGTCCTTGGGTCCTATTTTGGGCCCGGTCTCTTTTGGACTTCGGGTCTTTATGTTTGCAAATTGGAAATTATCTTTCCTGGTCGGCCTAAGGTCGGGAAAATCAGTCTATCAGCCCTAAATGACAAGTATATAAACTACATTTTCTCTCTCATTTTGGGTAGAAGATGAAAGTAAGAAGGACATATGTGTACAAACATTCAAGCATTCAAGCATTCAAGCAATTAATCATTCCAAGTCTCCATTCAAGGCTAAGTGTTGCATTCAAGACAAGGATTCAACCATTGAAGAGGAGATCACATACTACATACTACAACAACATACAACATCTATACCTTCGCACATAAGGATACAAACATCCTTACAACAAGGTATTAGTACTTGTTTTACATTACAGACATTTACATTTACAGCACTTGCTCATTTCTTGGTTAATTCCAAAAACCGGGGTTTGACCTAAAGGCAAACCCCTAATCCCTAACCCCCCAATCGTCTTCGCTTTTCTGTGTGTAGGTTGCAGGTACGCGGCTGAAATTGAAGATCTGGAATCCTTGTGCAGAGACGAATAGATCCCCCTTCGTTTCGCGGATTTTTCGGAGGACCGTGGCGCTCGGGCGCCATCGTCCCGACAACTTTCGCTCAAATTTGCAGGACAACGCCGTATCGACATTTTACTGCTAATTCCAGGTCCGCAGCTTCATCCTATATCCCTATCTCAGTTTATAAGCGAATCTTTGTCACTTTCTATGCATTCCTAGCTTAATTCTTCTATCAACATTCTTTACAAAAGAGGGTAGCCTTGCTTTCTTAACCCTTGAAACACATTTAGCATCTAATCTTGCATTGCGTGGGATTGGATCTTGTGGGTTTCAACCCCTCTTTTGAATGTAAAGTCTCTCCCTTAAGTGAAAACCATCAACCCTAGTGAATCTCCCTTCTCTCTCCTTGGAGTTGGAAGAGGGGAGAGCAACTAGGGTTCGATCGCGATTTTCCGCTTTACACAAACATATATGCAACTAACAATATATTGAATTTGATTCCATCTTAGTGTTAGTTTGGTTTTGAGGTCCTAACAAGACTTAATATACCTAACAATATCGTAACTAACATTTATTTAATGATAACCAATAGATATACAAAAAAATTAATTGCATGAATGCATTTGATAGCCAAAAAAATTGATTGACCTTTCATAGTTAAAGTTGGTCAAGGAAAAGAGATGCTAATAGGAAATGAAGTGGTGTAATTAAGATTAACCAAATTCCCAAATGGATAGTTTAACTATAACAGGTGGTTGAGAGCAAGTCAAATGATAGATGAAAATAAAGTAGGTCTAAACTTCAATATAGAACTTGAACTTAAAATGGTTTGCATTGATAGGAAATTAAAGCCAACTAAGAAGAGAATGTTGATAACATTATTGAAGACATTTAGAAAGAGTTTTTTCTTGGACATATGATTTGTTGGAAGCATATAGAGAAGACCTCTTCCAACATACAATTCCTCTACAATCGGATGCAAAACCATTTCACCAAAAGTAGCGATCTATCAAAAAATCAAATCAAACCCACCCTTGGCCCAAGTTGTGAAAGGGCCCGAAGCTAAAATAATTGGATATCATCAAACCAATTAAGCACTTAGAATGAGTCTCAAACCTAGGCTTAGATATAAAGAAGAATGGAGATTTTAGAAATTGAGATTTTAAAGTCTCTCAAGGATAACTATCATCTCCCAAATATGGATCATTTGTTGTCTAAATTATTGTATGTGATGTACAACTTCTCAAGATATAAGCAAGTTGTAGTCAAGGAGTTTGAACAACACGAGATTGTGTTTACAACACCTTGGGGCATATATATGTGTACGTGAGAATATCATTTGGACTTGAGTATGCAAGGTTGAATTTTCAATGAGTTGTGGATGTTACCTTTTTTGGTCCAATAGATGAAATAATGGTGGTGTTACCTGACAGCTTATTCTAAGGAAAGAATGGATCATTACAAACATTCGAATCAAATATTCCAAAGATGGCTAGAATATGGGATTTCCTTAAATCCAAAAAAATGTGTATTTGGCATGGAAGAAGGAAAATTGTTTGAACACATGTCTAACAACAGAATAAGGATATATGTAAAATCAATTGATCTTATTTCTAAGCCCAAAACTATTAAGGATGTCCAAATCTTCTTTGAGAAAAATGATTTCTTGAGGCAATTCATGCCAAACTTCATCAAGAATACTAAGGTGATTTCCAACATGACAAAAATGTGCCATGGAATTACTTAGACATATGAACCAACTAAAGCATTCATGGGAATCAAGAAAGACCTTGATGAAGTGTTGGTTTTGGTAAGCTTGAATTATTTTAAAATGTTATATATGTTCACATTTTCTTCATTACATACTATCATTATTGTATTGCTCCAAAAGAACAAGGATGGGTATCAAAAACCCATCACATTCTTTAGTAAATTATTGAAGGGGTGGAGATGAAGTACTCAATGATGGAAATTCACACATATGCCCTAGTCAAAGTTATCAAAATTTGTAGGTCGTGGTTGATTGGCGCAAAGATAATTGCATACATGTCACGCACAATATTTAATTATGTACTCAATTAGAAAGTTGCCTCAATCAAAAGATGCAAATGAATCAATAGGATCTAAGAATATGATATTGAGGTACAAACAATCAAGCTAGTTAGAGGTCAAGGTTTAGCCAAGTTAATGACTAGTGTCAACATAAAAACAGATGTAAATGAAAATAGTGCTTATTGCACATCCATCAATTGCCCATTAGAGAATGATCTTTGGTATAAGGGCATTGTCGTTTATTTGTTAAACATGAAATGGCCTATTGGAATGAGTGAACTCCAACAAAAAATCATGAAATTGCAATTTCAAAAATATGCATTGATCCATGACAACTTAATGTGGAGGACTACTACCCAAATGCTTAAACCAAGAACAATCCAGCAAACTAATTGATGAATACCATCAAGACCTATGTGGGGGAAAATGAATGAACAACAAAAAATCATAAAATGCAATCCCAAAAATGTGTTGATCCATGACTACTTAATGTGGAGAGATCCAATTAAATTACTTCTCAAATTCTTAAACCAAGAGCAATCCAACAAACTAATTGATGAATGCCATCAAGACAATATTTGTTGGCAATTGACACTCAATTGGTTGGTTTCACTATGTTGTCATTGATGGCAACATGGTTTCTTGTTCCGGCTTCATGTTTTGGTTCAGTTGTGTACCGGCAGGCACTTCACCGACACCGACACCGACAGGTTGAAAGGATTTATTTGGTTACCGGTAATGCAGGCCAACATGGTTTAGAATAAGGTTATCGGTATTGAAGGCCGACATCTTCTGGATCCGGCATCAGCAATTGTTTTTGATATTCATGTATTTATGTTATCTAGCCGACATGTATATTGATATTGTAATTATCTTTGTAAGCCGACATAAGGCATGATAAATTGTATAGGGTATATAGGTCAGTTGGATTAGATTATTTTGATATGTGGATGATATCATGTGAATATGTATTAGGGAGGAAATACTGAAGGAGATGCGAAATATCTGAGAGAGATTATGTATGTGAGGATATTTTTGTAAAGGGGTATTCCGGTAAAAGGTTTAGGGTTTTAGACCAAAACAAACAGAGCTTAACCGGAACTGTATTCTGGCATAGAAGATGCTATCTTAGCAGATCACTCATTTCTCCGTATTGTAGTCTAGATTTATATGTAGTTAGTGAGGCTCCTTTTGTGATTGAGCAGTGTGCTCTAGGCTGTAAGCCTTCCTGCAAGTGCAAACCCCTCTATTTTGTAATATCTCTTCATATGGCCAGTAGATTGATATTGTGGGTCACAAATCCCACCATGGTTTTTCCTCTTTGAGGTTTTCTACGTATAACTCTGTGTGTTATGGTATTCATTTATGTGATTGGCTTATTGGTTGTTTTACTTCTTTCAATTCTATATGTACTGGTATACTGGTTGGTGAATGCATGTTTTAATAAGGTTAAAATTGATCATACCGGTAGAAAACTGATTCACCCCCTCTCCCCCCCTCTCAGTGTTCTTGGATTCCAACAATATTTAGGTGGCCTACCCTATTCAAAGATTTAATTGAAAGAGTAAGGAGATGTGATGCCTATCAAAACTTGGTAAATTAAAATTTGTCAGTTCTCTTCCTTTTCTAATTGTGACAATAGCAATTTCGAATCAATTTCACAAGGAGGATACAAGAAAAAATTAGCAGTGAATATAAATGTACTCTAACGACAATTGATTACTTCACCAAATGGATCAATGTAGTTCCCATCTACAAAGTTACATCAAAGGTGGTAATTGATTTTCTATTGAACAACATCATAATCAAATCAAGCATGCTTACAAAAATCACTATTGGTAATGTTGTACTTTCGTATGACTATCCAAAATCACATGCTCCTTTGCATGTTGAGAAGGCCATTTATGGCCAAATTTGATCCAACCACCATCTAAAAAGAGCTTTTCTCACCCAAAAACATATTCATCATTTGGGCATGGATTTGCATGCAATTTTAATCAATTAAGTAAAAACAATACAAGGTACAATTAATGGGCCGATATGGCCTTACAATTACCAAATAATTTCCAAATGTCTTGAACAATTGTTGTCTTCACAAGCATGCATAAATGATAAGGAATGTGATAACAATTTTCTTACAATCTAACAGTCTTTGTGGATCTTGGATGTTTTTTATATGCCAGCATTAGAAAATTAACAATGAGAGTAAAAGAAACCTCTACAACACTAAACAATCTCCTTACCTCTTAGACTTATAATTACTCAAGCTAAAGATCAATAATATTGAGTTCCTTGCTAGTTACATGTGTTGGTCATTTGCAAGTTTCTACAAAACCAAAGTGCAAAATACTCTCAAGGTTTCAACATTTACCAATGTATTCACCATTAGAGTAATTCTATAAGTTGCAAAGAGGTGGTCAATAAAGCAAATAGATATGATCCCATCTTCTTAGCCAATTGTTGGTATTTTAGAGGGTTTTCATTTTTAAAGATGGAAAGAACCTTCTTATTTTTACAATTTCTTTCATCGCAATAGTTGATGTAATTGTAACGATCATTTAATGTCATTTTAAAGGGTTTACATATTTACGGGTGTAAAAAACCCTTTTGTTTATAAATTTGTGCTTCACCTTAGTTGCTTGTTTGACTAAAACAAAACTTCAATTAATGTTGCAACACTACAATATGTAATAAAGTATTGTTTCTAATAATCTCTTTATTATTATAGATTAATACTTGTGAGTTTAGAGAAGAATCATAAATAGAAATAATAGTTATGCATCATACCTCTATTATTTTCATCTGTTGTTTTCTAACTGTAATGGTTGAATTCAACTTTATGACCCAATAAAGCACCAATCAATCATGAGAATCTTGAGCCTCAAAACATTAACAATCAACAAAATCAATTAGCAGCAGAAAGAATTATACTTGTTTATAGTTTAATAATGCATACCACAAACATCAGAAATAACGCAAAACTACTAAAATTCCTATGAACGATTACTAGAATGTTGTACTTTAGATGTTCATAAAATGTCATACAAATTCATCACAAAGGATTATAAAAATGTCACTAGCTATTAAAATAGCTACATAAGAGGCCTTATGGAACTAAGACCAACCTTACTCTAATGACAAATAGATCTTGTATCTAAATATAATTAATTTATTTTATATATTATACATTTTAATTGATTTATAAAACCTCGCCTCTATAAACAACCACCTTTAACCATCCAGAACCTATTGGTAAACCCTTGTATCATCTTCTTGAAGACTCTTTCCCTTCAACTTGAGAGTTTCTTTGACCCTTGTATCATCTTCTTGAAAACTCTTACCCTTCAACTTGAGAGATTCTTTGATTCTCTTGAAGACTCTTGCCCTTCAACTTGAGAGTTTCTTTGATCTTCTTGAAGACTCTTGCCCTTCAACCACCTTTAAACAACCACCTTTAACCATCCTAAATCTATTGGTAAATCCTTGTATTATCTTCTTGAAGACTCATCCTTGTATTATCTTCTTGAAGACTCTTGCCCTACGACTTGAGAGTTTCTTTCTTTGATCTTCTTGAAGACATGCCCACTCCCCTTCAGCGGGCAGTGTTTCAAGATTTAGGCCCGCTATTTTGGAGCCTGGTAGAGACCGCTAAGGTTCAGAAGAAAGAACTAATGTAGAAGGGCAATAAATTCTTCTTTTTTTTAATGGCTTTTTTCGGAAAACATTACAAGTAATGCACCAATTTATAAAAGTTAAAACAAGATCATTGAGCTTTTTTTCATTTGTGTACTTTTTATAGATGATTATGTATTTTGACATGAACAATGTTACAAGACCAAAAATATCAGACCAAAAATATAGCAATTGCTAAAATTTGGAACTCTAATTTCCAACTATGATACATACGATTGGTTGAGAACGCTAAAAATATAGACATTAGATCACAAAAAAATTAGTAAACGTAGCTTATAATCAAGACATAACGTATTCAATGGCCTCCAGTACAAGCTGAGCAATTTTATCATATTTTATTTTATTTTATTTTTTTTATGGCTGTTGTATCGCAAGAGACCATACACTTAAAAAGCTTTTCATTCCCGACTTTACACTTGATTGCACAAAATCAGAGCTAACTTGATATTGCGTTTCTTTTAAGGCAAAATTCAAATTTATCTATCAATCATATTGTATTAATCACACTAAATTGAAAGCAGGCACTTACGACCTCCTTCAAGCAGCTTATCCCATAGATTTTGCACTCGACCATCTCCTGATCTACTGATTTATGTAAGGCTCCACCTACATGAAAGTCTACCATGCACCACAGCATAAAGAGGCCAAACCAATTATCAATGGAAAACACAAGAAGCTAGAATACCCACTCAGATGGAAGGAACACAAACAAATTGTTTTTTATTTCAATTAACAACTTGGCAATCTGGTATGAAGCAAAAACATAAAATGACTAGTGCCTTAAAAAAACCAAACTTGAGGTATCACATAAATGCAGAATAGGATAGAAAATACCAAAACATCATTAATTTGTGAAATCTAAAATACAAAAAACCACAGCGGCAAATGGTTTACATATTCAAGCGGTGTATACATGGATAACAAACACATAATACAGGAAATATGTAGCCAATTCTGGCATGAAACTAAGCTTACGGATTGATGGCCAATCAGTCCTAGCACACAAAAATCTTACATATCTCAATTTGTATTACACAAATCTAAGCAAATAGTAGTGGTCAAACAACAAATCACACTAGCTGTTCAATAAACATCTTCACACAAGATCTAGTTAATCATAACTCGCATTTAAGAACTTCAACAACTCATTCCTGTTAGTCTCTGCCAGCTTGTCCTCCTTGGTTTTCTCAATCTTCATAAGAATCTGCATAAAGTCAACATGACAGAAATTCAAGTGATAGAGCTGAGCTGAGACCCCAATTGCTTTTTTAAACCTATGAAGCCTATTCAGATATTATTTTTTAAGTAACTACATTTGGCAACACCTGATAGTAATATCGTGTTAAATCACGCTGTCAACTAATTCAAAATAAAAAGCCAAGATGGACATCATAATGCAAATGTTGTATTAAGGTAAGAGTAATAATGCAATGTTATATACCTTTTTACCAGAGACAACACTGCGCCTTACACCATCTTCTTTATCCCGCCCAAGAAACTGAAACACATTTAAGATCAGAAAAATATAAGGTGTCTGCTGTTAGAAATTAAAATAGCTTCCAGGGAGAAGAACGGAACGCTAGAAAGAAAGAATGCAACTGCCCACTGAGTACAATATCACTACCAGAGTTTGTAACGAGCATTCTAAATCCCTATTACAAACCTTTGAAAGCTGCACTGGACCATTACTCTCTTTTTCCAGCTTCTATATTTAGCTCCCAGTCACCACACAAGCCCCACCAAACATAGGTGATGAGAATCAAGTAGTATCAGAACACAGCAATTAAGAGTTGACAAACCAAGAAGCATCCATTAAACAAGTTGCCGACCCCAGCTCCAATGTCAGAAGAGCCAATCCATATAAAGGCACCAAACCATATCAGCACCTTTAAAGTAATGCATTTAACTTGATTGGTTCCAAGCCAACTTAAAAGAAACAAAATCTTAATCATTGCTGCATATTAAACGTATCAGGCTAAACTGTATAATAGAAAGAAGCTTACCTCTCTTGACTTATGCTTATGATGTCTGTGCCTATGGCCTTTACCCTTTAACTTGTCTTTGGTCTGCATCAGATAAGGCAATATATTAAATATGCAATGCACGCAGAACAAGCAACAAGTACATATCTAAAATAGGAGATAACATTATGAAAACATTACCTTTCTTGGCTTGTCTCTTCGTTTATGTTTCCTTGGCCGGTCAGATGCTTCTGAATCACTGTCACTGCTTGAACTCTCGTCCCTGTTAACTAGTATACATACAGCAGCCTTAAAAACTCCAATAAATAAAATGGACAAAATGAACTATTTATTCTATTAATTTGCTCATCTTTTAACCGATAGCTTGCATGCTGTGTACCCTACTGTACCTGCTGTAAGAAAACAACATAACAGGACCAAACACTTCAAAACTATATACATAACACAAATCTCATCTATTAAACCTTATAGTCACAAGCTTTGACCTATATTACCAGCAATGCCAGGAATCAAAATCAGTATGGGATCAAGTGGGAGCAGAAGCAAGGATGACACTTCAAAACCATATACGTAAGAAAACAAATCTCATACATTAAAGCCCATAATCACAGGTTTGACCCATGTTACCCTGAGTTTCCAAGATGGGGACGGCAGGGGACAGGGGTGCACGTTTCTGGGACAGTGATTATTTTTGTCAATTTTGGGGACAGCTAGTGGACGACGAAGGGGATGGCTATATAAAAATAGGGCAAATTAAAACATATAGGGAAATTTAAAATATTCATATGAAAACATGCACATATACATTGTAGAACCTTAACATATAAGAACCAGCAGAGTTCTTATGGCAAATTTATGTTAAATTAAGAGTCACAGTCAAATTGCTTATAGAATTCATTGTCAAAATTCACTGTCTATATGCAGAATTTATGGGGATGTCCCCTAGGAGTCCCCTGTCCCCAGGGACGGGAACGCCTGAAAAAAATACCAGAGATGCGTCCCTGGGTAACATAGGCTTATCACTTATCAGCAATGCCAGGATGCCAGGAATCAAAACCAGTAAGGGGCCAAGTGGGAGTAGAAGCAAGGATGAGATGGACACGGTATGCCACTGGTGACCCGAGCACCCTGAGGGTACATCTACCAAAAATGGCAAGAATCAACGATGGTACAAGACCAAATATGAGCAAGAGCGGGAGGAAGAATAGGATTGATAGGGTATGCCCCTGCCACCTTGAGCACACTGTGACCGGCAAGGACATACCTTGGCCATCCTATGACGTGTATGGGCACTCCATACACGGCCAAAGCTCTGTATAGGATTGAGCAAACAAAATGGCAAGAATCAAAGATAGGATAAGACCAAACATGAGCAAGAGCAGGAGCAAGAATAGGATTGATAGAGTACGCCCCTGCAACCTTGAGTACTTATGACTGGCAAGGACATACCTTGGCCGTCCTATGACATGTATGGGCACTCCCATACACAGCCAAAGCCTTACCCACCATTTTCACTTTTTAAGCCTACAAAACCCTAAAATGTGAATGACAACCCTAAAAGTGACCAATATTCATTTCACAAAGCATCAAAACAACATTGACATGTTTGCATTTGTGACACTAGCTAGATTTTTTGAATGGTCAAGGATTGCAAAGGTGTCAAAGACATTTGGTAGAAGCTACAAGAAGAAACTAACTTACACAATGCAGATTTATCAATCAAAAGTAAGTATTTTGTGAGATGCTTTCCAGTTTTTGAAGAATTTTTTAAAAGTTTTTTCCAAAAAAAAAAATGTATATTTTAATTGTTTTTTTTTTGTTATGTTCATATGTATTGTAAGGATTACATTTTCAATTTTTAAATTTTTTTCTTATAACAGCAATCTACAGAAATGGCTACTGGTTCAAGTATAGTGGCCCCAAACACAAGTAGACACTTCAAATATGATCAAGCATCACATCTATAGAAATATGTTACTTCGACTAAAAAACTTCCAAGAGGTGGGGCTTCTCTTAGGTGTTGGTATATGAGCTCGTATAGAAAAGTGAAAGCTCACATCTATGCTATGACCATCCTAGGAATTAGAGTTTGTCGAGGGGCAAACAAGAAGGGGCTGCCAAAAGAACACATTATGGCATATATTAGGGAACAAGATGAAGTTAATGTGAAGGAGAGAACAAAATCAAAACTAAGATCTCATCATCTAGCAAAGAAAGAACCAAGGAAGCCACCTGCAGTGTCTTCTTCAATAGTGGCTGCCCCACATCCTTTCTTGGAGACACCATCTACCCAAGAAACCCTTCTATTTCTTCCTATAAATGAGGCCCCCTGAAAAATGCATCTCAAAATGAGGTTAGGGGAAATACAACTAAACACATTGCACATTGCATTTAGGCCAGTGGTCTTCCTTTCACCCTAATGAAATCACCATTTTGGCAAGAAATAGTTCCAAAAATCAGTCAAACACCCTCTGGTTACACAAGCCCTAGGTATGAGAAAGTGCACACCACCTTATTGGCAAAAAAAAAATGTAAATCATAGAAACGTAACCAAGACCTATTAGTGATTCATGGGTTGAGATAAGAGTATCCATCATATTTTAAGGATGGAGAGATTGTAAAAGCTTACCTTTAATAAATGTTATTGCAATGTCCCCAAAAGGGCCAATGTTTTTAAAGGCATTGATTGTAAGGAGCAAGTGAAAGATGAAAACTTCAATTCCAAGATCCTCATAAAGTCCATTGAGATGATGGGTGCTAAGAAAGTTGTCCGAGTCATAACGGATAATACAAAAAATTGCAAGATGATAAGTGATTTAATTGAAATAAGATATGAACAAAAAAATTTGACACCAAGTCCCATCCACCCCCTCAACTTGGTCTGAGGGGCATTGAGCAACATGGACATTAGCAACAAACGGAGTGTGGAAGCAATCAAATTCACAGACAGCCCAAAAGATCAAATCATTGATCTCGGATGATGATTGATGGACTTGCGTGAATTACATCTTTAGTTTCATCGAGCCCATTGTGAATCTGATCAGTTTTGTTGATACAGAACCACCATGTGTGGGAGAAATCTATGATGGCATGGACTGCATGATAGAAAAAATAAAGGTCATTAATAACAGACAAAGAGAATGAACCCCAGGAAACATTTTCCCAAGGTGAAAAGATTGTTCTTAATCATTGGAATAACAAGACTATGCACTTACATATCTTTGCATATGCAATATCTTTACATATGAGAGCAAAACCATATAGAAACAATGAAGTTGTTGAGTACATGGAAGCATTCCAAAGAACCTTCTCAAATCCAAAAGTGGTGGATAAGGTTAAGAATGAATTTGGAAATTTCATCACAAGATGAGATCATAGTATTTATACTCTTTGAGACAAGTACAAGGCAAACACTCATACATTGTGATAAATCTGCAGCCAAAGTTATATGTTTCTCCAACCTCTTGTGATAAAAAATTTGATTTTTAACATTCTTACCATTCTTTCACATGTTTAAGTTGTATTGACTTTCTCTCCAATTTCAATAGTTTGTCGGAGTGGCAATGGGGTTGTTTGTGGTTCAAATAAAGTTACACGAAATGATGACTTTGATCTAGATGCTTTTGATGAAAAGAAAAATACAATATTTTTATTGTATTAACTATTTTCAAGTTTTGTAATGATTTGACATATGGATATATATAATATGATATAACTTTAAATAATCAATTATCTTTTCAATTCACATAATGAAATGTGGATGTGTTATTTAAAAAATCGCATGCTGTGAATTATGATTTGACATATATATATATATATATGATTTAACATACAACATTGAATGAATCATGAAATACATTTTCAATTATGCTATTTAACTTATTTTTCATATCAAGTTTCAAAGTCAAGGACCTAACCTGTTGGAGCAAATCGAACAATGTCAATTAAACATTTTAACTGTGACATCAACCCTTAATGTTGCTATTAAAAGATCGTTTTATATCAGCTGTCATGCAACCAAATACCAAGACACTAAAAGCAAAAGCAAACACACGCTGTAGCCAGGCATTTATGTTTCCTTCGCTTTTTCTTTCAATCTTTAGGCCTTTGGCCGTTTCTGGGCACTTCATCCAAATTGATGTTGAATAGGTAACAAAATAGTTATACAAACCTAACTTATAGACATTGTGGATTGATTCCTGTAACAAGTTTGCTTCAGTACCAGTATGGCAGCTTATCTAACCTATGCCTTAGGCTCTTAACCACCTGTCACTAGCTTATACACAATCTGTTCAAATCTAAATGCTCAGATCTCATTCACAACGACTTTCTTTATATGTGCTTAAATAAAATGAGCCTTAACATATGTATGATAGTAATGCCCGGAATACTTAATCAGTCTTCCTCTGAAACAACTAATAGTCATTGCAATGGTTCTTACTGATATACACATATTCAAACAATCTTATTGACATGCACATATTCAAGCAAAATTAACATAAAGATTGAAAGATGCAAACAATACAAACTATCTTCACCACAAACTTGAATCCAAGTAATATTCAACAATGCAGCTTCCACGCAAAAAAGCCTGCTTCTCACACTGTTTGCATCTTTGCACACCCAACCTATCAAAGGGACCTAATACATGAGTTTCAGTAAAAGAAGCTGCCAAGCAACCACGGAAGATGACCAAACGATGATTATGGCACACTTTTAACAAAAATGGACCTCAATGAACCTCTTAAAGAGCGGTCTCCTGGAGGTGGCCACCAGAAAAAATTTATATCCCATGTATGATAAATGTTTAGGCGGCAGATAGGAAAAGTGATTTGTTAGCAGTTTTGAAAACCAGATTAATTTCAGGTGGTGGGCCATGTAACTCAATACACTCCAAGAAATTTTCTGATTACACCCTGTGAAGAAAGAAAGTACTGGAAGAATTATAGTACAAATAATGCTTCATAAAATATGAAATTGAGTTAAAAATACAATCCCATATGGAAACATTTTCGCTGAAAAGGCTTCTGACTTTACTCAGCAGCTTCTCAAGAAGTGAGACGACTATGCAACCAAAAAAAAATCAATATGAACCATATAACAAAGAAACAGGTCAACTGTTGATAAGGTTCTGTTCTCATCCATTGTCTCCTTCTTTCGAAGCCTGTAGCCCATAACCCTTATGAATCTTTATGGATTAAAAAATAAAATTTAAATTAAATACAAAATCTTTCCCCACAGAAATCCCTTAGGTCAAGGTCTTATTAGGAGGTCATAGCTTCAGTTTTTTATACAATAGATGGCCTAGATGTTCCCATATAATGTGTTTATTCCAGACTACAAAAAGAGGAATATTATCAGAATACTTGGAATAGATAGAAATATTCTCAATGTAGCTCAAGAGTAAGGGTGGAAGTTTTCACCACATGCCTAAGAGTTATTCAAAGTGAAACCATCAATGTGATCTTAAACTTTTAATAATTCCCCACTTGAATGATCACCAACAAAATATATGATTTTAGACAGAAACAAATTCTAGATGATTGCTCAAGGAGCTCCTAAATTTAGTCAGCCGTGTTTTCTTTGAAATGAACATTAGATTAGGCTTGTTAATGCCCCACCATTGGGTTCCCCAAAACACTAAGCTAAGGGTTCCGGTTCAGGTTTCACTGGCACAGCACAACATTTTGGGGTTGGATATGCTCTGAGTATACAAAAAACATATAATAAAATAATAATTGTGTATAGCCAGATGAGGTATACTACCATGGTATAGTCATTTCGTTGGCAAAAATTAATTCAGCAATGTGGGGGCATTTTTAATTCTTCCCATCAAAAGTGATGACCAAAACAAAAATTAGAGAGCAAAGAACAAGCAAATAAAGAAGAAAATTAGAAAAGCCCATCCCTTCACCCACCCAGACCAGACCACAAACCCGAACTGGGAACAACCCAGACCTGGATCTCGTGTTTTTTCTTAGCATACCAGTAAAATTGCTAAAACAGAGTCACCGCCTCAGTTTTACACCAAACCTCACTAACAAGTGAAATCTTATATTTGCATCAACAATTCAGCTGTCAATAATTTGGTATCTCTGCAAACAACAAAACCATGCAGATGTAGAGCAACAATCACCCAAGCTTAATCAATACAACTGGTGAAATAGTGATCGAGAAATTGTCAATACACAAACGAGATAGCAAAACACTAGCTTAGGGTTAATCTATAAAAACTAGATCATTAGTGTAAATTTGGCATTCATTCAGACAACAAAAGTTATCATGGCTGATTATTTTTTATCTTCTGTTTTTTATTTCCAAGAATTCAGTGATTTTTTCCAATGTACTGCTACTCCTTAGCTAGAACTAGCCAATGTCAATACAAATCTAACTAATATTCTTAACCCTCGGTGCTAGTAAAATACTTTCTCAGGGTCAGCCCATATGGAGCTGCTAATATATTCGTCTGGGCTGGTCCATTGCCGATGAAAAAACTACACACCACAGTTTAATTCATATAGAACTAGTTAAAATACTTGGAGCACGTAAGAATTATCACTAGGACCAGACAGATAAAATACTTATCTACACCTTACAGAGCTGGTAAAACTAAACATACTTAAATGATGTATGACCATACATATCTGCTAAAATAAAAAATACTCAAAAGAGATTATACAATACAGAACTCGTAAAACCAAAAAATACTCACTTAGTTGAACCGGGCATAACAGGTAAAATTCTCACCTAAACCGTTGATGACTGGTAAAATAATCGCATTGAGTTAGGTCATAGAGAACTCGTAAAATTCTCACAAAACCAGTAAAGCTCTCAGTAAATGCATACGGGGCCAATAAAATGATCGCCTAGGGTTAGCCGCACAGAGCTCGTACACTTCTCACCTAGACCATACAGAACTGGCAAAATGTTGACCTAGGGTTAGAAGTAGTAAGACGTATAGAACCGGTAAAGTTCTCTTCCGGACCATAGAGAACTAGATAAGCACATAGATCAATGCTCCATATTGAACAGGTAGAATACTCGGCTGAGCTTTGATACGTGAATAAGAACATTCTCACCAAGGGCTAACCAGGTTGTAAAATACACCTAGAATTAATCAGCAGAATATTCCCCTACGACTAATTAGCATAGTTCACCCTGTTGTTATTCCCTGAATAATTAGGTTTTGGGAAATCCAAAAAAATAGCGGAACTCGTAAAGGGCATCCATCTGCCTCATTCAGACATGCAACTATTTAACCGGAAGAATTAAAACGAGAGTTCTTCAAATTTGCATGCTGTCTAGGCAAGTGTTGAAATGAATTAACAAAAAGTACGAAAAAAACAAGAAATATCTTACATACCTCCGGTGACGCTTGCGAGAGCGATCTGAGTAAGAAGAGGAAGACAAATCTTCCTCGCTTTCGCTGTGCTTTCGCCTGCGTTTGGACTTAGACTTGCGAGAATGGTGTTTTTCCTTGTTCCTTTGAATATCTCTGTCCTTTTCTCTGTGACGGTGGCGATGGCTGCTGTGGGGGTGCTCTGAATCAGACGATGAAGTCTCCGAAGAAGACGAAGCCGCCATTGCCATATCAAAATATCTGGTAAATACTTTGCTTTCTTCCTTCTTCAATCGGGCTTCAAATTCCAGGCATGAAATATATTAGAGGGAACGTTTAGGTGCGTAATAGGTCATCGGATCGAATCTCCCGGAAACGCCATAAGACATACATACTATCGCTTCCTGGGCAGGCTTTAATCTTTCTTCTTTTACTTGTTTTCTGAAGACTTTTGTGCCTTGAAAAGGAAGGGTTCTTATTGAGTAGGTGAGAAGTATATCCTTTTCTTTCTTTCTCTTTACCTCTTTCTAAATGAGAACAATTAAGGTTACTTAAAGGATTGAATTTAATGGATGGACTGATCTCAATGAACGATAGCTGTGTATTTATAGAGGTTTGAATTTTAGTGGATGGCATAATTATAAAAAGGGTCATCACCATCATTAAATGATCTAAAATCTTTATGTAAGAATTATGTTTGTTTGTCTTTATAAACAAGAATAATAAAATTTTGGTACATTTAATGTAAATCAAGTATTTTGGATCAAGGTAATTAATATCAATGAACATTTTTAGGATTAAATTTATTACTTTTTTATACAACAAATCGAAAGTTTAACTTTTTCCTTCTCTACCAAAAGAGAGTTCGACTAATAAATCATTTATGCTTTTAGGTCAATAGGTTTAAGTTTCGATTGAACTTGATTGTGTAGTATTTACAAGTTTCAATGAATGCAAAGAAGTTTAATCAAGTTTTCATATGCTAGTTAAGATCAAATATAAATTGAAACACAAACTCAAGGATTGCACTTGATATTGAAGATGATGGGTGATGCTTTTCTAGCCCTAGCCATGTCTTCTCTTCATTTTCTTGCATTGTGTGAGGGTTTTTTAGGGTAATTTTGTTTGTTTTTGGACAAGGACTAATTTAGTTGGAGATAGCAAGGAAGAGTGTGTTGGTGTTTCCAACTAATTACTCCAAAATCCCTCTATGAGAGGCCAATCTCAATCTTCAAGGCCTTGGATCAGTGGACCAACTGACAGAGTAATGACTAGGGATAAGGAACTAGTCACACTCTCTACATTTTAGGCTCTGTTAAACCAAGGTGGATATCCCTTATAGCAACATCTTTGAATATTTTCAGGCTATGTGATGCTACAACAAATATGTTCTCAGACTATTATGTGAGTCAGTAAACTTTAAACCTTATAGGATGCGGCCTTCATCCTTACACAATTCTGACCAAAATGAGAACTAACTAACCTATATACTTGAAAATAAAAAACTGATAAAATAAAAGAGTTACTATATTGTTGATAAAACTTTCTCTTTGTCATAATCAACAGCACACCACCATGATCGATGCCTTGTCCATTTGGCTAGATATTACAATATAATATATGCAAGTTGCTTCATTTGTTTGCCTAATATGATTGATACCTAATATCAATCACAACATGAAATGAATTTCACAATTATATCTCAGTACTTTCTCTCTACATAGAAGATCCCTTTGATTAAAGATGGCAAATTTAATCCTCTACTTTAGAAGAAGCTGAAATTCATTCAAACTCATCGACACAATGAAGAGATATGAACCAAAACCCTTGATTTCATTGATTCATATAATATTTTGGATAACAAGCATAAAGAAATAACATAATAAAAATCATTGAATTGGATTTCGAGATATATATATATATATATATATATATATATATATATATATATATATATATATATATATATATATATAAAGAAAAACATATGCATATATCCTTTGCAAAATTTTACTCAAAGTAGGACATGAGAATGAGTCACAATACTGCACTACAAATTTTATGAACACTATTGCATACTATTCACCCTTGGTGAATAAACTAGTAAACTAAGTAGATTGTTTCTTTTTTGTCTTGTGGAAGAAGCCCTCGAGAAAGAAGTTGTACAATCAGGCCTTGACTATCCTCTTATAGAAAATGAGGATGCAACAAGCTTTGGGCCCTTTACAATATCAAAAATTAGGTAATCGACTGACAGGTAAAAGACAAACAACTTTTGGGCTTCCTGACATGGATAGACATTCCTCTCTATTGCTCTACAGGTGGTAGATGTTGGAGATGATCTGGAATCCTCCTTTTCCTTGCTTGAGCTCCCTTATCAGGTTGAAAAGAGTGATAACCCTACAGACCTATTTAATGCACAGTGATAGAGGGCAGCTTACAAATTCTTCTCAAAGATATGCTATTAATAAGTAGAATAAAGATCAAAATCTTTAGACAGAAGTAAAGATTGGCGAATTAACCAAGAAATTCACCATCTGAAATCTCCTACGTTTGAGATTGTACAATTATCTCCTCTGAGAACTTTCTCTTTCCCAAATTGGAGGATTCTACCATTTCTAGGGTTAGGGTTTGCTTAATCCTATTGAAATAGTGATTAAAAACTTTGAAATTAGGCTCAGACCTGAAATAGGGTAATCAAAGGCTTATACAGAGTCAAGAAATACACAGAAAGCAATATGAAGGATACAACGAGTGTAGCAAGAATATTGCAACAACCCTTATCATATAAACCCTAATTGTGATAGCAAGGAACTATAAAGAGATTCAAAGCATATCCTGAGCACTATAAATGTGAAATTGAGCAGAAACGATGTTGATATAGCCAAGGAAATCTAGATCATCGGGCAATTGAATTTATTTGTTGCGGGCATGTAGGCTGGTGTGATGGTGGGAGATAGTTGTTACAATTCATATTTGAACGTTGGGGCCCCTACAACAAAATCCCAGTTAGTCGGCGATAAATGAAAACTTGGCATGTAGAAACTTTATTTATTTTTATTCATTGTCGCCTCTTCAAAAATGTCTCCTTCCACCTAACTAAGAAGACGGGAACATAGGACCCACACCCTTATTACGTGGATCGGCCATCCATTTGTCCACGCTCTTATTGATTCAAGTGTCTTTCGGCATCCCTTGTGGGCCCTTTTGGGATATCGCATTCTTTAGGAACCATGGAATAATAGAACAAGTGTGCAAAAAGATCATAAAAGTGTGATCGGCTAATATGAGACTTGTGAGGGGCCCACTAACACAACACTATCGGGGATCGGAGATCAGGTGGAACAAAGCTTGATGACAATGAGAACTAATGAGTTATACTTTCATCGAGTGGTGATAAGTTGATAGAGCAAGGGTAGGGCCCCTTTAGACATAAGTGAGACCTAATGCCTAAAATAAGGTTGATCAACCGATCGAGCATTTTTGGAATGAAAGCATATGAAATGCGACCCAAAATGAAAAGGGAATTCGAGACTAAAGGGGATATTCTGATAGTAAAAATGACGAGTAACAAAGACTAGGGTTTAGGGTTTATGGGATTTAGACCAAAAACATTGTAGCAAAAATAAACCTTATACCCATGACACACAAAAACTTTCAAAAAGCATCCCAACAGAGTGCTTGGTTTTGGGTAGCATGTGGATGGTTTTAGTGTGTGGGGACTGGATTTTTGCTTGCACATAAGTGGGTTGATTGTGTTCATATTGGGTTCATGGAGGGTGTTTTTTTTTTCTTTTTGTTCTTGGGCTCGATGGGTGGGTTTGGTGCTTCGCAAAATCTGATTTATGAGAACTTGGAGAGGGCATATCCTACTTTACCATTGCATGCAAAATCTATGAATCATTATTTAAATGATTTCAAACAATAAGGAATCTTCTTTGAATGGAATGCACATAATCAAGAAAATGAATGGTTGCTTGGAGAGATGTAAAGATTGCTCAATCTTAGAGATTCAACCAAATTTTGTTTTGGATGATGTTAATTACTTGAACAATCATCAACTTATGACTATAGTTGACCATCTCATAGTTCTTATAGTTGGCCAATTGGTTTTTCGCTCAACCCCTAACCACGATTAGGAAAAATCCTACTCGGCTAAACACAACAACTATAGTTGCATTGGAACTATGGCATTAGAAAGGCCAACTATCAAATGGCACTAGGATAGAGTTAAGATAGTTGACCACTATGTTAAGTGGTTGGATGGGTTGTAACATGTGTTTGAACTAGTTGGTTCACTCGGTTTAATGCCTATTGTATTGAAAAACTGAGTTGGTTTTGTAATGGTGTAAATCTGGAATTAGGGTTTCAGTAAATAAAACCAATAACTAGCCAAATTAAACATACATTGAAAGAAGGTGGTAAATCCAATAGATCTATCTAAACAATTTGATTAGAAAAGGGGCTGAGAATAGAGATTAGATTTACTATTTTTTGTGTATATGTGGGTTTCCTTCTTTCTTAGTTGAATTTGTAATGTAATTGTGAAATTAGTGTAAAATGAGAGATAATTGAAGTAATCTAACAGAAACAATAAGCTATAGATGTCCAATGGAGCCACCAACTAAGATCTGGGCAAAATAAGATGTTAAAAACCTATTGCTAAAATTTTAGCCTAATTTTTCAAGTGCTAGCAAAAATCCACCCTAGTCCTCCAAATTTTCCATCGTGGAAAGCTAAACATGTTTGTCACTATAGACATAGCTAGAATTCCCGAGTATAACTCTTGCACCTATTTCTTGCACACAAAAATAAAGGGAAAGATGTTGGGGATAAAAGGTTTGCCTATGTCAAACCCTAGTTTTGGAATTAACCATGAATGAAATAATTATTAAAGAGATATACCTCAGATCTAATATTGTTTATGATGATGCAATGCTCTTTGGATGTAATCACAAATGTTGAATGTAGTGGCATGACAAACACATGGACATGAAAAACCCTAATCACAAACACATGCTTGCACAAAGATTGATGTAACTTTGCTCCATAATGCTTGAATGATGAATATGTAGCCTTGAATCTCTAAAGATGCTTAATGATGAATGCTTCATGGATGCACAAATACTAGGGTACATGATTGATTGTCAAAATAAATTGATGGTATGTCTTTATATAGGCTTTCCTAGGTCAATTATTGATTAGGTTGACCTCCAACAGTCATGTGTAACCCTAGGAATCAAATTCTATTGGGGAGATATAGAACCTAACCCATTTCAAATTAGGGCCCATTTGAGAGGGACCGTGGCATTTTGGGGCAAACTAGTCTAGACTAGGGCATACGCCTTGGTCCTTCTACAAACATGACAAAAATAAGCAGCTGAGGGGGAGGGTATCCCATGATAGGACACACCAAAGGGTGTTCGTGACAAGTTGGAGAATAGGGTCAAATTAGACCTAAATAGGGGATGGGGATAGGACACACTAAAATGGGAGCACAAACATGAGGTTTAAATTGGACCAATTACAATTTACGATGCTACATATAGCCCCCACTTTAATGGGAGTATGAGCCTACCCAAATATTCATAGTAAAGTAGGAAAACAAGAGAGAAGAGCAATTGGGAGCGAGATCACGAGATAAGACATGACTGATTTTGAGGAACCAAGCCCCTAATCTTAGGATCTTAACTCACACAATCTTATGCAAGGACACACAAAACAAGACAAAGACAAACAAAGACAAAAGACACACAACACAAATTACAAAAAGGCTCCAATTCAACTAGTTGAAGAGACCTCGATAATCAAAATGTCTCGGCCACTAATATCCTTCTCAAAATGCTATCACAAGAAGACAAGCGATCACATAGAAAGAGAAATAGAATGCATCAAATGATGAACCATGATCCACAAATAGAAAACCTATGAGATCATGGTGAAGAGAAAAGAGAGGACATGGATGCCATGGGCTAGCAAGTTGCGCTATGCAGGTGATCTATGTTAAGGAGGAGAGTTAGAATAGTCTAGCTATGTTTGCTAGTTCCACTCATCCTGTTGCATATGTTGTTGTCTAGTTTTAGGAGTTAATAATCTCATATAAGAATTTGTTTTGTTTGGTTTCAAGCATGCAACAACCCATATAAGACATGAAATAAAAATGTAAAAATATATAGTTTCAAGAACATCTTATATAAGACTTTGTTTTGTCCGGTTTTGAGAATGTGTACCCTATGTAAGACAAATATATGCCTGGTTTTGGGAACACCTTGTATAAGACTTTGATTTGTCTAGTTTCGAGAATGTGCACCCCATATAAGACATATATAAAAATATTGTGTCTGGTTTTGGGCATGAAGCATCTCGTATAAGTCTCAGTTTTGTCTACTTTCTAGTTTGAATGGCCAATATAAGACATGCAAAATATAGTACAATATGGTACAAAGAGGGTGATACGCTATGCTCCCCCTTAAGATGTCAACATAGCCCTGTGTTGGTGTCTTAAAGAAGATAGAAACAAGTATACACACCTTCAACACTAAGGAGATATTGTTTTAGGAAACAATGTTCATAAATCCAAGCCAAATAGGCTTAACTCTTATAAGCGAGGAAAAGATAGTTGAAAAAGATATTTCTTGCAACAAGTGTAAAGGGAATCCTTGGAGGGGAAGAGATATTCTCTCAAAGACATATACATCCAAGAGGATTTATTGAACAAAATAATAGCATCATCCAAAAGAGAGGAAGGAGAACAAGAATGCATACCCTCCCCCTATTGCTAAGTGGAAGGGATTCTTGATGAAGGATGGAACACTTTTGTTCCAAAGTGAAGGGTTTGTTTAAAATAGATATACATTGCCAAGTGAAGAAGAGGTTGTAGACAAGGATACACACCTCTTGTATAAGAGAGAATCCTTGAGCAAACAAACAACTTCACACAAGGAATGACATCATATCGTAAGCAAATGCCACTCAACAAAGGAAAAGTAGATCCTTAGAAAGGATAGGAAAGATCATTGCCCCCCAAGCATAGGGACAATGAGAAGGATTTACACAACCTCTAAGGAGAGATTTATTCATAAGAGACGTATTTCAAGCAAAAAATAGGTCCTACCCAAGGAACACACATGTACTCGAATGAAGGATAATTCTATGCAAGAAAGGACATCACGTTATGAAAAATGTAACACAAAAGAAGAGGTAACCTTCAAAGAGAAAGGGAGAATTGAATATATATTATCCTTTCCCCACAAGTGAGGAAACAAGGAAGAAATATGTTGCTGCCCCAAGAAGATTGTTCTTGAAAAAGCATCACCGCTCATGACAAATAGCTCCCAATGAAATTAACTACTAGTGTCATATTGTGAGGAATAACATGGTAGGGTAAATGGAGTGTTAAGGAACTACATATTCACCAAGAAAAAGTGAAAGATCAGTTGTAAGAGCTATGCAAGCTCAATCATATTGGTCTTGATTAAATTCTTTAAAGGCTTTATAATTTTCAAGCTCGAATGAGAATAACCACGATGAAAAAGACAATGTTCATCACCTTCCTTATTCTTATAATTGTGACTAAGTTTAATGAAAGGAAAAAAAACATTTTTATCATACTTCAATCTCCAAAAGCTTCTTGCAGCCAATTTCTCTTGATCATAAATAGGAATAGGTCTTGTCTCTTGAGATGTAGGGCAAGGCGTGCAAGAAGGAGGAGTATTTTCTTCTATGATTTTGATAGATGCATTATCAATGAGTTCTTGTATTCCCTTTTGAAAATCAATACAATCATTGGCACAATGACCATGGATTTGATGATACGAGCAAAAAGGATAATTTGAGGAAGCAGCACCTTTAGATGGACAATAATTTCTATGTCTTGAAAGATACTCCTTAAACCTTTTCACCCTAAGGAGATAATCCATAATTGAATAATGAGGATATATTAGACCTTCGGTGTTGGCTTGAGAAGGAGGGTTTATAGGGACTTTGATTCCTTGTTCATATTTTCCAAGTCCTTGTCCACTATAACCTTGTTTTGAGATTATATCATAACCACTCCTATAAGAATGTTTCAATTGTGAAGAAGGACTATTCTCATGAATCTCTTTAAAATATGTAGTGTAAGTGCACGTGGAAGGATCAAAGGGAGAATTAGATGAAGAAGGAATATCCTTTATACGAAATTTCTCCTTTCTATCATCATTATTCATATCATCTTTAACAGGTTGAGAATGAAGGTCATTATCATCTAAGGCTTCATCTTTTCTTAATATTATGTGAGGAGATAGGTCATGAATAAAATTCATAACACTATCTTCCCTACAAATATTTTGATAGTTAAAATAATCTCTAGGAGAATAAGGGGGAACTAAAGGGATTGATAAACCAACATTTTGATCATGCAACCCTTGCACTAGAGTATGTCTATGAGAAGAGGATAGTGTCATGTTGGTCTTAAATGCTTGCTTTCCATTGAAGAGATCATTGATAGGAGTATTGACTCTTTCCTCATTCACATTAGATATAGTTCTAGGAGAGGTACAAGTGTTAATTTGTTAATATCATCTCTAGGATTATCATAGTCAGAATAAGCTTTTATGTGATCTACACATGTAATTTGTACGTTCTTAAAATTTTATCAATAAACAACATATAACATGGATAAAAGAATTGAGAAATGATTTGCAAGTAGGAAATATCTTTGAAACCCTAAAAATGCAGTATGCAAGAGTACTATGAATGAAAAGAAAATGTAAAATGAAAGAAGCCATTATCCAACACATGATTGTGATAAATGTAACAAAAAAGCAATATAATCATATGTGAAATAGAAAACAAAATAGATATAGTAAATCCCATTATGATTGCCTAATATCAGACCTAAAAGTATAAATGAAAAATTATATGCAACCCACAAGCCAAAATTAGCAAAATAAAATAGGGTTTTTATGAAATCAACCACTAAATTTATGTTTGTATGATTTATGAGTGCAAAATTTATTTTTCAAATGTCTAAAAATTAAATCCGAGGCCACAAATGAAAAATAAGCATGCAAGGATTTGGGTTCACCAAAATGTAATTTAGTGTAAATTTGGAATTAGGGTTTCAACAAATAAAACCACTAACTAGCCAGATTAACAAGTCATTGAAAGAAGGGAGGAAATCCAATAGATCTAGCCACAATTTGATTAGAAAAGGGGTTGAGTATACTAATTAGATTTACCAAAAAAAAATTGTGTGTGGATCTCCTTCTTTCTTAGTTGAATTTATAATGTAATTGTGAAATTAGGGTCAAATGAGAGATAATTGAAGTAATCTAACAAAAATAGTAAGCTACAAATGCCCCATGAAGCAACCAACTGAGACATGGGCAAAATAAGATGTTTAGAACCTGTTCCCATAATTAGGCCTATTTTTTTGGGACCGAGTAGCATAGATCCATCATGGTCCTCCAAATTTTCCATCGTTGAAAGATGAACCTATTTGTCACTATCGATACTGCTGGAATTCCCGAGTACAACTACTACACCTATCTTCTATACACAAAAAGAGAGGGAAAGATGTTGGGGATAGGGGTTTGCCTAAGTCAAACCCCACTTTTAGAATTAACCATGAATGAAATAATGCAAATAGTGAAATAATTGTTAAAGAGATATACCTCATATCTACAATTGTTGATGATGATGCAATGCTCTTTGGATGTAATCATAAATGTTGAATGTAATGGCATGACAAACACATGGACATGAAAAACCCTAATCACAAACACATGCTTGCATGAAGATTGATGTAACTTTTCTCCACAAAGCTTGAATAATGAATGCGTAGCCTTGAATCTTTGAATATGATTAATGATGAATGCTTCACGGATGCACAAATAGTAGGGTACATGATTGATTGTCAAAATGAATTGATAAGATGTCTTTATATAGGGTTTCTAGGTAAATTACCAATTAGGTTGACCTCCAACAATCATGTGTAACCCCAAGAATCAAATGTTATCAAGGAGAAATAGAACTTGCCCCATTTCAAATTGGGGCCCATTTGAGAGGGACCAGGGTGTTTTGGGGCGCCTTAGTCCTTCTACAAACATGACCAAAATAAGCATCCAGTGGGGAGGGTATCCCATGATAGGACATGCCAAAGGGTGTTCATGACATCAAAGTTGGAGAGTAGGGTCAAAATGGACCTAGAGAGAGGATGGAGATAGGACGTGCTAAAGTGGGAGCACAAACATGATGTGCAAATAAGACCGGTTACAATTTATGGCACTACAGGTTCCATAATTCTATAGTTGATCCCGATGAACTCTGCTTTGATGAGTTTTTTATTGAACGAATACTTCTTGCCATGAGGATGTTAATCTTAACTCTTTTAGTCATATTTGGTGCCATTGTTGGAGTGATGTGGATGTTTTAAGTCTCACTTCATATGGAAGTGGAAGGACTAGGCAATCAACTACTTTATAGACTGCTTGTTGATTTACTTCTTCATCATATAATTTTATTTTTTTAATGATATTGTTGTATTTTAGGATGTTTTCATATAGTTTATAACTTGTGCCTATATCGGCTGAAAAGTCACATTCCTTTCCCTTTTTTCATATCTCTTTTCTAGATGTATGTTGCTACTTTAGTACAACTTAGTGTAGTTTTAGCAATATCATAAGTAATGATATAAACAATGTAAAATCACTAAAAAATCTTTACAATTTAAATGCAGTTTTTTTTAACTTTATTACAATTATTTATGTAGAAAATATAATTTTTTCAAATGAATGTAGAATTATTTTGCAACATTGTATTTTACAAATTTATGTAAATAGACAAGGGCTATAGTTGCTAAATTATGAAACCTCTTTCTATTTTATACAATATTTTCTGTTTGTTTGAACAACTTCTTAACACAATATTGTCTTCAATCATCCTTTATCATTACTATTTGAATATAACATTTTTCTTGTCCAATCCATTGATTTGGACTACAAATTTGTGTAAATACAGTGTTTAGTTATAATCTATTCTCTACTTATTGTTAGTGTTATAGGACAATTATTTATGGATTTAGATATAACTGCAATTAGCACTGCATATCATGTGAAAGAATTTATATGCAACTTAGCTACACCTTATCCATTAGAAATTAACACATTTTGTTGTTATGTTCTTATATTTTGAATATTGAACATATATTTATAAAATTACAGTGTTAATGTAGGAACAATTAAAAGAAGAAAAGGTAAAACAAGAGGAAAAATACACGTGGTCTATTGTGATGGAGTGAAGGAGAAGGTCTGCAATTTGTTTTTATTGACCTGATAATTAGAATTATTATGAATAGTTTTTTTTACATTCCTTTTCATTTACCTTTCTAGTGAAGAAGATTTTTCATTTGCATTGTTGCAGGTTGGCCACTTTAGAATTGAACCCCTTGGGTTGTTTTGTGGTTGGGGAGAACATCCAAAGATTTAATTTTTATCTACTTTGAAAAACTGATATGCTAAATGTTGAAAAGCTTTTGGTTTTTTAGTGTTGTAATTATTTTACTAGTAGTTATCTTTTCTTTCTGAATCTTTTGTCTATACTACAACAATAAAATTTCTCTATATCTATTCTTAGATGGGTAAATTGAAGAAGTGCATTGACCTAGAGGATATTACTATTAATATTAGGAAGGATGCCCCTATTCCAGAATGTTCAATTCTAGGCCATAGGTTATTTAATATGTGATGTTTATTGCTAAATGTCATTATTAGTGATCTATTTTTAGGTTCACTACTAAACATATGAACTTTTTTTCTTGGTTCTAAGTATGATTTTTGGGTTATTTCCTCCTTAAGGGTGGAAGGAGGTCAAGCATGATAATGTTGTCACATAGTTGTCTCTTTGGTATGACTCAATCAATTTTAAAGAATTCAAATATGTATTTTTGGATGCCAGTAGTTCTCTAAAAGGTCAGAGTGACATGAAGAAGTTTGAGAAGGCAAGAATGCTCAAGGTAATCTACCTCTCTCATGCTTGCTAAATTTTGGTCACCTTTTTGGAACAATTAATCAGTCATTTATTATTTTGGTACCTAATAAATATTGTGATGCAAAGGGAATTTTTTGTGTTTGTGCAAGATTACACAGATAAAATTTGAGATACATACACAAAACACTTCAAATCACAAAACATAACTGAGAGATAAATTGATGTTGCCTCTTATCTTATTGATAGGCTTGCTTTGAGGGTTGGCAATCAAAAAGTGATCTAGTAGAGGATGCTTAGTTTGCACAATAAATTTGTATTTACATGAATATTTTTGAATTTATATTGATGTGTGCTTTCACTAACATTTAAGAAATGTTGGTGTTGTATCATTAGACTTTAACAGGGAAGTTGGCTACAATTTTTTTCTCTATTTATAAATTGGTCCAACATGAATTGAATTCTCTTCCAAACAAGAATTGTGTGTCTTATCAGAGTGTTGTTAAATTTTAGCAATTATTTATATGTGTGTTAATATGTGGAAAACAGGCTAGTAATTCAACTTATGATGTATAGATAAACAATCATTAGGTTTGTGACACTATTCAAACTTAAGAGCATGTGACACTATTAGAGAAAGTCATACTATCCCATGTTGATGTGACATAGCTTCATACTATTTCCATCTTCTTTTTCCCACTTGTTATTTTGATTGATTTGATCCGACTTTTGAATTTCAGTTATAGATTTGGCTAATCATTGGACAAATTTTCAATTAGTAAACTTAATAAAATTTAGCCAATTAAAGAAATGTGTGCATGCAAGCATTCCATGATAAGACTATCAACTCTTCATTGATTTATTTTCAAGCTTTTTCTTCCTTACTTGTGGAAAAGTTTTGGCATGTAGATATTAGAACAGGTCACCGGTCCAACAAATTGAGAAAGTGAACTTGTATGCTTGTATGCAATATGTTGTCATATTTAGTGAATAAAAAATAATTAGATGTACAGATTAATTATTTATCTAGTATTATGCAACTTTGTGTAAGAAGTAAAAGGTATATGTTCTCTCTTTATTGATTTAACTATTTTGAAATAATATTTTTATTATTTTCTTGAATTATAGGATGATGGTGAGGCTGATACAGTTGGTTGTTGTACACTAAAAGTGGAAAATGTGAAATCACTTCCTCCAAAGTCTCCTTAGGTGACATGCTAACTGTAATTTTTATGTCTTGTTCTTTCAGATTGATTACCAACAATCTCATAAGCAACAAATGAAATACACAAGTTGTTGCTTTTCTAAAGCTTCTGATGGATGGGGCCCTTTCTTTCAGCTTGGCTTCCTAGGTATAGATTCTATCTAATACTTCAATATGGTTGAGGTTGATGAACAATTTTGTATCGCTATGGTCATTTTAGAAACAGTATTCATTCTTTAGTTGAATGCTAAATTGTTATTGTGTTTCTTATAAGTGTACTTGTATTCTTAAGGTAAAAAGGTTTGCAATTTTTTATTTGATGAGCTAGATCGAAATATACTAAATGCTCATCTCAAGGAAATAATTCCCAAATTCACAACAAAAGTCTTCAGAACATATAATTCCTCCATCACATTGGACAAACTAGTATGTGTTACATTCCTTAAATATAGTTCTGCCCAATGCATGCATAGATCAAATGTAATTATGTACATGAATATAAAATTTAATTATATTAAGATTCCTAAAGCTCCTAGAGTCAAACAAGACCCCTAAGACCTTTGGTGTTTGAACTGGGTAGTAATTTGCATGATTACCCCATGTTTCAATTACTAGGTCACAAACCATAGCCTTATGAATGGTTTGGCATATGGTAGTACTTTTGTTGAATGTTAAAGGTTTTTTTTTGTCTACAAATATTTCACCATTTTTCTACAAAATATGCATTAACAAAGTGCATTGTTTTGTATATTGTATGGATATGGACGCATATTTCACTAAATGGAATCACTCTTGCACTGCATACTATTTCAATTTTTTAGATCATAGCATCAAGCCTTTATAGAATTGTTTCCAAATTCTTGCAAAATCACAAGACTTGAATCTAGTCCCTTTTGGAGTGCATTGATATGTGGTACTAAGCAATTAGTTTTTTTGAGTGTGTTGGTTGAAAATTTTGTCAACTCGAGAAGAGTTTACAAAATTGTGGTTTCAACCACAACAACACAAGATTATATCTCTTCTAATTATTAAGGGAAGGGTTCCCCTGTGATTCGCTACTCCATTCTAATAAAATAAGGTACTAGAAAATTTTCTAACTACTATTCTAACATGGGTGGTACATCATCTTATCCTCTTTTTTCAAGATAGATGTTATTCTTTTCCTCTCTTTTCAGGAAAGAATTTACAATGTAGAGCAACAAAAATTCTTACAATTTCTTTGTTATAAATTAACTTGGAAAGCAAGAACAATATAATATAGATAAGTAAAGAAGCAAAGTGTCCATAAAGGTGCAAAGTCCTTTGTTGCTTCTTCGGGGCCGGAAAGAGTGCTTAAGCTCAAAGTCTTAAATTCACTGTTGTCCTATCAACCTTTTTATAATTTCTTCTGTAACCCAAAGGATTAACTAAGAAAATTAAAATAAAGCTCAAAGTCTTTAAAATGATTCCTAGGTTCACCTTTGATAATTCTTTTGTGAAGTAGTAATATGAAGCTCAAAGTCTTCAAGTTACCATTTCCTTTTCCAAGATAACACAATCAAGCACAAAGTCTTCAAAGTGAAACCTTAATATATACATATCAAATATTTTTACTTGAAATATCAAAATGAATCACAAAGTCTTCAAAATGATAATACTATCACCAATTCCTAATTTTAACAACAATAGTCAAGATATCACACAAAGTTCACGAGTTAACAACCACCTCTACACTTTTTTAATATTCTCTCAACACACCTTCACTTGAGTAAATAAGTCTTTATAATGAAAATGACATAAGAACACTCTCACCATAAACACAAATGAATCCATCACAAAGTCTGGATGCCAAATGCTTTCTTCTTATTTCATCAAATTTGCAAAATCACAAGAGGAACACAAAGTTTCACTTTTTCTCTTCACTTCGGCGGAGTTTTGGCACATAGATTAAAGATAATAGATCCCTATTACAAAGAGAAACCTCATATTTATAGAGGAGAGGTGTAGCATGAAACTAGGAAATAACTATGACTAATTCAAAGAAAAAACCTAATTGACTTTGGACTCATGCATTGCCTAAGTGCAAAAACTACATACAAAATTGACACTGAAAGGTGTCAATGTCTTATTAAAAAATGCATCTACTATGAAAATAATTAAGTGTCACCAAACACTACATTCTGATCCTGTTTCATTAATTCCTCAAACTTTTGTAAAGTTGCTTTCATTGGTTCCCAATCAAGTCCTTTTGTGTGACTTGTAATGGCTTTGACTCGAGTGATTGAATCTTTGAGGTTCATGTAGCATTTCTTGCGCTTCTTCAAAAGTGAGGCTAGATCATCCAGATTTACTTGGATATCCACCAGCTTTTCTATTGAGGACATTGAGAAAGTTTGTTTATCAACTTCTTCACCGATCAGCAAACTAAATTCTTTAACAATAGTGTCTTCATGGAGGGGCTTTTGATTCTCATCAAGGAAAGTGCAAGGAAGAGATGAAACATTTTCAATGATATCTTTCCCTTTCTCATTACATTCTTTTTGTGCTTTCCTCGAATCTTTGATAAGCACCTCGAGAACATTCATATGATTTTCTAGTATCTCATGTTGCTCAATGTACATTTCCCTTGAAGGAATCACTCCATTATCAACCAGAATATCAAGCTGGAAATCTTCTAACTTCAACCAAGAGTTGAAGTCCTTCTCATGTGCTTCTAATTCATTAGAAAACAAATTCAGAGTTTTATCAATTTCAATATTTACCTCCTCCAGATTGTTGACAAGAGTAACTGCTGAACATAAGAGATGTGTTCCCTGACTCAACAATCTATCCATCCATTCACCAACTGTTCTACCACGAGAGTTCACATGTTTATCTTGTCTGACAATTTGTTCATCCAATGAAGAAGTGACTGGCTTGACTACCTCTGAAGATTTGGTAATCTTGATCAGGACCTCTATGAGTTGATTGACTTATTTCTTTAGCTTATCCTTCTTCACTTTCTCTTCATTGAACATTGCCAAAAGGTGTTGGAAAGAAGTCTAAGCATCTTCTATTGTACCTTAATGCATTTGTTTTCCCAAATCAATCCTCTTGATGATGTAATCAGTAGGTTGCAATTTTTCAAGATCTGTACCTGGAGGAGGAATAACAATCTCCACATATTTGTTCTTTGATTCATCTACCTTCGCCCTAGATAGAGTTTTAGTCTTCTTCTTACCCTTGGGTTTAACAAGCACAAATTGATTAAAATCAAAATCATTCAGAGATATGGCTTGCTTCTTCCTCTTGGGAGTGTTAGATACTAGCCATGGTGGCAAGGAAGCAAATTCACCCACTATAGAAGTAAGAAATTGAGTAGCCAATTCATGTGTCTGAACACTAGTAGTAACAATGGGTGAAGAGAAAGTAACAATGGCAGGTGTGTTTGAAACAGTAGAAACTTGAGGAGGAACCTAGGTTTCTTAAATGAAATTCTCAAAATCTTCCAACATGGAAGAAGTAACCTAAGATATATTAGGAAGGAACTCGATATCAAGATTGTCAAGAGGTGTATCTAGGGCTGATTCACTTGTGGAGTGGAAGGAATGATAAGTACTTCTGGAGCTTGGGATGAAAATGGTATAGTAGAATCCAAAAGAACAACGTCAGTAACAAAGACTAAAGTAGTACCTATGATATCACATGATGTAGAAATAACTCCTTCATGTATTTCTTGAGAATGATAAGTACTTGGGATTTCAAGCAATCCTTCCTCATCAAATTCTCCTTCCTCTTGTTCTTGTTCATTCTCTGGTTCATCTTATTCTTGAAGTTGTTCATCTTCATTTACTTCTTCTTCCTCAACTTCATCATGAACTTGAGTCTCTTGTGCTAAAGACTCACCTTGAGCTTTACTTTTTCCAACAATGAACTTGAATTTAGGACCCTTAGGAGTTATGGGTTCCTGTCTGTTTTTGGTTCTTAACTCAGAAGTTTTCCCTTTGGGGCTTGCAGCATCATCTTCAAATGATTCGGTCTGGTAAGGCCTCAGTAGAGCACCATGTAGGTTCAACCAAACAATGGTATTATCAAGAATCTTTTGAAACATGGCCCTTATAGAAGTATTTTCCTTTTGGGACCATTGTATGAGAGACAAAGGTAATCCCAAAACTTTGTTTCTTTCATATGTGGGGTCAAGAATGTCACCATCTTCTTTGAGATCTTCAAGAACATCAACAAGATCGAAGTTTTCAATTTGTTCTACTGTCAAATGACAGTAGTCCATTTTTCACACGTCTTCTTTAGTCCTACAATCTACCCACACATCCTCAATTCGATGGATACGAGTATAGTTCTTTTTAATCTTATTCTTCATACCCCTATAATCAAAGAACTTTCTAGGTTTGAAGAATCTCATAGTCACTAATCTCATCTCTTCCTCCATGGCGCGAGCCTTGTAGATGGAATTGATAGAGTATTTGCCTATGGCAATGGATAACTTAAGACTTATCTTATGAGCTCCAAATTGACGCACATGGATAGAAATCATTTGGCGAGCCATCTTCATAAGGATAATCTTATTAGATGGATAGCTCGGGAGCATGAATGGTTCTCTATCAAAACATCCAATTTTGATATATGTGAAGGTGGGAAATTAAAGGAAAATGCAACCATACTCACTCACCATCTTCCATGCTTCATCAGACACTCTCTTATTTTGGAGCTCCTTGTCAAGTAAACACATGTAATGAGCAAAGAAAGCATCATTTACTCTCCCAAAATGATGTAACCTCTCTACGAGAGTTAACTGAGAGAAGTACTTGTAAACAAGAATTTGAGTCCTGTCACCTATAGTTGATAGACCTGGAAAATGCCTCATCGAGACAGTTGTATAGACAAGATAAAAGTCATAGAGAATTTCAAGGTGGTAGACACCTTGGTCAGTTGTTCACATAGGGCATCTGCAATTTGTTTGTCCCTAAAGATCTTCTTCTTATTCTGCCTGATGACATGAATGTACTGATATATCCATTTATGATATGTATTTGAAGTTGGAAAAACCTTTACTCTGCTGAGAAGAGTAATGAGATAATTGACTTCTTCAATGAAATCACTACGGGGAAGAGTTTCTGGCCATCTAGAAATTGTAGGCCTAGGTTTTTTTAGCCAATTCTCATTCATATTCTTCCCACATCTCCAAATTTTGATCAAAATATGCCACTGTTGATTGCATATCAATACCTGCATATTGATCAATAGGAGAACAATTGAAAATTGTATCAAAGAAATCATCATCAAGTTTGATGAGTGTCTTCCCATCCATATCATTCACTGATCTGGTGGTAGAATCATATCTATTGGCAAGAGCCAATACAAACTTTGGATTTTGAGCCGACATGGGGAAAGTGTCCACTAGATGAATTTCACTGTTTATGGTGGGCTCCATTTTGTAGGATACTGGTGGTGACTTCACCCTCTTCAATAATTCATCGAGATCCACATGATCAATCTCGGAGTCCCTGATATTGTCAATGTTTGATGTCACCGAAGAAGAAGGAAACACTAGATGCATTTCTTGCTTTTTTAACTTCGTTGATTTCTTACTCGATGAGGGTCATGACATCTGCAATGGATGCACTGCATCACAAAAAGATAATCATTTGAAATGATTAGCCTTCATAAAAATCTCCATCTGGTAGGAAAAGTTTATCAATTGATCACAAATTGATCAAAAAAATCTTCAATTTGTATGTGTGTGCTTTGGATCATTTGATATAAAAAGAAATATCAAAAGATAATGTATATCATAGTTATAACTCTGAAATGCATTGAAGAAGAACTCATATTATAGTGCAAATCAGAGTTGTAACTTCGATACACACTATAAAACCAAAATGAGCAAAGTGCATATCGGAGTTATAACTCCGATTTGTACTTTGTTTAAAGGAAATGCTAAAGGAGTGTCGGGTGGGGTGTAAACCCTGACCGACATTCAACAAACAATATTCAATTCAAAAAGGTGTCGGGCGGGATTTAAACCCCGCTCGACACTTCTAAAAGGAAGGGCAATCAAAACCAGTGTCGAGTAGGGTTTAAACCTCGCACGACACTTTAACAAAAGCATCAACTAAAACATATGGTGGTCAGTTTTGTAACCTTGACCACTATCACTCCATAGAGTGGTGGGTGTCGAGGGTGCAAACCCACCCACCATGACTATGGAGAAAGGAAGTAAAAAGAGGTGGTTGGGGATGCGACCCCGATCACCACCACAGTTATTGACTATGGTGTTGGTCGAGGTAATATCCTCGCCCAACTATCACTGCAATAAGAAATAAAAAAGGGGAAGGAAAAAATGGTGGGGGTGTGTTTCATGGTGTGTGGCTGGACATACAGTCTCGTTGCTTACCATGATACACATCATGAATCATGAAATCGGGTTTGTAACCCGATGTATATTGCGACATGTAGGGTTTCAAATTCGATTTCACACAAAATCTAGGGCATGATTAAAATGAAAGAAAAATGCTTGAGAAATTGATACATACCACGAATAATGAAAGAAGCTTGAGAAATCGAGCTCCCCAATCCACCAAGAAAGCGATAATAAGAAGATTAAGGCCAATTTAGAAAACAAATGGGTGGAGAAACCCAATTGAAAACAAACTCTAAAACATTAATTACAAATCGTGCATATTTAAAGCGCAAATCGGACTTATGGGTCTGATTTGCACTCAAATTGATTCCTAAGGGTAGAGTTGGACTTAGAATCCGATTTTACACTAAACAATCAAAATGAATGCAAAATCAGAGTTAAAACCCGATTTTGCATCAAAACAAGAAAGTTCACTTTTTAAGTTAAAATTTCAAAATTTTAACTCAATGAGGAAATTTCAACACTGAACAATACATATTCAATGACAAGTGATACAACCAAAATATCTCATTTTCTTGACTATGAAGGAAAAGAGGGCGAATTATAAAAAATTCGTAGGGGTTGTCCTATTTTCATGCAAAATGAAAATGAGGACAACATAGTGTTCATCTTTGCTTTTTTTATACTCATTGTATGAAATAGGATTGCTTTGATTGGACTTTCTTATGGGATTCATTTGTGAAATATCTTTTAATTTAATGTACAACCTCTGGAGTGATATACTTTTGAACATAATGTAATGATTCTTGTAATTGTTTTGTCTTTTTTATTTATTATCCTTCAACAACTTCAAGACACAATTGGCAGCGGTACACCAAAATAGATTGTTGGCTATCAGTGAGTAAACAAAGAAGCAAGTGCAAATTCACAATTCATAATTTCTAGATTCTTGTTGTCGATTGTTTCTTTGAACATTTACATTGGACTACATATATATGTTTTGTTTTTTTTTGAGCAGCTTTAGGTCTGATTATTTTTAAATGTTTGAGTTCTTGTTTAGGTTGCAATTCTCTATAACCATCAGTGCTCTGTGTCAAAGTCACACAATGCTCAAATGGATAAATTATTAGGAAAAATGACAGAACTTATGTCATGTCTTTGTTTTTATTGCATCACATTAAATGCATGCACAATGTATTTTTCAAGTTTTAGAAATGTACATCGTATATTTCAAGTTTTATAACAATACCTCTTAAACAAGCAGATGTGCTTAACTGTTGGAATGATGTTGCATTGAGTTTGCACTTTTTTTTTATTGTGTTAAAATTGTATGGATTTATTGACATGTTATATTTTTCAAGTTTTAGAAACACACATTGTATATTTCAAATTTTAGAATGGTAAATTTTGAACAAGCAATGGTTCTTATAACTACTACAATGGTGTTGCATTGAGTTTGCACTTTTTTATTCTTGTATTAAAAATGTATGGATTCATTGAGATTAGTCAAATATACATTCATAGAAAGACTTGAAATAGTGGGTCTCCCATAATCTGAAATATACATTCATAGAAAGACTTGAAATAGTGGGTCTCCCATAATCTGATTTATAGGCCAATATAAGTTCATTGTAATATATTCATGATTGAATGAAGTCAATCCTAGTAAAATCAAAAAAAAAAAATATTGTATCTATATGCTACAATAATATAATCCAAGTTAAATTATTTATTTGTTTATGCTCTACCTGTATATTACAGAAAGAAAAGAGAAGGTGGTAGAGTGGAATATAGAGGACCAACAATTTAGAGTGACTTTCAATAGGCATTAAAGAAAAGGGAATTTTGGCTCATTTTGATGGAAGTGATAAATGTTCTAGAGTGTGGGTTATGAAGTTAGAAAACTATTTGGCATTTAGATCCATGCCATATTTGAGACAATCAAGTTTTCCACTTTGATCTGGATGGGATAGCCCATGAGTTGTGGTACTATGGCTTGGTTACTTTGGGCCATAATTTAATCACCAGATACAATGTCTTCACAAACAAACTCATTGTGAGATTTGATAAGAAAGATCTCGAATTGCACTTTAGAGAGCTTGCATAATTAAAACAATATGGTTCTCTTCACACATGCATATCATAAATTTAGGGACTCCCAATGATGGTTCCTGATATCATGGTTAGGAGCCTTGTAGTCCTTTTTAGTAAAGGACTAGTGGAGCCCATTAGAGGATGAGTTAATGCATTCGATCCACCATCATTACAATAAGCAATAAGAAAAGCATGAAGCATGGAGCTTGATCCTCCAAAAAGAAATTCCCATTTAAGATCTTCCATCATGATAAAGATAAGAAGCGTAATAATAAGGAAAAAATTCAACCCAAATAATCAACTTCAAAGAAGTTGGATGATGAACTTAGAAAAGTGGTAAGGAAGAAAAACCTTTATTTTACATGCATGAAGCCATGGACCCCAAGGCATAGTAATTTGAGAAAGAGAAAAAATGTCAATTAGAGGCATATTCAATTGATGATCTTGAATCAAAAAATTTAGACCAACAAGCTAAAATAGAGGATAGTGGAGAAGAAGAATCAATAGAAGAGTCTAGGGAAGAGAAGGAAAGTGGAGGTACACTTGCTAGGCTCTCTAATCTAAAAAAAAAATGAGTTATTGAGGGCTATAGGTTATTTTGAAAGGGCAGCAAAATTATTGCTCTTAATTGATATAAGTGCTACACAATATCATTGATGAAGACATCGTAGCACAAATAGCACTAAAAACTAAAGACTTTGGATGTTTTAGGGTCATGGTTGCAAATAGTTACATTCCATAATTAAAACTATCATTGATTTATTATGTTAATGATGATTTTTATATTGTGAATAGAGGAGACAAAGAGGTTCTTGGTATGCAGTGGCTTCATTCCCTAGGTGAGATCACTTTAAATTTAAAATCCATTTAGTTGAAACTTTAGACAGATGATAGAATGGCAGTGTTAAGAGTAATGTACAAGGAGGGATCTTGTATTGCTACATACAAAATGATGTAAGGCATATTTGATTATGGTCCAAAAACAAAGTCACATCAAGAAGGTGAGAATAATTTTTAGATTTTGGTTAATCCTCTTTTTGACATGGACGTAGAGTTAACATTTCATAATCCTCCTTTTGAGATGTATGTTGATAATTTTGGAGAAGAAAATTTTTCACATGATGGGTTGCTTCATATGATTGGTCATGATGTATGATTGGTCATGATGGATGGGATCGATATGGCATGATGGATGACCTTGTGGATTCACCACAAGGAGAAGAGTAATATTTTGACTTAGAGGTTGATCGGCAAAGAATTTTAGTGTAGAAATTTAAAGCATTAGCAAACACCCTATAGATATAGTTCAAATGATGATCAGTGTAGTACAACCTCAACATGGTGGAGCCACTGTGGGGATGAGTATCTATGCCCAGGATCATCAACATGGGTTGTTGGTAACTAAATATGATGGGCGAGGCATACCATAGGAGATTAAGGATAAAAAAGGCAAAAATAATGTTGTTACATTACCTTTCCTCACACTCATATTATGAGTCCATTCACGTTCATACAAGTGGATTTGAGGGGGACTTTGAGAAAAATGTAGAGTTCGACTGAGTTGGTGACTCTTGGCAAGGTAATTTCAGTTTAAGAAAATGATCATTTTTTTTCATTTTTCTTGATGATTTTCAATGTTGTGGTGGTTGTTCTTTATTCTGGGTGCTAATGTTTTTTAAAATCAAACTATAAGTTGTTATTTTCAAGCTCAAACAACTATAATTTTACACAATTTTAGACCATTCAGCCTCTTGACAAGGTTAATTTATGGTTTCAATTGAAGGTAATGTCTAATTCAGCTAACCGAGTTTAGTGTTGGATAGGTGTTCATCTTGCACTTATGGGTTATGTCTAAATCCACTATCCTCTATTTTAGCTTGAAGGAAATGTCTAATTTAGTAATATTATGTCCACTCAAGTGGAGTTCTAGTGAAAGGGAGACTTGGTCATCATAAGTTAATTTTGAATTGCCACAAATGTCATTAGAGGGAAAATGGTTTATTTTGAATTTAAATTGCTCTTTTTTCCCTTTAGCTTTATAAAAGGAGGATTGGGTCTCTAACTTGGATATTTAAAAAACGCATACATAACAATATGTTGGTAGAGTGAACAAAGAGTTCTTATGGGAATTGATTAAGGATGAAAACCCTCATCAAATCACTAGTTTCAGATTTGAGGAATGGGCCCTAGATGGTAGAGTGATTTCACACAAGAATCATTATTGTTTTCACGGAGATCGCAATTCAGGTTTTCAAGAAAAAATGAAAATATTCATGATCTTTTTATTTGTAGATTTGGTGTGAGTTTAGCAAAGAATTTTGGTTATGGTTTAGTGTGTTCTTTCCTTGTGAGTTTGTTGGGTCATACCACTACCCTATATTAGATTGTGCCATCATTTAATCTTGAATGAGCTTGATAGGGTTGCAATTCATTTAAAATCTTGTTTGGGTTACATATGTTCTTGATGTGTGGTCATTTTGAGGTATTTATTTCAAGTATTGTTCTAATAGTTTATTCTACCTTGAAGTGTCATACATTTATTACTGACTTGATGTGAACTTTGATAGTCCTAGAGATGGATTTTGAAATGGGTTTAAGGCATGGAAGGAAGTGCCTAGATCTTAAGAGTGCTTGCAATGTTAAGGTGCATTGTTGGCATTATTTGAGGGAGTTTTGGATTATATTTTTTGAAATTGTCCTTGTTTCAACCCTCATTATTATTGGGTATATCAAAGATTTGATTGTAGGCTTGTTGGAATGTTTCTGTAGGTGTCTGATGGGTGGTGAATAGTGACAACCTAGAGGGATATGATTATCAGTAAGTTTGATGTCCTCATATTTCTAGACGCTTGAGCCAATTAGGCGTCATTGAGGAGTGTTGTAGATCCGTGTTCACTTTCTATTTGCCTAGTTTGTGGAAAGAGCATACTTTGGGTCTAATTAGTGGCACAAGTGATTTCTAAAGAAGTTGGAGTTCATTTTCAAAGGAACCCTAGTTGTTTTAGTCAAGATTTTAGACATTCTACATCTTAGAAATTTCTATTAGACTATAAAAATAGTTTGAAATTGGGAAATAAGTCCTTCACTGCTCTCAAATGACTCCAAAAATAAGATTTCATACGATTTTAATTACTAGTGAAAGTTTATCATATACTGATGCACCACCTCTCTTAGTGTAAGTTTATGCTTATCAATTGGTGTATATATATTATTTTTGTTTGTGCTATACTTTAGAGGACGGATTTGGTTCCCGTAATAGTGAAGGGGGATATTAATACTTTTAGAGGAAAGTGGACACTTGGACGAGAGTTGTTCTCTCATTGTATAGGGAAGTTTGGATAGATTTTCTCATGTTGTATAGATGATTTGTAGATTTTAACAGTTAGGACATCCATTGATGTGATCAATTTGGTGTGTTGGGTGAGAGAGATTTTGGTGCAGGCACTTTATCAAATTTTCTGTTGCATTGTTGTGTTCAATCCATTTAATGTTTCATCCTTTTTTTCTAATTAATGTAATGAGAGGGGCAACTTTGTATATTATACTACACAATGTAGATTAGATTAAGTAGTTAGTAAATAAATAAAACTAATGTCATTTTTGGAACTTTTTCATAAGTAGATGGTTTGCGAACACTTTGGTGGTTATTAATGAAAATGGCTTTATAAGACAATACAAGTTAATCTTAAATTAATCTTGAGTGAATGAAGGAATCAATCTTGGTGAAATCAGTAAATTATGAATAAAATAAAGCATTGCATTTATGTTAGCAATAATGTACGCTTAGTTTTATTTTTCTTTATTAACTACCATTTTTAACAATTTTCTTAGTCTTTCATAATTTTGAGATATTTGATAAGGTGCAAAACTAATCAATTATGGGATTGCATTTCCTTTTGAAGCCTCACTACACTTGTTCATTTAATTATAATAAAATCTCTTAAAATTATTTTTTAGATTGTATAATTTGATTGACTATTCAAGCCTATACAATTTTGGCTGGTATTTGCTAAATGTTATGGTATTATGATGTGTTGAAAGATATCTTTCTACAAGGCTTCTTTTGTATATAATATCCTTATGCTTATTTTAATCTTTTGTAATCTATATCAAAATATTGTTGTGTTGAATATTGGCATGATGTCTAAAAGAGTTTTTGAGTTACATGACAATAGAAAAATCTAATCATTTGCCTAGTATGTTATTTGATTTGTATAATTGAGATTTAAAGAGAGAAATTAATGAATTTTGAAGACATTAGGTGGCCTCATTTTTTATTTTCTAATCTCATTCCAATTTGGAGATTTGATTTGCATTTAAGAACTATCTAACAATCTATTACAAAAGGTCGTTAAGTCTCCTTTTAGATAAATTTTCCTTACTATTGAAATCCATCACAAAGAATGCCTTTCACGTAAATTGACCTTTTTTTTTTATAAATTCAAAATATTTGGTTACACAGACATGTCTATTTCTCTAAGTTTCCCTCTATGATAGTTCCTTGTTCATTATACCTTTCTTGAAGGTTTGAACTTATGCAATGAAAAATTTCACTAGCTCAAGACTTTGAATTCTTCCCTTTGTCCAAGAAGCTATTGGTAAAATAATATTATCATTGAGACCATTTTGCATTCTTTTCATAACCACAAAAGTGTTTCCAACAATATTAAAGATAAAATCAATCCCCTTTAACATTGAGTTTAAGAAATTCCTTGGACTTTTCAAGATTCTAGGGTTTAGGAATTACGTTTCATCTCTATGAGACTTCACAAACACATAGCATATGTGAATCATAACCACATTGACATAACTACCTTAGTTAACCAATCAAATCAAACACTACCATGGATAAATCTAAAGTCATCACTGCAATTCAACATTATCATATAAAATTATAAAAGAATCTTGATAACATCGATATTCAATATCATCTTAAATTGACACAAAGGTAACACTTGTTAAAACTTATCATAACCAAAATGAAATACAAAAATTTCAACTCACTTCTACACCTTTTTTATTTTTTTATTTTTTTATCATGATAAGTCCATTTTGAACCTCACAACTAATTAATTTCAATCCATACCATCTACCCAACGAATGGTTACGATTTCAATCATTTTTTTTTTAATTTCTAATTTTTTTTTGGCACATCTACCACCACTTTTTTCATTAACAATTGGTTCGTGAATGAACTCACCAAATTCTCTCAGTTAAAAAACTTTTTATGCAAAATTATATAGGAATCCCATAAAAAAGTATATTGCTATAGCTTAAGGCACAAATGACGCTTTATAGCTATTGAGGCTCAAGTTTCAAACCAATCAAACCACACGATTTTAAAGATCTAATTGTGTTTCCTTTTCAATAGTTGAGGTATCCACATCTCTTGTTAGTTCTACCTAAAAAGGATTGTAAACAAGATGGCATAAATGAATCTACTATCAATCCCAACCATCCATGCCAAAACTTTGTTTTTGTTTGGTGTGATTTATGTGTAAGAATAACTCATCAACTTGTTCTTATATTTGAATGGGAGGTTTAATTTAGTTATAGTAAACAATATTTCTAGAATTTCTTGAATTTTCATATTTGTATCATAATAATAAATTGAGAAAATTGAGCATATATTGCTAAGTATTTCTAGTACTACATGATCATTTTTATACCATTTTCATACATGTTGCAGTTGTTTCCGACATCATTCAACCATGTCATCATATAATTGTTTCCATACCAATATCTCATGTTATAGACATATTTTACATTTTCATGTGCCATACATTTCAATTTGCAGCTATGGATGACTATGCATGTATGTTGATTGATTTCTTTCATAAGCAGTAGAATATATCAAGTAGTAGAATATACATATAAAATTATTATTGACTATATGTTCATTAAGTCAATTTTTGTTTAAGTAAAGCTTAAATATGCCATCTTTGTACTTTCATATTGGAGATAAATAACATTTATTTGTTATGTTTTTTTTAATATCTTATAAATAATTTATTAAAACATTTAAATTTTAATTTATCGAAGTATTAATTTATAGCTTTATTATAAAGTTCTTCTTAATATGTTTTATTATTACATATTCTACATTTTCTTCATTCATTTTGGGTTCATTTTATTATGACTTACACAGGTAAAGCATTTGAAATGCTACATAAACAAATTGGTAATTCTTCCTTGGTACTTCAACCCTTTCACAACAAGAATAATATGCAAAAAAATCTAGAAGCCCATATTAGTCCTTCAACCCTTCACAATCATTCATGTGTTATTGAATGAGTTAGGTCAGGCTCTTACCTTAGAGCTTCATCATCATGACCTCCTACCCAATATGAACAATAAGAATCTATTTTCAATAATTCATGGGTTAAATTCCATATTTAATTTTCTCTCTTTACATCTCTCTATTATGAGAACACCCTTAAATTAAAAAAGTAGTTTTTATCTCATTTTTTATAATTATCTACATTTTTTAAATCTTAAATTTTCCTAATTTTTTCATAAAATTCTAATACTTTTGGTTTGTTGAATTTTTAGACAAACAATTTTTTCTTCTTTAGGACTCATTATAATAAACAATATCAGAAGTGGAACTTTAAGCAAGAGATTTGTACACCTTTAGTTAAAAATATTTTCTTTTTCTTGTTTTTATGGGTGAGTGAACTTGATGTGCTCCATTTTCTCAGTCATGTTGATAAGTTGCTAGGGCGAACCAACATATAATGCAAAATTATTTGATGTATGTGACAAATTATTGATAACACTTCATCTTGACATTGCTTTACTTGCCAACATTTACATCCTTATCGACATAAAAAGAAATAAAATCTATTCTTATTGTCCATAAAATTCACCTCTTGGGTGTGGTGAAGGTCAGAAGTGGACAACTCTGGAGCACAATGGAGTAATTTTCCCTCTGCCTTATAAGCCACATGGAGTTAAAATTCCTTAATAATTGGAAGCTAGTTGATCTTTCTCATGATGAAGAGGAGGTGAGATCTTGTTGGTTTTATTTTTTTGTCATTTTTTGTGTTTTTCTATTGTAACATGCAACTGTGTTACTGCTTTTTTCTAAATTTCAGTAAGTGTGTCTCACTATTTTATTAAGCTTTTTATTTTTTGGTATAATTATTTACATTGTTATCGATAATATTGTTCAATATTTTTGAGAATATGTAGATTTGTCTATGTTTTGGTTTTGTAGGCTATGACTCTGTTTGGTGTCATGAAAAACACAAATTATGCTTCAAAGCCAAAATTCATAGAAATTTTTTGGAGTGATTGGAAGCAAGTTCTATGGAAGAAAAATGTCATCCAAAAGTTTAAACTTTGTGACTTTACCCAATTTATGAATGGCATATCAGTTAAGAAAAAAAGAAGAAACAAATGACCACAAAGGTGAGTTAATATGCTATATGAATTTTGTTAAGGTAGTTAATCACTTTGGAAAAATTAGATAAGTAAATGTATTATTTTGTTTTTTTCTTAAGTCTATGTTATGAGAATTTTTTTAATGATATTGTTGTGTACTAGGATGTTTGCATTTAATTTGTCGCCCGTGCCTATATCAGCTAGAAAGTCGCATTCCCTTCCCTTTTTTCATCTTTTATCTAGATGTATGTTGATACTTTGGTACAACTTAGTGTAGTTTTAGAAATTTTATAGCTAATCATAGTAAACAATATAAAATCACTAAGAAATTATGTTTACAATTTAAATGCATTTTTTGTTAATTTTGTTTCAATTATTTATGTAGAAAATTGGATTTTTTCAAATGAATGTTGAGTTCTTTTGGAACATTGTATTCTACAATTGCAAATAGACAAGGGCTATAGTTGCTAAATTTTGAGCTTGCAAGAGTTAAAATTTAATAAAGTATAAGAGTTTCAATTTGAGCTAGTAGGTTTGATTTTTATTCTAAATACCAATTTATTTCATGTGTGCTTTGAGCCACCCATAAATGATTATGAAACGTTGGATGAAGACAATTTTGCATTGAAATTGTTCAAAAACCCTAGGTGACCACAATAACGCATTTATGCTCTTCATTTTACCAAAATTTATCGGCATGCAATAGCGGGTTTTAAAAGCAACATGTGGTATATTATTGCCGAAAATGACATAGAACTAAATCAAAACCATATAAGGGCCATGTTTTACTCAAAATCTACACCAAAATATTTTAAATAATGTTTTTGGTTGGCATCAACCTTGTATACTCATTCTAATTAGTTATGAATCTCCGCAATGTTGTCATATTTTAGGAAAAAGTACAATAGATTCTTCATTTGAACGCCAGTTTGTGAAACTAGTTTCAACTTTGTCTACAAGCCCTTGTAAGGCGAGCTTGTATGGCTAGGAGATGTAAAGACTTGTTTAATTTTCTTGGAACCATATATTAATTGACATTTGTTTCATTTGAATTGGGTTATTTAGGGTATTATTTGACACGAGAAATTGTTTGATGCTATGATTATTTTTGTGAGAGGAGAAAATGTAATTTTTTTCATTATATTTTTCTTTGTATGGTCAAGTTATTTTTTGTCTTCTCTCTCTTATCTTCAATGTCTTTATTTATTTTGAATTTAATATTCCTATTCAACTATAGAGAGTTAACTCACAATTTAATTCTTCTGGTGTTTTGCGACCCTCGAGCAAGAGTTGCTTAGAGAGCATGTGCGTGATAAGTACCATAAGATCCTCTCTTTATGGAGATAAATTAGGAATTTTTCTTTAGATGCATGAATCCTAGAGAATTACAAAGTTTTTTTGATGATTTTAGAGAGATAAGAACTCGATGCATAGATGTTACACACCGGGAGTACATTGCTTCACTTGATCTCTGTGGGCACTGATATTTTATTTTATTTGTAGTTTTCTAGGCTTTACCATTGCCTTGTTTAAGAATTATTTATATTTCCCATTAGTTTTATTACATCTAAAACACACAACTTTTAGCTAAAAAAAAGAGTTTTCATTGATCATCAAATTCATTAGAAGTATATTTTTGGTTACTCACCTTTTAAGTTCACAATGTGCCCATAATGTTTTGATTGTAGTTGTATTCCTATATTGTTATCTATGATCATCGCCTTTTATTTGCTTATAGGTAATTGCATGAGGAAATTGTTTACTTCATTTGTATGCATTCATATGATAATCTAGATTTTGGAGATATGAGAACTCTATTGATATTCAAATATCATGTGGTGGCAAAAAAATTATATATTGGTTAAGATTATGGCATAACTCCCAACCCAAATGTGTATGGTGGTTGTAATTCAGTTTTCCAAAGATAGCAACAACATTACAAGTTTAGATAAGTCATACATTTTTGTTCTCATTCTCATTTAAATTTATATTTTTCTTGTTATTGGCATTATAGTAATCAATATAAAAAATGGTGTGTTGAACACTTGACAGGATTGAGGTGGGGGGGGAGGGTGTTTGGGGGATGAATCAATCAATTTTTTAAAAATAGATTATTAATAAGCAAAATTGACTTACTTAAAAATAACACATTAACCATCAACACATGAACACCAAATTTACATGTAAAACCCAAACATGAAAAAATCATGGTGAGAATCCAACTCACAGTATAAACAACAATGTTTAAAATATTTTAGGCTTACTACTAAGGAGCACTGACACCTGAAAGGACTTGTAGAACTAAGGAACACATCCTTAGGCAAGATACAAAGAGGACTTGCTCAACTAAAGATCACTTCTTTAGGACAAGATATAAATTGCTGCCAAATGATTCATTGTTAGTCAACAACGAATGAAATAGATGAATTGAAATTGAGAAGGATTCTCCTGAACATGAAATTTTCCTTGAACAACTGGACCAAACAACCAATATCATGGCAAAAATCTCTGATAATCTTCACTGACACAACACATTGTCTTGCAAAATATATCACCTTCAAAGCTTTTCTCAAACAAACTTTCATAGAATCACAAACTCAAATCTACTTGCAAATCATTCATATACACTTCTCACACAATTCACTTCTCATTCACACTATAATTTATCCACCCACACATCTTAAATACGAGATAAGACATTGAAATCCTAATAAAGGCTCGACCAAAATAGAATAAGCAATATTACACAAAATAAGCCACTTGGACCTAAAATACTTAAATCGGTCCACTCCAAGAGAAAAAGGGAACCAAAACATATTGCAATACATCCATGATTAATCCAATCATCTGCACACTCTAACACATATCCAAATTCGTAACGTGTAGAAATAACAACTAGTCAACCACATAAACTCTTTCAGTGTAAAATACTCAATGGAGATCTTAACATTCCATGGTGAGACCCAAAACAACATCTTAACATGTCTTCAAACATATATCCGAACCAATATAATATGATCCACTAAACTGCAACATAATTAACAACATATTTGGAGGCCACCAAAAAAATTTCGGACCATCCTGAATACAGGATGTGTAATGCCCCGCCAGGAAACCCCGAAGGGATAAGCCAAAATTACAAGAATAGAGTGCAATTTTTTTTTTTTTTTTTAAAGTTACAACACATAAGATACAACAAGATATCAAAGATTCAGATTACATAGCAGAAGACAACAACTAACACCTAAAGAGTTTCCCAACGAGATTACTTAAATTGCACAATCCATTTAACTCACACAATTAATCCAATAAGCTAATTATCTTAACAACGAGATAATTCATAATCAGGATAATTTCTTTCAAAAGACGGAAATATAAATCACAAGCAAGGATTCATCATTAAGATCCATTCATAATCCTCATTCAAGCTTTTCATTTCAAATTACAAACCATACATCTAACAATCTAATACATTAGGATTTCATCATAACACAAGAGATCTTTCCAAGCATATTTAAATTCCTTACCAACAACTGAGTATAATTCATTACTCTAAGTTACATTCTTTCCATATTCCAACTTAATGCATTTAAAGGACGATTACACACATACATTTACGATAAATCGCATCCCAACCAATTATGCATTCGAACAACATGGCATTCAAGATAGAATTGAATATAAGCATTTAAAGTTAATTCCAATTATCCACTTAACCATTCAACATAAATTAATCATACATGATAAAGCTGAATAAAGGAAACATGAGAGAATACACCACATAACACCATAATGATCTCGGAGTTCACCCCTAAAGGGCTACATCTCCGGGTCTGCGCAACTGCAAGACCCCCTCTGATAAAATAATAAAGTTAAGAGTACAAGAGGTTACACCATACAATCCAGCCATCAAGGCGATACATAACAATATACAGACGACCACATCGGTCAATAATACATAAACGATCCTGAAAAAGAATAGGATCCAGCCGAACATAATCCAAGCTAATACAAGAGGTCCAAGAGAGCATCCATAAAACTGAGCCATCACCACCCAAGGTCTAACATGAAACCGACACTCACAAGGGCAGAGACAAGGACGACTCACAAAGGTACTCAAAACAAGACAAAACGACAACACACTAGCGAACGTAGGGACAAGTGTCATCACACAACCTGGTATGGATACCATGGCAAGTCTTCATAGGTCCCGGCCCATACACTGGTAACCCTGGCAACCTAATCCGAACTTCCGGCCCATCCAAGCCTCATGTGGACCCACACATCCTCTCGTGAAGACAAGGAAGATGGTTTGCCATTTCAGGCCTTCTCACAGCATGTCGAGTCTATGATAGCACTCGTCCCATGTGTGAGGCACAATTATCTTATTTAGAGATTATATTCTAATCTACTTAGGTTATCACTTATTAGACTCACTCTCGACGGGTTACCCAACAGCCACTTTGGGCGCGGCCCCCAATCGAAAGCCACTTTCCCATACGACACTAGACTAACTCAGACGAACTCAAAACCAAGGAATACACATGGTCAGACGAACGGAGTTCAAGAAGAGATACACAATCATCAGGTCAAACACGACTCAAGGATGAACACTTACAGACGGTACTCTAACTAGAGACCCGACCAACAACGGTCAACCACAATCATCATTCGACTCACACACAAAGAGGATATGATCAAAACGACACTACCACAATACAACTGTCAACTTGGAATCGAGGACTAAAATAGGAACACCAAATCATCCATACGACAGGGTCCTTTTAAACAAAGCACTCTTGCCATATCATAATTAAAAGCGAATACAGAAATTAAACTCGCAATGCAATAATCAGAAAAGACAATATTTCCTCAAATTGATTTAATCATTACAAGACGATCGAGTTCTACAAGATCTAAATCAGATTACAGTTATCTACCTCATCAAGGGATAAGTTGTTCTTGGTTTTCTAACTCCTAAGGTTCAAAGCATCGAACAGGCAAATTAAGCCATAATGAGTTTTTAACCAAATCATATTAATAAAATATAGACAACCATAATCAACTAAAATAAGATATTTAATCTCCAACAAAACATCATAGCTTTACTAGTTCAAAATCGTCCTCTACAGATTCATAATTTCCAATCCCAGATGCATAATACGGATCACGAAAATATAAATGTAGAAGGAGAATCTAAATGGAGATAATCACTTTCAAGACATATCGTTTCAATTCAAATGCCCAACGATAAATATTTCACTACTTCTCAATCACTCAAATGATATGTTCTACAATAGCATTTAGCATCATCAATAGTAATTCCATCATATTACAACGATTTCCAAATAACGTATTACTCTCTATTTTGTTTTTAAGCAATAATACCTTAATCGTAATTACCATTCAGATTATACTTAATCATGAAAATAACTTTCCTTAAGATAATAATAAATATTACATGCTCTTTTTTTTTTAAATACTAAAAAAAATTACATTAAAAAATACGATTTTAAAAAAAACTACGTTTATAACAACAAACAACGCATTAAACATTAACTATGTTCCCTTTTTTTTAAAAAAAACAAAAAACAAACGTTTAAACACACACAGGCGGGGGCGGGCCGTGCCCTAGCCGCCGCGCCTGGGAGACACTTCGTGGGCGGCGCCACGGTGGTGCCCGCAGGTGCCACGGTGCCCTGCGGCCACCGCCGTGAGCCGCGGCCCCAAAAGGGTCTGCGTGCAATGAGTGCAGGGGACGTGCGTGGGGGGGGGGAACGAGCGGGGACCCCAACCAAGGGTTACGGTTTAAAACAAAACTCGCCCAGGCCGAACAAAGGCAAACGCCCAGGCCGCAATAAAATATATATATCCCCTTTCTTTGAAACAAACACACAGTTCGGTATACACTCCCAGTTGAAATTTGATAAAAAAAACAAATTCGATAAAAACGCCCAGGTTCGAAGTAAAATAAATGTTTTCATTTCCTTAAACAAACACAGTTCGAACTATAAGACAAAACGCCCACTAACAGGTTTGATAATGAATTCCGATTCAATACAAATTCAGTTTAAGCAAACGGGGATCGAGATCACATTTTTTTTTGATGGGTTTTTTCATTCTTTCCAATAACAAAGGGTTTCAATCACCCAACAGCAATGAGGAAAATACACATTTTCATTAACATCTCCAGCCACACTTCTCATGGTCAATCAAATTGATTTTCAAACACAAATTCATTTCTTTCAAGCAGAACAGAAAATTCTATTGGCAACAAGAAATCAATTCAGAATTCCTACCTTCATTCGCAATCTTGGCATAGCTGAGGGAGAGCCCAATCCTGCCAGATCCAGACCAACAATCTTCCTCTCCAAAAACCCCCAATTTTTGTCCAAAAATTCCCTCCAACCAAAATCTTCTCCAAATTTGACCATCCTCCATTTTTCCCCAATTTTGGGTTATATGGGAGAGTTGACCCAAAAACTCTATTTTTGGAATTTAAAACTTTTATTTACAAATAATACTCAAAATTTAATCCTTTTCAACAATATCAACAATATAACTTGCTTTTTCAATTAAAAATCGATTTCCTCATTTAAACAAATTTAACCTTTCCAATTTAATAATCCAACAGAATGCAATTACGTCTATTGCGATAAAATATAAAACTTCATTTCATCAGCATATATAAAATGCATTAAATATTCGGACACAGTCATCTAATCGAATTCACTCCCAATTTAAAACGAGCAACCCAATATCAACGAAAATCACATAACGGAAACCAGATTAATCTAATCCTTTAATCATCAATGCACAAACACATATTTAATCAAGACAATTACTAAAGACTAAATAATCAATTTAATCATGCACACCAAGCACGCAAACCGAGAAGGTCAACCAAACAGACGACTCGCAAACCCAAACAAAAAAAGGATTACCGACGACGACTGACGATGCTCACATGAGCACGACTAAGGCCGACTAGGGTCTTACGACCACCTAATCCAACTCTAAGGATTAAAAAGGCACACTCAAACCTGCACACCCAAGTGAGGACGAACCTCGCACTCATGCAGCGTTGCACCTAAAATTTCCTGCAACCAAAGATCATACATGCATACATATATACAATTTAATGAAATCATTAGTCCGATACTAACATCACGAAATAGGAACACTGAAAATCTGCATACAACTAGTGTGAGAACCACATCAATAGCTATGCGTTAAATCAAACATCTGATTATAACATAACATTAAGATAAACTAATCAAGATTAAACCAAGGTTAGAAATAGACTAGGGTAGGGGTACTACAGGATGACACAACCAACACCAAAAATATCAACTACAATGCACAACATAATTCTGCAACAATCAAGAGCATATCTAGACCAACATCCATCCAAATAACTAGGTTTGACATCAATAACAACCATACAAGCTCATGCTACTGATAATCTCCAACAATCTCCCCCTTTGTCATTGATGGCAACACCACTATGATTCTTTTCTAGACAACACCAACACATCACTTGATCATCACAACAACTCTCTCCCCCTTTGGAAACAATGATAAAGGGTGCTACAAACCATATTGATCAACTCACACCATTGCTCCCCCTGAGAGAAGCAACAACATCAATCTAGGAGACAAGGATAAGCGCTAAGTCTCCCTTTGGAAAGATACACCACTGAAAATGCATCTAGTTAGAAAAAGAAGGGGCAATAACCCTAATTTTTTCCTAAGATACTCAAAAGTATTCTTTTCCAAAGCCTTAGTAAAAATGTTATGACTTCTTCTTTTGCAACCTTCTCTCTTAAGAAATGATAACATATTGAGATATGTTTAGTTCTTGAATGCATAACCAGATTCTTCAAAATGTTTATAACATTGGTATTATCAAACATAATAGGAATAGCTTCATCATATACCACTTTGATATCCTTAAGAGACTGCTTCATCCACAAAACTTAAGTACAACAAGATGTTGTGGCAATATATTCAACTTGTGTAGTGGATAATGATGTTGATTCTTGTTTCTCACTCATCCATGAAACCAATCTATCTCCTAGAAAGAATGCACCACCGCTAGTACTTTTCCTATCATCAATACTTCCATCCCAATAAACATCTATATATGCTTTCAAAATGAAATCTCCATCCCTCTTGTACCATAGGCCAAAGTCCCAAGTTCCTTTCAGATATCTAAAAATCCTCTTCACTACATGATCATGAGTTTTCTTTGAACTAGCTTGAAATCTTGTGACCAAACACATAGCTTACACAATATCTAGTCTAGAAGTAGTAAGATATAACGATCCTCCAATCATAGATTTGTACTTCTTCTAATCAACATCCAAAGATGTAGCATCTTTTCCTAGTTTACATCCAACAACTAATAATAGGTTTACAATTCTCCATATCAAACTTCTTTAATATCTCTTTAACATACTTAGTTTAAAAAATAAAGATTTCATTATCCAACTAAGTAACCTAAAGATCATGAAAGAATGACATCTCTCCAAACATAGACATCTCAAATTATTTCTACATATCTTTTGCAAATTCTTTACACAAGCCATCACTTCCCCCAAAGATAATATCATCAACATAAACAAAACCAATCAACAACTTAATGCCTTTAACCTTAAAATAAATATTGTTGCCTATAGTTCATTTTTTGAAGTTTTGCTATAACAAATATTTGTCCAATCTTGCAAACCATGCTCTAGGTTCTTGTTTGATTTCATACAATGCCTTCTTTAATGTGCAAATCATGTCCAGATATTTTGACAATCTAAATCTATCTGATTTTTCAATGTATACTTCTTCTTCCAGATCTCAATTAAAAAATATTGACTTAACATCCATCTGATATACTCTGAAGTTCTTATAGGTAGAAAAAGCAAAAAACATTCTAATAGCTTCCATCCTAGCAATTGGAGCAAAAGTTTTTTCAAAATCAATACCTTCTTCTTGAGAATAGCCTTTACATACCAATCTTGCCTTATTCCTTGTGACTTGTCCTTGTTCATTCAGTTTGTTCAGGAACACCCACTTAGTTTCTATCACATTTTTATCCACCAGTCTAGGTACTAGCTCCTGAGTTTGATTCTTTTGTGTCTGATTCAATTCTTCTTCCATTTCTTTTACCTAACTTTATTCTTTTCTCGCTTCTTCATATGATTTAAGTTCAATGAGTGAAAGAAAACTATAATTAGTTTGCTCATTTACCTCTATAACACTTCCTCTTGTCTGAACTACTTTGTTCTTGTTTCTGATTTTCTGATCTTTTGAATGATTCCTCTACACATATTTAAGGGTCTTGATTTCTTGCTTTGGTTCTTTATCTTCTTTTATTTCTTCTGATTTTGCTTCATTGTTTCCTTTCAGATCTGTCTTTTCTTCTATAGAAATATGAATAATCTAAAATTTGGTCTCTTAAATAGATTTAGGGGCAGTCTAATCCCATACCTCACATGCTTTCACATTTTTACTCTCCACTATCTTGTTTAATCTCTTATTGTAAAATCGATAGGCTTTGTCATTCGTAGCATATCCCAAAGATATTCCTTCATCTCCTTTTCTATCAAACTTTCCAAGGTCATTCTCATCTCTTCTAATACAACACTTACTCCCAAAGATTTTCAAATATATCATAGTAGGTGGTCTTCCATACCACAACTCATAAGGTGTCTCAATATGATTTACTCTTATCTGAACCTTGATAAGAATGTAAACAATAGTATGCATAGCTTCTTTGTAGTACACATCATCCAAGTTAGCATCTTTCATCATAGTTCTAGTCATCTCAATAAAAATTCTATTCTTCCTTTCTACCAAACTGTTCTGCTAAGGAGTTCTTAGAGTACAAAGATTTCTTCTACGACCATATTTCTCACAAAAATTGTCAAATTTATTCAAAGTAAAAATTCTCCACCTCTATCAAATCTCAAACACTTGATTTTATACTATTAACTTGAAAACTTTATATCCTTCAAAAGCTTTGGATTTTTCTCGAAAAAATATAGCCCATGTCATTCTAGAATAATCATCAACGAGTAACATAAAATATCTTTCACCGCTATGTCTGCTTGTCCTTGTAGGGCCACACAAATTTGTATGAATTATCTCCAGTGGATATGTCATAGAATATTGCTTCTTCTTCAAACTTCTCTTTTTTTGCTTCTCTAATTGACATTCCCTACACATAGTGTCAATAGGCTTGATAATATTTGGTAGATCTCTTACTGCCTTAAAGTTACTAATATTTATCATGTTATCAAAATTAACATGTCCCATCCTATTATACCATAACCAACATTCATTGCTCTAACTCAGATAACATTTGTTTCCACTTCTATCCTTTATGTAATAAACACTTTCACTTGTCCTAATTCCTTATGCTACCAAATTTTTAGTTTTTCTTTTTTTGATCATACATTCGATATCAATGAACACAACTTCACAACCTCTATTGTACATCTAACTAACACTCAATAAAATAGATCTCAAACCTTCTACATAATAAACACCATCAATTTTATGCTTACCATTAATCGAGATACTTCTTATTCCACAAATTGGTGCTTCCTCTCCTGCAAATTTCACTAATCCACCATCATTCTTATTCAAAGTGATAAACTTGTCTTTGTCTCTAGCCATGTGATTTGTGCATCTAAAATAAATGATCCATGATCTTGGTTCAACTTTAGTAGGCAGTGTAGTCTTCTCTTTTGGTCTTCTAGACCTATCTTGATTCTTCTCTTCTATAGCCAAAAATAAAGATTCTTCATTCGAGTCTTCAACATCTTCTTCTTCATATGAATGTGCCTCCACAGAGCAAAAAATCCTTTTCCATTTATCTCTATCATCAGTTATTTTCTTAAAATTTTATTTTCTATATCTACTTTTCTTTTCATCATCATCGGATTTTCTATAGTCTTCTTTATATATACATTTAGAAGCATAATGACCAATTATTTCACGATTAAAGTATTTCAAGGGCAACTTACCTTTGTACTTTCATGTTCCTCTTTTCAATCTTCTTACAAATTTGCTTCAATCTCATCCAAGTCCTTACTTGTTTCTAGTTCATCTCTTGATCTATATTTGAAATGCTAAATGCAACTTCTATTCGATAAGATTTAATATCTTCCATCTCTCTAGTTTCTTAGGCAAACAATATTCTGATAAGTTGATCAATTGAGTAGTTATTCAGGTCATGACATTCTTCAATGACACACTTCTTCAGTTTGTAGAGTTTGGTCAATGTAAACAAGATCTTTCTGATGACATTAATTTCTTCTAGCACTCCACCAACAACTCGGATAGCCTTTGTGGTATAATTTACTTAATGTATGTAGCTCTCAACACTTTCACCATCAACCATTCTGATAACCTTTGAATTTCTGCTTCAAGTTCAAAAGTATTGCTTGTTGGGTCTTCGAATCAACTTCATATGCATAACACAACTTGTTCCAAATTCTATTAGCTTCTTTCATTCCTTTAACCTTTCCAAATAATTCATCACTAAGATAGATGATAAGTATTGTTCTAGCTTTTGCATCTATCTCCAGAGCCTTAATTTCTTTCGAAGTTGATGGTCCATTATGAGGATGTTAATAACTTATCTAAATAATCTCCTAGATTTCATTCTACAATGCTTCCAAGTAAGACTCCATTATTTTCTTTCAGTAAGTAAAGTTTGTTCCATCAAGCATCAGTGCTTTAACGTGAAGGTCCTGTGCAATCTCTAGATCTACCTCAAGCGGTTAAGCTTTCCAAAGAGGAACTAATTCTTTGATAGCAATTTTTGAACACCTGGCAGGACTGAGAGGGGGGGTGAATCGGTTCGAAACTTCAAGATAGATTATTAATAAACAACATTAACTTACTTAACAATAACACATTAAATATTGACACATAATCATCAACCATCAACACATGAACTCCAAATTTACATGGAAAACCCAAATAGGAAAAAACCACAGTGAGAATCTGACTCACAATATGAATAAAAATGTTTACAACATTTTAAGATTATTGCCAAGGAGCACTGACACTTGAAAGGACTTGTAGAGATAAGGCGCACAACCTTAGGCAAGATAGAAAGATGACTTGCTCAACTAAAGATCACTTCTTCAAGACAAGATACAAACTGCTACCAAAGGACTCATTGCCAATCAACGACAAATGAAATAGCTGAATTAAAATTGAAAAAGACTCTTCTTGAACATTAAATTATCCTTGAACAACTAGATCAAGCGACCAACATCATGACAAGCATCTCTGATAATCTTCGTTGACACAATACACTGTCTTGCAACATATATTACCTTCAAATCTCTTCTCAAATAGACTTTCACACAATCACAAACTCAAATCTACTTGCAAACCATTCACAGACACTTCTCACAAAATTCACTTCTCATTGACACCATAATTTATGCATTCGCACATCTTAAATATGAGATACAAAATTGAAATCCTAATTAAGGGTCGGCCAAAATAGAATAAGTGGTATTACACAAAATAAGTCATCCGAACTTAAAATACTTAAACTAGTTGACTCCAGGAGAAAGAGGGAACCAAAAAATATTAGAATACATCCTTCCATGATTGATCCAACAATCCGCACATGCTAACACATACTCCAAAGCCGAAACGTGTAGAATTAACAACCATTCGACCACATAACCTCTTCCGATGCAAAATACTCATTGCGGTCTTCACACACCATGATGAGAACCAAAACAACATCTTAACACATCTTCCAACACAGATCTAGACCAAAATAATATGATCCAATAAACCGCAACACAATTAGCAACATATCCGGAGGGCACCAAAAGTTTTTAGACTATCATGAATACAGGATAACACAACCAACACCAAAAACATCAATTACAACACAAAATATATTTATGCAACAACCAAGAGCATATCTAGACCAGCATCCATCCAGATAACCAAGTTTGACATCAATGACAACCATACAAGCTCATGCTACCAACAATCTCCAACAAATAGAACATTAAGAAAGAGCATCACTATCATTAATAAAAGAAGCAATAGTTACTAAAAATTGTGGCTGATTGTGATTAATTGGGAGTCAATCATGAGGGAAAAAATCATGGAAAAATTGGTCAATGATTTTCCACAATTTTTCCGTGTTTGAATCCGATTAAAGAACATAAATAATCGACCAAGAAATCGTCAAAAAAATGCCATCATAACTCAAAGTATTGGGGTAGCCCCAAAAATATTGCCAAACAATGAAAAATACCAATGTGACATCCAAACTACAAGCTTGGTACATGTTTATTGTCTAGCAAAAGATACAAACCACGAACAATTTGGTTGCCTACAAAATTGAATGTGATAGGCTGATGAACTTTGTTTTAAGAATATTATTTTCTCTTATTTATTAAATTAACAAGCATACTTGTCTAGTATTTGTTTTTAGAAATATTGTAATAATAGAAATTGCTTTGTTTCATGAAGTTGTATTATTAGAATGAGAGTTTAAGTTTTAATGATGTCTATTTAAATAATTTTACATTTGCGAATGAATTCTAATTTATATCAAAACTTCAAATACTTTAAATAAAAAATTATTTTATTCTTACCTTTCTTCTTAATAATTTTAATTTTTCATTAATATAATGAATTGTGTCAATTACTATACTATATTTATAGGTAATTTAATTTAGTTTTTAAGATATTTTTGTTATTAAAAGAAAAGGAGGAAATTAGAGGGTTTATAGGCAGCACACTATAAACTGTTTTGTACTCAACTAAGTTTGTAGTGAAATTGTTTTTTGTTAAAACTTTAGGGTGTAGAGAAAAAAATTGTTCAATTTTTTCTTTTAAATAGCAATTTTTATTTTTTTGTTTAATTTGGTGGCCAAAGATCGACTGTAGGTGAGTTGGCATGTTTATAATCATTTTTTAATTTGAATGTCAAATTGACATGTAATTTTTGAATTAAGATAAGAAATTATAAATGTGATTTTGAATTAAGATAAGAAATAATATGTATAAAGGTTGTCTTGGACGACAAAGTGACAACTACTCAAAATCATATAAGTTACACATTTGCAATGAACACTATACATATAATATTATCTACTCTTAAACCTCATCTAGAAGTCCATATCAGTTCTTCAATCCTTTCACAACCATTCACATGTTATCGAATGAGTTAGGTCAGGCTCTTACCCAGGAGCTTCATCATCATGACCTCTTGCCAAATATGAACAACAAGAATCTATTTTTCAACAATTCATGGGTTAAAATCCCTATTTAATTTTGTCTCTATATATCTCCCTGCTATGAGAATGTCTTAAATAAAAAAGTAGTTTTTCTCTCTTTTTCTATAGTTCTCTACATTTTCTTTAAATTCTATTTTTTCCCAAATGATTTTTGCTTCTTTGGGAATCATTATCATTATCAATATCAGAAGTGGAACTTTAAGCAAGAGATTTGTATGCCTTTAGTTAAATATTTCTTCTTTTTCTTATTTTTATGGGCGAGTGAACTTTCTTGTGCTCTATTTTCTTAGTCATGCTGATAAGTTGCTAGGGTGAGCCAACATATAATGCAAAAGTTCCCTGATGTATGCAATAAATGATTGATAACACTTCATCTTGATATTATTTTAAGCCAACATTTACATCCTTTATTGACATAAAAATAAACAAAATTTACTCTTTATGTCCATAAAATTTACCTTCTGGATTTGGTGAAGGTCAGAAGTGGACAACTTCGGAGCACAATGGAATAATTTTCCCTCCATATTATAAGCCACATGGAGTTAAAATGCTTTACAATGGAAAACCAGTTGATCTTTCTCCTGAAGAGGAGGTGAGATCTTGTCGGTTTTGATTTTTTTCCTTTTTGTATTTTTCTATTGTAACATGCAACTATTTTACTGTTTTTTTCTAATTTTTTGTAAGTGTGTCTCACTAGTTTATTAATCTTTTTGGTTTTTGGTATATTTATTTACATTGTTATCCATAATATTGTTCAATATTTTCAAGAATATGCAAATTCTTTTTGGTTTTGGTTTTGTACGTTGTCACGAAAAACATAAATTATGCTTCAAAGCCAAAATTCATAGAGAACTTTTGGAGTGATTGGAAGCAAGTTCTAAAGAAGAAACATGTCATCCAAAAGTTTGAACTTTGTGACTTCACCCCAATTTATGAATGGCATCTCAGTGAAGAAGAAAAGAAGAAATAGATGACCATAGAGGTGAGTTAATATGCTACATGAATTTTGTCAAGGTAGTTAATCCTTTTAGTAGAATTAGATAAGTCAATGTACAATTTTGGTTTTTTTCTTAAGTCTATGAACATGAGAGCTTTTTTAATGATATTGTTGTATTTTAGGATATTTTCATTTAGTTTATTGTCTATGCTTATGTCGGCTTGAAAGTCGCATTCCCTTCCCTTTTTTCATATCTCTTATCTAGATGTATGTTGCTACTTTAGTACAACTTAGTATAGTTTTAGCAATTTCATAGCTAATGATATAAACAATGTAAAATCACTAAGAAATATGTCATAAATCACTCCTTCATCAATTCCATTTCCCTTGGCAACATCCTAAACAATCAAATTTATGATGGTACCATATTTACATTTTGGAGAATACAACTTAGTAATTAACAAGGTTTATACCATCATCTATGTGCAGAATGACAACCAACATTGTCTATTGGAAGAAGTTATTCAACAAGGGATGTCAGTGAGTTACCATGAAAATCAATGTTTCAATCTTCAATCCAAATTCATATCCCCCATTTATTACAATCTTTATCCAAAATCCAATGCACAAATTTGGATCCATTCATCTCATTTTGAGAAATAAAAAATTAAAAAGGTAAAGAGAATAATAATGCAATAATGAAAACTATTCATATAGTGTCTTGGACATGTGGCATGATTAAAAACTGGCAAACAAGTGTCATGTGTAAATCCCCATATCATGAACACCCTAGAATTGGAGACAACTTCTTGCATCCTATTTATATTACCCTGTCCGTACATATCCCTCACACATACTCCCTTTTCCATATTTTAGCATTGATGAAGATGAAGGCATACACTCAAAACATGCTTTGGATAATATAAGCCTTACTTTCTTTATAATTAACACCTATTGTATCCTTCCATTCCATGAATCCTCCACTAATTTGAGCCATCAAGCTATCCTTTTTTGTCTCTACTTTTTGTAGACCTCTCCCTTAGACTAGGATGAATATTATCAAATTTTCACATCAATTTCAATATACCTATGGCCCCATGAGGTAACTTGGCCAAACTTTATGAAGAATCCATGTAACCCTCCATTCCCCTCTCATTGTTCTTTCCATTTGATTATAAAACATTTTGACCATACAAGTATTGCACCATAGTATCATGAGAAACACATCTAAAGTGAAGCATATTATTCATATCTAACATAATACTTGGAGCTCACATCATGAAACCCTCCCAACTCCCCCTTTTTCCTTCACATCTTCTTTAATAATGTTATAAATAGTTGCTCCTTGCGACACTCTCTATACTTGTGATTCCTCCAAGCATCCATCCTCAACAATCCATGCATTAATCCATCTCAAATCAACCCACCATCCCTTCCATCCCCTTTGTATGCAATCCCTCCACTAGTTCATCCCTGTCACTATACTTGGATCTCCCTTGTTATTAATTCCAAACCTTAACCTCCCATGCAATCCCAAACTAGTGCATTCAAATACATGTAATACTAATCATGTAATATTTTTAAGCAATCTAGTGAATCTTGTGAAGAATCCATAAATTTATTTCCATCCTTGTTGTAGACCAAGTTTTTACTTGAATAATCATAACTAGGATATATTATTTGTAATCCTCTCATTGTTCTAATTGTCAACAACACTAGTGTCATCATCAATAAATCAATCAATTTTTAACCTGACTAGGAGCGCCTTTATTTCATTTGTGCATGCTTGCTTGTGTGTACTATCATTTTATTTAATTTTTCATATTTCTTGCATCTTATTACCACATTGAAATCATGTTATCCCATATCATGGTGTCATATGATAGATTCTTTCTTGCGATATTTTATTTTTAGTCAATCCATTCCACACTTGACACATCATCACTCTAGTCCTTATGCCTTGGTGCACAATGTCAAGTGATAAAACAGATGAAGATTGCTCAAAACTAACTCAACATGACTACCCCCATTCATTTGAATCTCCCCCTCCCCTCCATCAATCTTCCTATTCAAATCTATTCATCAAACTTTTATCTCTTGCTATATGTTATGCTCTTGGAAGCCCTTCATCTATTTGAAGATCACAATTATGTTCTTCAAACTTGTCTATCCTCTTAAGGGGGCATAACTGCCTCCTTCCTCTTTGTCATTACCATTCTCCTAATGATTGGGGCATCTTGCAACTAGTCCCATCTCTTGAAAAGCCACTAGGTTTTATCTTTCTTTGACATGATTTTTTTTGTCTAGTTACAACACCATATCAAAGAGGGGGGAATATGGACAAAGAAAATAATTCAGATCTTAACCACACCCAATTTTACACCCTTCTAGTGTTGATTAAATAAAACCAAATATTTAATTAATATTTTTAATCATCTTCCTAACATTAATTAAGTAAAGTATATCATTTATTTAATCAATTAATCCTTTATCACTCTTTCCACCATAGTCTAGAATCAATTGAATAATTTTGATATTTATTCAATTAAGTTCAGTGCCCTTCATATCCCAATTTTTTAAAATATTATAAATATAAATTATTTATTTAATTTCTTATTTTTTTACCTCAATCTATAATAATCGCCTTGTGCATTCCTAAGCATGCTTAAGCCATGATCAAATTTGTTTATGTCATGAATGTTCATGGCCCATTCTCTCATCAAAATTCATCCATCCATTTCTCTAAGATTTTAATCCTTCATGAGTAAGTCCACAACCACTTTTTGGCCAAATCAAGACAATGAGATCAACATTTTTCACCATATCTTCACTTTTAAACACCTATAACATCTAAAGTGTTGATTTTAAGGTAGTGCTCGTTAACCACAAGAAAACATCAGATCTTTTTCCTTCTCAACCATAGACGATAATCTCTTTTCATCACCCCTAAGAACGCTACATAAATTTCTCACCATCAGTTGATCTGCTTGTACATGAATTCGATCTGCTTGATTATGATCGAACTTGTTGTCTTATCTCTATTCCAAAGAGGGAAGACCATGTCCATATATATATCTGTCGAAAGGAGATATCCAAGAGTCGGCTCTCATTAAGGAGGCATGACATTCATGCAACATCGCATGCCTTCAAATGAAGGGTGGTGGACTTTAACCAAAAGTCGGCCCCTTTGAAAGAAATCTGATAAGTCAAACTCGATAATGTATGTTTAATCATTAAACCTGGTAATGCATATGTGACTTAATAAAGATATTAAAAGATTAATAGAAGTCGATAGATTCATCAAATGTGTAAGGCCAATAGGCTATTCACACATTTGATCTTGTTGAGTCAGCCTGTAGGATTTCTACCGATGCTATATCATCAACACTCCCTCTTAGCTAGGGAGGAATCCTTCTTAATCTCTACAAGTCACATCACCTCATCGCGATCACTAACATAATGACTAAACTCATGTAAATGAAAGAAACTTATCACCTCATTGTGATAGCATATCACCTAATCGTGATATTTGACCACAATGGCTACTCTCAAAGGGTGAATACACACAAATGCTAAGTCATGAAGTCTCTCACATGACGTCCATCATACCTACTCACAGAGGGTGAATCCACCATACCTACTTGGAGAGGGTGGAACAAGGGATGGAACCTCAAACTTCTCTCACAGAGAATAATGCACAACAAGGGTTGATACCTCAAACTTCTCTCACAAAAAAGAATGCATAACAAGGGTTGATACCTCAAACTTCTCTCACATAGAAGAATGCATAACAAGGGCTGAAACCTCAAACTTATCTCAAAGAGAAGAATGCACAACAAGGGTTGATACCTCAAACTTCTCTCACAAAGAAGAATGCATAACAAGGGGTGATACCTCAAAATTCTCTCACAGAGAAGAATGCACAACAAGGGCTGAAACCTCAAACTTCTCTCATAGAGAAGAATGCACAACAAGGGATGATACCTCAAACTTCTCTCGCAAAGAAGAATGCATAACAAGGGTTGATACCTCAAACTTCTCTCACAAAGAAGAATGCATCTCCACCATTCCTACTCGCAGAGGGTGGATCAAGGGCTTTCACCAGAAACTTCTCCCAGAGAAGAATGCATTAACAAGGGATTGCACCTCGAACTTCTCCTCAAAGAGAAGAACTCATTAACAAGGGATTTCACCTCAAACTTCTCTCTCTCAGAGAAAAACTCATTAATAAGGGATTGCACCTCTAACTTCTCTCTCACAGAGAAGAACTCATTAACAAGGGATTGCACCTCAAACTTCTCTCTCTCAGAGAAGAACTCCTTAACAAGGGCTTTCAACTCAAAATTTTCCATCATAGAGAAAAATGCATTAACCAAATCTTCATGATGATGTGGCTCCCTCTGAAGCTAAAATGTTAGGCTCCCTTTGAAGCTGAAAAACAAGCTCTCTTTGAAGAAAATATCAACCTTCTGACCTCTTCGTCCAAGGTTACTTTTGACGATATGTCAGACTCCCTCTAAATGTTGATTCTTCGTCTGCAAAGAAATGCAAGCAATCTTCCTTCCTTGAATAGAGATTCGTCAGTGCCTGAACCTTGGGTAGAGGGACCACCAATGAAAAGCATAATTCAGGTAGCAATGCCAGGCACACAAGCCCCAACTAGCCTCACAACCATGCTGAGAGCAGTGCCAGTGCAACGTGCAGCTCTTGCATTCGTCTACGCCGCCCACAGATTCTTCTGCAACTCTTCCAAAACCAAATTCAAAGTGAATTTATACTGGGAAGCTAGCAACAAGAATCAGGCGATGCTCTAAGCAGAGAGGTTGTCCTTGACATTGATTACATCATCAACAAACTTGCAAATAGCGTCAACCATTCTATCAATCTGCTGCCGCAAACTGGGATTGCGAGCAATATTAGACATACTGAGCCAATAATGCCCGACCATGTGGCCCTCATCCGAATTGGCAATCAAACCAGCCTCAAGCTCTTCCAAGGCCTTAAAAGCACTTTGAAACTTGGGTTCCATCACCTCCATGAATTCATCTGCAAACCCCATTCGGCTGACATCGATATACAATCCGAGCTACTTGTGTTGATAAAGCCAATCCAAGTACTGATTCCACAGGGCTGCGAGCTCTATCTCTAGCCCTTTCTTCTTCTTCAAAGAATTTGAATCAAACACATAAACCTCTCCATCCAAAACAGCCCGAGTTTGAGTCACAAGCTAACATCTTTCAACGCTGACAATGTCGAGCTTTGAAATCTTGGGCAAAATCCTGTGACTGGGCAACATGCAAATTTTTGCACAGGTTGTTGTTTGCGTTTCCCCACGGAACTTCAAATGCAAAGGATTTTGGACCATCATACTTGTTCTCGAGGCCTGGGAAGACTCGATCCCTTGATTGCCACCTAATTTGTTTAGACACCTAATCGATGCCATAGTGAAGGGCAGACGTCAACGAGTGTAATCGCCGCATTATTCTTTGTAGTCACCTTTTGATCTGGAAGAGATCTTAAATCTGCAATTGTTTGTGATTGAATTTCCCTTGAGAGCAGAAGATCTACCTTCAAGCGGTTAGGCTCTATAGAAGGAACCCGCTCTGATACCATGTTGATTTTAAGGTAGTGCTCGTTAACCACAGGAAAACATCATATCTGTTGCCTTCCCAACCATAGATGATAAGCTCTTATCATCACCCCCAGGCACGCTACATAAATTTCTCACCATTAATTGATCTACTTGTACATGAATTTGATTTGCATGATTATGATCGAACTTGCTATCTTATCTCTGTTCCAAAGAGGTAAGACCACATCCATATATATCCGTCGAAAGGAGATATCCAAGAGTTGGCTCTCATCAAGGAGGCATGAACTTCATGAAGCATCACATGCCTTCAAATGAAGGGTGGCAGACTTTAACCAAAAGTCAACTGCTTTGAAACAAATCCAATAAGTCAACTCGATAATGTATGTTTAATCATTAAACCTGATAATGCATATGTGACTTAATAAAGATATTAAAGGATTAATATAAGTTGATAGACCCATCAAATGTGTAAGGCCAATAGGCCATTCACACATTTGATCTTGTTGAGTCGGCTTGTAGGATTTCTACTGACGCTATATCATCAACATAATGCATTAAGAATTTGAAGATGACACAAAACTAGTGATTTGTGAGATTTTGTGTGCAAATTCTTAATATATATATTTTTAAAAATTCATAAATAATTTGTGAATATTTTTGCATAACTTTAAATACTTTTTTTGTTTTTAAGTAAACAATAATTTTTAAAGTGATGTTTATGTCATCATACATTTTTTTTTTGTAGAAACGATAAAATTCTAATTTTCAAAATATAGATTTGTCACACCAATATATAGTGCATGGATATTTTTCATAATTTTTTGTTACATTCTTTTTAATTTTTTTTTCTTAAGTTAGAGATTATAATTTGGACATAATTGTATGTCATCTTGCATAACTTTTTTTTGTTGACATGAGGAAATCAATACGCAGGAACCATATATTTTTTATAATTCATTTTTCTATTTTTCTATTTTTTTCACGTGTGAAATGAAGACCTTAATTTTTTGTGAAAAAACAACATTCATAAGAGATTAAAAAATAATATGATAATTAAATTAAATATATTCAAAATTATACTTTTTGTAAAGCTTATAATTTAAGAGTTGCATGCTTACAAAACATAACTTCTAAATGAATTCATCTGAACCCCCAAACATAAAGCAAAAGCGATTTTTTGTTAGCATTTTGATAGGTGCAAAGGAGACTTTGTTGTAGGTATGATTTAAGATTAGAGGGGTTATATCCAATGGGGTTTGATCTAAGGGGTTTAATCTAACCCTCTTCGATTAAAATCCTTCAAATAGAATCTATCAAGACTTTACTCATTGTATTTTCTTAGAAATATGTGATTTTTGGCAAAATAAGATGTCTTGGAAGTGGGTCACAATATTGTGGGATTACCCTTACATGTCTTTTGGAATGAACCAAAAAGGTCTTTTTGATCATCACCCTTCATCCCTTTTTAAAAGAATCTTGATCGACCAAATACTTTTAATCTTAGACATATTTAAGTACACCAATCAAAAGATGACATCTGGAGACTTCTCCCTCTTCTAGTCCTCTCAATCAACCTTAAGCATTGATCTCTTAGATCGGTCTTAGCCCATGATCAACCATCGATTTAATATATAAATAACACCTCTTGGAATCCATTTTCAAGAATCTCATTAAGTGCAATTTTTTGTTGTTGATTTGACTATTAATTTGAGCAACCCTATATATCATCTCTTAAGTACAAATCTATTGGAGCACAATCACACACATCTTTTGTGCATGGTGCTGAGTTATGGGTGAGAGAACACTTGTAAACTTTCATCTTTTGTGTACTTGATTATCTTAAATTGATATTGTTATCACTAAGGTCTGCACCCTAGCTAAGCCTAGACTCAACTAACATGTGACACATGGGACTACTTCCAAGTTGTGGGTACCCTATAGTGGAAGTAGACCTTCAAAGAGGGCCGGTTCCCTTTGAAATTGCCTACAACTACTGATTTTTTGATAAGGAAAAGGGATATAAGGATTGCACTAAATGAAAATATACTCTACTCAAGAGGTGATGCACCAAGATATTTTGTTTTTTAGTTTTAAAGTTAACTGATTATATCTAAATCAACTTAGAAGACAACTATCATTCACAACCTATTCATACTTAAGTGGACCATAAACATTTCATATGAAGGATGCTTCTTTTAGTTTGCATATAGATGATATGTTTCATACAATATTACCTGCTGAAATTAAGTTTCTACACAACATATAACATGATCAACACTTAGACTGCATGATACTTGGCATTGCATAGATAAGATGTATTCAAAGGATTGAAATAATCAATAATGAGTTTCTTAAAATTTCACACAACATCATGCAAATGACACAATAATGGTAGGAACAATAGGACCTTCCATTGATATTCAATAAATTTGAATATTTTACATAGAAACAACTTTGATTTTCCATTGAACCAAGGTTACAAAGTGTAACACAGCTGAATACAAAGAAAAATTAGAGAATAACTCAAAATAATATTGTGACTCAGATTTTAGAAGTATTTTCAATTTGTATCAAAGTTTCTTTCTTTTTCAATAAAGAGCAACAATTTTCCTTCTCATTTCTTCTTGTCTCTTATGATGAATGGATGATTTTTGATGCAATTTTTGTGATTTAATTTTGAATCCTTTAGTTTTGTCTCATTCAAGCATGGTTATAGCAAGAAAGTTCATTGTTATTGCAAGTCATAAGTTATGTCATTGGATTCCAATGGGTTGGAATTATGAAAATCTCCGATTTTCCTTTGAACAAGCATTGAAACTAGGTCTATCTTATGAAATGTTGATGCAATAGATGATTCAAGTGGATTTGTGATAAAAAAAATTTCTTTTGTTGAAAATATATTGTGAGTTAGTGCAACTGATTAGATTTCTCAAGAATATTTGGTGCATCACCTCTTAGGATAGGTTTCAATTCAAGTTGTTCTTCCTATCCCTTTTCCCATCAAGTTAGTTTGCAAGAGGTTTATCAAAGAGAACTAGCTCACTCTGAAGGTTGATTTCCATCATATGTAGGCAACCCACAGGCCTGGAAATCATCCCATGTTTCACAATATTCTCGAGCTTTCAACTTAAGCATCACGGGTGCAATCTTTATGACAACAAATATATCAATTAGGTGTGAAATAGGAGTTTAATAAATGTTTTGAATCCTTATTTTGTGTTCTATATTTGTATTGAACACATACATGTTTATAAAACTCTCACACACTCACCTTTTGGACTCATATAATGTAAAATTTTAATATTTGAATAGCGCAACAACTAATTGGACCTATTAAATGAACAACTGCCGAACATGCACATAAATAGGAGAAAAATAAAGAAGAAAATAATTGAAACCAAAATAATGATAGAACTAATGGAAAGAATACAAAGGGTCACCAATATATGAAATCAAGGCATGCTCTATTACCCAATTGTAGAGATATACATGTAGAGACTTTTAGGGTGAGTGCAAGGTCATGGTGGGTCAAATAGTGGCAATAAAAGAAAACATGTTGAGTGGAAAAGTGCTAACATTTGGATTTAGATATATATATTTGAATGAGAGAGGTGCTAACATTTATAGCTCACAGTTTGAATTCCTGAAAAAATGTTGTAGTATAAATTACCTTGAATTTAGGTAAGTTGAGTCCCAAAACTTGTAGAAACCCTAAAATATCTCGCTCTTTGATGTTAATCTAAAATTTTCTATGGCTTCATTCTTCAAGATAGTGAAATTTTTAAACTAACTTTAATAAAACAAAAAGATTCTTAGAAGCAATTCACATGATTCTAAAAATGTTCCTAATATATCCATTTTTTGGTGATGCAAGATTTTGTTGATCCAAGGATGCTCTTGCATTAACACTATTATGCTTTCAACCAATTAAAAAATCAAAATATATTTTAATAAACAAATACATTTATCCATTTTAAGTAAACATAATCCACTTTTTAAATTTCACATGAAAATTCTTAAATTTTATAAATAACCAAATTTTAATGAGGTTTTTTTTTTTTTATATACAGTTCTAAAGTAAAAGCTTGAGATTTAATAAGAATATTTTCCTTTTCCTTTGAGCAAGGGAATCACTTCTCCTCCTTGAATTTGCTTGGAGAGATGAGCACTTTTTTTTTGTTTGAGTGTCAAAGGGGCATCATTAGTTATGTAATATCATAGCATATGAGTTCACAATCAAGTATATACATTAGAAAAAACAAATAAATGTATTGCTATATGTTAGGGTTGGAGAGCCTTATTTTTTCTTCTTGAAAATTGAGGATAAAATAATGGAAAGTGAGAGTATAGTCTATGGGATGGGAAGTAGAGAGAATAAAAAAATATTTTTCATGAGATTATTAAAAGGAATTGTTTATAGTATTGTTGAGGGATTGTAAACACATTTGCTTATATTTTAATGGTGAAAGTGTTTGTACATCTTATAGGAGATATAAATTTGATTAAGGGAGTGTGGTATGTAATCTTGTAGAGCAATATACAATGTAAATGAAAAGAAATATCTTGTAAATATTTAGTAAAAGGTTCTCATACATCAAATTGGTGGCTCGTTTTAAAATTATAAGTAAAGTAACCTTTACCTCTTTTTACCATTTTCAAACAACCTTTTACATGTTACCATCCACTATTGTTGAAACAATTGTAACATAACAACACTAACAAAAATTTCGTGAGATGTGTGAACAATTATGTTTATGGTTTCTTAGAATGTAGCTTAAACTATTAATTTATTTATATTATCTAAAAGTATAGAGCAAGTCAAGAATAACACCGTATTCATGTAAACTTTTTACCATAAATTTTTTTCAATTAAATGTTTAATTAGTTATCAATATAAATTATTATAGTATTCAAAAGTTTTTTATTTTCAGAATCTCTAAATTTATTCACAAATTTTTAGTTGGAGATGGGTACGATAATTATAGATATAAAATGTTAAGTCAAAAATATGAAGTCTCTATATAAGTAAGGATATAAAATACCATTAAAAATAGGTACTTAAGAGATATGGTTAAATTGGATCCACTATTTTAATAAGAATTGTATATTAAAATAACAAAAGATTATTATAAAAGATATAAATTAAAATTAGTGGTATTATTAAAATTTTATTAACACGAGGCGTTCTTTCAGAGGAGTGGCGGTATAGTTGTGACCACCAAGATTCAAATTCCCACTGGGCCATTGTGATCGCGGGTTTGTGCCTTCGCTGATCCAATGTGTTCATGGGTTTGAGCCTCAACATTGTTAAATGGGGATGAGGTCCCTCATTTGTGACCTCTCTAGATCAAAAGTATTTCATGTGGTACTGAAGGACGTTTCATATGAACACCATCGATCCAAAAAAATTCTATTAATACAAATAATAAATTAAATTTATAAAATGAATTTCTTTAAATTGTCTAAATGAACTAGTCCTCTTTTGAAGAATGAATACTTAGATTTCCTTCCTCAAAGAAGTCATTCATTCTTCTCTACTAATTAATTATTTGATCTCCTCCATTGAGTATTTAGCTGCCTCTTCCCTTGAGTAAGTTCATGTACCTACAATTTTTACCCTCCTTTAATACTGTATTTTTCAGTAGAAGTTGTGATCCAACCATTATTTACTAGGTAAGTTATTGTTGACAAAGTCAACTTCTAAATGCTAAGGTACGTCGGACATCCACTATAAATCTACCAGGGTCCCTTCCTACCAAACTTTGACCATTGTTTTTGAATTTTTTGTCTTCTGTATGACCATTTCCGTGAATTTTCCACCCACTTTTTAGTCACTGTTCAGATTTATAATGATTAACAAATGAGTATTATTTAATGAATATATTGAATTTGATAGTTTTAGTTTTTTTTTTGTTGGTAAATGTTTCAGATTGTGTGTTTGAATCTTTGGTCTACTCGAAACTGAGATTATAGGTCTAAGTCTATTTTTCAGTTGTGGATTTGTTATTGTGTACTTTGTTCTAAAGTTCTCCTAATGATTTGAAGTGTTTAGAAATACTTTGGAAGATTTTTCGTTATGTGATTAATAAACATGTTCATCTAGGTCTGCCTGAAAGTAGACAAACATTATAGGATGAGCTATATAGATTGTTACTCCTTTAAATGCACCATGTTGAAGATATTCACTAATAATTACTTCTTTGATACTTTTAGCGTGAGAAAGGATTATCAAATATATGAGGATGATTTATATGGATTGTTACTCCTTTAAATGCACCATATTGAAGAGATTCTCTATTAATTACTTCTTGGATACTTTTAGTATGAGAAAGGATGATCAAATATAAGAGGATGTGTAACTAGTACAAATGAATGTCTTTAATTACAAACAACAAATATCAAATTATGTTGCTAACATATATTTAGTTGACTCTAGGTGGATAACATATAAATGGACAAAAATTAACTAAAATTACTTTGTGATTGTAGGTTGAATTTGTGACTACAAAAAATGATTTGGGTAGGCAAACAATAAAATTTGGGTGGATAACATATAAAATGGCATAGATGTATGGATAACTATAATAAATGAATAGTGTGGGTAAATGTATCAAAGTATGGACATGTGTGGATAATATACAAGAAAAATGTATGAAAATATATGTATAAAGATGCATGAAGAAAATAAATCTAACATCATACGAGATTACATCATTTGTCAATAATATACATGTATCACAATATTGTTGCAAAATAAAATACGAAACTAAATAAAAATATATAAATTTATATGTTCATTATTACAATATTATATATTTTACACACTCATTGGAATCATAGAATGAAAGACCAACAAAATCCGAAAAAAAGAAAAAAAAATTAAAAAACAAATAAATTATGTGTATTGTTGGTGTAAATAAATATTCATTATGGATATTATTACACTTTACTTAATTTAACTTAGGATAATGCATCTCTTCATAGTTTGGATTTGAGACACTTAGGGAAGTGTGCACATAGGGATATAGCTTGTAGGAGAAATTCCACCTTTTGTGGTCTTATTTTGTTGTTACATTCCACATTCGGTGGGTCATCCACCTCTTGTGGAATATTATATTATTTCTCCTACCTACCCCTAGTATTTATCACCTACCATTGTTTCTCATTGAGCCACATGTCATGATTGTGTGCCCGTACATCCATATGGCCTTGCCTATATAAGCAGGCCCATAATCATTGTATTGGTTAATCCAGTTGATCATTTGCATATTGTTGAGAATACAGTTTGTTCTTGTCATTCTTTTGTCTCTCTTTTATACTTTTCATTGTTCCCTTGATCTTGGCAAAATTTCACATGGTATCAGAGTCATTGGGGCTTCATTGATTTTTTTTGGAGACATCTTGGAAGACTTCTATTTTCGGATCTGAGGAAAGCGCTTTTTGGAGGCATCTTAGAGCATTTTCAACCTCACCATTGCGTCCGGGAGGACGTTTCCATAAAAATTGAGTATAAACTCAACCTATTTTGACGAAAATCGAATTTTGGGTGTTGGAGGAATTTTTTGCCCAATTCGGGCGGTACGATATGGAATTTTCGGATCTCAAAAAAAAAATTATTTTTCTGAAAATTTCTTCTTTTTCTAGTTTTGAAAACAAAAAAAAAAAATTTGAGAAAGGGGTTTTATTTAAAAATAAATAAATTTTTGTGGGGGTCCGTAGACCCCCTTGTCCCGCCGTACTTTTTCTGTAGTGTGCAGGCGTTGTACCTTCACCGTCGTCCGTGCAGTCCTCCATCTCCGCAGTCCATCGGCAGACAGGCCGCTTTCCGGTAGACGCACTGGCGATCTCCACCGTCACGTCCACCGGCACCGGCGACCCCGCTCTGGCAGCTCCGACCGACAGACAGATCATCAACCCCCACAGCTTCCCCGCTGCCTCCGCAGCTCCCCTGCTGCCCCGACACCTCCGCTAGCCCCAGCCACGACCTCTACTGCCCTGCCGCTAGCCCTCTAGCAGCCACCGTCGTAGGCCCCCGCAACAGCGCCACCGTCGAGCTCTGGCTCCGCCACCGACAACTCCCATCAGCCTAGCTCACCGTCGGCAGTCCTCCACTGGCCCTCCAGCCGCCACCCACCAGACTGTCGTCGACCACCGATAGGATTTGTCTATAGCGCCACGTCAGTTGACAACCAGTCTGCCTGCCACGTCATCAGGCCTCGTCAGCCTGATCCAGTCACCAGCCACGTCACCCGTAGGTGCCCAGTCAGCGCCACCTAGTATTTATTGCACAATCAACATTTTTGCACAGTCAGCGTCCAGTCAACATTTTTTGGAAATTTTTTAGACCCCTCTTCGTTGAGCAATTTGGATTTTTGGGTCAACTTTGGAGGCCCATAACTTGCTCAATTTTGCTCTTTTTTGGGTGCAATTTTTTTTTGATTTGGGCTAATTTTTCGTCCTCTTCGCAGTGGTATGGTTATTTTCTGATTTTGGTGCACAAGTTTTTTGAAAATTTCAGATTCTCTCAGTTGTACCTGTCCAATCCTCAATTTTGTAACTTCCAAGGCTTCGTTTGAGCTCATACGACCTCCTTTTTAGGTGCCGTTTTTTTTAAAGTGCATGATTTTTTTGTCTACTTTCATAATATATGATCAGTTTTCATAGATTTTGAGTGGAAATCGTACTTTCAGATATTGGTCTTATTTGGCCTAATTGGTACTTGTAATTTGCTTGGATCTTAGTTTAGATCTCTTGCATTATTAGTTTGAGTCTCCTTTGGCCTTATTGAGGCAGTTGTAAAGTTGAAATCAAAAGTCCAATTTGCCATTTTTTGCAAGTGGCCCATTGTACATGCACTAAGTATAAAGTGCCAAATCATCATTTGGGGGGGTTGGGGGGGGGGGGTGGTTCTTTGATTGAGTGAATTTTGGGGGGTGTCTTGTGTGATTGTGCCTCTCTTTCCTTGTGATATTTCATTTTTGTTGCAATGAGTCCTCATAAATTTCCACCTTTAACTCCACATAATTATGCATCATGGAAAATTAAAGTATGGAGCAAATTAATGGAAAAAGGTCTCACACATTACATAGATGGAACAATAGCAGCAACACTTGATCCTAAGGATTATCCTAATGCTCAGTTAGAATGGCTCACTAAGAATTGCATGGCTCTTGGAACTTTGCGTAAGTATGTATTAGATGACCTCATTTTTCACATTGAGAAGTGTACTACAATCAAAGAGGCTTGGGATATGTTTCAGAAATTGTATGGTCAAGTTGATGAAATCTGAGGTTACAAGATTGACAATGAGCTCACCAACTTGGATCCCAAGAGTTTTGATACAATCCAAGATTATGTCACCAAAGCAAATGAACTAAGAGAAAAGCTTAAGGATTATGGAATTGACAAAAAGGATGCTCCATTGATATTCAACTTGTTGGACAAGCTTGCACCAAAATATGCAGCACTTGTGTCTAGCTTCCAAACTCATCATTTGATAGTGGGGATTTCCTACATTGTGCCTTCATTTGATGCTTTCACAGAAATGTTGATATTGGAACAATCTAAGTTGTGGAACATGGGGCTTCTCAAGTCTTCAAAGTCCAAGTCTTTGGTGGCTAATCAAGGGAGTCAAGGGAGTCAAGGCAAAGATTCCAACAACAAGAAGAAGCAATCTAAGTCAAAGACACAACAAGAAAAAGGGCAATCATCCTCTCCATCACAAGGCAATTTTTCATCCTCTTCCAAGAAGGGGACTCCACCTAAGAAGGATAAACCAACTTGTGCATATTGTAAGAAGTATGGTCATGATGAGCATCGATGCCACAACAAGCAAGTTGATGAGTTGACAAATCTTCTTAAGAAAAACAACATCAACTTGCCATCCACCTACATAAAGAAGGATTCATCTCCTTCCTCTTCCTCACAGTCTAAGGGAAAAGGGCAAGCATTTGTGGCTACAACAGGTTCTTCACAACAATGGATACTTGACTCGAGTGCCTCTTATCACATGGGTTCTACAAAGGAGCAATTTTCTTCATTGAAGCCATCTAAGGTACCTCACATTTACATAGGTGATGATACACAAGTTGAGGTTGAAGGGAAAGGTTCATTTGACATGGATGATAGAACATTTGAGAATGCTCTTTATGTTCCTAACTTGTCTACTAACCTTCTCTCTATCTACCAAATCACTCACTATGGGAATGGGAAAAAGGTTGAGTTTACACCTGATTCGGTTGTGGTAAAGGAACTTGATGATGATGCCTTGGTAGCAGTGGGACAAGCCAATGAAAACTCAAGTCTTTATTCATTCTCCCACTTTGTGCCAAGTTCTCCTTCTAGGGCCTTGCTTACTCATTCAAATTCAGAAAGTAAGCTATGGCATGAGCGGTTTGGTCACCTCAACTACCGCTATCTTCAGCAACTCAGCACTAAAGATATGGTCACAAGTCTACCTTGAATCAGTTTTTTTAGAGGGTGTATGTTCAGGTTGTTCCATGGGCAAACATCCCAAGGAGAAGTTTGATAAGGGGAAAGCTTGGAGAGTTGTGGAAGTTCTTCAACTTGTTCACAACGATGTAGCAGGTCCATTTCCAACACCTTCATTGATGACTACTCCCACTTCACTTGGGTCTACTTTCTCATTCATAAGAGTGAAGTATTTGACAGATTTCAGGACTTCAAGACTCGTGTGGAGAAGCAATCTAGGAAAGTGGTCAAGATTCTTCGTACATATAATGGAAGGGAATATGTGAACAAGAGAGTTGAGGATTTTTGTACATTTGAGGGGATTGATCTTCAGCATTCTGTTGCATACACTCCACAACATAACAGAGTTGCAAAGCGCAAGAATATAACTCTCAAAGAAATGGCTAGTTGTATGATACATGCACGATCTCTTGATCCCGCCTTTTGGGAAGAGGCTATCAGTTGTGCCACACACATCTAGAATCAGGTTCCTCACAAAGCTTTGCAAGGTATTACTCCTTTAGAGGCTTGGGTTGGTAGGAAACCTATTGTGAGACATTTCAGAGTCTCTGGGTGTCCTGCATGGGCTTGCATACCTCCACAGAAACGCAAGGCATTGGAACCTCAGAGTCGACCTTGCATTTTTGTTGGATATCCTGAGGGTGTTAAGGCATATAGATTGATGGATCCTGAGACACATGAGGTGTTTATTGAGAGGAGTGTTCACTTTGAGGAAAGCTCTCCTATCTTAGCCTCTCTACCTCCTCCACCTTCCTCCATTGTGGATAGTGATGCCAGTGATTCAGATGATGAGACTCCTTCAACTTTGACTCACAGGGTTACACCTCCACAGGGTCCACTTGCAGTTGAGGAGCCTTGTTCTCCACCTCCACCTAGACCTCGTTGGGCTCGATAGATACTTGAGTCAGCGGGTTCTCTTGTTGAGGATCCTTCAGATACACAGAGGAATCGATCACAACATCAGGACCTTCCACATGCATTCATTGCTACCGCTTCCGATCCATAGACATTTCGAGAAGCATCAAGGGTTCCTGAGTGGGACCAAGCTATGGAGGAAGAGTATAGTTCCTTGATGAGGAACAACACATGGGATTTCGTCCATCTCCCTAAGGGGAGAAAGATGGTTCGATGTAAGTGGATCTATTGGACCAAGTTTGCAGCGGATGGTAGTGTGGATAAGTATAAGGCTCGATTTGTTGCGAAAGGTTTCTCTCAGGTTCCAGGTGTTGACTATACTGAGACCTTTGCGCTTGTAGCCAAGATGAACTCCATTCGCTTGACTCTTGCTATTGATGCAGCTCATGGTTGGGTTGTACATTAGATGGATGTGAAGAGTGCTTTTCTTCATGCTGATCTTGATGAGGAGATTTATGTGGAGCAGCCACAAGGTTTCATCCAGGATACTTCCTTGGTATGCCAAGATGGATTCCTTTCTTCTCTCAGTTGGGTTCACATGGTGTCATTCTGATCCAAATGTCTACATTTTGTGACAGGATGACTCTCACTTGATACTTGTGCTCTATGTTGATGATTTGATCATTACAGGGAGCACCACATCCATCATTAGCAGGGTCAAATCTTCTTTGCATGATAGATTTGCTATGACTGACTTGGGTCTTTTGCACTACTTTCTTGGGATAGAGATTTCATAGTCACCTTCCATGATTACACTATTGCAGCCCAAGTATGCTCTTGATCTACTTGCACACTTTCATATGGCTGATTGTAAGCTTGCCCCGACTCCCTTTCTTTCAGGAGTCAAGCTTGAGGCTTGATGTTCTTCTCCACCAGTTGATGCCACATTGTATCGTCAGCTTGTGGGTAGTCTCATCTACTTGACTCACACATGCCCTGATATTTCATTTGCAGTTGGCATGGTTTCCCGCTTCATGCAGGAACCACATGAGCTTCATTGGAAAGCCGCCAAATGCATCCTTCATTACATCTAGGGTACACATCACTATGGGATTCACTATGCAGCAGGCACAAGACTTCGCTTGGTTGGTTACACAGACTTCGATTGGGCTGGCGATCTTGATGATCGTAAGTCTACTTCAGGTTACAGTTTTCACCTTGGTTCAGACCCCATTTGTTGGTAGAGCAAGAAGCAACATGCTATTGCTATTTCTTCGATTGAGGCTGAGTATCGAGGAGTTGTTAATGCAACAACTGAGACCATTTGGCTTCAACAAATTCTCACAGAGTTTGGGTTTGTCACTCCACGACTGACAATTCTACATTGTGACAATCAGAGTGCTATTGCAATCTCGAAGAATCCGGTCCAACACCAACGGACCAAACACATCGAGATCCATATGCACTATATCCGAGAATTGATTCAGGAGTAGGTCATTGATTTGCAGTACTGTCCTACTGTTAGGTCCTGGAGACAACTGAGAGGGGGGGTGAATCAGTTGTCTAATAAATTCAAACCAAAAACCAATTAACCAACTTAATGTTTAATACTGGTAAACTAGTTAAGTATGCCAGTAGACAGTGTTAACAGTAAATTACTATACTGGTAAGGATTAATGCATGAAACATAAACATAAAGTCATCCACAACACATAACACCAATATTTTGTACGTGGAAACCCTGTAAGGGGAAAAACCACGGCAGGAAACCTTACCCACAATCAGATGATACTACTGTAGATAGTAAGTGTACATAAATGGGGTCTGCACATGCAGAAAGACCAACAACCTAGAGCTCACTGCTCAATCACAAAATGGGAGTCACACTGACTACAGTTGGATGGTTAAATCCAATAAGAATGTACTGCACAAAATAGCATCTTCATATGCTGGATTCAGTACCGGTGTAATGCTGATACGCTTCTACAAAAACCTAGCTTCACCTTCAAATGATGTCTTCGTGTATACCTCTGCTTAATCTCACATATACCTTCACACAATTCTTTTTCGCATTCCACACTTGATCTTACAAATAAGATCTTACATTTTTATCATAACCTAAGACCAATTTTAGTAGGTCGGCTCTACAAGATATTACAATAAAAACATTTTACATACAATATAATATCTGATGCAATAACCGATTAAACATGTCGACTTAATGCATATACAACAATAATAAATCATCTTCATAGCGTGCCATGCTGATCTGGAAAAGATAAACCTGCCGGTGTAACCCTAGATAACCCTGGACCTATTTGCCGATAAAAGCAAATATGTAAATATGAATATACCAATGATTAATTATTCAAAACAAAGTGTCCACACGATGTCTTTGACATTACCAAGTGTCTTCCATATCATTCCAAGTACCGGTGAACATTATATCCTGTCGGTGAACCATATACCAGTAACTGTGCAATACTTACTTGCTTGTCGGTGAATGTTGCTGGATCTCCAAAGTGCTAGTTTTCAGTAGGTGTTGACATCAATGACAAAACCATACCAAAATACCAACAATCTCCCCCTTTGGAATTGATGGCAACACAAGATGGAAAAACCATCAAAGTGCCAAAACAAAAATGTCAAATACCAAAAACCAACAATCTCCTAAACAACAATTTCTCCCCCTGGGAGCAACATGTATTTATCCAAAGATTTATTTTCAATACCAATCTCTCCGCAAAAGATAATGTGTTTTTCCATAGATATCTCTCCCCCTTTGACATCAAATGCCAAAGTTACAAAAATCAAGTTCATACAAAATACCAACTACTCCCCCTGAGAAGTAGCTTCCTCATCAAAGACCGGAGTAAAAAGATTTGTCTTTCAATTCTGTCGGTTGATGACAATCATCAACTGTCTAAGTCTCTACCGGTGGTGGTATGAATCCAAGCTAATCTTTGAGATATTCAAAAGTCTCCTTAGGCAAAGGTTTTGTGAAAATATCTACAAGTTGTTCTTTAGTATTCACATAAACCAGTTTTATCTCTTTTTCTTCAACTTTTTCCCTTAGAAAATTCAGTTTGACAGAAACATGTTTTGTTTTAGAATGTAATACCGGATTCTTAGGTATATCAATTGCTGCAGTGTTATCACAATATATAGTAATGGGTTCCTTGCACTTTACCTTTATGTCTTTCAACATTTGCTTAAGCCATAGTACCTATGTACAGTTAGTTGCTGCTGCAACATATTCTGATTCTGCTGTTGATAAAGATGTACAACTCTGTTTCTTACTCAACCAAGAAACTAATCTCTTTCCAAGAAAGAATGCTCCTCCAGTGGTGCTTTTTCTATCATCCACATCTCCTGCCCAATTTGCATCTGTGTATGCACATAGGTCAAAATTTTCATCTCTACGATACCATAATCCAAGATTTGTTGTGCCTTGTACGTATCGAAAAATCCTTTTTACTACTGATTCATGATTTTCCCTAGGATTACTTTGAAATCTAGAAACAATACATACTGCATTCATAATATCAGGTCTGGTTTGTGTCAAATACAGTAAACCTCCTATCATAGATTTGTATCTAGTTGGATTAACAAGTGTAGATTCATCCCTTTGAGATAATTTGTCATTTGTAGTCATAGGTGTGTGCTTACCGGTTTAGAGTTCTCCATCCCAAATTTCTTTAGTAATTCTTTCAAGTACTTGGATTGACTCAAGAATATACCTTTATCAGTCTGTGAAATCTGTAATCCTAAAAAGAATTTTATTTCTCCAATCATAGACATTTCAAATTCTTGCTGCATTTTAATAGAAAATTCCTTACATAATCCATCTTCTCCTCCAAAGATTATATCATCAACAAATACTTCAATAATCAAAATGTCATCATTAGTTATTTTGTAATATAAATTGCTATCTGCATTTCCTTTAGTAAAACCAATCTTTAAAAGATACTTATCCAACCTTGCATACCAAGCTCTTGGGGCTTGTTTTAATCCATACAGAGCTTTTCTTAACCTGCAAACCATATCATTGTCATCTGTCAAAGAAAATCCATCAAGTTGTTCAATATATACTTCCTCTTCAAGATCTCCATTCAAAAATGCACATTTAATATCCATTTGATAAACTTTGTAGTCCTTGTGAGCTGCAAAAGCCAAGAATAATCTGACTGCCTCAATTTTGGCTACCGATGCAAAGGTTTCATTGTAATCAACTCCTTCTTTCTGAGAATATCCCTTACACACTAGTCTTGCTTTATTTCTGACAACCTTACCATCTTCATTAAGTTTGTTTCTAAATACCCATTTGGTTCCAATTACATTTTTATCTTTAAGTCGAGGAACTAATGTCCAAGTATTATTTTTCTCAATTTGTCCTAATTCTTCTTCCATAGCTTTAATCCAAAATTTATCTTCACATGCCTCATTAATATATGATGGTTCAATTTGAGAAATAAGACATACCTCTTCATTTGCCAATCTTCCTCTTGTCATAACTCCTTTAAATTTGTTTCCAATTATCTGATCTTCAGAATGATTCAATCTTACATACCGGGGTGTCTTAGTTAGTTGTTGTTCTTCAATTACCGTGGAATCCTCTGATGATACCGGGGTAATTGGTTCTTCATTCTGTACCGGTGGATTTAGTGTAAGTTCATTTGTCACAATTTCTGTTGCCGGTTCAAAGTCTATATACCTTGAAATTCCTCTGAATTGTTCATCAATCTTTACATTTGTACTCTCAACAATTTTCTACAATCTCTTATTAAAACATCTATATGCCTTGCTCTTAAATGAATAACCAAGAAATATTCCTTCATCACTTCTAGGATCAAATTTGTCAATATACTCATTTCTTCTAATATAACATTTACTTCCAAAAATTCTGAAATACTTAAGAGTAGGAGTATTACCAAACCATAGTTCATGAGGGGTCTTACCGGTTTCACCTTTGATGTGAACTTTGTTGAATGTATAGACAACAGTGCTAACTGCCTCTCTCCAATTTACATGTGGTAGTTTTGCTTCTGATAACATACTTCTTGCTGCATCCAAGATAGTTCTGTTTTTCCTTTCAACAACTCCATTCTGTTGTGGTGTCCGAGGTGCTGATAATTATCTTTTGATTCCATTCACTTCACAAAATGTATTAAAGTCCTTAGATGTGAATTCTCCTCCTTGATATGATCTTAAACATTTGATTTTATTACCGGTTTCATTCTCAACCATTGCTTTGAATAGTTTGAACTTTCCAAGTGCTTTTGATTTTTCTCTGAGAAAAGTAACCCAATGCATTCTAGAATAATCATCAATAATTAGCATGAAATATCTATCACCTTGTAAGCTTTTAGTTCTAGCTGGACCACATAAATCAGTGTGAATTAAATCAAGAGCATTATTGGATTTTTCTGGAATACTTTTGAAACTAGCTCTAACTTGTTTTCCAAATTGACATTCCTTACAAATTGTATTCTGAGGTTTCACAATTTTAGGTAGATCTCTAACTGCCTTAGAAGTACTGATTTTTACCATGCAATCAAAGTTTACATGACATAGTCTCTTATGCCATAACCAACTTTCATCTATATGTGCAATTAAGCATGCCTTTTCACTGTTATTCAAATAAAAGATATTACCTCTAGTTTGATTACTGGTTGCAATTTCCAAACCAGTTTTATTCATGATTTTGCATTTTCCATTTTTGAATTGTAACTGAAATCCTTTCTCAACTAATTGACCAACACTTAAAAGATTATGCTTTAATCCTTCAACATAGTAGACATTGTCAGTGTTATGCTTACCATCAAGAGATATTGAACCCTTACCTTTGATTGAACAGGCTTTGTCATCTCCAAATCTTACTAAACCTCCATTGTATTCTTGAAAGTTCAAGAATTTACCTTTGTCTCCTGTCATGTGATGTGAGCATCCTGAGTCAATTATCACTTCATCCTTTACTTCAACTTTAGCTGCTAGGGCTTGTTCTACCGGTTGAGCAGTAGGTGCCGGTTGATCTTCTGTTATAGCAACAAAAACCCATCCATTGTCTACTGGATCCTCATCAGAATCATCAGTCACACCTTCATCAGCAATGTAACAGGATTTGTCTTTGTTTTTCTTAAATCTGTATCTCTAATATTCAAGATTAGGTTTGTATGTTCTTCTAGCTTCTTCTCTTAGTCTAGCATGTCTATCAGGGCATCTCGAAGCCATATGACCAATCTTATTGCAGTTAAAACATTTAAAGGGTGCTTTACCTTCATACTTACTTCCAACTGGACCTTTTGGCATTTTTCTTGCAAATTGTGCTTCAAGTTCTTCAAGCTCTTCATTCTCCTTCCTAGTTTCTTCAAGTTCTCTTGCATAAAAGGCTTTCCAGTCTGATTTGTCAAATGATGGAGCAGATGATGTTGATGCTTTAAAGGCCAAAATAGTCTTTATAGTAGCAACATGACCAAATTCTTCAATTTCAAAGGCTGAAAGTTTTCCAATCAATGTATCCCTAGTTACTGATGTATTAGGCATTGTTCTCAACTCATTTATAGTAGTAACCTTCATTTTATATGTCGGTGGCAATCCTCTTAAGATTTTTGAAACAATTTCATCCTCACTCAGGGTTCCTCCACAACATTTAATACCTAAAACAATTTCATTTACTCTTTCCATAAAAGCAGAAATCCTTTCATCTTTTTCCATTTTCAGATGTTCATACCTGACTCGGAAGCTTTCAAGTTTTGCAATCTTGACTGTAGAATCTCCTTCATTTAGTGTTTCCAAATGATCCCAAATAGCTTTAGCAGTAGACCTATATGATAATCCCATGATTTGTTGATCTGATAATGCGCTCAAGAGTGCTTCTCTTGCTTTGCAATCATTCTCTTCATCTTTAGCTAAGGTAGTTGGAGCAGTTTGACTAGCTATAGCTGCAGTATAACCATTCTTTGTAACTTCCCAGATGTCTTTACCGATGCAATTCAGATGTGTCTCCATCTTGATCTTCCATATCCCATAGTTGGTTCCATCAAGTTTAGGACTATCCTTCCTGAAGTAATTAGTAGACATTGGATCTCCTCAAGTTGTTAAACTTCTGTAAAAAGAGGACTAGGCTTTGATACCAATTGTTAGGCCCCAGAGACAACTGAGAAGGGGGGGGGGGGTGAATCAGTTGTCTAATAAATTCAAACCAAAAACCAATTAACCAACTTAATGCTTAATACCGATAAACTAGTTAAGTATTCTGGTAGACAGTGTTAACAGTAAATTACTATACCGGTAAGGATTAATGAATGAAACATAAACATAAAGTCATCCACAACACATAACACCAATATTTTGTACGTGGAAACCCTGTAAGGGGAAAAACCACGGTGGGAAACCTTACCCACAATCAGATGATACTACTATAAATAGTAAGTGTACATAAATGGGGTCTACACATGCAGAAAGGCCAACAACCTAGAGCTCACTGCTCAATCACAAAATGGGAGTCACACTGACTACAGTTGGATGGTTAAATCCAATAAGAATGTACTGCACAAAATAGCATCTTCATATGTTGGATTTAGTACCGGTGTAATGCTGATATGCTTCTACAAAAACCTAGCTTCACCTTCAAATGATGTCTTTGTGTATACCTCTACTTAATCTCACATATACCTTCACACAATTCTTTTTTGCATTCCACACTTGATCTTACAAATAAGATCTTACATTTATATCATAACCTAAGACCAATTTTAGTAGGTCGGCTCTACAAGATATTACAATAAAAATATTTTACATACAATATAATATCCGATGCAATAACCAATTAAACATGTCGGCTTAATGCATTTACAACAATAATAAATCATCTTCATAGCGTGCCATGTTGATCTGGAAAAGATAAACCTATCGGTGTAACCCTAGATAACCCTGGACCTATTTGTCGGTAAAAGCAAATATGTAAATATGAATATACCAATGATTAATTCTTCAAAACAAAGTGTCCACACAATGTCTTTGACATTACCAAGTGTCTTCCATATCATTCCAAGTACCGATGAACATTATATCTTGCCGGTGAACCATATACCAGTAACTATGCAATAGTTACTTGCTTGCCGGTGAATGTTGTTGGATCTCCAAAGTGCTAGTTTTCAGTAGGTGTTGACATCAATGACAAAACCATACCAAAATACCAACACCTACAATAGAGCAAGTTGCAGACATATTCACCAAACCTTTCACCAAGAGTAAGTTCCAGCAATTGCGAGCTCTCTTGGGGGTGCAGGATGTCTCATTGGGGGGGTTCGCTGACTTCTCCTTCCTCTCTTATGGGGGGGGGCGCTTTTTCCTCTTTGAGGTTTTGTCCTTCTTCTTTGAGAGTCTTTTGTACATTCATCTCTCTTTTGTGGGGGAGTTTTTTCCCACTGGGTTTTCTCTTTTTCTCCGTTTGTGAGAGATTGGATTGCATAGTTTTGCTTGCATTTGCATATTGTACATGGGTACCTATCATGGCCTAGTAGCTGGGAGCCATCTTGCATTGTTGACTTGAGTCTTCATTCCCCTAAGTTGCACTTTAGGGGGGGTGTTGGTATAAATAAATATTCATTATGGATATTATTACACTTCCCTTAAGTTAACTTAGGACAATGCATCTCTTCATAGTTTGGATTTGAGACACTTAGGGAAGTGTGCACATAGGGATATAGCTTGTAGGATAAATTCCACCTTTTGTGGTCTTATTTTGCTGTTACACTCTACATTCGGTGGGTCATCCACCTCTTGTGGAATATTATATTATTTCTCCTACCTAGCCCTAGTATTTCTTACCTACCCTTGTTTCTCATTGAGCCACATGTCATGATTTTGTGCTCGTACATCCATACGGCCTTGCCTATATAAACAGGTCCATATTCATTATATTGGTTAATCCAGTTGATCATTTGCATATTGATGAGAATACAGTTTGTTCTTGTCATTCTTTTGTCTCTCTTTTATACTTTTCACTATGCCCTTGATCTTGGCAAAATCTCATATGAATGTTATTCAATTTATTTTCCCAATTTCTATATAAATTAAAAAATCAATTATTAAAAATTAACATTCTATCCAATGTTTTATTATTTAACATTTATTTTATTTTATTGCTAGGTACTATTAATGATTTGAGATTTAACTATTTTTATAATTTTAAATTGTTAGGGTATTATTAATGATTGGCAATTTCTATTTATCTAAAATTAGCTTAATTTTGAGGGCTCCATGTGCACTTTTATCATATATCACTGAATCAATCTTCTTTTTGACCAAGGCCTATTCTCCTTAATGAAAACGAGGCTCATTCCAATAGCTATTTAGTTAAAAGGAGTTCAGATATATTTTTTAATTAAAAATTGATTAATATGTTATGATGCGTATGGATTTGTGGTATTATTGATTTATTGGTGAAATCAAATCATTTAAAGCTTTATTGTTGAGTATTATCATATATCTATTTTGAATTTAAACATTCAAAATAAATGGAATTGAATTTATAAATTATGATAAAATTAATTGATTAGAAAAATTATCAATGAAATTGAACTTTCTTTAAAAAAAAAATTAGTAAAACTAAATAGTTTCAATCTTTGATTGTTGGAAGCAAATGGCTTGTTAAAAGAGAAGCAATTATTGACCATACACAATTTATCTAATAGCAAATATACACATATATGATCTTCCCATCACTTTTAAAATACTTCAAATATTTTTTAAACAAACTGTATTGCAAATAAATTGGGATTTCAATCTATGAGCACATGCATCAACTAATCCTGCTTCGTAGACAACAAAATGTATGCAGCTTGCAGTTACTCACATTTATTTAAAGCATTAACAAAAAGATAACAAAAAGTAAAGAATCTCCTCCCCACTCTAATTTTGTAAAACGAACTAATTCTACAGATAAAACATAAAATCTTCATGAGATAAATTTCAACCAAAAAAATAATACAATTATTTATTATATTCAACATTTAAATAAAATTGATCAAACATAATAATAAATCATTTTATTTAAATAAAATTGATCAAATAATAGATCATAAAATATGATCTAAAATACTAACACAAAACACACATACTTTTCAACCAACAACATTCAAATTTGGTCAATGATCCAAATGCATCTGTTAATTGAAAATGAAATCAAATCCCAAATCTTGTCTATGAGAATCAAAAGCCTTTTGGGTCAGCTAAAACTAGCTGACAATTTAAAGTAACTTAGAGCATAGCAGACTGAAAAAATGGCTATGACCGAACTTGGAAGCATCGGGGATTAGTGACCTGCTGAAAAGGTCGTCAGGCAAAACATGGTATACAAAAAATTAAGCTTCCGTTAAAAAAAATCAATCAGAAGTGAAAATAAAATCAGTCTAGGTGACCAGGTAAATAGGCCTTGCTGCTGGCTTTCTGTTGTAAGTGTGATGATTGAGAGACATGTAGGGAATTCCTGCGTCGCCTGTGAATAGGGCGGCTAGCGGGGTGGAGGACCGAGCAGAGCGGCAGTAAGAAGGGCCGCTATTGCTACGAACGTCATTTAAGTAGAGCGGCCCAGAAGCAGCAGGTTTGCAACGAGATTTGAACCCGGGATGCTGGGTTGTCAAGCTGCTTGGGGAGCACTGGCCCTTCAGATTTTTCTTCTGTGCTTTTCGCCAAAGCCCTAAAAGGGAGCTCTTCCATGAGCGCCGATTTGTCTTCAGAGATTGATCCTCCGCCGACGCTTTGAAATGCCCCGAAAAACAAGAAATGTCGGCCAGTAAGTCCTGCCGGCGGGGCGTTCGATCCGTAGAAAGGATTAGATCTTTCTGCCCTTGCTTAGCTTCCGCCAGTACCTGAATCACGCATATATCAAGAGTTTAGTCATTAAAGTCCACTTATACTGCGCAGCATAATAGACATGATTGTAGACTACCGAGTAACAGTAATAAGCAGATCTGGAAATTCTGATTCAGTGAGAAAACAGTATTAAAAGACACAGAGGGGAAGATCACCGGTCCTGTCGTTGCAAGGCCTTCAAATAGTCGTACAGTACCTTAAAACTTCTTAACATTAAGTTTTTAATAAATATTACTGCACAGGCTAGGTAATATTCTTTATTTTCCTTATTTTTGCAAAGATTTTTCTTTGAGATTCTGGTTAAAGCAACAGGATCTGTCCAGTTACTGGAGGCTTTAAGAAATTTTTTAACATTTTTTAATCTCTCCAATGATCTGGTAACCTCTAATAATAAGCTCAGTACATTATTCTCACTTTCATCATGTATGCCAAAACAGGATTAAATACTTAATGGATTTAGTACTTTATGAGCTCTGTGTCCCCCATGGAAGAGATTATACTAAGATGAAATATGAAGTTTGAAGTATAAGTAGCATCTGAGCTCTACTTCGAATGATGAATTTATTAAAAATAAATAGCCTGCAATTAGCGGTATGTGATAACATAGCTGAAACTTGAAAAAATAGAAAATATTAAAACTATTAACCTGCAATTAGCAACATGTGACAACATTGCTGAAACTTGAAAGTCCGGTGAATGGCAGGCCAAGCAAATACGGATTAGGTTCAGAAAGAAATGTGGCCATTCAAACTGAGTACCTAGCTCAAAGTGTTTACTCCCTCTCCCTACCTGTCACGTTTTTACTCCTATCTTTTGGTTACTTTTACAGATTGATCATCTAAGTAACAAACAAAGAAAGTACCTATCTAAAAGTTTTTACTCCAGATTTGGCTGATGTATGGAACAAGTATGATCAGGACTTCCTCTTACTTCTACTATTGCTCATCTTTTTATTCTTCCCTGTTTGAACTTTTCAGAGGTGTGATTTTTCACATTCACCTTTTGTAAATATGTATAATTCTCTCTTTTAATTAATAATAGAGACACTTATTCACTTAAAACAGATTCTGAAATGCTTTGATACAAAAATCAACCAGAAGGCCTCTAATGTTACATATTTTCATCTTCTTTGCACAAACAATTAGAAAAATTCCGAGAAATCTAAACTAAAACGTTATTCCATCAAGCTCAACCTTCCAAAATTTACAGATCCCCTGCTCACCGAGAATGCGACAACGAAGCACAAACCTAAAGCTACCTTAAACAACAAAAAAACAATACAATCAAATACAAACAAAGAATGTCTTCCACCAAACCTTAGCGTAGTCCATTTCTGGTCCGAGGCAATACTGGTCGAACTCGAAATCTACAGGCATGGGAAATATCGGAGCCGCAGTTTTGGCTGCCATTTTAAATCGTTTCCTTCGTCCTCTCAGAGCTCTGCTACAGGTGCTCCACTGTCACAGCGAAGTGCGCTGCAGATAAAAAGCATTACCTAGCCAAACTGCAACAATAATAATAAGAGGAGCGTGAAGGCCGTCCACTGCAAGTTCTCCTTTTCAGGCCCTGCAGCTTTGGAGGACTAAAGAACTCTAAATTAAGCGAAGTATGAAAAGCAGCGCGGCGTGTACGAATATACTTGAGCAGTTCACGCGGATCGAACCGCCTACATCATGATGTCCATTGTGCATTCAATGTAACCGTTGCGGGCTGGAGCGGGACAAGATGAAAATTTGGCCGTTAAGGTCTGAAAGCTACTTTTTCCTCGCCATTTTCATGGGTTTCTGGCCCCTATTCTAACTGTTAGTAGCTAAAGTACTGCGGACCTCCATCAACGGTCGAATCGATTAGCTTTTACCCCTTCCGAGACGGAGATGAATTTTTTTTTGTCCTCGTCCGTCCGCCTGTTTGACAGCTAATTTAGTCGGACCGATAATTTTTAAGGTAAAGAGTCAAGATTTTGGGAAACTTTTTTGGAATTTCTGTTCTGCTATTGGACTACTTGCATTAATGGCGGCCCCGAGGGTTTGTTGTCCGGTCACGTTTTGTTACTTTGAAACCGAATAATTCTATCCTTCATGCTTTTTCTTTGTAATTTTGTAATACTCGCTTTAACACTTTTGACATACACAGTCCTTTGGACCGTTTGTTTAGATATGTATATTTAACAAATTTCTCGGTACTTTAAAATGGAAAAAACTAAAAATTATGTCATTCTTTGTCTATGCATTTTTAAATTTGATATGATTGTTTGGTTTGTGGCCTTCACGTGTAATTTTGTCTACTTTCCACCCACCTCATGACAATTAAATAAGTTTGTCTTCTAATTTTCAAATTTCATATGCCCCGTTACTTGACATGTCTCATTCAATCAAATCAATTTATATTTCAATTTTCTTTTATAATACTTAATTTAATTTAAAAAAATTAACTTTAAAAAATTTAATGGTTCAAATCAATATAAAAAAGAAATTACAAATAAAAATAAAAGAATATATATATATATATATATATATATATATATATATATATATATATATATATATATATATATATATATATATATATATATATATTATTTATTTGGAAGAGTCAAATAATCTATTTTTGTAAGTCACTCAGTTATCTTGACCCACCTTCCTTACATTGTAAAATCTACACACAAAAAAGAGACCCGACCACAAAAAAGAGACCCGACTTTCCATTGAATTTGATAAAAATGTTGAATTAGCTACAAAATGATGTCATTCTTGAATATGTTAGACTTATTAAATATGGTCAAAAGAAAATACAAGCAATTGAGGAAATACATTTACTAACATCTTCTATACAATCTTGAAGGAGGGGTTGTTTTAGAATTCTTAGCTGATCAAATTACAATTTTAACATGTTCAACTTAATTTAATCAATTCACAAGTGTGCAATTAAAAAATTTATTGGTTTTAATATTTGACTAAAAAATTATTATGATTTGCAAGTGGTCAATGTCAACTTAGGTGCATTAAAATTCAAATTTTATGCTATTTTTGACCAATAAGTTGAATCAACTAACTTCAAGCAAATTCTTTGAAACTTATTTGGAGCTAGCAACACAAGTTGGTTTCATGGGAACATAGAGATGGACAAGTAGTTATCTCGCAACCCACTAACTAAATACTTTACTAAAACATTATTTGATTAAATGATCGAATAATCAATAGCAATTGTATACCTCGTCTACACAAAAAATGGTAAATCATTGTCTTATTTTCATTGATCAAATTTTACTTCCATTGAACTAGATAACATCTAAAAGTAACCCAAACCAAATACTTAAAGAAATATAATCCACCGAAAAAAATCAATCAATTAGATTTGGCATCTCAAAAATTATCCAATTCATTCTTTTTACCTTAAATATTCACTTTGTTTACTGAAGTACTTTGTTAACTGAATCATAAATGTCTCATTTTAAGATTTATCATATATCATTGATAGTGGGTTCAACTTCATTCATTGAAATAATTTAAATCAGCTAAATCCTAGATGGGCTTCAACTTGATAAGACAAATTGGATTTAATATAAATTCTTAAAGATGTCATTGAATTTATTATTATTTATTTATAGTTATACATATTTATAATAATCAACAACTAGAATTTTGTATTGATTTTAAAGAAATAGTTGTCATGTGTTTGATAAAATGCCTAAATAGATGTGCATTCATGGATTACTTTTCTTTTGCACATTTCAAGCATGGCCATGCTTAGGAAGTAGTGATATTTTTCGTGAAATGTAGTAATCACCTATCTTTAACCCAATCATTTCATGTTTGTCATTATCTTTCCATCTTGTGTCTAGTTGGCTACTCTACCTAGATTAGAGCATAAAGAATTATAAATTTTTAATTTAAATAACTTTTATTTGACTTATTTGTAAAAAGTGGTCTATGCAAATTTTGGGGAGTTTAAAGAATCACAATATATATTTGACAAGATTCAACACCAAGGATATATATCTCTTAGATTACAAAGTATGCATAGGATGTATTTGTTGAAAAAGATTTTCCAAAAAAATCTCCATACCGACATGATTTCTTGGAATCGTCGATATGTTGAAGATGTTAAATTCTTTTTAAGAGAAAGCCTTAATCTAATATTATAGTATGGTATGAAATCATTATGGTTAAGGTAGTTTCTATTTTTATTATTTTAAGTGAATTTAAGTGTTCATTGAGTCCTGCTTCTTGTAAAAAAAAGTTAATAAAAAGTTGTATTTTGAAAAATGATGTTTAGTTATTTTTTAAATAATATCAATAATATTGAGATTTGCCTACTTCAAATGTTCATATCCACACTGAGGGTTTTCATAATTGATGATTTATGAATTATTTTTAGAAATTAGACTAAATATGAAAAATTTAGGATAGTTTTATTTTTAGTTCTCTTATTAGAAATAATCTTAATGTTATCTTCATTATAGTTGTGCATATTCTTTTGGAAAGGTACTCTTATTTAAATCTAGCTTGCCTTAATGTAAGCCTTTGAACTATCATTGTAATGTACATATCAACTAGAATTGGATATCACATCCCTTCAAAGGCATATGGTGCCAATACTTAAATGTCATGCCAAAGCTTCTATTCCCCTATCTAATTTTATCATCTTGAGGTTGGAATCATAATGCAAATAATGTGACTTTAATCATTCACCCCAAGTAATACCCTTTTACACAAGCCATCATATTTTTATTAGAACATTCCTCAATAATACATAAAGGGGAGAGAATAAAATATTGTATCATGTCATGATTGAACAAAACATATCACCATGCCATTTTTATGATAATTATTGCTCTAGATTTAAATGTCACACATGCACTCTTTATCTTTGTGAATACCTATAGTAATGGACTCTCACTTGATAATCAATGGGTGAACCACCAATTTAATAATAGACAAATATTCATAACAAACTAAAAGTTTTAAATGGTGTATCAATTTCACAAAATAAAAGTATTATATCAATGCATTCTTCTATAAATCTCTCTAATAGAATTTTGATAACATAATAGTAATCAAACTTATAAAATAGCATAATACCTCTACCTCATGCATTTAATATATTAATTTTTAGAATCAACAAATCATAATGAATTTTTAAAACTAGTGGTCAAAACCATGACCTAAAATTAGGCACCCAAATGTCACAAGTGAAAAATACAACACCCTAGTCATGAAAAGCATCTCTTGAAATAGAAAAAGTAAACATTATCATTATACAAGAAGAAGTTGACTCTTAAGTGCTCCATACAGGTTCTATTTACAAGGCATGATTCTTTGTCTTCCAATGTGGTCTTTCATCTTCCTTTTCCTTTTTTCATTTCTTCTTGTGATAATAATCTCAAATAATTGAAGAATAGTAATTAACATTAGTGTTACGACCACAAATGGGTGTCTAGATTTATCTATTCCATGTGCTAAGAAAAAAATACATTAATTATCTATATAAAATATAATTAAATACACTAGACATAAGAATTTTCAAAGTAGATATAATCTAGACACCGGGATAATTTATTCATGCTCACTAGTTTGTAAGTGAATCTATAACATCATCCAAAGTGGCAACCTTCTAAACCATGACCTTACTATTCTCCTATATATTTTTGAATGAGAATAGTACATGGGATTCATAGCAAAATAAATAGCACTCAAACTATCACACCCAATCTAAACCACCTTGTAATCAAAACTAATTTCTAAATATACTATCTATAACCATATTACCTATTTATATGTGTGTGTCTCGTAGCCATATAATATTCTTTAGCAATAGAAAATTGTATTATATCACTGAACAAAGAAAATACATATCCATTCATGAACCTTTGATTATCCTAGTCACTTATACAATCTACATCAATAAAGTCCTATATGTCTAATAACATTGAATAATAGTCATTATTTTCTTTAAAATATCTTAATATCCTCTTAATGTAATTTTGGTGCTCTCTCCTAGGGTTAGACATAAAGCTACTAAAGACTTTTAACTATTTGGGTAATATATGATCTAATAAACACCATTACATACATAAAACAACCACCTACACTAGCATAAAATACATTATGCTATATCATCGTAATCAACATCAAAATTAGGATACATATCCAGTGAAATATTAGTTCCTACATGTAAAGAAATACTTATTGGTTTACAATTATGTATTGAAAATCGTTATAAAATAGTGTAAACATACTTACTTTGATTGAACCAAAGATTTATATGAACTCAATACCGACTAATTTTTATTCTCAAAATAATTTTTTCTACCTCTAATCCTTTATTTCAAACACATCAAAAAGTGAAGCTTTAAGCTCCCTAATCATTACCATGTTGTTTCCAATATTACAATCATCACTTCTAACAAATCTCAACTTCAATTTAAAAGCATCAAAATGTTGATATTGCATCCAAGGTCACTATTCCAACTATGTAATGAACCAGTTGATCTACAAACCAAAATTTATTTCCCTTTTATGTCTGACCCATCTAGATGTCATGTATATTTTTTCTCTTTATGATCCCAATGTAAGAAAGAAATTGTAACATCATTCTCTCTTCTTCAAAATCAACTCCCTATTTTTTGGAGTATCCCTTAACCATCAAACTATCTTTGTATCTCTTTGATGATATATCAGTGAACCTTCCACTTTACTAGATGATTTATCTTGTCAATTTAGAATAATGGCCCAAGGATATATACAATAGATGTTGGAATACTAAATCGGGAGTTTTTCTACCCTAAGAAATGGAATTGCACTGACAAACTAAATTCAAATTAATCTAAAAAATTAAATGTTTACATTAAATCAAAATATTGAGCTATTAACTTAATTGTTTGTGCTAATTTGAGAATGTAGGAAAAATGAAACTAACTTACTAATATCAAAATAAATCTATAATTTTTTTCCAGCTATTAATTTAATCAATAAAAAGATGAAACAACTAGTTCAAGCCTACATAAATTATAATAATAAATTATTAAATTACTAAATGATCGCATAAACTATGAACTATAAAATAACAATATACACTACAAATAATAATAATTGACTAAAAAAAACAATGAGTGGTCCTCACTCTTCTAGATGAATAAGATTCCTCCAAACTAATACATTCTACATGTGAATACTAAAATATAAAGATTGTAAACCCATACTATATTTCTATTGATAAATGAAACAAATAACAAGCTTTATATAAGAAATTGCATCATAAATTTTATTTTGCTCTTTGACTTCTCTTCTCCTGAATTCTCCTAACCCATTGTTTAGGGTTTGGTACTCTTATTTATTCAAAAAATCTCTACCAATTTCTCCTAAAAAGTCTTTTATAGTTTAGGAATCATGCCCATGCCCACTATGAAAAAGTCGCCTATAGTTTAGGAATCATGCTCATGCCCACTATGATGTTGTAATTTATCTTTGACACTAAAGCATTGAATCATAACCAAACATTTAAAACGGTGATTTCTTTATAATGATTAGTCTACTAATATGTCATGAAATTGGAAAATTATTCTTTAACAATAAATTATATTTATTTTTATGTTTTCTTTGATTACATTGTGTTTTAGTAGTTGTTCTTTATTGTTTTGTTAGTATTTTTTGAGTTATCTCTATTTTTTTAAGATTAAGTCTATAATTTCTAGAGTTAATCCTTTATAACTAAAAGTTCAAATATGAAATTTTCTAAAGCTATTTTGATGGTATTTCTAGCGTTCTTCAAAAATTATGTTACGTCCCATTTTTAATCACCTAATTTAAACAATTTCTTGGTGAATAAATAATTATTTAGAACGAGAAAAGATAATATTTTGAATATTTCATTATGTGTCATACAATATTATGACAATGGATATTTCATTATCTTTGTAGAATTTACAATTGTAATGATAATTGTAATGTGCATAATATTGATACCCATTTTCATATGCAAGTCAATTGTATCTTATTTGATTTGGGATTATGGTCTTAATAGTATACTAATTATTATTGTATTAATCAAGGAAATTCTAAGATAAAATTCTCCCCATCCAATGTGTTTAATGAGAGTATCATTTGGGAGAGGATGGAAGATATCTATAAGGAAAATCAACCATAATGATCAATCCATTTCTTACGTAACCCTCTAAAAGGAAAGCATGCATATGAGTATATAGATAAACAAATGTGAGTATCAAATACACATCACACAACATTTACCTTGGGAAAACCCTCATATAAGAAAAAAAAACTAGCCTCCAAAAGCATTCATGCTCAATGTATTATTCAACACTGAAATGTTACAATACACTTACAAAGCCTCCATGAACAGCTCTGAAACCTCAAGCCTCTCCAATGCATTCTCCATTTGTCTCCCATGCGATGCTTCACATATGAACTCCTCGAAAGAAGACTCACTACAATGACAACCAAACCAAAACCCCAACAAGACAACTTAAAACCCCAACAAGACAACTTTAAACCGCTAAACATGTGCTTTCTTTTATAAGCATAAGTTCACAATAATATAACTAGGTGGTAAAGTAAAACCATGTGACTCAAATCCATGATTTCACAAAACAATTGGCCCCTCATTTAATATTGGGTACTAAGTTTTTATTTTATCAAATATCTTGAACCCCAAATATTAAATAATTATCATATCTCCCTCACATAAGATAATTAACCCAATATTACATACAACTTTACAAGTGGTCCAAAATAATTATTTAATGTGGCGAAGCATATCACCTAGATGCACCACAACTAAATAATTATTTGATTACATAATTAAATTAAAAATAATGTTATGCAAAGTTTACAACACCTAATCATAACATTCTCCCACTTGTTGTATACTTTGCATAGGGTCAATCAATGAAGGGCATCATCATAGCCATACATAAAACCAAATGAATCTCAACAATGCTTTCATGCTCCATCAAGAAATCTACAAACAACATCAATGATTTCCACTATCTCTAGTAAGAAATATTGTCATCCTCCAATATGCCAACTTCCATATGAAAGAAAAGGAACAATCCAATGTGAAATGCACCAATTCAAAGAACACAAACATCAAATCCACATTATAAAAAAGGCTCCTATTTTTTACAATCAAAATGAAGAAAACCCACATGACTAAAAATAGAAACCACATCAAATGCTAATCCATCCAATAATCAATACCTCTAAGGTATACAAAACATAGCAACCTCATGTCATAAACATATACAACCCATAAAGTGTAATCACAAGCTCCAAGTATGTAGTCCATCAATGAAGAACATACACATCTAGGAACTCTCCTTATAAGAGTAATGTCAAATTTATAAATGAACAAGGCATACCAACTCTACCAATAGAATCACATAGAAGATGTAAACAATATCATGCAATACCAAGGAACATCTACAAAGATATGTAAAACTTACAAAAAAATGTGTTGCAATACATCTCTCAAAATAGTCTCTAAAGCTCTCCCAAGTTTTACACACCCAAAAGGAAAGAGATAAAGGAACGTCTATTTCATCATCCAAATTAAGTACAAGTGACAAAAGATGACCACAAACATAGTGATCACCATGACTCCAAACTAATCTCAAATCCTAGGTAATGTGAATATAAACATCCAATAAGATGAACAAGACCGAAGGAAGAACCTACAAATCAAACCAATAGCATGTCCTTCTACATACACCTCTAAATGAAAACTATGTCAAGTATGATCTCCTTTTATACACCCCAAATGAAAAGTCTCAATAACACCCAACCATTCAATCCCATAGATCAAACACAATATATGTATCATGTAACCAATATGGGTGTAAACTTCTCTAACTAAAGGTCAAACCAAATCCATCCACAAACTAATAGAACAATCTCAATAACATCCCCTAAAATTCACATAAATGAAATAGTATTTTCAAGGAGATAAACATGACAACACTCCTCAAATGAACTCTCCAGAACTAGAAACCCATAGCTCAAGATCCATATACACGAGAAGACAAAGTGTAAAACATAGTGCATCTAAAAATAAGAATAATCGATACCTCTCAAATGACTAATCTTTGAGTCTACCATGGGTGAGGAATAAAAAAATTCCTCCAAGATACCAAGTCATTGTGACGTATCCAATAATACTCCTCATATGTCCATGTTGAGCTCATGTCCAACCAAGGTGTAGGCTCCTTGGACTTCCCACTAAAATCTCACCAACAGTAATCATATCAACACATTTATCTAATCATAAGAGAACTCCTAAACCTACCTAGGTCTCTAAGCATCCATAAGAACCTATAAACGAATCAATCTATACCATACTCTAAATGCATTAAACATTATAACAAAGCAACTAAGAAAATGATCAATCTACTCAATACAAATAGAACCATCAAGATCAACTCCAAAGCTCCAAAATTAAGAATCGAGAATACATCATGACATCATGATCCCACATCTCCTCAAAATAATATCATATGCTCAAAATTAACATATAATGTCTCAAGAAACCTGCATCACATGAACACTCTAAACGTGTAATCAAGAGTATATCATGACATAATACAACCATACTATAAACTAAAGAACACCTATCAAAATTGATAATTTATGACACCTCAACCAAAGATTAAAATTATTCCATGGAAAACTAGGATGTCAACATCTCTAATCAACATAAAGATAAGAATCCATCATCAAATGATGAATCCACATCATTGTCACAAACTCCCACTAGAATATGTAACCAAGCTATTCAGGCATCGTGATAACCATATCCTAAGTAAAGATCCTCCATGGCCCCCAAAAAATCAAATAATTCAACACTATGAGCTCCCAAAAGTAAAGTCAAGCTATGATCTCCAAACCAATAACATGCATCAACAACAATTCCAATACTACCAAACCGTTATTGTCAACTGCTCCCAGTGTAATGTATAACCAAGCTATCATGACATAGTGCTAAACCATCATGATAAAAGTCTCATAGCCAACTATTCATGCACTATATGATACATCATCCATTCTCTCATCTCAATGCACAAATAATTATAGACAATACCAACAAAGTAAATTTGCACCAACCCTGAAACAATCTCATGGATATAGATAGTCTGCATCCAAGTCATCCCACTACAATAACGAGTTTCACAAACTTGATACAACAATATCAAAAAATCATTTTACTTCAATTTTAGTTCCTTATAAACCAAGTTTTCTTTTGTTTGTTTTAGTTTACCTTTGGCCTAGCAAAGATATCAATTTAACACTGGTCGCTTGAATAATTTTTAAAATAAAATCATAAATTAGAAAAAATATATAAAAGAACAAGTTAATTGAGAATATGAAAGGGAATGGAAGATTGAAGATGCATGATGTGCAAATAAGAATACACTTCGGTTTGGTTGTTGAAATTTTAAAATATGCAACTATAGTTAGAAAAAAAGGGGTGTGAGTTGGAAAGGAGAGGTAAAAAATGTAGAAATAAAAAAGAGAAGAGGAGACTTCAACTAAGAAAAAGGTGTGGAAACAATAATAGAGCCTATAGAAAGGTTGCAAATATGAGGACAGGGGTGTAGTGTTGGAGACTATTTCAACAATAATAAAAACATATGAAAGAGGGGTTGGAAAAAAAAAAAATTCACTACTAGAAATATGGGAAATAATTTGAAATTCATAAAAAATATCTTTGTAATGTTTATGGTTTGACAATTCTATTGAGTAAAATCATTTGTGTTGTTGATTGTCAAATTTGAGTTGATATATCTCATTTAAGTTCAATTTTGAACTAGATTGCTTCTAGTTCTTGGCGGTTTGGCATAACCCCCAAGATAGACCTACATTAGTTGGTATCAAAGCAAGTATCAAGTGATTGTGAGAAGTTATAAAATATGACACAATGAGGACATAATCACAATGGAACACCAAGAGGTAGAGATCTAGTGATTTTTGAGATGTTGTGAATCATAGTGGCAAGACTAGAAGCTATTGAAAAAACACAAAGAAGAGGGATTCATGTAGAAGATGTTAGTGAGGACAACTTAGAGGAAGAACAAATTATTGAAGGTAAAGGTGAAACCAAATAAGGACCTGATTAGATAGAGGAAAGATTCATAAAAGCTAACACGAGAATAAACAATAAACCTTGATTTGATCCTCCAAATTATAATGTAAGTCCGAACCTCAAATACCTCGTTAATTTGATCTCAAAAATGGAAAAGTACTTTGGTTTTGGGAGAATTGAAGATGAGAAGAAGGTCAAATATGCTTGTACAAAGTTGAAAGGGCATATACCCCTATGATGGGATCATCAACACATATACACAACAAAGAGGAAAATAAAAGATAAGATCTTGGGATAGGATATGATGAAGTTAAAGGCTAAATTATTGTTAGTAGATTTCAAATCTGGTTATTAAAAAAATTGTAGAACTTGAAACAAAAAAAGATGAGTTTCAAGGGATATGCTGAAGAATTCTATAGGTTAAGTGTTCAAATTGGGCACATTGAAGATGACAAAGAGTAGGTATCCATATATTTTAATGGCTTGAAATAGATATTTAAGATGAAATCAATTTGATAAGAATAAGAACAATTGAAGAAGATTACTTGTAGGCCTTAGAGGAAAAATAAATTTTGACCCAAAAAAAACAAATTGATCTCAAAGGCACATGAAAATATATGTAGGGTAGATGACAATCAAGTAGTGGAAGAGGAAAATCAGCGAGAGAAGGTGAGTCAATCTCCACACCAAATAATTATAGTCTTAGTACAAGAGGAATATGAGAATTTTCAAGGGAAAGAGGAGATAATTCAAGAGGAAGAGGTTATTATGGAAGAGGTAGGGGAATAAATGCTATAAGGGTATGACCTCTAATAACATTATGCTCTAACACTTCCCCTTAATATTAATATTCTAAGTCATGTTGATTCTTCTAGAGCTACTATTATATTTAACCTTTTGATTAAAGAGTCATAGTTGAAGGTGGATAATTTAGATTATTACTCCATTCGTGCAATAACATCTGCATTATATTTTGAAGACATCGTGTTCAATATATTTTCCTTTTAAAAGGATCTAGAATCATCAATTATGTTGTTATTCAATAAAGTTGATTTGCAGTATAACAATAGTAAAGACCATGATCAATTATATTTTAATATATGCATGTGTCATGTTTCAATGAGTATATACTATTCCATAGAAATATAGAGTATAATCAATTTAGTTCCAGATGATCATTAAATACCCCCCAAATAACAAAGTAGCAAAAAATCTAGTGGTGCAAGAAATTATGCCACACATTGACAGAGAAAGTGTACTTGAACACCAAAGGGAACAAAATAACCTAAACAAGGAGAATCCTTGATGATGAAGAGCATGATTTGGAAATTGAAAGAGGAGAAACAAGAGCCAATACAAAGATGAAATCTATTCCAAACTCTTTCTAAGTTAGAAGGAAAATATTATAAAATAATTGTGGATAGTGGTAGCATAGATAATTTGGTGTCTCAAGAAATGGTTGAGAAACTAATCGAAGATGACAAAACACCCCAACCCCTACAAAGTTTCTTGGTTGCAAAGAGATCACCAACTTTTGGTAAGTGAATAGTATCTAGTTAATTTTTAAATTGGTAATATACAAGGATAAAGTGATAGGTGATGTGATGCCAATGGATGCATTCCACATCCTATTGGGTAGACTATGGCAATATGATAGGAAATGTGTGCATGATGGTAGGAAAAGTACCTAAACCATATTGAATGATGGAAAGAAGTATGTTTTGAGTCCATTGTTCAGGATAAGGAAGAGGAAGTAGAAAACAATCCAAAGGTGTGTATATAAGATTTGAAAATAATTGTTAAGGATTAGCCATCGTGAAGATTCTATATAGACCATTTGTATCAAGATATTTCTCTCTCATTATCTTACTCCACTTAGCGTATAACTCTTTTGAAACCGAATTCCAAGCAAGTGTGGCAACCAAAACCAAATTATGAGCTTCAATATTATGAATATTGATTCCCCCTTTCTTTTGAAGAGTACATAGCTTATCCTAGACTATTAGTGCAATTTGTTTATCCTTTCCACATTTCAATTCCATAAAAAATTCCTTAGTTTTTTTAAATCTTAGAAATATTTCCTATAGGAATAAGTAAGATCGACATAATATATATTGGTATTGCAAACAAAACATTCTAAATATCATTATGATTCTCCTAGATAATGTAAACCATTTACCTTTCTAAGAATATGTTCTATTGAGAATAGACTAGGATAAAACTTTTTTATAACTCCATTTTATTTGCATAATGAAACGAATGTATTCCTAGATATTTGCAAGGGAGATCTTCATATATGAAGTTTAAGATAGAATTAATATGAGCTTGAAGTAAAATGTGAATATTTTGAAAAAGCTCTTTGATTTGGAAGCATTGATAGCCTTCCCATAAGCTTGACAATACAAATGAAGAATCATTTTAGTAGTCTTAGCTTCCAAAATGGAAGGATATTGAAAAAATAAGGTATCATGTGCATAAAAAGCATGGGTGACTCACATATTTACTCTTGTAATTGATATCCCTTTTCACTTATGGATCTTATTCTAATCATAAATTGTTATACTAAGTTCTTTTGCCATAAGAATAAATAAAAAAGGCGAGAGGGGGTCACCTTGTATAATAACTTGAGAAGTTTGAAAGATACCAACTAAAGATCCACTAAAAAGAACAAAAAAAATTTCTCCTAAAATGCAAGATAACATCTAGTTACACCACTTTTTAGAAAATCCAAATCTTTTAAGTAATTTCAAAAGATTCTCAATTCACTTTGTAATAAGCCTCCATCATGTCCAATTTGATTATCACAGTTGACTCCTTATTTACATGGATTGAATAAATGACTTCATTAACCATGAAAGATCCTTCTATAGTCAATTTTCCTAAAACAAACCTCCTTGTTCTAGAAAAATTACTTTGGGAAGAATTTTTATTAATCTCATAGTTATAGCTTGTTAAGAACACACATATAACAAGAGGGGGTTGAATCAATACATACCAATTTTAACTTTAAAAAATAGAGCAATATTAACACCATTAAGACATCTTACAATGACATCAAAACAAACATGCAAGTGATAAGCACAATCAGACGTCAACATAAAAGAACACCAAATTTACATGAAAACCCAAAAGGGAAAAACCATAGTGAGAAAAGCTACTTGGATCTACCACCCAAATCCAACTTCACAGAATAATAATGAACTTACAATAATTCATTTGGCACCAAACTACAGGAGACACCAATCTCCTTATCAAAAGAACCAAGCACCAACTTAGATTATGAGGCACCAACCTCAAATACAATGAAGACATGAGAAACATAAAAAATATATTATGGGGACCTTACAAACTCACTCTATAGAATTTAGCTAATCTAATCTACTTCATAACACTCTCATAGTGTGGAGATGATATAAATATTAGTGCACACACTTCACATTATATTTACACCACCTTGTCTTCACTTGATCACCTAGTAATCAATCCTTATTCAACCAGAAAATTAGGATAGAATGGATTGGAAATATATATGCATTATAATACATTATTAACATCATCATGTTGGCCTAGAACCCAATTACAATATTTGCAAGTGGGCCAAGGTTAAATATTTCTTAATTCAAACATCATGAAAACATAGAGTTATCTTGATCTTAATACCACAAGAAGTAAGAACACACTATGTATTTCTCACCATGAAATCAATTGGTCTCAAACTATATTCACATTCTTCCTCCATTAGGTGCACATATCCTTTCTCTGGCACATCCAACAAAAACTTCAACACAGTAAACAAGCTAACATAGTGTGCACTTTGTCACTTGTATCTTTCTAACTTCTGGAGCATAGCCTTTGAAACTCAAATAGATTTGTCTTCGTGTGAAACCTTACTTACAGTCCAAACCATAAGCCAAAATACATTACTGTTAGAAATACTTGATTGGTTGTCATTTATGTCAAACTCGATAATCCAGATTGGTTTGAATGTTGTAATGCAGTATGTAGTGTACAGAGCAGTGGAAGTTAGGCATGTATGTTGCAAATATGTTTTCCGGTAGGTTGTTGCTCTAGAAATGAGTATTGTAAGTATGTGGATTTTTTTCTCTTGATGTCTAAATTTTGGTGTTGGTTATGGCAATTGGTTTCGTGCTCTGGATGTACATGTTGTAGTGATAATGTAGTCAAGTGGTATTTAGTTGACTGATTCTAGGATTGCAGTGCTTCGCATGTTTGTCTCATTGCAGATATGATAACATAGTTTTGATATGCTAGTAGTCATTGCTTAATATTGTTGTATTCAAGTTTTGGTGCTCCGGAAGTCATGCTCTGGAAGTTTTGCTCCAAAAATATATTCGGTTGTGCAGTGTTTGACAATTCTATGAGATTCGTTTTCCTTCGGTTTTTTATTTCTAATGATAATATTTTGATGATTTGTTGTTCATGCCTTTAAATTATTTATGCTAAGTTAGATCGTACTCTTTGTGCTTCAAAAACATATTCTTATGGAAGTTCGAGGATATGTTCATTTCGGGTCAAGCTGGCCTTGAATGTTTTTATTGTTGTTTTGCTCTGGTGCTTGTAGCGTGTGATTTGACCATTGGAATATCATTTGGGAAATTTTCTTTGAGGCCAAATTGGTGTATATTCTTATCGGTACACACACACACATATACATAAACATGTTATGTCTTGTGAAGTAGAAAGAAGGTGATGAGCGATAGACTCAGAAAGATGATATTTGTGGGTCAAGAAGTAAGGAAGATCTAGTTTGATAGTGATTGTGTGTGATTGGAGTAGGTGGATAGAAAGTGAGTTGCAGAGTTTCTTAATTAGATCCACTGCAAGTAGTTTTTGTGATATCTAAGCTTAACAGGATCTAATCCTATGCATGCTTAGATGCAATATTATCAGTTCATGCTTATTTTTCTTGGTAGTGATCCTTTCGACAGTAAGTCATTGTAATTCGGGCAGAGAGCCTTTGCAATCGCATATAAATAGTTATATTATCTTGAGAGTTAACCCTCTTTGTGGCTTTTCCCATATGGGTTTTCCACGTATAAAAATTTGGTGTCTCTCTTACGGTTGTGTATGTCTTGCATTTCATTTCTATTGCATATATTTGTTTATGCTAAGGTTAATTGAGATCAAATTAAATTTCAAAATTTCAGATTGCTTTGATTTAGAAATACTAGTTCACCCCCCCTCTTAGCATTCTAGTACGTTCAACAATTAGTATCAGAGCTCGATCCCTTGTTACTAGCTTAACCACTTGAGGAAGATCTTGATTATTTGAACAGATTGGTGCAGGAGCACCTAGGACTTAGATTGTTTAGTTTTTTCAATTTTGGCTTCTACTGACACTAGCCAAGTCAGTAGTGAATAAGGACTCCAGGAGGGTCCAAGAGTTAGTGTTTTGAGTCAATGTAGGCCTCGGTTGAGTTCATACTTCTTAGGTTTGCATTTTTGTGTAAATAGTGAGTTTGAGTAGGTAATTGACCTTCTTGATGGTCAAAAGTGTCAAAACTTGGTACAGGAATTAGGGAGGGTTAAATTAGTCTTAGGAATGTTTTAAAAGTCATTTGTGATGACTTGGAATAGGTCTTATAGGTTGGAAAGACCAAAAGTGCAAAAATTGCAAAGTTGCAAAAAGTTGTCATGACAACTTTTGTCCTGAAATGGTTAGCGATGAAGTTAGGGATTGTTCAACGCCCTAGGATGACTCCACATGTGGGAAAATATATAAGTACCCTCTCTTGCATGGTTACCAAGGTTGGTGAATGTGTTTTTCAAGATCAACAATCTGAAACTTCTCATTTTCAGACTAGTTGGCAACATTTTGGCTTGATTTTACTCATTTTGTAATTGAAGATGGATTGAATCCATTGATCCAGAAATGGATTTAGTTTCTATTGTGTGTTATTGTGTTGTTGGTTCAATTTAGAGCTTTGTAGATACTATTCATTAGTGTTTTCTTGCTTTAGTTTGCAAACAACCAGTTTTGGCTTGTATATAGCAGTTTTTTGTAAATATGGTTGTCCCATGAGTTCCACATGTGCTGCCATCACAAATTTCTGGGGACATGGAGGGAAACCACCTGTACAATGTACATATGTAGGGGCAAGTTCTAGAGAATATTTTAAGCATGATTGTCACCTTGTTCTAGGCGAGTCCAGGAGCAACCCGGCTAGAGGAAATAAGATGAAAATGAAGTGCCAAGTGCAGAGGTGATTGCCAAATCACTTTCTAAGTTTTTGAAGGGGTCCAAGGAGTTGGGACAGATTTTCCAATGCAAGGAGGATCCTTGAAAAGATCATTTGATGCACAAACCCCAACTAGACCAGTCACTGCCACCTAGAAGGCCTATAAACCCTTCAAAACCCTCATTTTGGGGTTAGCACGTTGAATGGTGGGTTAAGAAGCCAAAACCACAAAAATATCTTGAGGTTAGATGAACAATTTAAATAAATCCAAAATTGTTAGGGGGTCTTTTGGACCGTTTACACTCAAGCCCTAAAAAACCGGTTTTAGGAGGCCTAATTGGGCTAATTCCTTGTAGCCCTTTTCTAGGCAAGATTTTGAAATCGGTAAGAAACCAAAAGTTTGAGAACCTCAAATGGACCCTAAATGAATCCAAAAAATGAATAAGATACCTCCACACCTCTGCATCATCTCACAATGGTAGGAGGTCAATTTGACACTTTAAAGCTAAGAAGCCATAATTGAGCATATGGGAAACACTGTGAATTGGTAGGGTTCCTAGCCAAAACACTTGAAGCAATACTTTAGAGTGATCAATAATAAATCCCTAGAAGAGATTGAGAAGGAATTGGAGGTCTAGAGAGAAACTAGGCCTGGTGAGTTGGTGGAATTGAGCAACACCAACTACGTGAAGTGTTGAGTTGACTAGGTGAACCCCATCAAATTGGTATCAGAGCTTATAAGATTTGGGCTAGGTGAGTAGATGTCCTCAGTGGAATCTGTAGGAGATGAAAACATGGTGACCAATGCAGAGTTGGCAAAGAAATTGGATGATCAGGAGGAAGAGAATAGACTCCTGAAGGAGAAGTTTCTAGAATTGGACAGTAAGCTTGGTGAGGTTGAAACCAAGGCAGATGAAGTGTTGGTAAAGGTTGAAGGAGTGGAAGGAAAGGGTAAGGAAGTGTCAGAGATAGACAAGGTGCCTAAACCTGATCCTGTCCTAGAGCAAGAACCTTTCCTGAAGGCATTGATGGCCTTAAGTGGTAAATCACTAGAAGGATTGCCATTGTTCACTGGTAAGATGGAGGCAGAAGTGGTCCTAGAATGGATGGAAGGCATGGAGAACCATTTTGAATGTGAAGGCATAACTGAAGCCCGGAGATTTAAGGTAGCCAAGTCAAGGATGAGAGAAGCTTCTCTCACATGGTGGAAATTTGTGCAAGATGAAAGGAAGAAAATGGGCAAAGCACCCATCTCTTCTTGGAAAGGGATGTTAGTCAAAATCAAAGAAGTCTATCTCCCTGATGAATATGAAGTGCAAATTCATAGGAAAAGGAAAAACTTAAGACAAAAAGACCTTGATGTCAGTAGCTATATGAAGGAGATTCACAAACTTAGCCTTAGATCTCATGCGGTGGAAGAAGAGAGTCTCAAGGTTGCTAGGTACCTAAATGGTCTACGGTAGAACATCCAAGAAGAAATCAGTTTAATGAGAACAAAAACAGTCCATCAAACCTATCAACTTTCCCTTAAGGTGGAGGAAAAACTGAAAAGAAGACATGACTCAAGCAACAATAGGGGTAGGGGTAGAGGAAAAGACAATAGAGGCCATAGAGGGGGCTTTGGAGGAAGAAGTTCTGAACAAAGAACACAAGGAGAGTCTAAAATCACTGAGCAACAAGAAAGTGGCAGTAGTAAAGGAGGATTCAATAGAGGAAGGGGATCCAATAGTGGTTTCAGAGGAAGAACTAGTGGCCAAGGTAGAGGTTCCTCATACTTTGCAACAATGAAGTGCTACCATTGTAACCAACTTTGTCATCCAGCATATAGGTGTCCAGAGAAGGGATCGTCATCTCATGGTGGTGAAAGAAGAGTGAACTATCTTCAAGAAGAGTCTTCAAGTAGCAAGACTTTAGAGGTTGCCTTAGAGTTAGAGGTAGGTGACAAATTGATGATAAGAAGAACTTTGATCAAAGAACCGGTTAAAGAAGAGCCAAGCCAAAGAAGGTCCTTATTTAGGATCAAATGCAAGATTATGGACAAAGTGTGCAAAGTGATAATTGATTCAGGGTCTACAGACAAAATTGTGTCAGAAGAGGCAGTGAGCAAGATCAAATTGCAAAGGATACCTCACAACAATCCTTATAGAGTCACTTGGTTGAACAAAGGCCAACATGTCCTAGTTAATGAGCAAGCATGGGTGGATTTTACCTTGGAAGGTATAAGGACAAGGTGTTATGTGATGTCCTAACCATGGATGCATGCCATCTTCTCTTAGGAAGACCATGGCAATTTGATAGACAAGCTATCCATGATGGAGCCAAGAATGCATACTCATTCAAGAAAGATGGAGTCACATTCAAGATTCAATCTATCCTCGAAGAAGGTGAAAAGAGGGCAGAAGGTCCTAATGTTCTTTTGGTAAGTGAAAAGCAATTCTTGAAGATACTTAAGGAAGGTGAAGGTATAGGGTTTGCACTTGTGATGAAGCCCAAAGAGGAAGGCAAGAAAGAACAACAAGATTTGCCAATAGAGGTACAAGATTTGTTGAAGAAATTCAAAGGCATAATAAGTGATGGACAACCAGCCACTTTACCTCCTAAAAGAACCATAAGCCATCAAATAGACTACATTCCCAAAGCATCCTTGCCTAATAAAGCAGCTTATAAAATGACTACCCAACAAAATGTTGAGATTGCCAAGGAAATCCAAGAGCTCTTAGACCAAAGCCTAATTAGGAAAAGCATTAACCCTTGTGTTGTCCCTATCGTGTTAGCCCCAAAGAAAGGTGGTACTAGGAGATTGTGTACTGATTCTTGAGCCATAAATAGGATCACCATCAGATATAGGTTCCCTATTCCTAGAATAGAAGACCTAATGGATTGTTTAGGGGAAGCCAAGTACTTTACCAAGATTGACCTTAAAATTGGATATCACCAAATTAGGATTAAGGAGGGTGATGAATGGAAAACTGTATTTAAGACTACTGAGGGTCTTTATGAGTGGCTTGTAATACCATTTGGCTTATCCAATGCTCCAAGAACCTTCATGAGACTCATTAATGAGGTGATGAAGGACTTCATAGGTAAATTTGTGGTGGTATACCTTGATGATATTCTCATTTTCAGTAAAGATAGGGCATATCACATTAATCATTTGCAAGATGTATTACAAAGATTGTATGATGAAAAGCTAACCATGAACTTGGATAAGTGTGAGTCTGTTAAGAAGGATTTGGTTTACCTTGGTTTTGTGTTATCTCAAGGAAACCTCAAGATGGATCCCAACAAGGTTGAAGCCATTGTAAATTGGCCTACTCCTAAGTCAGCAACAGAGGTGAGAAGCTTCCATGGACTAGCTCAGTACTACAGGAAGTTCATTAGGCAATTCAGTGCTATATGTGCACCAATGTTAGAAACCATTAGAGGTGGAGTAAAGGCAAAGTTTCAATGGAGTGAAGAAGCAAACAAAGGTTTTGAAACCTTGAAGGAGAAGATAGCTACCCAACCGGTGCTAGTGTTGCCTAGTTTTGAGAAACTTTTCATTGTAGAATGTGATGCAAGCAATGTTGCAGTAGGTGTTGTCCTAAGCCAAGAAGAAATACAAGTAGCTTTCCATAGTGAGAAGCTAATTGATGCCAAGAGGAAATACTCCTCTTATGATCTTGATTTGTATGCTTTACTGCAGGCATTGAGGAGGTGGAGACACTATCTCCTCCCTAAAGAATTTGTGGTCTATACGGACAACCAAGCATTGAGTTTCCTAAACTCACAAGACAAACATAGTCATAAACACATGAAATGGGTGGAGTATATGCAGACCTATACATTCATCATTAAGCACAAGAAAGGGTAGTTAAACCGGGTAGCTGATGCATTAAGTAGAAGACTTTTGACAGTCCAAGAAATCCAATTGAGGAGCATAGGTGTTGACAGTTTTAGAGACATACCCGGAGGATGAAGACTTCTCAAATGCCTACAAGGTGTGTAAGGAGTATCAAAATCACTTCCATAGTGAGTATTATGATTTTACTTTGCAAAATGGGCTATTGTTCAAAGGTGGGCAGCTTTGTGTGCCTAGAGGCTCAATGAGAGAAAACCTTATTCAAGAGAAGCATAATGGCAGCCTTAGTGGACATTTTGGAGTCAATAAGACTCAAGAGTTGGTTCAGAGGTATTACTATTGGCCAAGGATGAATCAAGATGTGAAGAAGTATGTGGAGACTTGCATAGTTTGCCAAAAGGCTAAGGGTACTTCTACAAATGTCGGTTTATACCAAACTCTTCCCATACCAAATAGAGCTTGGGAATGCATTAGTATGGACTTTGTAGTAGGTTTACCAAGAACAAAGAAAGGATATGACAACATTTATGTCATTGTGGACAGATTTAGCAAAATGGCTCACTTTGTGCCTTGCATGACTACTCATGATGCATACCAAATTGCTCAATTGTTCTTCAAAGAGGTAGTGAGGATACATGGTTTACCCATGAGCATTGTTTCAGATAGGGACTCAAAGTTCATGAGTCATTTTTGGAAGACACTATGGAAAAATCTTGGCACCAACCTCTCTTTTGGATCAGCCTACCATCCTCAAACAGATGGACAGATAGAAGTGGTAAATAAAAGCTTGGGAAACTTGTTAAGGTGCCTTACTAAGGAATATGGTCAAACATGGGATCAAGTACTCTCACAAGTTGAATATACATATAATGACACCATGAATAGGACTAACGGAAAGAGCCCTTTTGAAGTGGTCTATGGTGTGCACCCAAGAGCTATTTTGAAGTTGTGAGACTTAGGTAGTGCAGCAACAAGAAGTGGATATGCAGAGGACTTTGCTCAATCAATGAAGGAGGTCCATGAATCAGTTAAGCAAGCATTGATGGAGAATACAAGCAAACTCACACAAAAATTAGATTAAAGAAGGAAGAACCTACATTTTCAAGTGGGAGATCTTGTAATGGTGCACTTAAACAAAGCAAGGCTACAACAAGGAGTGCCAAACAAGTTGCAAATGAGAAGGACGGGTCCATGTGCCATTCTAGCCAAGTATGGAGAAAATGCATACAAGGTGGATCTACCTAGTGACATAGGAATGTTACCGGTTTTCAACATAGCAGACTTAGTTGCATACAAGGGACCAATTCAAGGTTCAGATTGTAGTCACTCAGAGTTATTAGATGATGTGAACAACTTCAGTTACCAGCCAAACCAAATCCAAAGGCCGAGAAGGTGTTGAGTTCAAGGATCGCCAAGAAGACAAGGCATCAAGCCTATTGGGAGAACCTAATCAAATGGCAAGGTATGGATGATGTTGAAGCTACATGGGTACTTGAGACAGAGTTTAAGAAGCTTGGAATTGATCAGTATTTGATTCCCAAGGAGGTGACATGATCTTCTTTTCTTTGGGAGAATGGTGCAGGAGCAACTAGGAATTAGATTGTTTAGTTTTTTCAATTTTGGCTTGTACTGACCCTAGCCAAGTCAATAGTGAATAAGGAATCTAGGAGGGTCCAAAAGTTAGTGTTTTGATTCAATGTAGGCCTAGGTTGAGTTCATACTTCTTAGGTTTGTATTTTTGTGTAAATAGTGAGTTTGAGTAGGTAATTGACCTTCTTGATGGTCAAAAGTGTGAAAAATTGGTACAAGAATTAGGGAGGGTTAAATTAGTCTTAGGAATGTTTTAAAATTCATTTGTGATGACTTGGAATAGGTCTTATAGGTTGGAAAGACCAAAAGTGAAAAAATTGCAAAGTTGCAAAAAGTTGTCATGACAACTTTTGTCTTGAAATAGTTAGCGATGGAGTTAGGGATTGTTCAACATCCTAGGATGACTCAAGATGTGGAAAAAGCTATAATTACCCTCTCTTACATGGTTACCAAGGTTGGTGAATGTGTTTTGCAAGATCAACAATCTGAAACTTCTCATTTTCAAACTAGTTGGCAACATTTTGGCTTGATTTTACTCATTTTGTAATTGAAGATGGATTGAGTTTATCTTGTGTGTTATTGTCTTTTTGGTTCAATTTAGAGCTTTGTAGATACTGTTCATTAGTGTTTTCTTTCTTTAGTTTGCAAACAACTAGTTTTGGCTTGTATATAGCAGTTTTTTGTAAATATGGTTGCCCCATGAGTTCCACACGTGCTTCCATCATGGCTTGTTGGGACATGGAGGGAAACCACCTATATAGTTTACATATGCAGTGACAAGTGCTGGAGAATATTTTAAGCATGAGTGTCACCTTGTTCTAGGCGAGTCCAGGAGCAACCCGACTAGAGGAAATAAGGTGAAAATGAAGTGCCAAGTGCAGAGGTGATTTCCAAATCACTTTCTAAGTTTTTGAAGGGGTCCAAGGAGTTGGGACAGAGTCGCCAATGCAAGGAGGAGCCTTGAAAATATCATTTGATGCACAAAACCCAACTAGACCAGTCACTTCCACCTAGAAGGCCTAAAAACCCTTCAAAACCCTCATTTTGGGGTTAGCACATTGAATGGTGGGTTACGAAGCCAAAACCACAAAAATATCTTGAGGTTAGATGAACCATTGAATTAAATCCAAAATTGTTAGGGGGTCTTATGGACCTTTTACACTCAAGCCCTAAAAACACCGGTTTTAGGAGGTCTAATTAGGCTAATTCCCCGTAGCCCTTTTCTAGGCAAGATTTTGAAATCGGTAAGAAACCTAAAGTTTGAGAACCTCAAATGGACCCTAAATGCATCCAAAACATGAATGAAGACACCTCCACACCTCTGCATCATCTCACAATGGTAGGAGGTCAATTTGACAATTTGAAGCTAAGAAGCCATAATTGAGCATATTGGAAACACTATGAATTGGTAGGGTTCCTAGCCAAAATACTTGAAGAAAACACCTTAGAGTGATAAAGAATAAATCCATAGAAGATATTGAGAAGGACTTGCAGGTCTAGAGAGAAACTAGGCCTGGTGAGTTGGTGGAATTGAGCAACACTGACTAGGTGAAGTGTTGAGTTGACTAGGTGAACCCCATCACAGATGGATCCTATGGATATGACATGAGAATATTATCTGGATGAAAAATTGAAGACAACCCTTGAAGATATAGAGAGTGTGGAATCTGAGAATGAAGATTTGAAAGATAATGTTAAGGTAGCAAATGAATGTGTTAAGAAGCTAAGAGATCAGATCTTAAAGTTCAAAGCAAGGCATCGAGAAGTTAACAAAGAGTTAAAACAAGCAAATGCGACTATTGTGATTCTGAAGCTATAGATTGAAGAAATCAAGAAAGTGGAAGAATGTGGAAAGTTGGAACAAGAATTATTGAAGCTAAAGTTAGAAGCAAAAGTTAGTGAAAGCAGTGCATTATTGGATAAACTATTGACCATGCAAAAATCTCATAAGAACAAAGAAGGATTAGGTTTTTCTAGTGAATGCTCAAATTAAAATGACAAAGGCAATGGAAAGGAGAAGGTGGAAGTTGAGAAGAAACCTAAATATTCAACCAAAATTTGGAAAGTTCCATGTAAAATGAAGACTCACAAAAAATCAAAGAATTACGGCATAGAGGTTTGGATATTTGGAGCGAGTTTCTATGGTTTGCAAATGAGGATTCGATCGAATTCATTTTGAATCATATTGAGTATGGTCATATGATGTTGTACAAACCCTATCTGATTTTAAAGGAAGTAATACAAACTATTTCTAGTCTTTGTGATGTTGGACCCATTCCAGTGAAGAGTGTAGGCATCTAAAATAAATATCCAAAAGGCTACAAAGGCCCACTGAAAAAAAAGAAAGAAAAGTCAAAATATATATAGGTTCCTAAATTACTTGCGCAAGCAATGCGTTCCAAGGAACCACACAATAATGAAACATCAAAAACCATGTGGATTTCCAAGTGGCTCCTTGAAGCACAAAAATAAAAATCCAAATTGGCATCCAACATTGGTTGAAACAACGCAACCTTACACATGGTCAAACAAATCCAACCTTCAAAAGTAATCTATCTATCCTCAGAATCAAGAAATAAAAACTGGAATTTGAGTCATACCAACCTTCATAATCTTATGAGACTCAACCTTCAAAAGTAATCTATCCTTCCTACCAGTCCAACTTACACATGGTCAAACAAATCCAACCAACACAACCAATGTTTCAATTTTGGTCAATTTTGCATGCTTTTTAGACATTGCGGGGCATTTTTAGGGGGGAGGGAGAGAAATTGCACATTTTGGTCAATTTTACCTAATATCCTGTTGTCGTATGGGGCATATTTTTTAATTGTTCTTTGAAACAACGCTCATAATCGCATTATCTCAAAGAGGGGCAAAATGTAGGCGTCTAAAAATGGTCAATGCTTGTGGTGTCATACTTTAACATGTATGTGTTACCTTCTTTTTGGGTTTTCGCATCTTATTAATTAATGGTATGATGAAAGAATAAGTATCCGGTAGATTACTGAGAGGGGAGGGGGTGAATTAGTAACTAGAAAAACTGATACAAACTTCCTAAACTCAAACTCAAACTCACAAAGTAAACTTATCAATGAAATACCACTGTCAAGATCAATACTCATAAGAATACGGGTTGATTGTTATAGAAACATAACAGTAAACAACATCAAACTTGTAAACATCCAAATGCTTCATTTCTCAACACTTCCAGTTATCATGCCTTATCAAAAATAATTAATCAAATCAATCATAAGATCATAACCACAAAACATTCACCACATGACACAAGTATTTATACGTGGAAAACCCAAATAGGTAAAAACCACAGTGAGATGGGGCTCACAAGAAAATATTTGAACTCTTCTGAAGTTCGCCCTATTAGGAGCTTAGCCTGTTAAATCTTTTACAAAAGTCCTGCTAAGAACTGATCTTGTTAGGAATCACCCGATTAAAGGATTGACTACAAATGCCTTGTTAGAAGCAATACTCCATAAGGAGTAACCTTAGTAGAGGATTTGAAAATCCAATCTAATGGACCACCTTGTTAGAGGATTTAATAAGTAACCAAGCTTGTTAGAGCTTACCCGATTAGGGGATTTCAATTCTGCTGTAATTGTCAAAAAACAACAGGAGTTTCTTGATCTGTCTGAATAGCACTACATTTGCTTGACTAGATCCATTTAAGCTTCTATCTGCCTTTACTCAAACTGCAGACTCATTCTCTGGTTAGGTAACCACACACTCTACTGCTTTCTACCAACAATCAAACAAAACAACTTCATCGACCTTAAATACAAATCAATTAGGTTGGGTAACACAACAAAAATCTAATCCTCTCATCATCGAGATTACAAACAAGTCGGTACAAGCATGACCATTGGATTTGATAGCAATCTCATCACATCAATCAAGAAAACCTCAACCACTCCTTGATTACTGCTTCATCGAGCTTAGTAACTCATCACGCGCATTGCATTAGATGCAATACATTTTGTTCATTCCTTAGACAAACAAACGCGCCAAAACATTTTGAACTTGTCTTCATACAATGACCTTACATGTCACCATGATTACCACTCAACATCAGATCATAAACCAACATAACCAATGCAACAACCTTAATCAGTTAGGGTTTAACAAAAACAACTGGTAGGGTTTACCGGTTACATAACATAGAAAGGGTTTAACCTTTTACTCCGATTACCAGTTCAACTCGTAAACTTACATACTGGTTTACAATAACCTTCACAAAGCTCTTCCTACCGGGTACAAGACAATATCAACAATAACAAAAATATCAGCAACATCATTAATATCATTACCGGTTCAATTGACATCAATGATAACATAGCATATCATTAATGCAATCTTCATACAAATGCCAACAATTAATATTTCTTTCCATGTCATGCACTTGATATTTATCATTTGTTGACATCTTGTCATTCTTTTGCGCTTCTTTTCCCTTCGATTGCGTTTTTCATATTTTGAATTAGGTCTTTTCAATATCATTTTCAAATTGCAATCATTGATCGTAATCATTTGTCATATCAATTGAACATCGTCAATCTTGATTTGTGTCGAATTAGGGGTTTTCCTCTATCTTTGTTGATTTTCAATCATTTTTGATCAATTATCAATCATTTTCGATCACTTCGCATCCTTTGTCAATCTCTTGTCAATTTGCGGTCAATTTATCATCAGTCTTTGTCAACTTTGGTATCATGTCAACCTTCATTAAGTCGACCCTTTTGTCAATATTTGATTGATTTGTCATTGATCTCAATCAATCTTCAATCTTTACCAATTTTGGATCAATTAGTCATTGATCCTTTGTCATTTATCATCTATCAATTTGGTCCCTTTGTCAATCTTGATCAATTTGTCGTTGATCTTCATCAATCAATCGATATTGGCTCTTTATCAATTATCAAATCCTCATCATTTAATCATGATCGACCCTATATCAATTGCTTTAGTCTTGTCATGACCTAATTGTCATCCTTTCATTTCTAATCTTTCTTCTAGGGTTTAATGATTTAGTCATTTAATCCTTCTAACTTTTCTCTTTAGGTTAAATGGATTAATTCCATTTATCCAAGGTCTCTCTTCTCGCAATTAAATGTTTCAATTAATTGGCTAACTATGTCCTCTTTGTGAATTAATTAATGAATGAATACTTATTAATTAATTTCATCTAATTTCCTAATTTCTTCATTTCTAATTTCCTAATTCACTAATTCCTCTTTTCCAACTAATTTGCTATTTTTTCAGATTTCAAATTCCTCTGATTATTCCCTCCTAACTTTTCCCACTAATTTATCCCCTTTTTGTGCTCAATCATGTGATAATGAATGAAGCTAAATTAGTGGCCAATTTTAAGCTATTTTTTTAGGCCAATTTGTCATAAATCAATGAGCAAATTTTGTGGTCAATTTGTCATAATTTGGAGCCCTAAATCTCTCTCAATTTGTCATTGATTTTGCATATATAGCAACTTGTCATGTTTTGACATAATTTGACAATTAATTTGTCATGATTTGTGAGTTAGTCAATTTTCCATTTTGGAATCAATCATGTTAATTTCTTCTTTTCATCATTTTCTCTATAAATTGTTCTTCTTCATCAATCTTTTTCTCAACCACGTCTCATGTATCCTCACACTAGCGATTTTGCTATCATCTTGCTTCTATCACACTTTCACTTTTTAGGTGAAATCCACAACACATTTGGAGGAAAAAGAGAAACAACGGAGATCAATGGAGGCAACATCTGCACTTTGGTTTGCATTATCTTTTGATGTTATTATTTTATTCCTTTATTGAATGTGATAGGATCTATTTTCATTGCAATTTGGGTTTTTGGTTGCCTAATATCATATTGCTTTGATGTTTTCCCATTTTCCTACCTCACAAAGAGATCAATTAAGAACAAAGAAGTCAAAACCCTAACTGGCATCACGGGTGATCAACGGGCATTGATAATTGATACAATCATTGACCCTGTTTGGAGGTATGTTGCTTATGGAGTTTCTTACAAAATTTATTTCAGTAATAAAGAAGGATCAACTTCGGTGATTGTAGTATATATTGCACATCAAATGGTAAAAGAAAGCAAAAATTTTGATTTGTGTGAATTATTACAGACACAATTAATAGAGAATATTACCTTGTACTGAATCTAGCATAGTTGATGCTGATTTGAAGCAGTACATTCTATTGGATTTTGATAATCCATTTTGTAAGTCAGTGAGACTTATGTTTTGTAGCTGAGCAGTGAGCTCTAGGGTGCTAGCCTTCCTGTATGTGCAGGCCCCTCATTGTAAGTAATATTTATTCATTGGCCAGTGAGTGAATATTATGGGTCAAAAATCCCACCGAGGTTTTTCCCACATTGGGTTTCCTCGTTAAATATCTTGTGTTATGGTGTGTTCTCTATGTTGTCTCTGTTATTCTTATTTATTGCATTAATTCTTATTTACCGGTACACTGTTTTGGGATACAAAGTTCTTAATAAGTTTAAATATTCTGCTAACCGGTTAGACATTGATTCACCCCCCGCCCCCCCCTCTAAGTGTCTTTGGGACTGTCATTGATTCTAACCATTGGTATCAGAGCCTGGTACTCTATTTTCAAAAGCCTAACAACTTGAGGAAGATTCTGACACTAGTACAGATGGAGAACTTAAGAAAACAATTGGAAGGAGCTCTTGTAGATTATGATGCAGAGAAATTGAAGAATATCAAACTTGAAGATGATCTAAGGACTCCACAAGAATTCATTAAAGGAATTCAGGAGAACCTTGCTATAGCACAAAATAAAATAAAAGAACTTCATGAGAAAATGTAGAAAGATGATGAGGAAAAAGAAACTCTTAATGAACTTGCAAACAAGTTGAGACAGGAAAACAGTAATATGAAGAATGAAATGCAAGATATGACTATGAGGTTATGTAAAGACATTGAAGACAGGAAGAAAAATGAAGAAGACTTGACTAGAAGACTCAATGATGCTGGAAATGAAAATCTAAGACTTAGTCATGAAAATGATATGTTAAAGACAGATTTGATTCAAATGCAACATGATAAAACTGAGCTTATGAGACAAAAGGAAATTCTGGAAAATGAGTTGGCCACTACAAATCAACACAAAGAGAAATTCAAGAAAAGTTCAGAGGAGCTTGATGACATGCTGAAAAAGTCAGAAACCTAATGGAGATACTAATGGACTTGGATTTGAAGTTGGAGAAAGTTCTGGTACTGCAAACAATCTAGATCAGAACAAACCGGTAAGATAACCTAATGCTTATAAGTTTAATGGAAATTGTTTCAATTGCAACAAATATGGTCATAGAGCAAATCAGTGTAGATTTAGAAACAATCAGAATATTAATGCACCCACCAATCAATGTTCCAAATGCAACAAAGTTGGTCATAATTCAAAAAACTGCAGAATGAATGTGAAATGCTATATTTGTGGAAGATATAAAAACTTATCTAATCAATGCAGAACACAAACCGGCATAGGATTTGGAAAGGCTATTCAGAGGAATAATGTGACTTGTTATGCTTGTAACAAAATTGGACATATTGCCAAATTTTGTATAAGCAAGACTTCACTGACAAACAATAAAGGATCCAGTTTGAAAGGCAAAGAAAAGGTAGATGAGGTAAACTAAGAATTTTCAAAATAATGGATTAGGAAGAGAGATTGGAATGTTGATGAAACTATCTCTTACCGGTAGAACAGGGTAATCCTTCACTGGTAGGAGATTCTTCATCCAACTGAGAAATAACCCTTTGGGGGTATTGCAATAAGTTGAAAATCATGCAGATTACCCTCGGTCGATGGTGAGAAGGTAGATTTCTTCTTTACCGGTAGATGTGTTAAGTTTTCACTTAATCGGTGAGCATTTAATGCAGTTGGTGAGAGAAATGTCATTATAAATCAGCTAATTTCCCTCATTTTTGACTCACCGAGCATTCAAATTAGCAGAGAGCGCGAAAACAAAGCAAAGGCATTCAAGGTGAAGGTGCAGAGTGATTTCTTCAGGCATTCAGAATATTTTCAGGCAGCTAAAGGTATTATTCAATGGCTTCTTCTTCTGCTCCCGAGTTTATTCTGAACCCTACTATTGTGGAAAATGTGAAATGCCCTAGGCCCGTATTTAAAATAATTCTCGAAGTTGCTAAGCAAGATGACTCTGTAGGAGCATTTTTTAAAATTCCTAAAGGTGTAGCATTTGCAGAAGACCCTAGGATTTATATACACTGCAATATAGAAGAACTAGGTTCAAAAGAATTGATGAAAATGTTTACTAAAGTGATTTGTGATGAAAATGGTGTTGTCAAACCCGAACACAAAATCATAGAAACTCTAGGTTTTGTGGAGATACTGAACATTCCCCAATTTCCAGAGGAAGTAGTAAGAATTGTTTTAAGTAGAGCACGTGGAGAATTCTTATGGTTGGATTTTGTCTGCAAAATAACCTAGCAAGCAATTAGGGCAGTAACTGGTTTACCCTCAACTGACAGCAGACCTGGTAAGACTAGAAGATTCCTAACAACAAAGTGATGACCCTAACCGGAGCAACATCTGACAATAGATCACTGAGAGTGAATGATATCAAAGACATCAATGTAAGATTTGTAAGTATGGTGCTAGGTTACAAGACTACACATGCTAACATGCCAAATTTAGTTATTAGTGTCTGTATAAACAGTGCTTATGAGATGATTAATAACAATGCAATGATAGATGTGTGTGAATGGCTAAAAGATGAACTCATTGACAATTTGAAAAAGATTAAAGGAGATAACAAAGGGACATTCTGCTTTGGAAATCTTTTGGTATGTTTAATGTTGTATTTCACTAAGGAGATCCTCGGTATTGGACCTAAAGACTTTGGATATGATATATCGGTAGGAAAACAACTTCAGGAAGCTTTTACTGGCATGGGAACTACAAGAGACAACAACATAATTGAATACTTCAAAACTTTCCAAGCTAAAATGAGAACTAGAGAAAGGCTACCACAAAGTGTAGTGGACAAATATAACAAAGAAATCTATTTTGTTATCAAGAGAGATGAGACATGGATGGAGGATGTACTCCCTAGGACTGTTTGGGTGACTGAAATGAGATATGAGGTAGATCTTAACATTCTAGAGACATATGCAAAAGCTTTACTGGATGCACCAAGAGAACCATCAGAACAAGTTTTTGGTAGTGTTGAGACTATTGAAAGTGATGTAAATACATTGAAGCAAAGAAAGAAAAGAGAAAAATATATTAGAGATGCTTCCAAGAAAGTAAAGGAAATCAAGGAAAATGTAATGAACATTAGTGGCATATCGGCTAATGAACTTGAAGGACTTCAACCAGAGGCACATATTTCACCGGTTGACACATCTTCTGGAACCGACAGTGAGAAGCCAACTGAGTTTAAAAGAGTTGAAAGGAGGAAGAGAAAACCTTCACCGGTACCCTCTCCTTCACCTAAGAGAGAAGGAATCCGAGGAAGAAACAACAGGCAGTAAGGGGACCACCAAAGAAACTGACACCAAAGAAGAAACAACAACCTGTTACCCCTTCTTTGAATGATTTACTGAATGAGATAACTGATGATGGAAATTTGGCCAATGTACACAAACTATATAACACATTTAGTGATTCTGACAAGGAAAGCATTGAGAACAGTATTATTTTACATCTCGACATATATAAAAAGGTTTTAATTGAATTTATGGATGACTCACCCAATGATCTGTATAGGAGATTGGAAGCAAAAAGGATTGCAGTAATGGAGTTAGATAAGAAACTGAAGGTTGAAAAACTTCTAGTTGTACATCCTGTAAATTCAAAAGAGGAAATTGATGAATTAATTTATGAGCTAACCGATCTGTTTTTGCCAGTGGACACCGACAAGTAAGTTTGATGGCAGGAAGAGTAAAAGAGATTGCAGATGAAACTGCTGATAGTTGGGATATATTTTTTGTGGAGAAGGAAAAACAAGAGGAAATGAACCGACCGAAGAAGACATTTAAAGTGTATCAGAAGGATAAGGATAAGGGCAAAGGAAAAATTGGTGGTATTCCAAACATCAAGATCACTGACAATTTACCGCCACCTTTGGATACTACACCGGTACATACAGATGATCCACCGATTATTAACACTGAAGGTGTTACACATGATGATACAAATCCTGAATCTGAGATACTCTTCACCATGAATGTGGATACTCAGGAAGTGAATATTGTTGTAGACAAGGATAGTTCAAAGGCTAAGGAAGACAATGTTGACAGTGGCAACTTGGCAAAGAAACCGGTAGAGACTATTGAAGTTGAGATCCCAACTCAACCTGAGCAACCATTAGAAACAGAGAAACCTACTGAAGGAATAGATGCTGGCACAGGGTCACCAGAGACTGAGATACCGATAGTTGAACTTACTGAGAAACCTACCGAGGCAGAGGTACACACTGAGGTAGTAAAACTGACATTCACTGAGACATCAAAGCAGTCTGAGAAACCCTTGCAAGTTGAGATGCAAACCCAGACTGATCCACTGGAGGTAAACACAAGTAAAATGGTTACAACTGATGGAAGCATAGAGGTAATAAAGGCAATTGGTCAGACATCCGACACATCAACAACTGAATTCAAACCTACCAATGTTACATAGGTACTTTTGGATTCAATCAAAAAGATAATGGATTGCAATGTATTGGCCTAAAAGGCAATTGATAACACTGTACCAATTCTTAAATTGATTGCACCAAATTGTAACATAGATCATATTAAGGATTCTTTAGGAAAATTGGACACATTGTCCAAATTTATTGCTGACAATGTAATAACGATTGATGAAGTGAATGAAGATACAATAAAGGAGAGAGTTGAAAAAGAGAAGAACAAATTCTTTGATGACACCATAAAGAAGTGTACAGAACACCTAAATACATTATTACCGACACTGAACTCTACAATCTTGGAGTACAAAGAGCTATACAAGGAAACATGCAAACCTCACCTTCTAATAGTATACATAGATAAGGAGATCTGTAAAACACAAAAGGGAATCGATGACATAGCTGATAACATAATTGGTTCATCCAGTCACATATCAGTTTTTGAGCAAGAGATGGTAGGTTTTGAGGAAAAATTAGAGAAACTTGAGAAAGAAAAGACAAGGATAAGGTCTAATGCCAGAGAGCTTAAAATTAAACTTGGTCCTAAGTTGGAAAATCTTATTTCTCAGAGAATAGAAATATCTAAGGCATTACTTCAGGGAGAACGATCACCGAAAGATCACATGCACTATCTCACTGGCGCGATCCAACAGACTTAGGCAACATTGAATGACAACAAAAGGTTTATGCAAAGTCTAAATCTAGTTTTGGAAGATATCTTTCAGATTGTAACCAACCGGTTACAAACTTTGAGGTGAAATTTTTACACTCGTTTGGCTATTTTTGACAACCTTTGTCATTGATGTCAAAGGGGGAGTAGTGGAGAGAAAAATTGATTACTCCAAAGAGATCATTTGCTCAGGGGGAGCACATGTTTTTGGAAACTTTTTGGACTTTAGTTTTTGGAACAATTTTTTGGATTTTTCTCATGAGTGTTGCCATCAATGCCAAAGGGGGAGATTGTTGGCATTCTACACTCTTATGAGAATAGTTGATCTTGTCATTGATGGAAACCAACTAGAAATCACCTAGCAACCAACTGGAAATCACCCAACAACCCACCGATAGTTACCGTCACCGGCAATAGACTTCTACATACACTGGCAGGCACTTCACCAACATCGCAATAATGCATACCGACACTCAAGCCGACATGGAATAAACTTTTGTTTATTGTTTTATATTGTAATTATCTTTTGTAAAAGCCGACATGACATATTATAAAAGACTCATATATGTATGAGATCTTATAGGTCATTTGGATATAAAAAATATATGATGAGAGTGAGAGAATATAGATAATATTTTGTATAAGGTGATATAGTTGACAACGAAGGTTTTGGTAATAGACTGAGCTTAAATCGGTACTGAATGTGGCATAGTTGATGCTGATATGAAGCAGTACATTGTATTGGATTTTGATAATCCATTTTGTAAGTCAGTGAGATTTATGTTTTGTAGTTGAGCAGTGAGCTCTAGGCTATTAGCCTTCCTGCATGTGCAGGCCCCTCATTGTAAGTAATATTTATTCATTGGCCAGTGAGTGAATATTGTGGGTCACAAATCCCACTGAGGATTTTCCCACATTGGGTTTCCTCGTTAAATATCTTGTGTTATGGTGTGTTCTCTATGTTGTCTCTGTTATTCTTATTTGCTGCATTAATTCTTATTTACCGGTACACTATTTTGGGATACAAAATTCTTAATAAGTTTAAATATTCTGCTAACCAGTTAGACACTGATTCACACCCCCCCCCTCTCAGTGTCTTTGGGACTGTCATTGATTCTAACAGCTTAATGTTTTGTTTCACAAGATCCTTACCATTAAAAGAGAATGTTGTGTGGAAATCCAATGTATCTATTAGAAAGAAAATGTACAGGTATCTAGGTTGTTTGGTAGAGAAAGATTAGGTATGGAAGAATCATTGCATGAACCTTTAGAAGATGTGGTGTTCTAGTCTAGTTCCCAGTATTATCATTACTCCTGAGGAGAGTCCCCCCTCCAACATAAAAAGTTTGAAGAGAAGAATTGATGTGTCTTCTTCACAACCGATGAAGTTGAAGAAAAGTGATGAAAAGAAAAAGATAATTTTTCTTGTTGATCTAGAATAATCTACAAAAGCTAAGAGAAAGATGGCTTTAATTGAGAAGCAAGAAGGCAATATAGATGAATATGACCCATGTAGAGATGAAATTTTTTTAAGTATGCTTGAGGAAGTAGATGATTTGAAGAAGATTGGAGATTTGTGGCTTTTGTGACCTAGATTGAGGAATTTTTAGTTGATTATTTTCTCTAGAATAGAATTACTCTAAGTAATCTTACAAATATCTTTCCAGATGTTCTATATGAATTACTTGAAGACCGTATGAAGTAGTCTCCTAAAGAATCTATTGAAAAAGATGAATTTCGGGAAGATATGGAGAAAAGGTGTGCGTATGCTTAGAAGAGATTGTCTGAAAGCATTAAGGAAATGAAATATTGTGTTGGAGAAGTAGCTAGAGTATATAAGTATTGTCTCCTATGGCCTGTGGCTATTGAACATTTCAAAGCTAAGATTGATTCCATTGAATCCGAATTGAATTCCATTAGTAAATCACTTGACTTTTTCAGTGATAGACATGGTGCTCCGAGAAAGAAGATAAATTCTTTATAGTCTGAACTTATATTTTACCTAAGGCCGCAAGAAGATATTGTGAATACCTTTTGGAAAGTGGAGATAGTTGAGGCAAGGTTATCTAACATCTTTCTCATCTTCTTATTGGAGCAAAAAAATGTGTGCGAGACCCTTTTGTCTCGAGTTCCTTATCTGATGTTGTTAATTTGTTGGTGGAAAATGAAAGTTTAGGTGTAAGTCTTAGTGTGGCTATGAATTCTTGGAAGATCTTTCTTCCAAAACTCAAAGAGAAGTATAAGAGAATTTTCTGGGCGAAGCGTAACTAATATATCTTTTATTTTAGTGCAATTTTTGTGGTAAACATTTTTTGTTACACTTTGTCCTTGGTGTCAAGCGGGGAGAAATATTGAGAAATATGGAGAATTAAGGAAATATTATCTAAGGGGGGGATATGACAAGTTTTTGATGTATAATAGAAAATTTGAGTATAAGTGTTTTTCCATCAATGACAAAGGGGGAGATTGTTAGAAATACTTTATTGGTTTTCATTGATGTTGAACCCGGTGATCTAGATTGGTCTGGATGTTGTAATGCAGTATGCAGTGTACAAAGTAGTGGAAGTTAGGTATGTATGTTGCAAATATGTTTTCTAGTAGGTTGTTGCTCCGGAAATGAGTATTGTCAATGTGTGGATATGTTTCTCTTGATGTCTAAATTTTGGTGTTGTTTGTGGCAATTGGTTTCGTGCTTCAGATGTGCATTTTGTAGTGATAATGCAGTATGGTGGTATTTAGTTGACTGATTCCAGGATTGCAGTGCTCCACATCTTTGTCTCATTGCAGATATGATAGCACAGTTTTGATATGCTAGTAGTCATTGCTTAAGATTATTGTAATCATGTTTTGGTGCTCTAGAAGTTGTGCTCTAGAAATATATTCAGTTGTGCAATGTTTGACAGTTCTACGAGCTCCATTTTCCTCTAATTTTTTATTTCTAATAATAACCTTTTGATGATATGTTGTTCATGTATTTAACTTCTTTATGTTGAGTTAGATCATGCTCTTTATGCTTCAGAAACATGTTCCTGTGGAAGTTCATGGATATGTTCATTCTAGGTCAGGCCGACCTTGAATGTTTCTATTGTTGTTTTGTTTCGATGCTTGTAGCATGCGATATGATCATTGGATCTCATCATTTGGGAAATTGTCTTTGAGGCTAACTCGATGTATATTCTTATTTGTACACACACACATACATACGCATATGCATGCCATATCTTGTGAAGTGGCAAAAAGTTGATGAGCGATAGAGTGAGAAAGATGTTATTTGTGGAAGTAAGGCAGATCTAGTGCGACAGTGATTGTGTGTGATTGGAGCAGACAGATGGTGAGTGTGCTGCAAAGTTTCTTAACCAAATCTACTGCAAGCAGTTTTTTTAATATCCGAGCTTAACAGGAACTGATCTTATGCATATGTAGATGTTATATTCTTAGTTAATACTTATTTTTCTTGGCAGTGAGCCTTCCAACGGTAAGCCCTTGTAATCTAGACAGTGAGTCCTCTAACAATGAGCCTTTGTAATCCCATATAACTAGTTATATTATCTTGAGAGTTAACCCTCTCCATGGTTTTTCCCATTTGGGTTTTCCACATATAAAAATCTGGTGTCTCTCTTATGGTTGTGTATGTTTTTCATTTCATTTCTATTGCATATATTCTTTTATGCTAAGGTTAATTAAGATCAAATTCAATTTCAAAATTTCAGATTGTTTTGATTTGGGAATACTGATTCACCCCGCTTCTTAGTATTTTGGTCTATTCAACAATTATCTCAATAGAATGTGGTACTAATTATCACAACAAGGTAACTCGATATACTTTTGAATCAATGAGCCACATAACTCAACACAAACACTTCCAGGCCTCCGCAAATGCACTAGACAATTGGGAACAACTAATATCAATACATAATTTGATAACATTAGCATTCTGCAAGAGAGCTATCAAGTCGTTACTAAATTCTATCCTATGTTATTCTTAAATAATATAAAATACTATACTCAACAATCTCCTTGACATCAATGACAACACTATATTCAATATAGCTTTGGAAAAAATTATATAAGTTATTAGAAAGAGAAATTGGCCTAAATTTTGAAAAGGAGGAAAGGATCCATTATTTTTTTGAATCAAGGCCATTTATGTAGCATTCATTTCCTTCAAAATAGACCTATTAGATTCTTATATTATTCTGAAGCCATCCACACATCTTTACCAATAAAATCCAAGCATTTTTTAAACAACAAAGGTGTAAAACCATATGGACCTAGATCTTTTTCTAGAGGTAAGGAAAAAATGATTGATCTAACTTCTTCAATAGAAACTTCTATTACCATATCTTTTATATCCTCATTAGAAATCAATCCTGGAATATTATCCAAAACTTAGGGAAGGATAGAGTCTAAAGAATCATTATCCCTATCTTGAGATTTTGAGAGGGTGTTTGAAAATAAGCTTAATAGCTCATTATATATGCTTTGTGATCTAAAAGCAAAACCCCTAAAGAAGATTTATTGAAAAAATAGATTCTAATTATTTTCTTACTTTGTGGAGGTGTTAAAGAATTTGGTGTTACAATCTCCTTTTAACCAAAGCTCACATAAGCTTTTACTCTGATAAATCTCTTCTCTTGCTAGAACTTCATCTAACTAATGTTGAAGGTCCATTTGGGTTTCAAAAGACTCCTTATTTATTCCATATTGAATGATTAACATGAAGAAATTGTAATTGATTTTGGAGATCTTCCTTTTGAGGGGGAAAAAGTAAATGATTTTCATTCCAAAATCTTTTTTGTTGCTTGAGATAATTGATTCATTCTCGACTCGACAATGAATGGGGCTAATTCCTACCACCACTTTAAAAATACAAGAGAGTTTTACTTTGAACCACATGACCTTCAATTTGAAAGGTATATTGTGATTAAAAAATGTGTGCGATGGAATTGGGAGTTCAAAATATTGTAAAACCTACAAAGATTCAACCACATAAAACCTAGTTCTACAATAAAATCCACCATACACCAATGAAGAACCTAAAAACATGCAAAACAACAAATATGAAATATTTTATACCATTCACACGCTCGTTAGAGTTTGATCTCCATTGCTTTCTATCTCCATTGATCTTGCTTGATATTGGTTATAGTTGCTCTCAAATTTTGTATTGTGCACAAGAGCTCAAGAAAGAATGGATTGTGGTTGTGTAGATGCTTGGGTGATTGATTGATTTGTCATTAGTTCATTCATTAGGGATTGCTAAGGAAAAGGATCCTCTTTTATAGAGAGTACCCTAGAAAATGGAGGGCTAGGATTAAGAGGTGGAGGGATAAATGGTCGGCTTAGATTAGAGGGTAGGTATAGAAAATGGTAAAATATTAGGGAGGTGGTTAAAGGTAAATTAAGAGATGAATGACAAGTGTCATGAGGGGAAAAGCTAAGGAATTAATTTTAAATAAATAAAGATTTATTTGATTAATAAAAGAGGTGGGGCCGATTAAATTAATAAAATATTTATTTAATTTAGGGAAAGGATAATTTAAGTAAATAAAAATATTTATTTAAATAGGGAAAGGCTAGAAATAGGCTTAGTGAATTAATTAAATAAATAAAAATCTAAATTTAATTAATAGAAGGCTTAGGATAAAATAATTAAATAAATAAAATATTTATTTAATTAGGTTAGGACAATTTTGAGAGTCTACAATAAGGACTTTCCTTTTCTAGTTCCCAAAGGAGCCTAAAAATAGAAGAATCATTGAATGCAATTGAAAATCCTCTAATGGCTAGTTTGGAAATGGGAAAAATCTATCCAGTCTTACTACTATAAGATGAAAGCCTTTCCTTCTATTAGTCCAAATGAACTTACCATTCTTAGGAAGACAATCAAACAAGGAATTCTCATTTACAAATTGGTTAAAATATTTCGTTGTTTTTATAGGAGGAATAATTCCCCTCGACTTTTCTTCCAAGGGAAATATTGCATTAAAATCACCTCCCAATAAAACTTATTTTCTCTTAGATTATGATGACAACAAACAAATAATCACATAATTGTTTTTTAGTAGTTGTAAAATTTGGATTGTGAACATAACGATCCAAAAACATGTTGTGAGTTTTTAACTTTTATAAGCATTCACTGGTTTGTACTAACAATAGATTCAACCTTGATCTTTTTCCTATCTCAAAGAATAACCAACCTGCAAGAAGCACCATCAACCATTGAGAATACAAATTTCATTTCAACTATTTTGAAAAAATAGAATTACTTTGTTCAAAAAAAAGTTTAGTTGAGCCTAAAGAAGAACTAAGTCCAACTCATTGGAATCAATCTAATGCTTACTTCAGCACTTCTTCTAACATTCCATGAACGGATCCTCATTGCCCTTGAGGAAAGTGACAAGCCCTCCTTGATCTTGAGAATTTTTCAAGGGTAAACTATATGACAACTTGAATCTTTGAGTCTTCTTAGCTTTTAATCACTTGTTTCTCCTAGATGGCAGAGTACAAGTATCTTTATTTCTTCCATTTATCTTTGGGAGATGGATAATGGATGGGAAAAATCATACAATGTATTTTCAACTAAAACTTCATCTACAATTTTTTCAAAAAGATCTCTCTCAACTTTTTCAAAATTTCATTTATCGTGCTTTTGATCATCTCCGAAATCTTTGAAAACTCTAAATCTAATTGGGAGATTTGAGGTTCTTGTTCAAAATATCCATATTTTGATGGTTCAACAAGAGAAGGATCCAAATGGACATCCTTTTCTAGAGATTTTTTATTTGGAGTTAGAAAAATTTTCTAATCTCAAACTTGACATAAAATAATCAAAGTTTCATTTACCCTTTGAGGTGAACATGATTGTGGACAAAATAACAATTCCACTCTACATTAACAAAAAATAGAACTTCGATCAACAAATTAAATCTTATTCAAAATCTTTTACTAGAACTTCAAAAAACATCTCTGTCTTTGAAATCCTCGCATACCAAAATATATTGTTAATCCAAAAATTATGTTTCCATGACTTCCATTTAAAACTATTTAAGCTCAAAACTAAAACAACTCTATTCACTAATTTTTATCTCTACTAAATACACAAACTTGTTTCTTCTCAAAAAGACATCTAAAGTTTGACTACTCAATTTATAAGCTATTTCTCTTTAATTGGAAAATGTACCATTTCTTTTTTAAAAATTGAACTAAAATTTACTGTTTTAGGTAGTTTATTCCAAAGCAGTAAGCTTATTCCATGCTTGTTAAGTAGAGCTAAAAAATTTTGGGGATAAATTTTTGAGGGCTACGCTAAACAGCTGGGATTTATCAGCTCTGCAATTTCTTTTCTGCTGTCCTTTGCCACCGACATCTCGATGCAATGGCGATGCCCAATCTTCAAACAGGTAACCACTGCTATGGACTCATTTTTTTATTCGTTTTCATCCTTAATTCGCCCTCTCTCTTTCTCTGCAAACGCCAACCCCGCACACGCTGAAAAGTTTTTACGAAACATCTCTCCTACTTCTAGTGTTTTGCAATTCAATAAATCCATTAATGCCCTCTGTAAATCGGGCAACACAAACAAGGCCTGGGACTATTTCCATTTAGCCATAAGTAAAGGGCTTCCTCTGGATGTCATAACATGCAGTACGCTTTTGAGTGGACTTGGCCATGTTGCCGATTTTGGAAAAATCAATGTGCTTCTTGCTGAAATGAAAGATCTGGACATAAATCCAGATGTTATCACTTATAGTACCCTTATGAAGGCTGTGTGTAAAAGGGGTCGTATTGAGGAAGCACATGAGCTTCTGCTCGAAATGAGGAAGACCCATTGTTTTCCAGATATTGTTACATACAGCACCCTAATTGATGGTCTCTGCAAGAAAGGTAGTATAGATGAAGCTTTGATATTAGTAGCTCAAATGATACAAGATGGCCTTTGTCCTGATAAGGTTACATATAATACCCTAATTAATGGTCTCTGCGAAGTAGATATGGAAAATGAAGCTCTAAGGTTATTGGAGAGAATGAGAAATACTCATTATTCTCCAGATATTGTCACATATTCCACCCTGATACATGGTCTCTGCAAAGTTGAGAGAGTAGAAGCAGCCATAGAATTAGTAGCCAAAATTATACAAGATGGGTATTTACCTGACATTTACACTTATACTAACCTCATAGATGGATTTTGCAAGGCTGGTAAAACAGATGAAGCCTACAAATTGTTTGTACAAATGTTGGAGTTTGGTCCTTTTCCTGATGAAGTGACTTATAGTGCAGTTATTGATGGATTGTGTAAAGATGGCCGAATAGACAAGGCTTGGGATTGTTTTCAAAACATGTCCAGAAAAGGTTTGCAGCCAAATGTGATTACTTATAATACTTTGATATGCAGTCTAAGTGAATCACATGAGGTGGAAAAGGCTCAAAAGTTGTTGAACGAGATGGTAAGAAAAGGCTGCTCTCCAGATGTTGTTACATACAACTCTCTGATTACTGGTTTATGTCGGATTAAAAGGGAAAGTGAAGCATATATTCTCATCTCTGAGATGAAAAACACGGGCTGCCTTCCCAATGTAGTCACATATACTATTCTGATTTGTGCATTCTGTAGGATGGGACACATGAGAAGAGCATTGCAAATTTTAAAGGAAATGACAACGATGGGGTTGAAACCTGATGAAGTAACATACACCACAATTGTTGATGGTCTGTGTAAGGCAGGTGATCTTTCTAGCGCACATTCACTGATAAATAAGATCATAGCTCAAGGCTTGGCTCCTGATGTGGTCAGCTATACTGTTTTGATTGATGCTCATTGCAAAGCTGGTGAAATGGAAAAGGCTCGAAAGCTTTTTGAAGACATGAAAACGGTTGGCCTTACTCCAAATGTTGTAACCTATACTACGATGATTGACGCTTTGTCCAAAGAAGACAAACTTGAAATTGCTTTCTCAATGGTCAATGAAATGAGAGCAAAGGGTTTGGTTCCGAATGTTTTCACATATAACACATTATTTTGTGGGTTCCGCAAAATACATGACTTGGAAAAAACCTTTTTGTTGATGGATCATATGAAGAAACAAGGTTGTGCTCCATCTGATGCAACTGTTAAGATACTCCACTGGCTGATTGATGTTGGTCAGTGGGAAAAATTAACAGACTTTGTAAATAGTGATGCTTTTATTATTTCTAAATGAGCACAATTCATTGCCTTAGAGATTGAGATGTTTTAAAGTCACTCTTTTATGTTTCTTTTCCCATTCTATAAAGTTGCGTCATTAATTTTAGATTCTCTGTAATTGGTATGTTACTTATTCGCAGAAACTTACTTCTGTTCAAAGTTTGGAATGTTAGACAATGCTATTTATATTTTCTAGCAAATTGTTTTATTTTTGTGCTAAAAGATTTCATGTTGTTCAACAGTTGTATTGACATGCAATTTCAATATTACACTTCATGTTCTGTCAAATGAATTTAGTTCTTTTCATACTTCGAAATTTTAGGGCAAGTAAAATGAGTATAATTCTTGTTTAGATAGTTCTATACTTGTCTGTTATAGACAGGTCATTATTTTTATCGTAGTTCATAAGTGGGCTATCTAGGAGTACACCTTGCCCATTCATAATTAAACCAGAAATTTAATTCGTAAATAGGCTATCTATGGGTAGACCCTGCCCATTCATAATCAAACCAGAAATTAAATTCAGAAATAGGCTATCTATGGGTAGACTCTGCCCATTCATAATCAAACCAGAAGTTGAATCAAAACCAAAACATGAGTAGTGACAGATTAACCATTCAAGTCTCCTTTAAATGTCAATTTATTCATCTTTCAAAATCTCTTTTTGCAGAATATTTGATACAAAATTGCCTCATTAATCATGCCTTTATGAAACTAAAAGGTTCATAATCTATAGTATTTATAACTAAGTCACAGTAGATTTGTATTTTTCTGAGGTTTGGATGGTCATCCTGCACTTGTATGTCCATAACTTGATGAATTGATCTGAGTGTGGAATTTTCATTATTTTCCAGGTGCCCCTAAATTAGTATGTCGTATTTGATTGTCCCCAAAGCATCCATTTCTTCCTATTCTTCCTATATATTTGAACTCTTGGCATTTAGATGATTCTATGAAACTTGCCACATCTTTTAGCACAAAAATAAAACCACTCTGCTCCTCGGTTCTTTCCCTGATTAAGGGGTTCATTTTATAGCCACGTTATGACTTTCACACTGCTGGTCGATCTACTGGTTTAAGATTAGAATCTGCTCACCCAACTCTCTTAAACCACATATTGACTTAGAACTGAAGGAGATAAACCTGGAGGTCCAGCTGGAAAGCCACACCCTCCTAACCCCTCAAAAATAATCTTCCAATGCTGAGGTATTTCTGCAAGCTGATAAGAAACAAAAGATAAATCTTGTTGACGTTTTCTCTTTTATCTAAGTCATTCTTAAGAAAAAAATTAAGTGGCAATGTTCCCAAGTTCAGAAGATAACTTATTTGCATCACAAAGGCCTTAAACTTCAAATCCATTCTACTATAAGAAATTCGTGGTTTGCTAAGCTTGTTTTTTTCGCAGATTCTAATTGAGATCATTGATGTTGAACAACTGTCAGTACATGCTTTGTTGGTCAATGCCATCTAGAGGAGCAAGGACACTACAAGCAGTTTTTATTTAACAATACATATGATGATAACAGTTGTAATTTGACTATCTAATATGAATATTTTGATTATAAGTCAGTTGTAATTTCTTATTTTAAATAATAGCTATTAATGATACTTCCTTCCCACCCAAGTCTTAATAAAATACAAAAATAGCAAAGGTGTTTTTAGTGGGAATTTTATGTGTATCCTTCAATCATGGAATCTCGATGAAAAAAACATAAAAACAAAATACACAATAAAGCGCAGAAGGTGTAATTTTTGACGGGGATTTAAAGATATGGTATCGATGCTCAGATCATAAGACAATGATATGACAGTGCTGCCAAAGATAGCAAAAAACTTGACAGCAATCAAACCTGAGAAAGTTGTTGATAATTCAGACTATTCCAAGGACATGGATACAACTTTTGATTCTGAATGCACTTGGCAGGTAATACAAAGAATTTCAAAATTAAGCTGGAAAATTCAAAATCTCGGGTGGAATTTTATGGAGGGGATCAATGTGTTACAGCCTCATACACTTCATTCTTCTGCAGAGTGGATTTTTATTTGGAAGAATGTGTTTCCAAAGTTGCAGCAAGCCATTGTCAACTCCTGTTGCATTTGGGGCAGGAACTCTGTTAGTGTTGTTCCAACCCTCTGCCCTCTCTTTTCAAGGTGAACCACTCGCAGCGTTATAAGTTGGTTTGGACCAAGCAGTAGCAAGCAGATAGTCCTTGGTTTTATGCTCAGAAGATCAACATCTAGAACAGGTGTTGGGTAAATAGATATACAAAACTTGTCTATACCAGGAATAACATTGATTCGATGTAAATACAATACACTTAATAACCATACCAGAGAAATTATTAATCCTTGGATTCAAGCTGTTATAGGCGTTACCTTTCACAGACTTCTCGGTACACTACTGAAAGAGCCAACACCCAGATGCTATCCCCAATACTATCCTTTTGGATTTTTAGGTTTTTGTGGGTTTATATATTTAATGTTGTTACTAGTAAAATAGATAAAAGATACTAATAATCTGCCCTCTTCTGAAGAATGATTACAAAAATATATATGCAAACTGCCTTTACAACCCTACTCATTGTTAACTCCCAACCCTGAATAAATCCCCCAAAACCAAGAGTAACTTTCAATGGTCACTTTCTTAGAAATTGAATCATGGCAGCAACCTAGCAAGGCTAAACAATATGCAAAAATACCCAAGAAACATAATAATCCCATATTTTCCCCAAAAGTCCCAACTGACTAGACAACAATAAAGCATGCTTTCAATAATTTGCATGCAGGTATCAAAAGCCATGTGAGCAAAACAAACCCTTCATGTACTACCTCCACTAGAAAGTCCTATATAAACCAAGCACGATGAGAATTAAGGATTTCTAGTTTTAGAAAATCAAAAGTACCGAGTAGATTTAGGTTTGAAGGGTTTGGAAAATCAACAATCCCATATCTAGTTTATCCTTTAGAAAGGAGTAAGGTCTTGGGAGGATTATATACACACACAAACACAAAAGAAAGTGTATGTGAATGGATTATTTTGTGATTAACCTCTTATGATTTCTTTTCTTCTTTTCCTTAGCCTTTAGATGATATCATATTTGATTTCTTGAAATCCTTAGTACATTTATCATTTGTGCTTCACCTCTTTCTTCCATTTCTATTGCCACACGCTGTCCAATTTACAGCATACACTGGAACCTTTGTCTCCTATTTCTTTTATAGTACCTTATACATTCACCCAATCAACAAATTGTCAACATAAAAATGATAAGCAACAAGATTTTGATCTTAGTCAATACTCATATCAGTATGTGTCCATATAGAATTTTAACAAGAAGGAAATAAAAATGGACACGCATGCTGATTTGTTGTGCACACAATTTTAAACAACATAAGAATTTACACCATTACCTTTGAGCCCCAAGGAATAAGAAGGAAATAAAAATGGACACGCATGCTGATTTGTTGTGCACACAATTTTAAACAACATAAGAATTTACACCATTACCTTTGAGCCCCAAGGAATAGGATGAGTGCAATCAAAACACAAGACCATGATAATTTGACACACATTCTCAATATGGAAATTTTTTGAATCCCCTATTTGAACCTACCTATGTGGTGCAATAATATCCAATGGATGTTTCTCATTACCAACACCAAAATCCACATCGATAGTATCACCATGTGCTTCAATTTATTGCATAAATTAGGTCAATCATTGCTAGCATATTTTCAATTGGAAACATACCTTGCAACAAGGTTAGATTCTACAATCATAACCTTTACCTAAAATCCATTAGTAGCATATTGATAATTCACAATTTATCAACTAATAAAAAGAATTAACTATATCCATTTAAATCATCACATAGAAATAAAAAAAGCATTGTCTCGAAGAGAGGGTCATGACATCTAGTCTCTATTAAGAGGGCATTATCCCAATACCAAGTTCAACAAATAATATCAAAATATAGGTACTACTATAAGTTTATAATAGCATCTTTAATGAAATAAAGCTGGAAATTTTGTCCTCCCAAGTTGTGCTTCTTTTGCTCATCAGGTCTCATTCGATTTAAATTTGTTACCCAAATATATTCCTCATATTAACATTACACCTATCATTTTTATTTCTAGTAATCTCATAGATTTCCTCTGCAAGTTTTGTTCATTAATGCTATGTATGTTGAATCTTGTAGAATTTAATAGAATAATTCCCCATTGTTCTCCACTATCAAAATTCATGGTGTCTTGTTCAAAAGACACATCAACACTTGCCTCAAAATTGGAGTGACTAAGCAAAGAGAGATTCTATTTTGTCTACCATTTCTACAACCTTAAAGTCAATCATGAATTTCACACCTTCAATATTGACGTCAATGTCCTGAAGAACCCCTAAAGGTCATGTATCTCGTCTATTATTTGTCTTAAATAGAATGTGAGAGTGACAAAAGGGAGGTTGGCCATTTGTAACAATTTTGCTTTGGGAAACACATTAACCTTAGAACCTATATCAATGATAGCATAATGCAACAAGCCATCTATTTCTATTGTTACAAGTAATACATTGCCACGCCTCAATTCATTTATCTGTAGCACTCCACATGGCTTGGAGATTGTACTATAGGCTACTTTCCTTATGTCTCCCTTGGATGGCGTAGATATAGGATGACAAGCTTCTCCAGGAAGCACTTGAGTTGTGGTAGAATGACACCTTGGCATAAAAAGTGCAAAATGAACTAACCAACCTTTAATGCTATCATTGCTTGTCACATGCTACAATAATGTCTTATTAAGGCCCTTAAACATTTGTGCAACATCTTGATACATCTTTCTCTATTAGTTTGGTTCCATGTTTATTGCACAATGATCTACATGGGTAATCTTGTCTTTTGGTTGTACAAAATCCTTTGGATCCTTATGTGCTCAACTACCTTCCTTGTTGGTATTGGAAGAATATTAAAGGGGGTGGAATCTATGCAACTAACTACTTCCCTTTCTAGATTGCTTGCAAGATTTTCATTATTAGAACAATGTAGGGGAATCCTCCTTTGGTTGGCATCACAATAACCACATCATAAATTGTGTTTTCCTTTACGCATCTTAAATATGATAGTATAGTATAAGGCACCATCTATTGTTAGGAAAGGTGTCTCGACCATGATTTCAATAGTATAACTTATGATTATTTGGCAGAACCTTGCTCTTATGTATAGGCCTAACTATGCATGGACATACTCCATCCAAATTCAGTTGACCTAAGGAAATAAACAAAACTAATAAATGAAAATATCAAGGTAAGCATGCCACAATTGCTTAACCTTATTACACTTAGGAAGATAGAATATCAAGGGTATAACATGTCCATCCCCTTCTGAAAAGAATTGTCCTCGATTCTTAGCAACTTTAGATTCTTTTGTATGAATTGTTTGTTTTCCCATGTTGCATATTCAATTGGCAAATTCTTCCCCTTGATTAGGAATTTAAAACTAGCTTTGTTTTGCAATGGCTTCACTCTTTTCTTGATTTCCTTAGTTTCAAAATTAAACTTCCCTTCTTCATCTAATTTAGGCAATTTTGATTATATTAGAAGCTTGTTAGTTATTATTTTCTTCAAGCAAGAGACATGAAAGTTAGGACGGATTTTGGAAGTGTGTGGAAGTTTCAATTTATAAGCTAAATTTTCTATGTAATGGAGCAACTTATAGGGAACACATAATTTGGGTTTATAATTGATGTTCTTATGTTGCTTAACTAACATTTGTTTATAAGGTTGCAATTGAAGAAAGACCTAATCTCCTCCCCCAAATTGCTTGTCACTATGTTTTTGGTTTGCTTCTTGTTTCATCCTATTATATGCCACAATTAAATTCCCCTTAATGATTTGTAGCATTTTGCATTGGTGTTGAATGTGACCCTCTATTGCACAAGCATTGGGATGTGCCTATAATTGATGGTGGAGGTACCTCAAATGGAGTCATTTTTGGTGATGCGTGAAATGATGTGTTATACCACCACTCCTATAGTGAAAATGATTTGGACAATTGTGCAATGATTTTGGGAATGCGATGAATCTTTTGCATATTTTCTATGTATACTTTGTCACTATACTATCTTGAAATGGATGAGAGTCCACAAACATGTGTATACTTAGTGATTCTATATATAACCACCAAAATTACACCAAGATTATCTTTATAAACTCAATAATGAAGATCATTGATATTTCCTTCTAATGTTGTGTTGGAATGCCTAATGGTTGTAAGAAGCCTAGGGTCTTTCCTATTTCACCTTTATTTTCTTCACATATCAATCATCCAATTACAATTTTTATACACCCCCCTTAAGGTCTTAATAAAAAATATTTTTTTATATAGTTATAAGTCTTTAAAAACCTTGAATTTCCTATTGGTAAGTCATGCATTTGGGATAATATGCTAACTTTCAAGTGAGGATTTTTGTGCAAAAATAACTTACCATTGTACCACAAGGAGTCTCCTTTTCAAACATACTTATTTAAAGAAGATGGATTTTGTTGAAGTTGTTGAATGCGCTTCTTTGTGAAAGAAGTTAAGATAGTAAAACAACTTTCTACATGATATTTAGAGGAGGGTTATGCATAACATTTTTGGTCCTTACAATAGCTAGAGAAATAACACAAATAGCATCCATACCATAACAGAAGGATTTATGTGGGGAAAACCCTTTTGGGAGAAAAACCCTACACTCCAAAAGTGAAAGGAAACTTGCAGCTACATAATGACAATTTTCACATAACCTAAAAGTTAAATCTATGCAAAAAAGTCTTCAGAACCCATTTGCAAGAGAATAGACAATTTGCCCACCAAAATATGAGTCAAGATATACCCTAGGAAAACCCTCAAAAGGGAAAAACTCAATCTCCAAAAGCATCCATAACTCATGTATTATTCTGAAACAAACAATTCAATACATCTTCAGATGAACAACTCTAAAAAATCAAACCTCTCTAATACATTCTCCATGTGTCCTATTGGAGCCTATTAGAGTAATTAAGACATTATTTAATTAATTTGGTCCTTTAATTACTTTATTCACTTAAGCTAAACTTAGGTACATTTTCTTTTTATTAAATTAGACTAATAATAGCTTAAGTTGTCTCATTCATTATGATTGTGACACTTGGCACTAGAAAATTATTCTAGCTTTAGGGTTTGCATCTAGGCTTTCATTCATCCTTTTATAAGGATTTGTTCATTTATTTGTAACAATTATTCCTTTGTGCAATCAATACAAAATTCTCAAGTTATTGAGCATATTATTCTTGCTTGATCTCCATATTGTGACAAGTGGTGTGCTTACAAGTGATTCTTGGCTTATGAGGATAAATTGTCAACTTCTACATGGCATCGAAGTAGATATGTTAAATCCCTATCCATATTCTTGAGGGATCCATTCTTCAGAGAATTTTTTTTGTACATTGGGCTCAAACAAAGGTTGCCATTGTGTTGAACACAGTGTCCCAAAACCTATAGATCGACTGTCATTTTATCAAAATCATAGCAGTTGAAGTTTTTGGTGTTTTTTGTTGAGGGGTCAAAAATCGATGTGAGATATCGGGTTAGTGAAAAAATCTACGCATTTTGGAGCGAAAAGGGCCTCACCATTGCATTCACAATGTCCAAAAACTTCTACATCCACTGTCATTTTGTCAAAATCTAAGTAGCTAATTTTTTTTATATTTTTCCCCAATGGCATGCATTTCAAGGCAAGATCTAGAGGTCAGCAAAAATTTTGGGTGCTTTTGGAGAAAAATGGGGCTTGACCATAATGCTCGCAACGGCTAGAAACTTGTTCATTCACTCAAATTCAAGGAGTTGACCTTTTTGGCAATTTTTTTGTGGGCACATTTCCCAAAAATATTGTCTGTATAGTCGCTGACACAAGCGTAGGAAATATTTTGTCAGCACCAAGAGAATATTTCGTCATTGGCTGCTAGGAGAATATTGTATCAAAATATTCCATTTTTAGACCTTTTTTTAGCTTTTTGACCTACCTTTAGTAATATGGCCATAACTTGGTCATATGGAGTCAAAAAATTGTGAAAACTTGGTCATATGGAATCAAAATCGTGAAAATGAGATATCACTAGAAAGATGCATCTGAGCCCAATCCAATGGTGCTAGTATTGATTCTTGATTCTATTCCAATATTGTGTACCATGCTTGTGAAGTCAAATCGTTAATTTTGCGCTTGGAAGGTCATTTCTTTCACGTCCAAACTTTCTTTTGCTTGATTCTTGTGGCATCAAAAAATTGGTTGAGTTCTCTACACAAATCTCGAGTCTATTTTCTAGAATATTCATCAGGTGTCTTCTTTTTAATTGGGTCATAGATCTAGTCTTTTGGGTCCCTTTCTTGGAAAACGTGCAAATCAAATAATTTTTTTGAGTTCCAAATTAAAAAATTGGCATTTAGAGGATCTATATTGTTGTATAAGTCCCTTTTTGTACCATTTTCATTCATTTATCATGGATCCAAATAATTTTATCCCCCTCACTCCATTCAATTAATATAGTTGGAAGAAACAAACAGATATTAATCTGAAGAAATTGGGGTTATACAAAGTGACCATGGGTACAAAACTTGAGCATACATGTCTTACTAAGAAGAAAAAGTGGTTCAATAGGTCTAATGAATCTTTTGATACATTATGCATGTCTATGTCTGCATTTCGTCTCTTTCATGTTGAGTTTTGCACCACACCCAATCAAATCTAGACTACATTGGAGTCCCTGTTTGGGAAGCAAGATGGAGTGAGGGGATTTCAATTGGAGAAAGATCTTATTGGCTTCAATCCTATAGATTTTGATAGCATCCATGATTTATTCTCCAAACTCAAGTCCCTCAGATTGTAGTTGTAGCAGTGTGATGTTCAAAAGGAGGACTCTCAACTAATTCTCTCTATCCTTACCAAACTTGATTCTGATTATTGTTTTTGTCTCTACCTTTTATGCCACCAAAGATGCATTTAGTACATGTTGCATCATGCCTTCACTTGATGAGTTTGCTTCACAACTCACTAGAGAGAAATCAAATTTGATTTAGATGGGTCAATTGAAGTCTACCAAATGACCAGCTCTTCTTGCATCCTAGAACACCACATATTAGAAGGCTTCACATGGCAAAGGCAAAAAATTGAAACATAAGGATTACAAGTCATATGATCAACCCAAGGATGCACAATCAAATGATTCTTCAGATTCTTCTTCCTCTTCTAAGAGGTCTTCATCTATGAAGGATAAACAAAAGTGTTCATATTGCACTAAGACAAGACATGATGAGCTTCAAAACCTTCTCCTAAAGCATAGTATTGAGCCACCTTCATCTAGTTCATCTTCTTCTGCCACTTCATGATCTGCACATTCTCGGTTTGCTTCTATGGCACATGGTGAAGACATGATGAAGGGTCATGCTCTCTTTGCATGCACACATCTTTAGTCAACGAGTTGCTTCTTGCTTTAGGAGCCTCTCATCATATGGATTCATCTATGGGTATGTTCTCTAAATATGAACCTTGCACTTTACCACATATTTCGATGGGTAATAACACTTACAAGAGTGTTAGTAGGAGGGATTCTATTGAGGTTGATGATGACATATTTAATGATGTACTATGTGTTCATTCTTTATCATCCAAACTCTTTCCATATATCAGATTACTCGCAGTAGGCAGTCTAAAATGCTAGAGTACACACTTGATTCAGTGCTTATTAGACACCTGCACAGTAGAGAGATTATTGCAGTTGGGATTGGTGATCATGCATCTTGACCTCATTTTTCCCATCGAGCATGCAATTCCATGAATTGGTCCTACCTCTCATGCATCTAGAATGGATCAGTTATTTGACGAGAGTTTTGGTCACTTGAACCTATGTGTGCTTCAATCATCCACCATGGTTCCTAAGACTATTGTTAAGCCTCCTCCTCCACCTCCTACTTCTTTAAAGGCCAGTTCAGTTTAGCAAGTTAATAGTTTCCTTCAAGTTTCTTCTTTGTGAGATGAGTACTTACTAGATATTGTGGGTTGTTTGATATATCACACACTCTAGGCATTAGGGACATTCTAGAGGATCTTTCATTCCTCTTTGATGGCAGCTTGAGTATTCCTATCGTTCCATCTTCAATGCCTTTTGAGGTTGTTCATCAAGTATCTTCACAATTGTTTGATCTTGCTTCAATTGATTTGGCATATCATGATTTAGACATGTCGACAGTTGAGTTGTCTCCATGGCACACATCATGAGACTATTCCTTCCATATCCTTTCATTCAGTATGGGGGATACATCGACTCTTCCTTTATCTCCAATAGGGGGATATTGATTGTACTCATGTACTCTTTTTCATTTCTTTTTCTCTCTATTGAAGAGGAGTTTTCTCCCATTGGGTTCTTCTCCTTTTCTTCGTTCATGAGAGTTGTGTTGCTTTGTACATGGGTACCTAATTGGGCCTTATTGTCATGACCCATTCATGCTTGCATCTTGCATTCATCATTAACTTTTTAAATTCTCCCTAAGTTAAACTTAAGGGGGTATGTTGGAATAATTAGGACATTATCTAATTATTTAATTAATTAGCTCCTTTAATTACTTTATTCACTTAAGTTAAACCTAGGTGTTTTTTTCTTTATTAAATTAGGCAAATAAAATCTTAGTTTGTCTCATTCATTATGGTTGTGATGCTTGGCATCTAGTTTTAGGGTTTGCATCTAAAGTTTCAATCATATTTTCATAAAGATTCATCCATTCATTTGTAACATTTATTCCTTTGTGCAACCAATACAAAATTCTTAGGTTGTTGAGGATATTATTCTTGCTTGATCTTCATATTGTGAGAGGTGGTGTGCTTGCAGTTGACTCTTGGCTTGTGAGATTAAATCATCAACTTCTACATGTCCAAGCATGTAACCACATTCTATGTCATGCTTCACATATGCACTCTTCAAAAGAAGACTCAAAACTCCAACTAGCCAACCTTAGACAAGTACCCTTGTCTTTGCTTTTATAGAAACAAGCTTACACAAAACCACCAAGTGGTATTACATATAACCCTGTGACTAAAACCATGAGATTGCAAAATCATTGACCCTAAATTTAATATTAAGTATGAATTTTTCACTTTATTAATGTTTTCCCAATATTAAATTAAACATTTTCTCAATATGAAACCCAACATTAAATATACTTCCCAATATTACATGTACAACACTTAAAGTGGCCCCAAGAATGTTAACTCCTAGTGATTCATGTCTATCAAGGTCCCCCTTGGTGCACCACATACATAATAATAAATTAAACATTATGCAAGGTGTACAACACCCAATTCCTAACATTCTCCCACTTGTTGCATATATTGCATAACGAGTAATAAGTAACCTCAAACATGAATAAGGGAACAATCCCTATAGCCACATATACCATCAAGGAATCCAAATACTCCATGTGCTCCATCAAGATACCTGTAACAAGAAACAAAGTGACAACAGTCCCAAAAATGAATTCTCTCATCCTCCATCATTCCACTACGCAAAAATAAGAAACCATCCAAAGAGAAGCCACACAAGTTGTCACAAAGAAGCATAAACCTAGCCTCAATTGATATTCCAAACACAAAAAACCAATCCAAAGGCATCAATATGCATCAATAGATGTCAAGATACAATTTCCATAGTTGAAATAGCACCCACAAGTGCTAACATATCCAACTATTCATACCTCATAGGTATACAAAACATAGTAAAAGCATGCAATCAACATATAAAATCCATAAACATTCTTTTGAGGGCTTTGTGAGGACGAAAACCTTCATAGTGGACACCCATTTCAAAAGTGAAAGATCTTTCCTAGTGGATTTGCAGGTAGTTTCATTCAGAGACTACATAAGAGCTTTATTGCAAATATTATCAAGTTGTATCTTTGGGTTGTTTCGAGAAGAGGATTTAATGATAAATTCCCAAACACAAAGGAGTAGATTTGAAGACATTTGTTGCAGCTCTTCATTGTATTGGTAGTACCATTCCTTAACTGGTCGTACAACTAGAGGAGGAATATTGGAGATCCAGGAGCCAAATCCCTAAGGTTTAATTTGGTTTTTGGCAATGTTGGCAACACCTAGGGATAGTAATGGCAAGGACAATATTCTTTGTGATGAGAAGTGCATATGTGAAGAAATTTTGAACCATTCTCCAAATGCTAGTTTTCTAGTTTAGAGTTTATTTCAGACCTGTAATGTATTGTAGTTGTTGGGTATGTTTGTAATATCATTTTGAGTCTATTTTATCTTGTATTGTTAGTTTCATTGTCTTTTCGTTGTCGAGACTCTAAAATATATGTGAAAGTAATTTTTAGCTTATGGGTATTTCAAATATTAAACATTTTGTTGTTTATATTTTCCTAAGAAATATTGCAAAAATAATCTATTGTTGCATCATTGTATTATCTTTAAAAACCCTCACATTCAAAACAAATTAAAAAAAGGTAAGGTGCTTATTACAATATACCTACTCATACCATTCATTGAAAGCATGAAATGGACGTTGCATGAACATAAAATTATTTGTGACTTGTTTGTAGGCTTTAATCTATTTGGGTGACCTTTATGAGTAAAGATTTGAGGGTTGTACTATTGTAAGGAATTACTAGAACTTGACGTGAGAATTTATTAGTCCTAGCGATGGGTTTTGGAAGGGTTTTTTTGCATGCAAGGAGGCATCTAGCCCTTTATGAACATTAGCAATGTTAAGGCATTGGTTTGGCACTATTTGAGGGAGTTTTGCAATATTTTTTAAATTTCCCTTGCTCCTAGCACCATTTACCTTTGACTGTAGAGGTCTAAAACTTGAGTCAAATCTTTTTTTGCAATCTTAATAGTTGGGTGTTCTATTTCCCCTCTTGATCCCCCATATGATGGTGTTCCAAATGATAGTATTGCTTGGACTATTCCCCTCTTCATCCCCCTTGTGATGGTATTCCAAATGATAGTATTGCTTGGATTGTTGTTCATCAATGGAGGAGAGAGTGTTCTTCCTTCTCCTCCCAAACTCTTCCCCAAGTTGTGGGTGAAATTTCTCCCCACCCTTGATGTGGGTTACAAGTTGTTCTGCTACAGTGTTGTAAGTGGTGTAAGTGGTCTATTTGGACCTTTATTCTCAGTGGTATGTTCTTAACCAATTGTAAGTGGCGCGTTTGTTTTATTTTTGTATAGGATCAACACCCTTGTTTTGTCACTTTTATCATAAAAATTAAATGGGTATTCTATGGGTTGTTGGGCATGAAGCAAGGTGATATGCTACTTGGAAGGATGCACTAAAGTGGAAGGTGTTATCTCATGATTTTATGTTGTTGATATCACATATTGTCTACTTACAGTTGTCTAGTGACAATGTTTTTTCCTATATAAAAACTACCATAGTCCATATAGTAGTCTTCATTGTGGTCTTTAGACTTGTTCCCATCAAATCAACCTATAAATTCAATGTAGTCATTGATGTATTGTGTCATATATGTTTATTTCATATAAAGGGGGGTTATTTGGAAAAAGAAAGAAAGAAAGATTCTTTTAGAGTCCATGATGTCGGGCAGTGTATATATGGGTCTATAGATGGCTTATAAAAATATGAGACTACCCCGTACTCCTTGCGAGAGGAACCTAACTGTGCTACAAACAAGACATACATGTCTTACCCATTGTAAGAATGGAACTCCCAACGTGCAATTTTGTACCAACATATTTGATGTCAAAACATTATTTTGAACAACATGGATCTTATTATACTGTCTTAGTTTTTAAGCTTGATTATTGTCAAAAGTGACAAAAAACAGGCATGGATGTTGCACCCTCATCTACAATTGGGCTAGAAGTGTAACCAAGGTTATTAATGCTTGTATTGTGATATAATTGATATTTATGATTGTGTTGTTTGATACAATTAAAACAGTTTAAATATGCATACTATATTGTTGTTTCTTAATCTCTAGGTAATTTGGATATTCATTTTATAATGTGTTCCTATTCACAGTTTTTTTTTATCTATTTACATTTTATAGAAATTCTAAAAAGTACCATTTAATTAAAAAATAAAATATTTATTTACAAAGAAAAAGTCACATTATTTATAAGATTTGAGATGTGATTTTTGGCATACTAATAAAGTTTCATCATGCAAAAAGGCACATGATTTCTAGATTAGACTCGGATTAAAACATAATCTAGACATTTTATGCAATTGAACTAATTTTTGGTTATAAACATATATGTATAAATATATGAACAAACCATAGAATATACAAATTTAAAGTGCACAAGAAACATACGATTGTTTTTTATTAGAAAAGCAACAAAACAAGTGTGCTAGCCCTATATACAAACAACCTGTATGAGGCAAAAAAAAGGAAGGCAACAAAACAAGGGTGCTAACCCTAAACAAACTCAGGTCAGACAAACCTTTAACGGTAAGTCAGAACCACCATTAAAGGCATGCCAAACTAGTAATAGCTCAAAAGGACTCAACTCAAGAGTGAGGAGAAATATCCAAAATTAAATTCAAAGGAGTTTGGGAGGGGAGAGGAGGGCGAGGAGGTGTAGGGTAGGGCAAAAGACTTCCCTTTTCGCCTACAACAAACAATAGTTCAAACAATACTATTATTAGGATCATCACAAGAAGGATCAAGCTAGGAGATCCCCAAAATGTCATTGTCCACAATTGGAGCAGACAATTGTTGTGAAACAACATCTAGAGTAGACTCACCAAGAGCAGGTCGTTGTTGTAGAATAAGAGCAACAAGAGAAGAAGACATGAATCCAAAGGAGGCCACACCAGAAGCGACTAGGGAGACAACAAAGGCCACATCGACAGACAGAGGCACAACATCATCCTCTGGAGGGTTATCATCTGCATGTGAGGAAACATCATCATAAAAATCAAAAGCCATGATACTCAAATGATCAATAGTAGCGTCTTTCCACCAAGTAGCAACACCTTTATGGCGAGAGAAAATAATTCGGAGCTAAATGACCCATTGAGAAGCATCTCCGACAACGAAAGGAGATGCCATCATAATCCAATGATTGAGGCCATGTCCTATCCCCAACCATGAGAACCACAACCCCACGAAGAGGCATAGAGATGTCAATATTAATTAAAATACAAGCAATGGTAGAATGACCCATGGAGGACATGCAATCATCAACCTTCAAGAATTGGCCAATAGCATTACCAATGGCCTTGTAACAAGAATGCTCCCAAAAATGAAGGGGAAGGTTGGGAAGACGCACCCAAGACGGACTTACGTTGAGTGGTTCAGTAAGAGGGTTAAGAGAACGTGTTCAGGGCTTGAAGAACAACGAGTTAACTCCCCAAGTGGTGCAGGAGCACCTAGCTTTTAACCAGTTTGTTGATGCATTTTCAAATTTTGGTGTGATAATCCATATTTTGGATCAGTGTTTGAATAATGGACTACTTAGAGGTCCACATGTGTGTTTGATAGTCATTTGAAGGATGATTGTCACCAAGGTTGTTTGTTTTCTCAAATTTGGCCTATGAGCCCTTGTAAGCCTAAAATGGCATAAATTTGCATGATGAAGTAAAACGTCTTGTAAAGACTCATTAGGAATTTAGTCATGTCATTTTGATGTTATGGAGTCATCCTAGGAGGTTTAGTATGAGTATAAATGCATAAAAGGAAAAAATGCACATTTGAGCAAAAATTGTCATTGTTGCTTGACAACTTTTTGCAAATTTTTGAGCAACTTTGCATTTTTGAGAAAATTGGTGGTTAGGCAACTGATGAAAAGTTGGTTATGACCAAAATGGCGTATAAAATTCTTTGAGAATGATTGTACATGGGTTGAAAGATCCTTGAGCAAGTTTGAATAGAATTTGAAGACAATTTCCATTTTTTTTGCCATATATTTTGTCATTTTGTAGCAGCAGTCCGTACCAAATGGATTGAACTTGTTATTGTTATTGCATGAAGATTTAGTGGATGAAATTGTGTTACTTAGGAAGTGTTTGTAATTTCTCTTAGTTCGGGTTTGAAGTGTATTTAAAATTTGTCTCTTATTGCATTGCTCTCAGTCCGAGCAAGGGTTCAAGAGCCTAGTCATGGTTCCAACTTGAAATCCCTTGAGTTTTGCTCAAATGACCCTTGGGATTCAATTCCTGGAACCCTTGTAGAATGTATATACCTTTTGGAATGGCCTGGAAGCTGTTGGGAAGCAACTTGCTATCATTTCCTAGGTGAACTCTGTCATAGCCCGGCTAGGAATATGACTGTCAATTTTGTATTTGCTTGTAGGGATGAGCAGTTGTGAATGTGCCAAGTGTTTGGAATGGAAGTGTGATTCAAGGAAGAGTCTCAGTGAAGAGGTGGAGGTGTGAGAGGGTGTAGAATCCATTAAAACCTTTCGATGAAGACTGCTAACTCCTAAACCCTCAAAAGTGCCATTTATGGGATTCGTACTAGTACGAACAAACTAGATTGCCTACCCTAGTGGATCCAAAAGAGTTTCCAAAAGGGTACTTGGATCACAAAAGGTATTAGAAGGTTATTTGAGTTTTTTCTAATTAATTGCCCAAAAACTGACAAGGTAGGGCTAATTGGGGCTCTAGGGCTACTAGGCCTACAAAATAGGAAGAAGAGGGAGCGATGAGAAAATGGTGAGGAGCCAATTCGAGAACCAGTTGAATGGAGTTGAAACACCTATAAGATACCCCCTAAAACCCCTACAAGTATATGTTGGAGGTTGGATGATCTAATGGTTGGATTTACTCCAATTAATCCTAGCCATGCTTGAGAGCAACTGCAAAAAACAACTTGATAGGGAGCACTCCAAGGGAGTTTGATTGGTTGACTTGTTATTTGGGTTAGTGAAGAGTGTTGGAAGCCCACGAAAAATGTCCTTTACATACCTATTGATAAGGTGTAACTCTCTTGTGAGACTAGGTCTCTCCCCATCAAAGTGGTATCAAAGCAACCTAAGATTTGAGAAGAAGCCAGTTCATGTCAGAGACTGAGTCAGTAGGAGAAAATAGCCTCAGGATGGTGACCCATGCAAAGTTATCTAAGAAGGTATAAGATCAAGAGGAAGATAATAGACTCCTCGGGGTAAGACTGCAACAGTTGGAGAGCAAACTAGACGTAGTTGAAGACAAGACTAAGAAGGTAACAATCAAAATCAACGACGGGAAGGGTAAAGAAGTAGTAGAAGAGGATGGAACACCTGAACTAGTTCCTATACTACCTGAATAAACTTTCCTTAGAGCCATCAAAGCCTTAGGAGGGAAGTCTCTAGAAGGAGTGCCACTTTTTTGTGGAAAAATGGAACCAAAAGTAGTCATGGAATGGATTGAAGGATTGGAGAATCACTTTGAATGTGATGGAATTAGTGAAGCACAAAAGGTGAAGGTAGCCAAATCTACATTGAGAGGAGCAGTTTTGACTTGGTGTAAGTTCATCCAAGAGGAGAGACAAAAGGAGGGTAAGAACCCAATAGCCACTTGGAAAGGAATGCTAGCCAAGGTGAAAGAAGCATATATCCCTGAAGACTATGAAATTCAATTACACAAGAGGAGAAAAAACTTGATACAAAGAGAACTAGATGTGAGCAGCTACACTGAGGAATTTCAGAAGTTGTGTCTAAGATCTAAGGTGGTGGAAGATGAAAGCATCAAGGTAGCCAGGTACTTGAATGGCTTGAAATGGAATATACAAGAAGAGTTGAGTTTATTGTGTCCTGGTACTATTCATAAGTGCTATCAATTGGCACTCAAGGTGGAAGAGAAGAGTAAAAAGAAACGAGAAAAACAACAAAGGTAGAGGTAGGGGAAGAGATGGTAGAGGTCATAGAGGTAGCTATGGTGGATGAAGTGTAGACCAAAGATCCCAAGGGGAATCCAAGTTGGTAGAGAAGAGTGAGGATTCCAATAGCAAGAGCAGTTATAGAGGAAGGGGATCTAGCAACTCTAGTAGAGGAAGGTCTAATGGATCGGGAAGAGGGTCCTATTTTGCCACAATGAAGTGCTACAATTGTCATCAACTTGGACACCCGACCTATAGATGTCCTGAGAAGTCTTCTTCATCCCAAGGAGGTGAGAGGAGAGTAAGTTATTGTAAGGAAGTAAAGTAGCGGAAACAACTTCCTACACTAACCTTGAGAGGAGGGTAATGCAAAAATTTTTCAGATCGTTACAACAGTTTTAGAAAAATAGAGATAGATATAATAGCAATCATACCACAACACAATGATTTACGTGGGGAAAACCCTTTCGGGAGAAAAACCCCACACTCCAAAAGCAGCTCAATATTTTATTCAGCAATCAAAAATAGATTACAACATACTTGCAGAGCAAGCTCTTCGCAGGAGTACCACTAATCAGAGATTCAGAGGCAACTCAATAGCCATAAGACTCTTACTCTCAACCTCTATCTCACACACCTCATAAATAGGAGATACAATACAGGAAACCGTCAAACGGTATTACAAAACCATGGGCTAAAACCACCCAATAAGGTGTAGCCGACCTTATCTCCCTTCTATGACATGTTAAAGCACACATCAACACGTGTCGCTCCCTTTTACAGCTCATTTATGTATCCGATACAAATTATTTTTCCTATTTCAGGAGTACAAACTTCCGGAGGCCATAACTTGAGAACCGGGTGTCCGTTTGACGAACCGTTTGAAGCGCCGGAAAGCTCGCGAAGTGCTCTATCACCTCGTAACTAGATTCGCCGGTTACGGCCACTTTTCAGGGCATTTCGGAGCCTCTAAAGTCCCCAAAATTAAGTTTAAATATTTTATTGCACCCCTCCAAGACGAAAACATTAATATCTTCAAAACTAGCTGTGACCTTGCGACGCAACTTTACCGGAATGCTTATCTAACCAACCAGAAGCTTTAGGGAGAGTTTCGCACCATTTCGTGCTCAAATGAAAACTTACTATAAAGAGTAACCTCGCATAAATGTAAGGTTGAGACACCATTTTTCCCAACAAATCTCCCACTTGTCGAACACCTTGCAAGAGCGGAAGGGAATGTCAACACAATGAATCAATTGCTAGGGGCCATAAGGCCCATAGACTCTGAACACCATCTGAACTTCTCTGTGCTCACAGCCTTAGTTAAAGCATCTGCAACATTCATCAAAGTTTCCACCTTAACCAGCTTCACCCTACCATATTCGACCATATCTCTAACAAAATGATACTGAACATCAATATGTTTGGTCCGGGCATGAAATGTCGGGTTCTTAGCTAGGCTAATTGCACTCTGACTGTCACAGTAAACTGTCACTGTACCTTGTTTTATTCCAATATCCGAACACAGTCTCTTAAGCCAAATGGCCTCTTTACAAGCATGAGTAGCTGCCATATACTCTGCTTCAGTAGTGGATAAAGCAACCATAGCCTGTCGCTTACTCATCCAACTAATTGCACCACCAAACAAGGTAAACACATAAGCACTGGTGGATCTTCTGCTATCAATATCACCTACCCAATCTGAATCCACATAACCATGGATATCAAGGGAAGTCATGTCTCCAACTGAATTACCATGATAACACAAAGAATACTCTGAAGTAACCTTCAAATATCTGAAGACTCTTTTAACTGCATCCCAATGAACTCTACCAGGATTAGACATATATCTAGAAAGTACTCCCACTGCTTGGGCAATATCTGGTCTAGTACAGACCATAGCATACATCAAGCTTCCAACCGCACTCTGGTAAGGCACTCTACTCATGTCTTCCATCTCCAATGGGGATGTAGGACAATCTAAAATAGATAGTTTCATTCCAACTGTAAAAGGAACACTCAATGGTCTACAATTCTGCATGTTGAACCTCTGTAACACTGAATTCACATACTTACTCTGGCCTAGCCATAGCTTTCTGTTCACCCTATCTCTTCTAATTTCCATCCCAAGAATGTGCTTTGCTGCACCAAGATCTTTCATTTCAAATTTAGCAGCGAGCTGAGACTTCAGTTCTGAAATCATACCTTTCCCTTTACCAATGAATAACATATCATCAACATACAATGCAATGAATAAGAAATGATCACCATAAGATTTATAATAAACATAGTGATCTGATTTAGAACGTTCAAATCCCAAACTCAACACATATGTATCAAATTTCTGGTACCACATCCTAGGACTTTGTTTGAGGCCATACAAAGATTTCTTCAATTTACAGACCAAATTACTTTTGCCTTTCACCACATAGTGCTCCGGTTGTGTCATATAAATATCTTCCTCCAAATCACCATGAAGGAAAGCAGTTTTCACATCCATTTGTTCAACCTCTAAATCATAAGCAGTAGCAATAGAAAGCAAAAATCTAATGGACGTCATTTTTGCAACAGGAGAAAATATCTCACCGTAATCAACACCCTCAACCTGAGAGTAGCCTTTTGCAACCAACCTTGCTTTATACTTCTCAATGCTTCCATCTGAACCAATCTTTTTCTTGAACACCCATTTACAACCAATAGGTTTTCCTCCTTCAGGCAATGGTACAAAATCCCATGTATCATTCTTTTTCAAAGCTGCCATTTCTTCCTCCATAGCAATCTTCCAGGATTCTGCATCATTCATACCTAATGCCTCTTCTACAGATTTCGGTTCATCCACACTAGTATTCAGAGCAAAAATACATCTTCAATCATTAGGTGAATACCTTTCAGGTGGTTGTCTATGTCTTGTAGACCTTCGAACAAGCTGAGTTGGAGGTTCTTCCTCCTCTTCTGAAGATTCAGAGCTAGACGAGCTCTCCTCAACTTCTTGCCTATCTAGGGGTCTCGATTCAACTTTTTCAGGTGTAGAAGGAAGTTGAATCACATCTTCTTTTTTAGTCTGTTCTGGCTGCAATGTAACAGAAGGAGACTTAATTTCTCTAAAAATAACACTTCTAATATGAATTACCTTTTGTGCAATAGGGTCCCAAAGCTTGTATCCTTTCACACCATAACTATACCCGATGAAGATACATTTCACAGCCTTGTTCTCCAACTTTGTTCGCTTCTCCTTTGGCACATGTGCATATGCCTCGCAACCAAAAACTCTAAGATGTCTCAATGAAGGCTTGTGACCTGACCATGCTTCCATAGGCGTTTTATCAACAAGAGCTGATGTAGGAGACCTGTTAATCAGGTAGCAAGAAGTGGCAACAACTTCAGCCCAAAACTTTTGTTCGAGACCAGCACCACTCAACATACTCCTAGCCTTCTCCATCAGTGTCTTGTTCATTCTTTCTGCAACTCCATTCTGCTGTGGAGAATACAGAGTTGTCTTCTGCCTGTTAATTCCACAGTCTTTACAGAATCTATCAAAATCATTAGAGCAAAACTCACCGCCATTATCAGTTCTCAAACATTTTATTTTCTTTCCAGTCTGCAACTCAACCATTGCTTTAAATTCTTTAAAACGACTAAAAAATTCAGATTTACTCTTTAGAAAATAAACCCATGTCCTTCTACTAAAATCATCAATAAATGAAACATAATATGTGGATTTTCCAATCGAAGAGACATCTACTGGACCAAACACATCAGAATGGATAAGATCCAAAACACCACAAGTTTTATGAGAACTCGAGTAAAACTGAACGCGGTTTTGTTTTCCATAAATGCAATGCTCACAGAAATCAAAGTCAAGATTACAGTCATTCAAACCTTCAACAAGGTTTTTATTTTTCAAGGTCCTTAGACCCTTTTCTCCAATGTGGCCAAGTCTCTGGTGCCATAACATAGTCTTCTCTGCAGGTAACTTTGCTTCAGACGAAAGAGCACCCTTAGGTACCCAAAAACCATTTCCATCTGCTGAAGGTGAAACCTTCAAATCTTCCAGTGAAGTATCCGCAGATTTACTTTTTACAGAAGTGCTATTACACTCAACAGTGTATGCTTCAAGCTTATACAAAGTGCCAAACCTGACACCTCTAGCAACTACCATAGCACCCTTAATCATCTTACATCCTGCTTCAGAAAAGACTACCTGCACACCCGCATCTATCAGTTTGCTCACAGATAACAGGTTTCGTTTTAATCCAGGGATATGCAGCACACCATTAATCCTTTTTATTCTACCATCAGAAAACCTGATTCTAACTTTACCTCGACCAACAATGTCTAGATGTGAATCATCACCCAAGTACACCTTACCTCCATTAAATCCTTCATATTCAGAAAACCAATCTCTATTGGAAGTCATATGAAAAGATGCACCTGAGTCAATTAGCCAGGCATCATTACCTGCATGAGTCGCCAAAGCCGCAATAAAGGCATCGCCATCTTCCTTGTCGGACTCAGAATCAGAATCGAACTTTTTCTTTTTCTTCTTCTTCTTTTCTTCTTTGCAGTCCTTACAGATGTGACCCGGTTTACCGCAGTTCCAGCAAATGACTCTGGACTTTCCAGGAGATTTCGATCTCCCTTTGGATTTGGACTTGTCACGCTTCTCATTCTTCTTGCCTTTCTCCTTAGGTCTTCCACGAACGGTTAGGGCTTCCTTTGAACTAATGGATACCTTCCTTCGCATCTCTTCATCGAGTAGGGCACCCACCACGTCTTCAGATTTCAAAACAACAGAAGTACTACCGATAGCCATAACAAGAGAATCCCACGAATCAGGCAAAGAACAAAGCAAGATCTGACATTTCTCCTCCTCGTCCATCTTAACACCGACGGATACTAATTGAGCCACCAACATATTGAATGCTTCTAGGTGGTCTGCAATTCGTCCACCCTCTTCCATCTTCAAGGAATACAATTTCTTTCTTAAGAAAATTTGATTTAATAAATATTTCACTTGATACATCTCACCAAGCTTAGTCCATAGCTTCTTTGCAGAGTTCTCTTCATGGACATTGATTAGAACAGAGTCTGCCAGGCACAGTCTGATTAGACCCTTGGCTTTTCAGTCCATAACATCATACTGAGCTGTCGCAGTAGGATCTGAGGGCCTTTGGACATTCGCATCAATAACATCCCAAAGATCTCGATCTATTAGCAGATCTTCCATCTTCAACTTCCACATCTCAAAATTACTTCCATTAAATTTCTCCAACTCTATTCTCCCTGACGAACTCGCCATCTGAATATTCCTACAACAAGATCAAAAAGTGTCTTCTGCACAAGCTCCCACTCAAATCTGGATTAGTTCAAAAAACCCAACTGCCCACAAGTGAAACCAAAGGTGATCAGGCTCTGATACCACTTGTAAGGAAGTAAAGTAGCGGAAACAACTTCCTACACTAACCTTGAGAGGAGGGTAATGCAAAACTTTTTCAGATCGTTACAATAGTTAAAGAAAAATAGAGATAGATATAATAGCAATCATACCACAACACAATGATTTGCGTGGGGAAAACCCTTTCGGGAGAAAAACCCCACACTCCAAAAGCAGCTCAATATTTTATTCAGCAATCAAAAACAGATTACAACATACTTGCAGAGAAAGCTCTTCGCAGGAGTACCACTAATCAGAGATTCAGAGGCAACTCAATAGCCATAAGACTCTTACTCTCAACCTCTATCTCACACACCTCATAAATAGGAGATACAATACAGGAAACCGTCAAACGGTATTACAAAACCATGGGCTAAAACCACCCAATAAGGTGTAGCCGACCTTATCTCCCTTCTATGACATGTTAAAGCACACATCAACACGTGTCGCTCCCTTTTACAGCTCATTTATGTATCCGATACAAATTATTTTTCCTATTTCAGGAGTACAAACTTCTGGAGGCCATAACTTGAGAACCGGGTGTCCGTTTGACGAACCGTTTGAAGCGCCGGAAAGCTTGCGAGGTGCTCTATCACCTCGTAACCAGATTCGCCAGTTACGGCCACTTTTCAGGGCATTTCGGAGCCTCTAAAGTCCCCAAAATTAAGTTTAAATATTTTATTGCACCCCTCCAAGACGAAAACATTAATATCTTCAAAACTAGCTGTGACCTTGCGACGCAACTTTACCGGAATGCTTATCTAACCAACCAGAAGCTTTAGGGAGAGTTTCGCACCATTTCGTGCTCAAATGAAAACTTACTATAAATAGTAACCTCGCATAAATGCAAGGTTGAGACACCATTTTTCCCAACAGTTATATTCAAGAAGATGCAGCAAATATGAAGGCATCAAAAGTGAGTTTAGATTCTGAGGTTTGAGAGAATCTCATGGTGAGAAGAGTCTTGATCAAAGAACCGGTTAAGGAGAAACCTAGCCAAAGAAGATCCTTGTTTAGGATAAAGTTCAAGATTATGGGTAAAGTATGTAGAGTGGTGCTGGATTCAGGTTCCACTGATAACATAGTGTCAAAAGAAGCAGTAAGTAAGCTCAATCTACAAAGAATCCCACATAGTGATCATTATAGGGTTACTTGGCCCAACAAGGGGCAACATGTTCTAGTGAATGAACAAACTTGGGTGGAGTTCACTATAGGAGGCTACAAGGATAAAATCTTGTGTGACATCTTTCCAATGGATGCTTGCCACCTACTCCTAGGTAGGCCTTGGCAATTTGATAGGAAATCAATACATCATGGGGAAAAGAATGCCTATACTTTTCAAAAAGATGGGATCACCTATAAAATTCAGTCCATATGAGACCAAGAAGAGGGAAGATCAAAAGGTCCCAATGTGTTGTTGGATGGTGAGATGGAGTTAATTAACACTCTCAAAGAAGGAGAAGGAGTGGGGTTTGCACTTGTAGTAAAACCAAAAGGAGAAAGCAAGGATAAGAAAGTATGCATTCCTAATGAAGTGCAGCAAATTCTAAATCAGTTTAAGGATATTATTAATGATGGAGCACTTGCAACCTTGCCTTCTCAATGTGCCATAAGTCACCAAATTGACTTCATACCCGGAGCCTCATTGCCTAATAAGGCAACTTATAAAATGACACCAGAGCAAAATAAAGAGGTAGCTAAGCAAATACAAGAACTCTTGGATAATGGTCTAATAAGGAAGAGCATCGGCCCATGTGCAGTTCCCATCATTTTGGCTCCAAAGAAGGGAGGTACTTGGAGACTTTGCACTAATTCTAGAGCTATCTACCAAATTACAATCAGGTATAGGTTTCCCATTCCAAGAATTGAAGATTTGATGGAATTTTTAGGAGGGGCAGAATACTTCACCAAGATAGACCTCAAGAGTAGTTATCACCAAATCAGAATCAAGGAGGGAGATGAATGGAAGACAACATTCAAGACCACATAAGAACTTTATGAATGGCTTGTTATGTCATTTGGACTCAAGAATGTTCCTAGCACATTCATGAGACTCATGAATGAAGTACTCAAGGATTACATTGGTAAATTTGTTGTTGTTTATTTAGATGACATCTTGATTTTTAGCAAGTTTAAAGATGAACATCTTAAAACATATAGAGATTGTATTGAAGAAATTATGTGATGAGCAACTAACTATCAATTTGGAGAAATGTGAGTTCATGAAACAAGTTGATATATCTTGGGTTTGTAATCTCAAGTGGTGATTTGAAAATGGAAACCTCTAAGGTGGAAACCATAATCAGTTGGCCTACACCTAAGACAACAAGTGAAGTGAGGAGTTTTCATGGCTTAGCACAATTTTATAGGAAGTTCATCAGAGGGTTCAGTGAGATATGTGCACCTATGATTGACACAATCAAAGGAGGTGTGAAGACAAAGTTTCAATGGACAAAAGTAGCACAAAGAGGATTTGATCTCTTAAAGACAAAGGTGGCTACTCAACTGGTACTAGTTCTTCCAAGCTTTGACAAGCTCTTCACCATTGAATGTGATGCAAGTAATATAGTAGTTGGAGTAGTCTTAAGTCAAGGCAATAGACCGGTTGCATTTTTTAGTGAGAAGCTCAATGATGCCAAGAAAAGGTATTCTTCTTATGATTTGGAGTTATATGCACTTGTTCAATCACTTAGGAAATGGAGGCATTATTTGTTGCCTAAAGAGTTTGTGGTTTATACTGATAACCAAGATCTTAGTTTCCTCGATTCACAAGAAAAGTTGAATCATAGGCATATAAAATGGGTAGAGTATTTGCAATCATATACCTTTACCATTAAACATAAGGTCAATGCAATAGAGTTGTTGATGCATTAAGTAGAAGGTTACTAACAGTTCAAGAAGTGCAGCTCAAGAGCATTGAAGTGGATAGTTTCAAGGGGTTATACCAAGATGATGAAGACTTTGCTGCCATCTACAAGGTTTGTCAAGAGTTTAGAAATCATTTTCATGGTGAATATGCAGATTTTACCTTACAAGATGGTCTTTTGTTTAAGGGAGGACAACTTTGTGTACCTAAGGGATCCATGAGAGAAAATTTGATGCAAGAGAAGCACAATGGTTGCTTAAGTGGACATTTTGGATTGAATAAGACTTTGGAACTTGTCCAAAGATTCTACTATTGGCCAAAGATGCAAAGGGATATCAGAAAGTATGTGGAGAAATGTGTGGTTTATCAAAGAGCCAAAGGTACTTCTTCTAATGTTGGTCTTTAACAGCCTTTACCTATCCCTAACCGGCCATGGGAATGTGTAAGTATGGATTTTGTTGTTGGTTTGCCCAAGACCAAATCAAGATTTGATAACATTTATGTTGTCGTAGATAGATTTAGCAAAATGGCCCATTTTATTCCATGTAAGGTGACTCATGATGCTAGTCATATCACTCACTTGTTTTTCAAGGAAGTCATTAGGATTCATGGTTTACCTATCAGTATAGTATCAGATAGAGATGCAAAATTTATTGGTCATTTTTGGAACTTTATGGAAAAGATTGGGTACTAACTTGTCTTTCAGTTCAACCTACCATCCCCAAATGGATGGCCAAATAGAGGTGGTTAATAGAACACTTGGAAACCTTCTTAGGTGTTTGACAAAGGAGTATGGACAAGCTTGGGATCAGATCATCCATCAAGCTGAGTTTGCTTACAATGACAGTGTGAATAGATCAATTGGTAAGAGCCCTTTTGAGGTGGTTCATGGCCTTCATCCCAGAGGTGTTTTGGAGCTCAGAGATATTGGGAAGATGGGACAGAAAAGTGGACATGCTGTGGACATGGCTCAATTCATGTAAGAGATTCATGAGCAGGTTAGGAAAGCCTTACTAGACACCTCTCAAAAGATCAAAGATAAAGTAGATGAAAAGAGAAAGGATATACAATTTTCTGTTGGGGACTTGGTCATGGTTCATTTGAACAAATCAAGGCTTCAGAAAGGTGTCCCTAGTAAACTTCAAATGAGGAGGATTGGACCTTGTAAGGTCTTGGATAAGTATAGAAACAATGCCTACAAACTTGACCTACCCAGAGACATGGCTTTATCTCCTCTATTTAATGTAGCAGATTTGGTGCAATATAAGGGAACACTTCTAGAGGAATGTAGTAGAGTCTTAGAGGTCTCTCAATAAATTTCATACATGCCCTTACCACCTGCACCCATGCCACAAGCCGAGCAGGTATTGGATTCTAAAATTCTCAAGAAGACAAGGCACACTGCCTATATGGAGCATTTGGTTAAATGGCAGCAACTTCCAGCATCTGAGGCTACTTGGTTACCTGAAGAAGACTTTTCTAAGCTTGGAATTCCCCTTTCTTTGTTGCCTCAAGGAGTCACTTGACTTCTTTCTCATTGGGGGAGTATGGTGCAGGAGCACCTAGCTTTTAACCAGTTTGTTGATGCATTTTTTAATTTTGGTGTGATAATCAATATTTTGGATCAGTGTTTGAATAATGGAATACTTAGAGGTCCACATGTGTGTTTGATAGTCATTTGAAGGATGATTGTCACCAATGTTGTTTGTTTTCTCAAATTTAGCCTATGAGCCCTTGTAAGCCTAAAATGGCATAAATTTGCATTATGATGTAAAACGTCTTGTAAAGCCTCATTAGGAATTTATTCATGTAATTTTGATGTTAGGGATTCATCCTAGCAATTTTAGTATGAGTAGAAATGCATAAAAGGCAAAAATGCACATTTGAGCAAAAGTTGTCATTGTTGCTTGACAACTTTTTGCAACTTTTTGAGCAACTTTGCATTTTTTAGCAAATCGGTGGTTAGGAAACTGATGAAGAGTTGGTTATGACCAAAATAGCATATAAAATGCTCTGAGAATGATTGTACATGGGTTGAAAAATACTTGAGAAAGTTTGAATAGAATTTGAAGACAATTTCCAGATTTTTTGCCATATATTTTGTCATTTTGTAGCAGCAGTCTGTACCAAATGGATTGAACTTGTTACTGTTATTGCATGAAGGTTTAGTGGATGACATTGTGTTTCTCAGGAAGTGTTTGTAATTTCTCTTAGTTCAGGTTTGAAGTGTATTTAAAATTTGTCTCTTATTGCATTGCTCTCGGTCCGAGTAAGGGTTCAAGAGCCCAATCATGGTTCCAACTTGAAATCCCTTGAGTTTTGCTCAAATGACCCTTGGGATTCAAGTCATGGAACCCTTGTACATTTTATATACCTTTTGGAATGTCCTGGAATTTGTTGGGAAGCAACTTGCTATCATTTCCTAGGTGACCTCTGCCATAGCCCAACTAGGAATATGACTACCAATTTTGTATTTGCTTGCAAGGATGAGAAGTTGTGAATGTGCCAAGTGTTTGGAATGGAAGTGTGATGCAAGGAAGAGTCTTAGTGAAGAGGTGGAGGTGTGACACGATGTAGAAGCCATTAAAACCTTTCAGTGAAGATTGCTAACTCCTAAACCCTCAAAAGTGCCATTTTTGGGATCCGTACCAGTACGAATAGACCAGACTACCTACCCTAGTGGATCCAAAATTTTGTCCAAAAGGGTACTTGGACCACAAAATTTATTGGAAGGTTCTTTGATTTTTTTTTGAGTAATTGCCCAAAAACCGGCAAGGTAGGGCTAATTGGGGCTCTAGGGCTACTAGGCCTAGAAAATAGGAAGAAGAGGGAGCGATGAGAAAATGGTGAGGAGCCAATTAAAGAACCACTTGAATGGAGTTGAAACACCTATAAGACACCCCCTAAAACCCGTGCAAGTATATGTTGGAGGTTGGATGATCTAATGGTTGGATTTACTCCAGTGAATCCTAGTTGTGCTTGAGAGAAACTGTAGAAAACAACTTGATAGGGAGCACTCCAAGGGAGTTTGATTGGTTGACTTGTTAGATGGATTAATGAAGAGTGTTGGAAGCCCACAAAAAACATCCCTTACTGTGTGGGAGAAAAAGTGACACTAAGCAAACATGCCCTAATCTCACTTTCAACCACACACTTGTGGAATACGAAAGAGCCTAGAGGTATCACACAATTGGCTACTTCTTCTTGTGGAAGAGAGAGCCACGGGCTACCTATTAGGATTTCTATTCCTTTGTTGCAATTGGAAGATGAAATGATGCAAGTTCAATCCCTAACCCCAAAGTGCAAGTATGAACTAATAACAAGATTGCAGAATTGAACTTAAACAATGGAAAGCTGTAAACACAAGGACAAGACAAGAATGCAAATGCATACCCGGAGTTAAGATATGACTGAAAATGTTCGGGACGGGGGCGCGGGCGCCACTGTCCTGATTCTGCCCCTGAAACTACTCCAAAAACTGTTGTTTTGCACTTTGGAAAAAGCTGTCAAAAATGCTGAAACTGCTGTCTGTCAGGAGGACCAGGGCGCCCAGCACCCCTGTCCTGGCAGGACCAGGGCACTCCACGCCCCTATCCTGGTCTTTTGCTCTGAAACTTGGTGTGTTGTTTGGTCTCCGTCTGCTTCTTCCGGATCTGTAACTTGCGGCGTCGTCCGAGTCCCGAAACTTGTACTTATATCTGAAAAGGTGTTTGGGCGGCTATATAGGGTTTTGCCTTAGTCAAACCCCCACTTCGGTGATTTCCACCTCCACGAATAGCCAAGTTGTATTGTAAAATGTATTGTGTGTGCAGACCTAGTGTGTGTGCAAGGTCCTTAAATGCAAGAAAGCAAACTAGAGAAACCTAGAAAGTAAACCCTAATTGCTTGTAAATGATAATGTGAATGCTCTAAATCAAGATGCAAAGTGATCTAAAGCATGAATAAAGGATATATTGAAGCTTATGCAAAGACATGAAAACAACATGAAATCATACCCAACCCTCAAGGGAGGAGTACAAGCCAATCTTCAGTCGGTAATCTCCTATTGTTCTTCAATGTCTTCCAAGCCCTAAATGGATGAATGAAATTGATAAATGCTTGATAGAAGGATGTTGAATGTTGTTGAAGTCTTCAAAGATCTTCTCTTTCGCTGCATAGAAGGTCCTTGAAAGCCAAAATTCGGATCCTTTCAAATGAAGAAAGAGAGCTCTTATGTATGAAACCCTAGGTCTTAATTTCGTCTTTTGGCCGACCTAGAGATTGAATATCCCGCCAATTTCTTGGGGTTAAGCTTTATTTTATGATTGGATCGTGCTCCCAAAATTTCGGGAAAAATGTCCGGGACCATGTGCACCGGGCGCCACGGTCCCGACAACTTTTCACCAAATTTTCAAGGCCATCGGATATGATGATTTTAGAGAGAATCCCGAAGTTACAGGTGATTTCGAGATGTTTTGACCCCCGAAACCAAGCCCCCAAGTTCGAAATAGGGCCTAATTAGGGTTTTTTGATTAAATGATGTATAGGAGGAATAAAATGAAAAGGGCACACTTTAATGAAAGGGCCCAACTTTATGATGTGGGAAATGATAAAATAGGACCTTAGACCTAATTAATTTAATTAATTAAGTGCTAAAGGGGAAATGCAATGCAAGATGCAAAATGCGCCAAGGCGGGTGCTAAACTAGGTGTGAAATTGTACCACCCTAGCAAGTGCGTACAATTTACGACGCTACACTTACATACCTATTGATAAGGTGTAACTCTCTTGTGAGAGGTCTATCCCCATCACCAAGTCACGATCATCAAGAGAAGCAAAGGAAGCAATGAAAATAACCTTAGCACAAGGGTAAAGCTCAATGCTACCGACAACCAAAGGCTTCCAAGAATCACTCACACAGTGATGGAGGTAAGGGAGAAAAGGCCATAACCCAACAAATTTGCACACCAACCCACAACGTTGGTAGAAGCCAATGTTCTCAACCACATCTTGCCCACAAACCACCATAGGGGAAGTCTTGGCACAAGAAAGGGGACGAGTTTTCCCCTTGGGAGGCCCACCAATAGTAGAAAAATGTCTAGGAGGGGGAACCCCAACACTAGAGGGTGCCTTGCCACCATCTACAACAACATCCGACCCACCCAGAGCGTGAGGAGTCGTTGAGGAACGACCCAAAGTCTTTGTAGCCCCATGTGTAAGCGCAATGACTGCTGACTGTGGAGGAGCAGTATCTTATGAGCGCACAAGGACAACATTTCACACTGGTGGAGCAAAGGACACCACGACCCCATTCAAATTTCGCATAGCGAGAGAAACGTTGGGAGTGACGACAGACATCTCGACAATTCTAATCAATTGATGCAAGAAATATAAGATTGTTGTTATCAAACAAATAAACTGTATAAGATCTTATATTAATAAAAATCACACATAATCAGTAACTTCACACAAGATCTTGATTCCCAACTTCAAAAAAAAAAAAGAGAAAATATTGAATGAAATTACACTCAAATGTAACTTAATTCACCTTTAATTTTAACAATGCAAAAATAAATTATTTGTAAAGATTATACATATACTTGGAAACTTTTCATGACAATCATAAATAAATCATCTTTTGTAAACTTATCAATTAATCACACAATTTAAACTTATATATTGATTGTCTTAGAAAAGACTATAATATGTCTAAAATTTCTCTTGATTGTCTTAGAAAAGACTATAATATGTCTTAAATTTCTCTTACATTTAAAAAAATACACCTTCCAAATAAAAAAATATTGCTATCTTATTTTTATACTATCTGAAAGCGACCTCTGTTTAAATTAATCCAGCTTCCAAAAATAGCTCATACTTTTGAAGAGTGAGCTTATTAGTCTAAAGCAAGTGTCATGGCTGCCTTGTTTGTGCTTTTCTGAACGTATAACTTGGATAATAACTATGGTCTTCACATTAGTAAAAGCATCTAGATATATATACATAGTCATGTTGTATTTCATGTGTTCTTTCTCTTCAATATATATAATCATTTTCAACCCAATTAAACTATTTATCTTTTCATTCTTGAATTCGTTTACACTGCCCGAGTCTTTAGTAATTCGTTTGAAGAATTCCTCCATCATTATGGCATCCCTTTCATTTGATTCAGTGCTAAACTTGGGGCATGAAAATTGTTGGGATTAAGGTGCCTCAACCTTAGGAGTCCCAAGTGATTTTTAATTAATTATTTAATTGGTCCTATGTGCTAAAATTAATTAATTTAATGTTTTAATATAATATTTCAAAAGTGCAAGCAATAAGCATTGAGGAGGAAGTGGAATTGTGACACTTGTCACAAGGAGGGAACTTTGAGAAGAAATTTTCTTTGGAGCTCTTCAAAACTTCGCTCTTGCGACAAGCGGTTGCATAGTTTTCTTTTCTTTTCTTGTGCACGTTTTTGGAAAGATTTTCAGTGGGACCAAATCTTCCACATGGATAGACTTGGAGCAAACTAGAAAGTTCTTGTTTTTTGGTAGAAAGGCTTGATTTTCTTGGAAACCTTGCATTTGTGGAATAAATATTATTTATGAAAGAGTTGTGCATAAAGGAAGTTTCTAGAAATATGTTGTAGATATATTGAATGTGGGCGCTTTTGAAAACCAATTTCCTTTTGCATTGTAAACTATATAAATACAATGTGTTGTAGAAGAGAAGTAGAGTGAAATATTTTTGAAAGACATTATGCTAGTAGAATTATTCTAGAATTAGATATAAAAGTTGAAGACACCTGCAAGAGCATAGACTATGGGTATTGTTTGTAATAGCTTTTTACTGTAATACAATTGATTTGTGCTTTGATGTGATGGGTTTTTTCCCAAAAAGGTTTTTTTCACGTTAAATATTTTGTGTCATGCGTTTATGCAAAATATGAAATTTATTTCTGTGTGTTTTTCTTTAATCTATAATGCTATTTAGGGGTTTGCAAAAAAAATTTCATTCACTCTCCTTGGGGATTTACATTAGGAAGGTTATTTCGACTCCTCTTCTTTCCTTTCAATTGGTATCAGAGCCTAGCCAAATTTGTTATCCTTGGTGGGTTGTAGGGTTTTTTGTGCATATCCTCTTTAGTGGGAGTTTTTGTATGTAGAAGATTTTTAACCCAGTTGCAGATTTGAGATGGCAAGCACATCTGGAATAATTGAAATGGATAAATTCAATGGAAGCAATTATGAGTTGTGGAAACTCAAAATGGAGGACATGCTCGTTGACAAAGACCTTTGGGCTGTGATATCTGGTCAAAAACCTCAGACTACAACCCAAGATGCTTGGGATACAATGGATCAAAAAGCTAAAGGGTCTGATAAGACTATGTTTGGCTAACTGTATGCTCCTAAATGTTCATGAGGAGAAGACTGCAGCTACACTTTGGAAAAAGCTTGGTGAGATTTATGAAGGGAAAACCTTGGTAAATAAACTTTTTTTCTGAGAAAGAAGTTGTATTCTCTGATAATGGAGGTAGGAGGATTTGTTGCAGATCACTTGAATGCATTCAACATGTTGGTTGCCCAACTAAACACTGTTGGTGTAAAAATTGATGATCAAGAACATTACATGCTCCTATTATGTTCTTTGCCTGATTCTTGGGACCACCTAGTTATGGCTATGGGAAGCAAAACAACCACTTTCAAGATGGAAGATGTGGTTGCTTCGTTGTTGTCTAAAGAAATGTGGAGAAAGTCTTCTGAGATGGCCAAGGAGGCCCTTGTTACTCATGGTAGATCAATGGAGAAAGGCAAGAATAAGGACAAGAAAGGCAAACCAAAATCTCTGGGGAGATTAAAGTCTCCTGGTAAAAAGTCTAAGGCTAAATGTTAAAATTGCAGGAAATCCGGTCATTTCAGGAAAGATTGTGAAGAGGAAAAGAAAAAGAAAAACAAGAAAGCTTTTGATTCTGATTTTGATCGATCCTCTCAAGATGATGTGGATGCTTTTGTTGTTGCCTTGACAACCCATGCATCAAAAGATGTATGGTTGATTGACTCGGGTGCTTCTTTCCACACAACCTCTCACAGGGGTTGGTTCTAAAAATATGAAGAATATGATGGTGGGAAGGTGTACTTGGGTTATGACTCTCACCTAAAAATTATTGGTTGTGGAAGAGTCAAGATAGGATTCCCTGATGGTAGAGTGAAGGGGATTGATGGTGTACTACACATTCCTGGTTTAGCACAAAATCTTCTTTTAGTTAGCAAGTTGAGTGATGTGGGAATGCAGATTGTTTTCTCGCAAGATGGAATCAAGATGACCAGAGGTTCTATGGTGCTTGCTAAGGGTGATCGGTTAGGCATTATGTATAAGTTAGACGCATGCACGGTTCAGTGCAATTGCACTTCTGTAAAATCCAAGAAAAGGGTTGTGTATTCTCCATCCTCACCGTCAGATCAAGCAAAGAAGAAATATGTTGTATCAACATTTGATGGTCATGCTTTCTAGGTACCTAAGGGTGCTAATGCTTTGGAGATGAAGCTCCCAATTGAGAAGATAATATTGTGGCACCAAAGACTTGGCCACAAAGGTGAAAAGTGTTAGTATTCCCATAGATACTGAGAGGGGGGGGGGGTGAATCAGTATCTAACTGCTGAATTGAATTTCTTAACTTAAAAACATGTAGCACTTATTATAACAGTGTACCGGTATGCAAGAAATAAAGCAATAAACAGAAATGAAAGCAACCACATGAAAATCACACCATAACACACTGATTTAACAAGGAAACCCAGTGTGGGAAAAACCTCAGTGGGATTTGTGACCCACAATATTCACTTACTGGCCAACAAGAGAATATTACTTACAAGAGGGGCCTGCACATGCAGGAAGGCCAATTGCCTAGAGCTCACTGCTCAATGGGAAGTCTCACTGACTTACAATGTGGATTATACAAATCCAATGTCTTGTACTGCTTTACAATAGCATCTATAATGTTAGATTCAGTACCGGTTTCTACTCTGCTTCTTACATAAACCCTTTAACCTATATTTCTTATAATAGGTCTACCTGATTATTTTTCCTTCTTCCTTACAAAATGTCTTACAATGACTTCTTATATATATAAGTCATTTTACAATGATATCAAGTCGGATTTCAAAGTTTTTACAATAATAACAAAATATAATATAACAAAAATCTTGTCGGCCTCTGTGTCGATATGCTTCCTTTCTTTGTCGGTGCCACTAGTCTGAGTGCCGGTGTAGAGTGTGATCTGCTAATGCCGGTGTAATGCCTTGTCGATGCCATAGGATTGTAAGGTTGCCATCAATGACAAAACCTTCAATCACCTTCAATGTCTCATTGGAGTGTGCATATGCCAACAAAAAGGGCCTGCGAGCCTTGAAAAATAAGAACCTTTTTGAAGGCCTTGATGATTGTAATCTTGAGTTCGATTTTTGTGAACATTGCATTTATGGAAAACAACACCGTGTTTCTTTTTATTCCAGTTCTCATAAGTCTTCTGAGGTTTTGGACTATGTTCATTCTGATGTATTTGGTCATGTTAATGTGTTAGAATATTTAATCTTTACTTAGCTTAGGTTTATTTGTATTTAGTTTAGGATATTCCTTTGGAATTCCTACATGTAATTTGTCCTCTAGTACATGTGTGAGGACAAGTCATTGCTTTTTATTTTCCTTCATTAAGGAATATTAGATTTCCTTCATAAGAGGATGTGGACACATGGCACACACATTTTATGAATGGTGGCATTCATAGATTTGGGAGTTACCTTGTAACTCCTCTCCTCATCTCTATTTAAGAGATGTCTCCTCTCTCATTTCTCCTTAATGACAATATTGTAAAGAGCTTCTCTCTCTCTCTCTCTCTCTCTCTCTCTCTCTCTCTCTCTCTCTCTCTCTCTCTCTCTCTCTCTCTCTCTCTCTCTCTCTCTCTCATTTTAGGCATTGCCTCATTCATAATATCACAAGGGGTTTTTCTTTGTTTTTCCCCTTTCAAAAGTTCTTGTGCCTCTTTCTTCACATTTGGGTGATTGCTCCAAGGTTTTTGCATTTCTCTTGGTAACATTTACTTCATCAATAAACTTACGTGGATTTCATTTTTCTTTCCTTGCTCTTGTATTTCTTTTCATGGTATCAGAGCATGTTTCTAATCCTTGTTTCAAGTTGAGATTGATGAAGGTTGCCATTCTGTGGAGTTCAATTTGTTGAAGGCATTCTTGAGAGGAGAAGAAGTTCTTTTTCTAATATTTTCTATTGTGCGGGTTTTGGTTTCAGATTTTAATTTTTTTTCAAACTTGTTAACAAGTTTGCCTATAGGTTTTATTTTTTTTAGATTCTAGTCTTTGGAAGACTTGCCGCCAAAGTTTCTTCTTTTGGTTTTTTTTATTGTCTAGTTTGGAAGGTTTACTGCCAAACTCAGCATCCTTAATCTGTTTGGTCAGCTTGCCGCCAAACCCATATTATCTATCTTGTTTTGGAAGGCTTGCCACCAAAACTGGTTTATCATTGAGTTGCATCTGTGATTTTCTTACAAGTTTCAACATTTTTCATTTTGCGGCTTTTTTTCCAGAAGTTTAATATTTATATTATATTCTTTATTCAATCTTTTCATAGTAACATATTCTACTTCTTGCAGGGTATTGATAAAAAAAAACATATTATTATCAATCTCTTATCTCTGTGTTTATATCTTTGTAGTTTTCGTGTGGCCTGTTTAGCTCAATTTTCTCTTTTAACTTTGCATGCACTGTTTTAACTTTTTTTCTCTGTCATTATCATTTCTCGTATTGCAGGTTTAAAATTTCCACTATTTGATCAGATATTATAACCTTGGATATTCTTTTGGCTATCTTTCTGCCTATGTTTGCCTGTGTGTCTCCTATCTTCTTTTTTGTTACTCTTATCTGCAAGGATAAGTTAAAGTGTGGTGAGAATTTCTGATTTCTTATTGCCTCACTCTCAGCTGCGAATCATTTTTTTTTATATGTGCTCTTTGTGTGCCTCTGCTAGTGTGCATCATTCTCCTCTAACACATTTTCTTTGGATCTTATTTTCTATTATACGTTTTTCTCCTACCAGCTGTTTGCTACGTTTTATATCAATTGGCATAGTAATCTTTGTAACCATTTTTTGCAAACTAAATTCATCACCTGTCGTTTTGCCTCGGCTCCTGTTATGATTGCAGCAGTTTATTTATCCTTACGTTTTATTAATATTTAAATATTGTGCAAATATCTGCCAGTTTAAAAAAAGTTTAAAAGGTTCTGAACTTTCATATTATAAGAAAACTTTATAAGGAGCTTAAGATTCTTTTTATACGATTCAAAAGTTTATAAAGTTTTACATATGTTTCAAAAGTTATATTAAGAACTTTATGAAATTTACATTGAAAAGTTTGAAAAAAATTTATATATTAAGTATTTAATAAAGTTTTTTTTATATAAAATTGTTTTACTTTATTATTAATAAAGATTTAGTTTGTTTAATCAAAATTTAAAGTTTTTAAATTTAATTTGTTATTAAAATTTTTAAAATAATGATTCTTGATAAATAAAAATTTAATTTAGTTATTTATTATTTGTTAATTGTTATTCTTGAAATTTGGTTTGATTTTAATCAAAGAGATTATTTTTTCGTATTTTAATCAAAGGGGGTATTTTTTTTCTAATTTTTTTTGCAACTATGTCTACATTAATTCCGGAAATTAAATTAAATAGTTCTAATTATCATTCATGGAAAACGCATCTCTTTTATTTTTCATTTCAAACACTTTTTGGATGTTGCTACTGATAAAACCTCTGAGCCCGCTAAAACTGCTCCTCAAGCCGACCAAGATAGATGGAAGGCTCAAAATGAGGAAGCACTTGGTTTAATTAGTATTTCAATGGTTCCTGATTTGTATGTTTTAATTGGAAATTGTACAAAAGTGTATGAAGCTTGGGAATTTTAAAAACAACTTATGATAGCTCAAATGAATCCCGAAAAATTCAGCTTCAAGATCAACTTGAAGACCTCAGGTATACGGATTTTAAAACCATGGATGAATTCTTATTAAAGTTTGATTCTGTTAATAGTCAACTAACTGGTTTAGGAGTTACTCTAGCTGATTTACGTTTAATTCATCTTATTCTTAAAAAATGTCTTCCTCGTCAATTTCAGCAATTTATTACGAATATCCATGCTCAACTTGCTATTCCTAGCTTAGCTACTCAATTAACTTATGATATTTTTCGTAATCTATTACGTCAAGAGGAAGCTAAATTAATTCAATTTGGTACTCTTAAAAGTAGTGAACATGCTTTTATGTCTAAAAATCAAAATCATAATAATAATTTTAGATCCAATAATAATAATAATCATAATCATAATAATAATCACAAGTCTTCTAATTATCAATCTCATTCTAAATCCTATCATAACAATTCTCATAATAATAATCATAATAATACGTACAATAATCAAAGGAATAATTCTCAAACAAGACCCCATTGCACATATTGTGGGAAAAATGGACATAATAGTAATAATTGTTTTAAGAAGCAAAATGGTAAAAAGCCCATGAACCAAAATAATCAAAATAATCAACAACATAAACCTCATTATAAGAAAGGTAATAATAATGGTAATTCATCTCGTCATGCATTTACATGTACTTATAATGTTTCTCAACCACTTGAGTGGATTATTGACTCTCGTGCATCTCAACATGTTACTTCTCATAAAGAATGTTTTGAATCTTTGCATCTTGATACTTCTAATATTCATGTTCAATTAGCTAATAATCATAGTTGCAAAGTTGAAGCTGTATGCGGAAAAAGCGGGACAATACAACTCGAAATATGGAAAATGGAGCTCTATGGAGCCTTGCTCACACATCCACAAGACTTCTTGGTGCAAGCTATAGAGTTATGAAGTATAACTCAGCTTCCCAAGGATGGTTCCATGGTTCTCTATCTTGCACGGTCCCTCAAACCAATGTTTTTGCTCTCAGATCACTGAGCAAAATGGTTTAGGGATGGAAAATGCAAGAACGAGGGATTTTTTTGTTGATTTAATATGAGATGCCTCCTAAGCTATGCATGATGCTACAAATGCAATAAACTAACTATAAGATGACAAGGTTAGTAAACAAAACTATCCTAGCATACTATACTAGTTCATGATTTAAGCTATATGATAAGGAACATACTCTAAATTAGCATATTTAGATTAATTCCTGATTTAAAAGAGAAGCTAAATGATGAGCATATAAAATATGAAAGCTTGAATGGATTTGAGTATAAGTGAGATGCTAAAGTCTTGGATCCTTTTTAAAATGGAGGAATGAGAGCTCTATTTATAGCAAAAATAGGGCAATGGATGGCTAGGATTGAAAGGTTCAATCAAGGGTTGAGTTTGAAAGTTGTCAATCCATGTTTACAATTTGCACCAATGAAATGGTGACAATTGTCAACATAAGGTTGGTTGAGAGGAGGTGTAAGAAGCATTAAATGCTTGAGAAGATCTCATGGTTACCCTAGGGGTTAAGGGTTAAGGTTAGGTTAAGTTTATCCATTGGATAAAGCTTTTACCCAAAGGATAAACTCTTGTGCAAAGGTTTAAGGATAACCATGGTCAAAGCAATAAATACTGGATGAGACCCTTGGGTTAGATGGAGGTTGAGTTTATGGAAATTCTTTAACCATGTAAGAGGGTTTGAGTTAACCATTAATGGTTATGAAGACTTTGTGGACAACTTTGTAAGAGTCCTTCCAAATTTGGGGGCATTAAAGGCTTTAATGCATTTTGAAGACTTTACTCCAAATTTGAGAAGTGACCTCCTCAAATTTGGGGGAAAGGGATAATGGATGGGTTTTGGGTTAATTGATTAGGTTTGGAAGAATTCTAGAAGAATTAGGAATAGGATTTAGGATGCAAGTGGGAGGTGTAGGATTTTGCAAGTGGGTGAGGGAAAATAGGTTTTATTAAAATAAATTGCTTTATTTTAATTTGGTTGTAATTAAATAAATTAGATTTATTTAATTATTTTAATTAAATTTGAATTTAATTAAAAATTAGATAGGGGCTTTAATTGAATAAAATGAATTATCCTATTAAATGGTATAGTGAATTTAATTGAGTAATTTACTTAATTAAATAGAGGAATGTGGATAATTTAATTAAATTAGATTTAATTAAACATAGAAATGAACATAAAATATTCATTTAGGAATATGGTCATTTTTATACGTCTACATTTTGCCCCTCTTTGAAGTGACGTGTGTGCACGTGTTATTTCAAAGAAAATGGTGTCATTATGATTTTATGATCAATGTCGTTTTTATGATTTTTATGATTTTTAAGTCGTGTCCTAGATTTGATGCGTGATGCCCCAGATTCAATAATTGATGGTGATGCCCCCTCGGGAGATGAATCAATATTTTGAAAATTTTGATTTGATTTGATGATTTGTGTTTGGTGTGTATGATTTTGGCTAGGTGAAACGTTTAAATTGATTCATCTCCCGATAATTTATGCACTTTAGGGTATGAGGGAGACTGCAAGCAAATTACATGCCCATTTCCCTAACCCTAATTTCTTTTTTCTCTTATAAAAGGGGAAAAGTGTTTTGATTTGATTCATTTGTGCATTGTTGACTTTTGAGAAAGAGATTTTGGAGAGAAGTCAAAATGCCCATTCCTTATTACAGGCATCGTTTTGAGTGCGTTCGGAGGTATCGGAGACCTGCCGCATACGGACCACCAGTAAGTCAATGCTTTTGACCCATTTTTTATTTTTCATTTGATCGTTTTTGGTCCGTTTTTCATTTTTAAAATTTGGTTTAACGGTTTAGCGCATAGAGAGCGTAGTTTAGCACATGCGATAAATTAGGTAGCGCATAGGGTATAAATTTAGGGTAGCGTCCGAAATTTAATAGGGTAGCGCATGAAAGTTGTAGGGTAGTGCATGATCTCAAGTTAGCGCCTCATGAATATAGGTTAGCGCGTCAGGCTAAAAGGGTAGTGCATAGGTTCAACCTAGTGCATAGGGTACGCAAGAGGTCGCATGGGTAGGGGGATTTAGCGCGTAGGTTAGACCTAGCACATGGAGTCAAAAGGGTAGCGCTAGCATGGGATAGGTTAGCGCATAGGTCAGTTTTAGCGCCTAGGGTAGGTTGGGTAGCGCATAGAGGAAAAAGAATAGCACATAAATCAAGTCTAGCGCATAGGGGAGACACAATAGCACGTGGAGAAAACAGCGTAGCGCATAGGTGTATTTTAGCGCACAGCCAAATTTTTGTAGTGCATGGAGGGGGATTTGCAAGAGTTAGTAATTTTTATCAAAGGTGAAAAAGTACATAGGATAAGGTCATTTCGCTTGGGGGATGGATTGTTGTTATTTGCTCGGTCTTTTGATCATGTTTTTGAAAATGTGTCCAATATGAGCATTGATATAACTTGATTTAAGTTGTGATTTGTTTCAAGTTATGGATATAGATATGAATGTGGTGTTTTGATCGAAGCATGATTTGTTTTTGCACTGTTTCAAGTTCAATGTGTGGAGCCTGATTTGTGTTACAAACTGATATGGGTTGGAAACTTGAGTTGTTTTTCAAGCTGATATGGGTTGGAAACTTGAGTTGTTTTACAAGTTGATATGGGTGGGAAACTTGATTTTTTTTACAAGTTTATGTGAGGTGGAGACTTGAGTTGTTTTACAAGTTTTGATATGGTTTTTGATAACTTGAGTTGTTTTACAAGTTGATATGGAATGATATGATGTTTGAACTTGATTTAGATGAGCAAATTGTTTCATGTTTTTTATGTGATTTTTAATTCTGATATCTTTGGTTTGATGTGGAAACTGATATTGAACTTGGTTTGCATTTTGACAGGAGCGATTGGGAGTGTTGCAGTCGTGGGAGCGGTTTCCTAGACCTTGGGCACCGATACCATGGTTGGCACAGGCTGACCTAGATGTGATTGACAGATGTGGCCTATCATCCTTGCTAGACATGTCGCGGTTCACTGTGAACCGGGGTCTACTGACAGTGCTTGCTAAGAGGTGGCATAGTGACACGAACACCTTTCACTTTGCTACGGGCGAGATGACAGTCACTCCAGAGGACTGTTATAGGATCTTACGGATTCCAGTAGCAGGTGATTTATTGCCCTATGAGCAGACAGAGGAGGGTGGTACGGAGGTGTTGCGGCACATTTTCCATGATGAGACGGTATGTGGGTATGAGATCCCATGGCAGGAGTTCCTGGATTTAGATTATGCCCCCCTCCCATCAATACTAGCAGGGTTCATCGGTGGATTCCTTTGTCCTGACCGCAAGTCAAAGGGATTCTCTGTGGGTTGGGGATTGGTTATGGAGGAGATGGTGACTCATAGCCACAGGTTTGCTTGGGGATCAGTCATGTTAGCCCACCTGTATAGGGACGTGCATGAGGTGGTGTATCTGGGTTACGGCAGTTTGTCGGCTGGCGTGACACTCTTACAGGTATGGTGCTGGGAGCATATTCTAGCAGCGAGACCACTGGTAGATAGAGACAGGCCTATTGGGCGAGCATATGCTTATGGTTACAAGGGTCTAGTTGTCCAGCGTAAGCTGGGCAAAATGGAGCATTGGAGGAGGGTCTTAGATGACATAGATACAGTTGTTTGGCGACCGTATACAGGTTGCGAGGTATGGGCAGAGGATGGGCTGGAGATGCCATTCGTATTCATGAGTCAGTTTCTGATAGGGTGGACACCCTTTGTGATAGAGAGATTCCAGGTGGGTAGGGTGCTGAGGCAATATGGTCGGCAGCAAGGTATACCATAGAGGACCTGTTTGTATGCACGGCGCAGACAGGATGTATCTGATTGGGGTCCCACTATTGACAGTGGGGCCATTGTAGAGGAGTTTGTGAGCCTAGCAGCTCAGATATGGGACTATGCTCCCGAGGTACTGGACGCAGGGATGACCCATGAGTTCGCGGGTTTGTTCGCAGCGCGTGCTATTGCCAGGATATCAAATCCTGAGGAGATCCGGCCAGCTTTTGACGATGATGAGGAGGATATTGGGGGAGATGGCGATGATGGGGATGATGGAGGCGAGGGTGGACGATGGGGGAGAGGATATCTGGGGAGGAGAGGAGACAGGGGTAGGGATGATGAAGGTCGAGGGGAGAGAGTAGTTCGGCGAGCTGTGATGGATAGGGGGAGAGGAGGGTTGGCCATAGGAGCAGGGGAGGAGAGGAGAGTGGGAGAGGTGATGGCAGCGGTGGGAGGGACAGAGGAGTGGAGGCGGCCAGTACAGAGGAGGAGGACTGATGAGTTACCTCCCGCAGCACCTAGGATAGGTAGAGGGATAGGGGGTACCCCTCCACAAGTGCCCCTACGGGTCTAAGTCCCGACACATGTAGACGATGCGCAAATCAGGACCCTACAATTGACAGTTCAGCAGCTACAGGCATAGGTACTGGCACAGCAGCGTCAGATCACTCAGCTGACGCTAGAGCGAGACACAGAGATACAAGGGCGTGGTCGGTCAGAGGAGCTGGCAGCTAGTATTCAGAGAGTGGCAGCAAGGGGCCCGATGAGGGATATCATGAGGGAGTTGTCCTCGAGAGTGAGGGAGGCGGAGTATTATAGACGCCATTACGAGGACGTCGTGCCCAGAGAGCGCAGAGTACAGAGCTTTACGTAGGCGAGATCGAGTAGATCTCGAGAGACTGGGACGCAGTCAGAGAGCAGAGGTGTGATGGGGCCGCCGAGATAGGATCCTCCTGGAGATCTAGGAGCTGGGACATCAGCTGCGAGACCATCTCCCTCAGGAGATAGTCATACCTGAGAGACGATGTCTCCATTGTATTTGTAGATCATTGTTTTGCTTGTACTGGGCACAGACATGACAGATTTTGTACATTTTGATTATTTTTGAGATATATATATGGCACCATTTTCTTTGATCATGTGATGTGTTATATGGATGCATGCTCTATGTGCTCTTTCTTTACTTTATGATGATGCAATGCTTAGATAGATGATATGATGCATGATGTATATGTATGCTTTGATATGTTGTGAGATGTATCTTGAAAATGAGATGTGTGATAATGATAATGATGTGAGATGTATCTTGAAAATGAGATGTATGATAATGATAATGATGTGAGATGTATCTTTGAAAAATGATAATGCAACTATGTTAAAATGATATGCAACTATGTTTTTGGAGCATCCTCATTCTGCATTTGTCATCCTGATATAACCATATGTTATTTGCTTTCGAGATAAGTATCATCATTGAGCATTGATTTGTTTGGGATATGTTGAAAATTTATACAAGCTTAATGGTATAATTGAACCATAATGACCTGAGAAAAATTTACATGATGTTTGATTTTGCAAGATAGCACAAGCATCAAGGTATAATTGAACCAGGATGACCAGAGTGCGGATTGCGTATAAACAAACAAGATTAAACCATTTGTATGCATAAAGTGGAATCATGTCTTCAATGATACTCAATGTATCACGTCTTGAGACAAGTATTTACATAGTACAAATGATCGCCTCCCAGACAGAAGACTAAGAAAATATTGGAGTTGCCCCATGATCTCTAGCTTTGAAGCCTTTAGTGAGAAAATGCAGAGAATCCAATAATTTAAAAAGTTCAAAATGCAAAAATGGTCAAGATTTTATGCTATAATGCAAAATTTAGTACTTCAGAAAATCATCCATCCTTGGTATTTCTGTGATTTTTTTTTTTGTTTTGCGATGAAGTTTAGCTTTGGTCGTTGGATGCGGTGTTTCTGAGTTTTGCAAATAGTTTTGATGTCTTGAATGTGTTGCAAGTTTTCACGATTTATTGCCTCTAGCTGAGTGTGCCTCTTGATGTGAATATGTACAGCGATTTCCAAGCCATGGTGGAATGTGGTAAGAGGATATATATGGATAGACTAGGATAGTGACTACGCTAAGTATGTCCTGAATGGATATTAGCTAAGTGTTGGGCGATGGATGATAGTACTTTACTGCAAAGACAAGGATGTGGATATAGATAAAGGAGCTGTCTTCTCACAATAGCATCTGTTACCAGGTTTTCACCAGTTGCTTTTATTGTACCTTTTTATTTGCTTTTTCTGGATTTTTTTGATGTTTTTGTTTGTTTTTTCTTTTTCCGTGCATTAGACTACTCAAGTGTAGTATTTCTTCAGATGAATGTTGTTAGTTGGTTCTTCAAGCACATCTCCTTCTGAGGTTGTGAGCTGATAGGCACCTGATCCATAGACTGATATGATGACATAAGGACCCAACCAGTTAGGTTCAAACTTCCCTTTCTTTTCTCGATCTTGCTGATTTCTTGGATTTTCTTTGAGGACTAGGTCACCAACTTTGAAGTTGCGAGGGATGACCTTGTGATTGTAGCTCCTGCACATGCGTTGCTGATATGCTTTGAGATGAGTGTAAGCATGCTGACATCTTTCATCTAATAGTTCCAGTTCTTGCAGTCGGTTGACCCGATACTCTTCATCTGGGATTAAGCCTTTTAGAGAGACTCTGAGAGATGGAATTTCTACCTCTAGTGGTAAAATAGCTTCTGATCCATAGACCAATGAGAAAGGTGTTGCTCCTGTAGGTGTATGGATGCTGGTTCTATATGCCCAAAGTGCTGGATTGAGTTGGATATGCCAATCTTTGCCTACATAATTTACTATTTTCTTGAGAATCTTTAGTATTGTTTTGTTGGATGCTTTTGCTTGACCATTCCCCTGGGGGTAGTATGGTGTAGAGAACCGATGTTGTATTTTGAATTGTTCACATAGTTCTCAGACATCTTGGTTTTTGAATGGGCGTCCTTTATCGGTGATGATGGAACTTGGAATACCATATCTGCAGATCAGATAGTTTAGGATAAAAGACGCAATTTGTTTTCCAGTTACTGTGGTCATTGGGACTGCTTCTATCCACTTGGTAAAGTATTATGTTGCATTTATAATGAACTTGTGTCCATTTGAAGATGAAGGATGAATTTTGCTCACTAAGTCTAGCCCCCACTGACAAAAGGGCCAAGATGTTGTAAATGGTTGCAGTTCCTGTGCTGGCACATGTATCAGATTGCCATGGATCTGGCATTTAGGACACTTCTTGGTGAAATGGTAAGAATCTTTCTCCATTGTAGGCCAGTAGTATCCCATCCTTAGAAGCTTTTTAGCAAGAGTAGTCCCACCTAAATGTGTTCCACAAATACCTTCGTGAAGCTCGTGTAAAGTAGAATCAAAATTATTACGATCAAGGCAATGAAGAAGAGTACCATCTAGACCTCGACGGTACAAAGTATCAGTAGTAAGGGTATACTGGGTGGCTTGTCGGATAAAATTACGTTTCTGGTTACGGGATTGGTCAATGGGTAAGATGTTGTTCTTTAGATAATCATATATCGGTCCATACAAAGGAGAATCCGAACTAGTTAAGGCATAGACAACATGGGATTCAGAGTGGTCATAGGCTGGGGAGAACAGTTGCTCTACCAAGAACTCGTAACGACTCTGTTGCTCTAGAATTTGTAGTAATGAAGCGATAGTAGCCATGGCATCGACTGCTTTGTTGTTCAACCTTGGTATATGCTCGAAGGTGATGTGTACAAAATACTGTTTGAAGTCATCCACCATTCGTTTGTAGGGAAGTAGCTTGTCATCCTTTGTTTGATAGTCGTTGTTGATCTGATTGACGACTAGTTGTGAATCTCCATAGACCATTAACTCTGTAATTTTCCATTCTACGGCCATTTTGATGCCTATAACCAATGCCTCATATTCAACCACATTATTCGTGCATGGAAACATAAGCCTATATGATCTTGGTATAGTGTGTCCTTTAGGAGTGATGAAAAGAATGCCAGCACCTGAACCGTGTTGGGTGTAGGATCCATCAAAGTATAGAGTCCATTGTGTGGTAGAAATAGCAAGAACGTCCCTATCCGGAAATTCGATCTCCATAGTTTGTTTTCCTGATAGCGGTGCTTCAGCTAGTTGATCTGCAATTGCTTGTCCTTTGATGGCTCTTCTTTCTGTGTATTGGATGTCGAATTCACTGAGAATCATGACCCATTTAGCCAATCGTCCGGTAAGAGCTACTTTGTTGAGTAGGTATTTGAGAGGATCAATTTTTGCTACTAGCTTAATTGTGTGTGCTAGCATATAATGTCAGAACTTCTGAGATGCGAAGACCACTATTAGACAAGCATTCTCAATGAATGTGTAGTTGAGTTCATAGCCATTCAATGTCTTGCTAATGTAGTATATGGCTTGTTCCTTTCCTTGTTGATCTTCTTGTGCCAATAGTGCCCCCAGTGATATATATGTTGTTGAGATATATAGAATAAGGGGCTTTTCTGCGACTGGTGGTACTAGAAATGGTGGATTCTTCAGATACTGTTTGATTTGATAAAAAGATTCTGCACACTTGGTCTCCCATCGGAAAGGTACATTTTTATGGAGCAAATGATTGAATGGTAGACTTTTATCAGCTAATTGAGCAATGAATCGCCTGATTGGTTGAAGTCGTCCTTGTAGAGATCTGAGTTGACTGATATTGTTTGGTGGTGGCATCTCCATAATGGCTTGTACCTTTGTTGGATCCACTTCAATACCTTTAGCTAAGACAATGTAGCCTAGTAACTTTCCTGATGTAACCCCGAAGACACACTTCTTAGGGTTGAGCTGAACTTGGAATTTCTCCAATTGATCAAAGATCTTTGTTAGGATGTCGAGATGTTCTGCTCTGGTGAATGACTTAGCTAGTAGATCGTCCACATAGTCTTCCATGAATGTGTGCATCATGTCATGAAAGATTGTTGTCATTGCTCTCTGATAGGTAGCCCCTGTATTCTTTAAGCCAAAAGGCATAACATTCCAACAGTACGTTCCCCAAGGATAGGTGAATTCTATTTTGTCTTGATCTTCTGGGGCTATTTTGATCTGATTATAGCCTGAGAAACCGTCCATTAGTGAGAGCATTGCATGGCCCACTGTGAGGTCTACAATTATGTCGATACTGGGCAAAGGAAAGTCGTCTTTTGGACAAGCTTTGTTGACATCTTTGAAATCAGTGCAGATTCTGATACTGTCGTCTGGTTTTGATACTGGTACTATATTGGAAATCCATTCTGCATAGTCAATGGGTCGAATGAATCCGACATCTAATAACTTCTTGAGTTCAGCTTTGACCATGAGTGCCACCTGTGGATTCATCTTTCGTAGCTTTTGTTTGATTGGCTTAACTCCTGAAGAGATGGACAAGTGATGCATGATTAAGTGTGGATCAACTCCGGGCATATCGGCATATGACCAAGCAAAATTAATTTGCTTTTCTTTAAAAAAAAGGATAAATGTTGATCTTTCCTTCTCTATCAGAGATTCTGCAAGGTGTATGTTTTTGACTGCTCCTGTGGTACCAATGTTGATTGATTGAGTGGGCTCAATCAATATGGGTGATCACTCATGAAAGTGCTCTGGAAGAGTTTCAAGTCTCCCATCTTTAGGTGCCTTGAAAAGGTTTTCACCCTCAGATGCGTCCTTTATTTTTACTTTTTTGTGATCTAGAGCTGCCATTGACTGGTTTTCAGCATCAGATCTTTTACTTGGTTCATTTTTGCGACTGAAAGACTTAGCACTCCCTGATTTGCAGATATCATTACTTTGTTTGCTGGTAGAGCCTATTTCCGGATTAATGATACATAGGTAATGGATAATAGATTTATCATCTGGGAAAATTGGTATATCATGTATTTTGGGTTCGTCCCAGTCAATGAGGTCAGGAAAGACAAGTGGTAAGGAATCATTTGGTGGATCAAGTTCTACTACTATAAGTGTCAAGACAGAGGTTTCATCGTGATTGGTCTTGGTTTTAAAGAAGTCAAGGATTTCGTTGAGGTCTTCGATGGTATTATCTTCCATATAGACTTGTTCATAATGCTTCTGTTTGCTTTCCTTGGTGTCGTAGATATTCTGCGGTCCAAATTCAAGAGGTCTACTTTCTGCGTTATGCTCTTCCTGAGAAAGGGGTATGATGCCAGTATTATTAGGGATATCTGTAGTAGCATTTGAGCAAGTACCCCATTCATATTCATTGGAATCAGTCTCTGAGGCATCATCCCAGATTCTATCAGTGTTGTGAACAGGTATGTTGTATGGTGAAAATAGATCTTTGATGATGGATACCATTTTGATAGTTTTTGTTGATTCGGAGTCAGATCCTACTTCTACTTTCTTTATTTGTTCATAGACTGTGCCTCCTCGGGGAGGAACAATGGTATCAGGAGATGATATTATCAGTTCTTGAGATATTGGTGTTTGAATATGAGCTACTGCTGCAGATATGGCCTTCTTGTGGCTTAGAAGTTTCTCTTGATGTAACTTCTGTTCTTGACGTTCACGTGCCTTGCGGATTGTTTCTGTTGATTCAAATAGTGCTTCCTGCCAGGATTCTTCTTTGTACTTCTTCTTTGCTTTCCATTGAGGTTTTACAATTATGTGTGGTGTCTTTTTTAATAGGAAAGTGAGTTTACAACCCAATCCAGTTTTGTCTCTACTGGGTTGTGAAGGAAGATCTATGGGTTTCGTGACTCCTTTGTGTTTTCCAATAGGTCCTTTACCATCATATCCCATTTGCTACATGATTAAGTATCCCTTTCCATATAGGTGTGTCAGTAGAACTATGTCCAGAGTAGTTGCTCTGTTATCTTCTTTCTCATCTTTGTATAACCAGCGATGAATGTCCTTATCTTCTGATTCATGTGCTAGAGTGCCCAGTTGGATGAAGGTACCATCAAATTTGCTGATGGGCTGAGTTACCAGATGCGTTGATGTAGTAGGCAATCCATGAGATCTAGGTGATGTCGGTAATTTGGCCAAACACAGGGGTTCCAAAGAGTACTCTCCCATACCTTGGTCTTTGATTTGCATTTGCTGCTTGAAATTTTCAGATAATGATTCGGGCTTTGTTGTCTGTAGATCTGATGTTGAGGATCTCTGCTTTTCCCTATTATGGGGAACCAAGTTGTCCTGGGTTGCCCCCATTGCATTACAATGTTGAAATGGATTGTGATCAACAGATATGAAGATCTCTTGTCCGTTATAAGGAAATTTGACACACGGATGATACATAGAAGGCACTGCTTGTATTTCATGTATCCAAGGTCGACCTAACAAAATATTGTAGGTGAGATCTATATCTAAGACCTGACACATAGTATCTTTTTGCACTGGTCCAACTTGAATGGGCAACATCACGGTTCCTTTAGATGACCTTTCCTCATCATCATATGCCTTTATGGTAATCTTTTTACAGGGATCAATAGACTCTTCTGAGAAGCCTAATGCACAGATAAGCTTTAAAGTACATATATTAAGTCCAGCTCCTCCATCTATTAAGACTCTTTTTACCCGGTGTTTACAAACGATGACTTCAATATGGAGAGGAGTGTTATGCGGATGACTCAAGGAAGTATTATCATGCTCTGAGAAGGTGAGATTATGAGGCCTTGTCATATGGGCAACCATGGCTTGAAATCTGTCTGCATCCAAATCTTGAGGTACATTGGTTTCCAATAGCACTTGTTCCAATATGTTTTTGTGTTTGGGTGACAGTTTCAGCAATTCTAGTATAGATATCTGAGTTGGAGTTTTGCGTAGTTGGCTGACCAAATCATATTGGATCTTTGGTGTAGTAGTTGTAGGTGCGGTATGTCCTTTTAAGACATATTTCTGAGTTCGGGTCGTTACATTGACAGATTCATGATCATGTTGATCTCAGACGGTGATGACGTTTACCTGATGATCTTTAGCTGATATGTGATTGATGGTGTTATTGTAGATATGGTTGATACGAGCTCCACATGTATCATTTGAGGTTGAAGCTCCATCTTTGTTGTAATTTGGAAGAGGATTTTTAAAGGCTCCGTGGTCACCATTTGTTTTGAGACCATCTACCATTAAGTCACCTCGATCAATCATGTCTTGAACAATGTTTTTCAATCTCATCCAATCGTTTGTTCGATGACCCTTGTTATGATGAAAATCACAATAGTGTGAATCATTCCACCAAGGTGGTTTGATTTGGGGTTCATAGTTGCTAATTGCAGGCAAAGAGAGAATCTTGTTTGCTAGAAGTTCTCTGAATGTTGATTCTAATGATTGCCCCAGTGGTGTGAAGACACGCTTTTGGAAATTGTTCGTGTTGTCGTGTGAATTGTTGTTAGGTCCTGGATTCGTGGTTTTGTTTTGAGTATCGTTGGTGTTGTTTGTGTTGAGTTGTCCTTGATTGGTGTTTGGTGCACATGTGTTAGCGTTTGGATTAGCACCTTTAGGATTTTTCATAGCCTGAGGATTTCTGGATAATGCGAGCACTGGTTGCTTAGGTTTTGGATCATGCGATTCATTGTTGCCTTCGTTTTTGTTTCGAGTCCAGAATCGAGACTTGTCCAAGTTGTTGTTGTTCTGGTTATTGTAGTTTGATGAGTTTGTTCCTTCTTTGAATAATTTGAGCGTTCCCTTTTTGACACACGCTTCCTCTACTTGAATGTCATTTTCAATCAATTTAGCGAAAGACGGTATGCATTGGAGTTTGAGCCTATAACTCATTTCACCATTCAAGTTGTCGATGAAGATTTCCATTTTCTCCTTTTCAAGAATATCTCGAGGATATCGTGATACCATACGTCGCCAGCGTTGAAGGAATATCATGAATGTTTTGTTGTTCTTTTGTTTGGTGTTGCAGACGTCTAGCATGGTTATAGCGTGTTGAATGTTATAGGAGTATTGTGTTATGAACTTGTTAACCAATTCATCAAACGATCGGACAGGTGGTGTAATTTTGGATAACCATTCCATCGTTTGCCCTCCCAAGCTTCCTGGGAATAACCTCATCAGATAGGTGTCATCATGAGAAAATTCAAGACTCATGGTACAGAATTCTCTGACATGATCGTAGGGATCACTTTTTCCATCGTACTTGTCAAATTTAGGCACGTTCGAGTTTGGAGGAAAAGGGATCATGTGCAATCTTCTGTCAAAAGGATAAGGACAGATTTCGTTTAAAGAGTAGCGTACTGTTGTCCCTTGTTGCATGTCTTGCATTTGTCTTTGTAACATTTGCATTTTTTGAGTAAGGGCAACCAAAGGCACATTGTTTTGCCGAGGAAAAGGTTCTTCCCATGTATTGATCCTGGGTTGAAACAGTGTATGGAATGGTATGTTTTGCTCAGGAAGATATTGTCTTGGTGTATGTTGCTCCGGTATGTTTTGATCCGGGATGTTTTGTCTTGGCGTATGTTGTTCTGGTATGTTTTGATCAGGGATATCTTGTTCAAGATCGCGTGCTTCCCTTTCCCGTTGTCGTTTTTGATATTCGTAATGTTGAGGTTACGTTCTAAACACATCTGCATCAAGGTTTTCAGGGAGTTTTACTCCTTTACTTGTGAGCATGAGCAAATATTTTTCTTTTTCATTTTCCATGAGCCTTTCTACAAGCTTTTGGAATGAAGCGCTTTCCTGACATTCTTGAAGAAGATCTTCAGAAATTTCAGTATCCTCTAGGTGTGGACCTTCAAAAGGATTTGACAACCTTCGATTCATACTAGACTCTGCGTGTGTCTCACTTTGTTGGTTTTGTTGAGAGTGAGTAATAGGCATTTTAGTAGAAACTTTCAGTGACGAAGGGGACAAAATTCTCTTCGATATGTTGCTTGGGGGTTGGTGGTTCAGGTCAGGGTGTGTTATAAGTGATACACTCATCGGGCAAGAATGTCAGATTGATCCTTCCTCCACGATTTATGATTTGATTAAAAGCGGATTTTTGACAATATGCCCTAGTCTTTAAAGGCTCTTTGTCAAATTCGTTGGATTTGTTTTGGATATAACGTTTGACGTGATGAAGGAATACTCGATGAGATTTGAAGATTTGACGATTGATGTATAAAAACTTGTTTCTCTTGATGAATTTGGAAAAACTAGGTTGTTTCTTCAACGTGATGTTACGATAAAGATTCTTTCTTCTCAGAATATGGGGATTAGTCATGCATAAGTAATCAATGGTTTCCTTCGATTTGTTTGGATTCGGTTGATCTTGTTTTGAAAATTCAAGTTTTACTCTATCAAAGTGAAGGTTTAGATGCCCCTTCACGACAAAGCGTGTCAAATGATATGGATAAAAGTCTCCCGATATGGAAACTTGATTTGACAACCTGAAATTTTTAAACAAGTGTTTTTGAGATGAAATCCGTGAGATGGTAAAGGATTCTTTTGATACTTGTGATGAGGTTTCCGGATTATGATAGGATAGATATGTTTTATCATGCGATCAGTTTCGGATTTTTACAACGTTTGTTTTGACCCAAATTTTGCTCAAGAAATAGCTTTTAAAGTTTTGTTTTCGCTACTCTGCTTTGATGAAAAATGATGTTGATGGAAAAAGACTTCTGAAGATGTTTTCAAAAATTTTAAAATTCCTCACTGTTTTGCCCCCTGTCTTTTTGCTTTTGGTCACGCGCTAAAACAGAGACAAGATGCGCTACTAAATTTATTTCACGCGCTAAAAGAACAACCACACGCGCTAGGTTGCCCCCAGCCACGTGCTAAATTTTGGACTGTTTAAAATTTTGTTTTTCATCTGCTTTGAAAGGCTATGCGCTAGTATGGGTCTGTGACGCGCTAACTATTACACCCTGCGTGCTAAAGTTTGGCTTTCACACGCTAAGTTGATGCTTCAACGCGCTAGACTGTTTTCCCGATGTGCTAATTGTTTAACACTATTTTGAAATTTGGATAAAACGCTACTGTTTTGATCAGACGCACTAACTTGATGCTTGGATGCGCTAACAGAAATACCCTACGCGCTAAGTAGTTGTTCCCACGCGCTAATCTGCCCTGATTTTTCCTTTGCTTGGTTTTTCTGTAATTTTCGGATTTGATTGTGAGTTTTTCAGCCTTGATGGATGATTTTTTGAAGTAGTAAATGCAAGCACAGCACAAAGAAGACAACCATTTTTGCCTAATCTAACAAAAAGTGTATGTTCTGCGAGGATGTGTTCAAATCCTCAATGTTTTAACAGGTTTGGATACGAAAAATACACTTCAGAAAGACTCTTTATTCAAAGGTCATAAATAACATCATAGCCCACTAGTCTCGATACTCCGTCAGCTCAAACAACAGTGTCACCCTCTAGAGGGCGCCTGTTTTTTTGCCTTTTGCCAGAAATTAACTCAAAATAAATTGCTTCACAATTGAGTAGTTATCTTGGGAGATATATGGTGAGTAATCTTGGGGGCGGATTCTTCCCCACCCTTGCAATATGATGTTATAAATGTCTAGTTACTGACTCGGTTCAAAGTTTCTATTTCTATGGCTCGTAATCAAGCTTCTTGTTCAGCTGTCAGTGATAAACTATCTCAAGAGGCTTCCCAACCTTTAGAACAAAGGCTTTACGTATCTCGAGGATACTGGAGGAAGACTAATCGCTGCGCGCAACCATTGAAAAGGACTTTCGTCACTTTCCACTTTTGATTATAGTGGGTTGGAACACTTGGCGTCAAAGACGTTTCCCACTTAGGTCGTTCCCTTCACACCGGCCATAAATGGCTTTAAGAGTTGATTCCAACTCCTCGAGAAGGCAGGCTTGCTGAAGGATTTACTGCTTGAAGTAAAGAAAGCTTTTTAAGAGTGGTCTGGATTTTTGATCACCCAGTTAAGGGGAGAGCATATTCCTTCCACTTTCGAGACAAGGCAAACAATTTTTCTTTTTAGCCTTTTAAGATAAATGATTTGCTAACCTCTATTGGGAGATGTTGCTCCAAAAAAGCATGGTGTTAATTTTACTTCCCCAATCTAAGAAAATAACCGAGTCAACAAAGCAAAAGGTTCGATTTGGTCAACTAAAGAAAAATCGGTAAACAAAAGGGGAATAACTTCCCTCTTTGATTGCAACAAAACTTTTTAGGTGAGGTTCTTTCTTTTGCACCAAAATTGAAGATGAATCCTTTTATACACCAAAGGATGGTGAGGTTCCTTTTATAGCTTTATTTTTGCAAAAAAAGAAATGTTTGTCTTGTTATTTTAGAGCCCAAAAATAGGTTTTCTCTTATGAAAGCAAGAAATGTTCGGTTTAGTGATTCTTTTTATAGCCCAAAAGAAATAAGTGAGTTCAATTTTTAAGAATAGAAGAAGTTTAAAAATTTAAACTAACTTAACTAAGTTAGTGAAAATCCTAACTATCTTAATATTTTTAAAATTTTAAGCTCCCATCTGCAACAGATTTGTTAGAATCCTGTAAGAAAACAAGTTGAAAATGTTAGATGGTTGGTGGACTTCAACAAGTCTATTTTTTTATTCTCGGTTACAGATTTTGAAACTTTGATTTCTGTCTGTTTTTTATGCACTACAGAACAAACTGTACGCGCTACACAATAGTCGTCATGCGCTAAAAGAAGGTGGTGACGCGCTACACTGTTGTTGGGATGCGCTACTCTTTGTGCCAAAAGCGCTGCTCTGTTTTTCTCCCACGCCAAGACCTACAGGAAAATTTTAATATTCTTATGTGCTAATAAACGGACTTTACGCGCTAGATGATAGACCCCACGCGCTGAACAGTGAACTGGATGTGCTAGGTTGTTGACCAGATGCGCTAGGGAATGATTCCCACGGTTGATTATCGTTTTTCACGGACCTGCAAAAGTGGTTATAATTCAAAACCGATTAGATATATGGGGTAATGCCCCACGGTGGGCGCCAGAAATGTATGCGGGAAGAGCGGGACGATAGAACTCGAAATGTGAAAAACGAAGCTCTATGGAGCCTTGCTCACACACCCACAGGACTTCTTGGTGCAAGCTATAGAGTTATGAAGTATAACTCAACTTCCCAAGGATGGTTCCATGGTTCTCTATCTTGCATGGTCCCTCAAACCAATGTTTTTGCTCTTAGATCACTGAGCAAAATGGTTTAGGGATGGAAAATGCAAGAACGAGGGATTTTTTTGTTGATTTAATATGAGATGCCTCCTAAGCTATGCATGATGCTACAAATGCAATAAACTAACTATAAGATGACAAGGTTAGTAAACAAAACTATCCTAGCATACTATACTAGTTCATGATTTAAGCTATATGATAAGGAACATACTCTAAATTAGCATATTTAGATTAATTCCTGATTTAAAAGAGAAGCTAAATGATGAGCATATAAAATATGAAAGCTTGAATGGATTTGAGTATAAGTGAGATGCTAAAGTCTTGGATCCTTTTTAAAATGGAGGAATGAGAGCTCTATTTATAGCAAAAATAGGGCAATGGATGGTTAGGATTGAAAGGTTCAATCAAGGGTTGAGTTTGAAAGTTGTCAATCCATGTTTGCAATTTGCACCAATGAAATGGTGACAATTGTCAACATAAGGTTGGTTCAGAGGAGATGTAAGAAGCATTAAATGTTTGAGAAGACCTCATGGTTACCCTAGGGGTTAAGGGTTAAGGTTAGGTTAAGTTTATCCATTGGATAAAGCTTTTACCCAAAGGATAAACTCTTGTGCAAAGGTTTAAGGATAACCATGGTCAAAGCAATAAATACTGGATGAGACCCTTGGGTTAGATGGAGGTTGAGTTTATGGAAATTCTTTAACCATGTAAGAGGGTTTGAGTTAACCATTAATGGTTATGAAGACTTTGTGGACAACTTTGTAAGAGTCCTTCCAAATTTGGGGGCATTAAAGGCTTTAATGCATTTTGAAGACTTTACTCCAAATTTGAGAAGTGACCTCCTCAAATTTAGGGGAAAGGGATAATGGATGGGTTTTGGGTTAATTGATTAGGTTTAGAAGAATTAGGAATAGGATTTAGGATGCAATTGGGAGGTGTAGGATTTTGCAAGTGGGTGAGGGAAAACAGGTTTTATTAAAATAAATTGCTTTATTTTAATTTGGTTGTAATTAAATAAATTAGATTTATTTAATTATTTTAATTAAATTTGAATTTAATTAAAAAGTGGATAGGGGCTTTAATTGAATAAAATGAATTATCCTATTAAATGGTATAGTGAATTTAATTGAGTAATTTACTTAATTAAATAAAGGAATGCGGATAATTTAATTAAATTGGATTTAATTAAACATAGAAATGAACATAAAATATTCATTTAGGAATATGGTCATTTTTATACGTCTACAGAAGCTATTGGTGATGTGAATGTTCCTAATGGGAAATTACATGATGTTCTTTATGTTCCTGAATTAAAATCAAATTTGATTTTAGTTCCTAAACTTTGTCAAGATTATAAGATAAACTTTTATAGGGGCATGTGTTCTATCATTGATCCAAAAACTAATCATGTTATTGCTACTACTAAAATGGATAGTGATAACTTATTCAAGTTCTATGAATTTGCTCCTCCAAAGTATTCTTTGCTTACTACCGTTGATTTTACTATATGGCATGAAAGACTTGGCCATCTCAATTCTGATTATATTTCATTGATGCAAAATGCAAATATGGTTGATGGGTTGCCTACTATTGTTCCTTCTCAAATTGTTTGCAATGGTTGCATGAGTGGTAAGATGCATAGGGAACCCTTTCCTCATGATCAATCTTGGAGGGCATATACTAAATTGCATTTAGTTCATAGTGATCTCTTCGGTCCCATGGAGAATCCCTCCATCCAAGTTTCAAGGTATGCACTTACCTTTGTTGATGATTTTTCAAGGAGAACATGGATATATTTCCTTCATAGTAAGGATCAAGTGCTTGATGTGTTTACTGAATTTCATATGTTTGTAGAAAGGCAATCTGGTTCTAAAATTAAGATTCTTCGTACTGACAATGGAAGAGAATATGTCAATAATGCATTTAATGCTTATTTGAAATCTTTTGGAATTAAACATGAGCTTACCGTTCCTTATACACCACAACAAAATGGTGTGGTGGAATGGAAGCATAGGACAATTGTTGCAATGGCTAGATGTTTATTCATGCAAAAAATATGGATTACAAGTTTTGGGTTGAAGCTATGGCTTGTGCAACTTATTTAATTAATAGAACACCTACCAAAGCCTTAAAGGATAAAACTCCTGAAGAAGCTTGGTCTGGTAGAAAGCCCAATTTGCAGAATTTAAGAATTTTTGGTTCCATAGCTTATGTTCACAAACCTAAGGAGAAAAGAAAAAAATTAGATGCTAAATCTTCTCATTTTATTTTTGTTGGTTATGATGAAAATACTAAAGGTTATAAAGTTTACAATCCTATTACTAACAAGGTAAAAGTTGCAAGAGAGGTTTGTATTGCAGAAAAAGGCATTCATGATTGTTCTAAATTGGAGGATGATGAACTTGCTCAAAGCAAAGTTGTGCTTGTGGAGGACCAACCTCCTTCTCTTAACCCTACTCCTAATGCATCTCTTTCTATTCCTTCTAGTGATAGTGATGACGATAATAATAACTCTACTCCTCATGACTCTTCTTCTAGTGATGAATCCATTACTTCTAAAAGAAGACCTAAATGGTTTAAATCTTTAATTCAAGATAGTGTTGAATACTTAGCTAGAATGGATAGACTTCAAGCTAGAAGAGTTAATTATTGTAATTATGCTTTAATGACTACTATTATGAATTCTAATGATCCTAAGACATTTGATCAAGATAAAAATCAACCACATTGGCAAAAAGCAATGAAGGAAGAATATGATACTTTAATTTCTAACCAAACTTGAGATTTAGGTTCCTTGCCTCATGGTAAAAATCTTGTTTCTTGCAAGTGGCTTTATAAAACTAAATTGAATGCTAATAATCAAGTTAGTAAATTTAAAGCTAGATTAGTTGCTAGAGGTTTTTCTCAAATTGAAGGCTTAGATTATACTGAAACTTTTGCTCCTGTTGCTAAAATGCCTACAATTAAACTTGTGCTTGCTTTAGCTTCTAGAATGAATTGGCCTATTCACCAAATGGATGTTAAAAGTGCTTTTCTTAATGGTGATTTACATGAGGAAATTTATATGTCTCAACCTCCTGGTGTTATTAAAGAAGGTAATGCACACTTAGTTTGTAAATTAAAGAAATCAATCTATGGATTAAAGCAATCTCCTAGGGAGTGGTATTCAAAGATTAATGCATTATTTCTTTCTCAAGGCTTTATTAGAAGTAAAAATGATCCTAACTTGTATATTAAACATAGTGAAGATGATATTATCATTATTATCTTGTATGTAGATGATTTGATTCTTACTTCAAGTTCCAGTACTTTGATTTTTGATATTAAGTTTCAACTTAATCAAAAATTTCAAATGACTGATTTAGGTCTTTTACATTATTTCTTAGGAATGCAAATTTGGCAAACCTCTAAAGGAATTTTCTTATCTCAAAGTAAATATGCTCAAGATCTCATAGATAAGTTTAACATGAATGATGCTCACCATGTTTCAATTCCTATTGAATTAGGCACTAAGTTAATGCTTGATATGCAAACTCCTCTTGTTGATCCTACTTTGTATAGACAATTAGTTGGAAGTTTGAATTATTTAACTCTTACTAGGCCAGATATTGCTTATAGTGTTGGTTTGGTTTCAAGATTCATGTTTAAACCTCAACAAACACACTTTAAAGTTGCTAAGAGAATTTTAAGATATATTAAAGGAACTATTAATGTAGGTTTGTTTTATGATGCAAATTCTGATTTTACTTTAAAAGGTTTTACTGGTTCCGATCTAGGTGGAGATCCCAATGATGGGAAATCTACTTGTGGTTATTGTTTTTTTGTTGGTTCGGGAGCAATTTCCTGGAATAGTAAAAAGCAACAATCTACCTCTCTTGGATCCACTAAAGCTGAGTACAAAGGATGCACTAATGCTTCCAAAGAAGTCTTGTGGCTTAGAAGACTACTTGAAGATTTGGGTCTACCTCAACACGAACCAATTCAATTGTATTGTGACAACCAAAGTGTCATTGCCTTGGCTAAAAATCCAGTTTTTCATGCAAGAACAAAACACATTTCTCTCCAACACCACTTTATAAGAGAACAAATTGAAGACAAGCAAGTTTCACTCCTCTATTGCAAGGGGGAAGACCAAGTTGCAGATATTTTTACCAAGCCACTTTGTAAAGAAAAGTTCCAATTTCAGTGTAAAAATCTTGGATTGCAACCCATTGAAGGGTTTGATGTAAACTCCCCAAGTAAAGCTTAAGGGGGGGTGTTAGAATATATAATATTTACTTAGCTTAGGTTTATTTGTATTTAGTTTAGGATATTCCTTTGGAATTCCTACATGTAATTTGTCCTCTAGTACATGTGTGAAGACAAGTCATTTCTTTTTATTTTCCTTTATTAAGGAATATTAGATTTCCTCCATAAGAGGATGTGGACACATGGCACACACATTTTATGAATGGTGGGATTCATAGATTTGGAAGTTACCTTGTAACTTTTCTCCTCATCTCTATTTAAAAGATGTCTCCTCTCTCATTTCTCCTTAATGACAATATTGTAAAGAGCCTCTCTCTCTCTCTCTCTCTCTCTCTCTCTCTCTCTCTCTAGGCATTGCCTCATTCATAATATCACAAGGGGTTTTTCTTTGTTTTTCCCCTTTCAAAAGTTCTTGTGCCTCCTTCTTCACATTTGGATGATTGCTCCAAGGTTTTTGCATTTCTCTTGGTAACATTTACTTCATCAATAAACTTACTTGGATTTCATTTTTCTTTCCTTGCTCTTGTATTTCCTTTCATAATGTGTCTTCTTTAAAATAGATCTATGTACTTTGTTTCATTCATAGATGACTATTCTAGAAGGACATTTGTTTATTTCCTCAAAAGTAAATTTGAAGTTTTCAGTCGATTTAAGGAATTTAAGTCCTTGGTTGAAAATCAAACTGGTAGGAAAACCAAGTGTTTGAGGACGGATAATGGTGGTGAGTTTTGTTTTGCTGATTTCGATAGGTTCTGTAAGGACCATGAGATTGAAAGGCATAAGACAACTTCATATACACCACAACAAAATGGATTTGCGGAGAGGATGAACAGAACGTTGATGGAGAGGGTTAGGAGCATGATGAGTGGTGTTGACCGTGAACAAAACTTTTGGGGTGAGGTGATAGCCAATTAATGTTATCTAATAAATAGATCTCCTACTTCGGCACTTGTTGAAAAGACCCCCATGGAAGTATGGTCTAGTAAAAATCCCTCGATGAGACATCTTAGAGTCTTTAGATGTGAGCCATATGTTCATGTGCCTAATGAAAAGAGATCTAAATTGGAGAACAAGGTGGTTAAGTGTATCTTCATTGGTTATGGTATCAATGTGAAGGGGTACAAGCTTTGGGATCCAGTTGTAGAGAAGGTGCTCTATAGTAGGAGTGTAATCTTTTTAAAGTTGAAACCTTCCACAGTATATTTGTAGCCAAAGAAGGAAGAGAAACAAAAGGAGGTAGTTCAAATTCCACCCACTCGAGAGAGAGTTGAACTACGTATTCATGCAGAACCTGATAATGATGAGAGCTCTAGCAGCTCAGAGAGTTTAAAAGAGGAACAAGATCCTCAACCTCATAATGTGAGGAGGTCTACGCGTGATAAGCGGCAACCTGAAAGATACGAATATTCACCATAAAGGTTTGGTTATTCATTGTTAGATTCTAGTTGTATTTTTGCTTTGATTGCTAACGTTGATGAGCCTAGGACTGTCAAAGAGGTAATGGGTATGCATGATGCAGATTCCTGGATGGAAGCCATGAATGAAGAGGGCCGCATTGAAGAAGAATGTGACATGGGATTTGGTACCTATGCCTGAGGGAAGTAAACCCGTTGGTTGTAAATGGGTGTATAAGAAGAAATTGGGTTCAGATGGCAGTGTTGAGAAGTACAAGGCATGGTTGGTCGCAAAAGGATATTCCCAGGTGGAGGGAATTGATTATGGGGAGATATTCTCTCCTGTAGCTAAACTGACATCCATTCGTCTTTTGTTATCTCTCGCAGTAGCTCATAATTTGGAAGTCAAGCAAATGGATGTGAAAACAACTTTCCTTCATGGTGATTTGGAGGAGAAGATTTACATGTCACAACCAAAGCACTTTGTGGAGAAAGGTAAAGAGAATCTAGTATGCAAGCTGAAGAAATCTCTTTATGGTCTTAAGCAATCTCTTATGATGTGGTACCAGAAATTTGACACCTATGTGTTCTCACTGGGATTTTTAAGATCTAAATCTAACCATTGTGTTTATTATAAAGCTAAGAATGGTCATATTCTCATTATTGTCCTATACGTTGATGATATGGTGTTCATTGGGAATAGGAAGAGAATGATTTCAGATTTGAAGTCTCAGTTGTCAGCACAGTTTGAGACAAAAGATCTAGGTGCAGCAAGGTATATTATGGGAATGGAGATCACAAGAGATAGAGCTCACAGAAAGCTTTGGATCAGCTAGAGAAAACATATGAACTCTGTGTTGGAGAGATTCAACATGACAGATTGCAAACAATTAGTTGTTCTTGTTCTACAAGGAAAGAAGCTTTCTATGGAAGACTGTCCAAAGTCTCCTGCTGAGATGGAGGACATGACCAAAGTTCCTTATGCAAGTGTTGTTGGTAGTCTGATGTATGCTATGGTCTGTACAAGGCCAGACATTGCACAAGCAGCGAGAGTCCTTGGTCGATTTATGGTAAATCCTGGACAAGTGAATTGGGATGCGATGAAGAGAGTGTTTAGATATTTGCGGGGTACTTCTGAGTATTCCTTATGTTTCCATGGGAATCCTACTGGACCTCGACATTCCTTGAGTATTCGTGGATATGTTGACTCTAATTGGGCTAGTGACATTGATAGTAGAAGATCCACCAGTGGATATGTTTTAACGATGTTTGGTGGTGCAGTGAGTTGGATGAGCAAGTGGTAAGTTGTGGTCGCTTTATCTATAACAGAAGCTGAGTACATGGCATCTACTCATGCTTGCAAAGAGGCCATTTGGCTTAAGAGACTATTTGGCCATTGGTTTTGATGCGGTTAAGAGCACTATCTGTTGCGACAGCCAGAGTGCCATTTGCTTGGCAAAGAATTCTACTTTCCATGCCAAAACAAAGCACATTGATGTGCAGTTCCATTTTGCTTGTGATATGGTGGAAGAAGGAAAGGTGGAATTGGAAAAGGTAGACACTTTGAAAAATGTTGTTGATGCATTGACAAGGTCAATGAGCACTGAGAAGTTCAAGTGGTGTGTCGATTCAATGGGCCTTGGGGCCTAAGTTGTGATATGATGACTCTTGTAAGGTCTTCGTCAAGTGGGAGATAGTTGGGATTAAGGTGCCTCAACCTAAGGAGTCCCATGTGGTTTTTAATTAATTATTTAATTGGTCCTATGTGTTGAAATTAATTAATTTAATGTTTTAACATAATATTTCCAAAATGCAAGCAACAAACATTGAGGAGGAAGCAGAATTGTGACACTTGTCACAAGGAGAGAACTTTGAGAAGAAAAAAAATTTGGAGCTCTTTAAACCTTTGCTCTTGCGACAAGTGGTTGCGTAGTTTTCTTTTCTTTTCTTGTGCACGTTTTTGGAAAGATTTTTAGCGGGACCAAATCTTCCACATGGATATACTCGGAGCAAAATAGAAAGTTCTTGTTTTTTGGCAGAAAGGCTTGATTTTTTTGGACACCTTGCATTTGTGAAATAAATAATGTTTGTATTAAATACTATTTATGAGAGTTGTGCAAAAAGGAAGTTTCTATAAATATGTTGTAGATACATTGAATGAGTTTCCTTTTGCATTGTAAACTCTATAAATACAATGTGTTGTAGAAGAGAAGTAGAGTGAAATATTTTTTAAAGACGTCGTTATGCTGTCGGAATTATTTTGGAATTAGATATCATAGTTAATGACACCTGCAAGAACATAGACTCTGCATATTGTTTGTAATAGCTTTTTACTATACTACAATTGATCTATGCTTTCGTGTGGTGGGTTTTTTCTGGAAAAGGTTTTCCTACGTTAAATCTTGTATCATGTGTTTATGCAAAATCTGAAATTTATTTGTGTGTTTTTCTTTAATCTGTAATGCTATTCAGAGGTTTGCAAAGAAATTTGCATTCACTCTCTTTGGGGATTTGCATTAGGAAGGTTGTTTCCACTCCTCTGCTTTCCTTTCAAAAATGATATCTGGAAAGAAATTACTTTGTATTTTTGTTTCCCCCATTTTGGCTGCTCATATCAACCAAGACCTTAATGTCTACCTTTATAATTTCTACTGCAAGTTTGATTGCCTCATTACTCTCAAATGAGCGATCAATTTGGCTCTTGAAATCAATGTTGATTATGGTCTCAACTTCAATCTCTACCTTTTCCTCCTTATCTCGTGCAAAGATGGTTCATACCGCAATATCTTTTAGCATCATTTTCAAAATTATTGACCATATATTTTTCCAACTTGTTCCTCAATCTTTTTGATGATTCATCACTTGATCTCAAGAAGAAAAGAAAAAATAGTTCTAAAATCCACAAACCTATTATTCTTGTTAGGAAATAAAGTTTACATTTAATAATCTAATTAGTTAATTAGTTGGGTGGGTGGGAAAATATTATGTAACCGAAAAATAATGACTTTGTAAAGCCAATCTATTGAATGTAAATCTTTTATTCTTCTGTTTTTGTTGCACTACAATTTCTCTAAAGGTGGTTGTCTTATCTGATTGTGACCATGTGGTGTAACTTAATCAGAAGTTGATGATTGTGTGGTTGCAAAGCCAAACAAAGATTTTACTTTAGATTCTTAAATTTGTGATTCCTTTAGGACCGCTTTGTCCATACTTCATCTATATTAATATGATGATAACAATTCCCAAAATATCTTAAAATGACTTCTCTTGTATTCCTTTCCAAAGTTATCTCCTCCACAATAGAATCACTTAACTCAATATTGTGTTGTTCCAAGTCGGGTTGAGGAATTGAAGTCTGCTTAAAGCATCCTCTAATCATCTCTTTTCAATTATGTTTGTCATTTTGCCTTCTTTGTAGGAGGATTTTGTAGGGAAGACAAAATGACACTGGAATTGATACAAGATGGCTAATTAGCTTTTCTAAATGAATTCTCCAAGAAACCTGGTACATCGTTCTTATACTAGTGAAACTTATTTATCTAAATAAGAATCTTATTACCTAGATATTGCACCTACTAATTGAGTAAGACAGATTTAATGTTGGTGAAGTGAAAATCGAAACATGATATGGGATTGTTTTGGTGTTCTAATTGATATGGTAGCATTGGTGTTAAGAGATTTGAAATTGTTTTCTATAAGGGAACTAATTATCAGGGGAGGACGAAATTTTGTTTTTCCCTTGATACAAACTTGAATCTTCTAGACCATGGAAAGTTTGGGCCATTAACCTATCTAGATCCTTCTCCTTAGTCTACTCCTTAAGACTACCTATAGACCTATCCAGATCCAAGGATTGTGTTATCAGTGGAACTAATTGAATCATAAAGTCTTGTTATGAAGAGATGTAAGTAGTTAATGAAAAATAAATTGAATGAATGATTCAATAATCGGATGATTACATTGAACGATATATACATGTATATATAGAGGTTACAAGACGAAGTTCTATAAATAGAACATAACGTTAAAGTAATTGATTAAAGAGCTAAAAGCTAAATTAAGCTTAAAAGCTAATTAACTAAAAAGAAAAAGTTAAATGCTAAATAAAGCTTAAAAGCTAATTAACTAAAAAGCTAAATGACCATTAAACAAGGAACTAAATATAGGTGACTAAAATATAATTAAATATTCTAATACCCTCGCTTAATGGTCATGCTATCTATCACACCAAGCTGCCCTCTAAATTTGAGAAACTTTGTCGGGCTCAAGGACTTGGTGAGGATATCTGCAGTCTGATCTTCTGTAGGAATGTACTGTAGTATCACTGATCCATCTTCAACATGCTGGCGGATGAAATAACAATGAAGCTCCACATGCTTTGTCCGCTCATGGAAGACTGGATTTTTGGCTAATTTTAGAACCCCTTGATTATCACAAAACAAGGGAGTAGGTCCTGGTTGAGACATTTGCATGTTTGCAAGCATCCTACGTAGCCAAATTGCCTCACATGTTGCCTTAACAGTTCCCCTATACTCTGCTTCGGTCGAGGAAAGAGCTATTGCCTGTTGCTTCTTGTTGGTCCATGTGACTGCACCTATACCCAAGTTGAAAACATACCCAGAAGTTGACTTTCTGTCATCAACACAACCTGCCCAATCTGAGTCTGTAAAACCAACCAGCCTAGGATCTTTGCTTCTGTTGTAGAGAATGCCAAAATCAGGAGTGCCCTTCACATATCTAAGCACACGCTTCGCTGCAACCCAATGTTCAACTTTTGGGGCTGACATGAAGCGAGAAATATAGCTCACAGCATAACTGATGTCAGGTCTAGTGGCGGTGAGATAGATGAGGCTGCCCACTAGTTGCCTGAATGAAGACTCATCCACTACAGGTGAATCTGATTTGGCTGACAATTTGAGCCCTATCTCCATAGGTGTAGATGCAAGTTTACAATCTTGCATTCGAAACTTATCTAGTAGGCTCTTGGCATACTTTGATTGAGAAATGAATATGTGGCTATCAATCTGCCAAACCTCTACACCGAGACAATAATGGAGAAGTCCCAAATCTGTCATATCAAAATGCTGACACAAATTCTGTTTGACTTGCATGATCAGATGTACTGCATTGCCAGTAATGATGAGATCATCAACATAGACTACTAGAAATAGAATATCATCACTATTATGTTTGACATACAAATTGGGATCTGAAGGACTCCTCTGAAAGCCTTGATCAATCAAGTACTTATCAATTTTGATGTACCATGCACGAGGAGCCTGTTTGAGGCCATAGAGTGCTTTGACTATTCTACATACCTGGTGTTCCTTACCGGCAACCTTGAAACCTGGAGGTTGCGTCATGTAGGCTTCTTCTTGCAAATCACCATTGAGAAAGGCACTCTTGACGTCCATTTGATGGACTTTCCATCCAAATTGAGCTGAGAGAGCGAGGACAAGCCTAATGGTACTCATCTTGGCTGTGGGAGCAAATGTCTCTTCATAGTCGATGCCCTCCTTCTGTGAAAACCCTTTTGCCACCAATCGAGCCTTGTACTTATCAAGACTTCCATCAGCTTTATACTTGACTTTAAACACCCATTTGCAGCCAATGGGCTTCTTTCCTGGAGGAAGATCAGACAATACCCAAGTGTTATTTTTCAGAAGACTATGTTACTCCGTTGCCATAGCCTTTTCCCATTCAGGTACAACTTTAACCTCTGTATATGTTTGAGGCTCATAAATATTGTGAATGTTGGCCATAAGAGCAAAATTAATTGTGTTGTTGGCTCTTACCTCTAACGGATCTACCCTCAATGAGTTCATCATCATGAAGATCACCAATGGTCCTGGCCCACCACTTAGGCCGAAGAGTAGAAGTACCAACATCTGCTGCAGGATGAAGAGTGCTTGGAATATCTGGAGCAAGCTCCTCTGGATGTGGATCGAGAAGATCTTGAGGAAAGTCAGGGGGTGCAATGTTATGCCTGGGAGACCCCACAACTTCAGAGTCAACTAAATCCCTCCCATCAAGTGGAGCTAAGGGAAGACGGACACCCATAGTTACAGCCTTTGGAGGGTGATCCTCAGTGCTCAAATCAGGAGAGGAAGGCTGAAAAGGCCCTCTTTCTTCATCAAATACTACATCTCGACTGAATATGAGGTGATTAGTGTCTATATCAACCAGCCGATAAGCCTTGTGGTTGTCACTGTAGCCGATGACCATCAATTTCTGACTCTTTGGATCCAGTTTGGTGCGCATGGCATCTGGAATCCAAACATAAGCTGTAAAGCCAAAAACTTTCAAATGATTGATTTTGGGCTTCCTACCAGACCAAGCTTCCTCTGGAATCATCTTCTTAACGGCCTTTGTGGGAGACCGGTTCAGAAGGTAGACTGCAGTGAAGACCGCTTCCGCCCAAAAGTGTTTTGGAACATTTCTATGCTCCAACATAGACCGAGCCATCTCAGTGACTGTACGGTTCCTGCGCTCAACAACACCGTTCTGCTGTGGGGTGTAAGGTGTGGTAAGCTGATGCTTAATGCCATGTGATGCACAAAAGTTGGTGAACTCTGTAGAACAAAATTCCCCTCCATTGTCGGACTGAAGAGTGACTATCTGACAGCTAAACTCTTTTACCACTAAGGCCTTAAACGTTTGAAACATGGTGAACACCTCTGATTTCTGCTTAAGAAAATAAACCCACATGCGTATGCTGAAATCATCAACAAATAATAGAAAATACCTACATCCAGTGACTGATGGAGTGTTCATGGGACCACAGATGTCTGCATGAACGAGTTGCAAGACCTTGGATGCTCTCCAAGCGTCTCCATCTGAAAACGGAATCCTATGTTGCTTTCCAGCTTGACACGCTCTGCAAACTCCATGATTCTGAGTTTGAATCTCAGGTAATCCTACGACTAGATCCTCTCGAACCAACTGAGAGAGATAGTGGACATTGAGATGCCCATATCGTTGATGCCAAAGAGTGCTGATGGAAGTACTCCTAGCTGCCATGGCGAGCTCCTAAGAACCAGTAGAATCAACAAGTCTATAAAGACCATTATCCTCAATACCAACTGCAACTATAGTGTGAGTCTCCCTGTCAACAATGTTGCACTTGTGCAACCCGAAGACGACATCCAGTTGTGGTGAATGCTGCATAATCTGACTGACTGACAGTAGATTGAGCTTCATACCAGGTACAAAGTATACATTGAGGAATATTAAAACCCTCCCATTAGATAAAATTTGAACGTTGCCCTTGCCGACAACAGTATATCTTCACCTCCACCAAAAATCACTGAATCAGTGAAAGGCATGTACTCTGTAAACCAATCCCGACGATGTGTGAAATGTCAAGAGGCTCCAGAGTCAATGTACCAGGCTGATGATTGAACATCATCAGAGGAGGTTTGGGCCATGAACGCATAGAAAGAAGAGTCCTTCTGATCAGGATGCGTGGCAGAATTGGCTTTCTGCTTGGACCCTCCCTGCTTGGATTGTTGGGTTGTTATCAATTTCCGGCAATCTTTCACCAAATGGCCATATATATGACAGTAGGAACACTGTAAGCTCTTCTTTTTGGAAGACTGCTGAGGTTGACCTTGACCTTGTCATTTCTGCTGGAAGGACGGAGCTTTACCCTTGTACTTATGTGAAGTTGAGGTTGTGAAAGCCTGTTCAGTGGATGAACTAGCGCTGCTTCCAAACTGTTGCTTCCATCGATCCTGTTGGAGCAACTTGTTGCAAAGATCAGGAAACTTCAAATCAACACTAGTAGAGGAATATTGAGTGTATCAATGAAATGCTCGTAGGATCTGGGAAGGCTCTTCAGCGTGATCACTACCATATCCTCTTCCACCATGGTTCAGCCTATAGCTTCTGACTGATCACAGATGTCCTTGATCTTCGTAAGATGTGCCTGGATAGATGACTTCTCATCCATCATGATAAAAAACAACATATTCTTCAGAAAGAAAGCTCTGCTCTTGTCGAACGTTTCATGAAGATCCTTCAAAAGATCCCAGATTTCTTTTGATGTTTTACCTAAAGGCACCTGTGGGAGTTGATCATTTGTGACGGAGAGTTTGATAAGCATGACAACCTCTCGATTCTTCACATCATGTTTGTCTTGATCATCGCCTGTTGTTGTAGGACGAGATTCCTTGCCCAAAACAAGTTGATCAAGGCAATGATACTCAAAGATGGTAAGCATACGTTGTTTCCAGGTATTGTAGTTGCGACCGTTGAACTTCTGACTGTGTTCCAACATGATGTTTGATGATGTCATCACGGAAATCGAGGTTGATCGAGGTCAACTAAGTGAAAGCAAGAGACAGAAGAATCTATTTTTTAAAAAAAAATCAGAATAGAAACAGCTGCTGAAAAAACTGAAACCCTATAGGAGAATTCTGGCACGAATTTCGAGGTTTGGAAGAAACCCAAAAATTAAAATTTTCTGCACTTAAAACAACATAAATGGTGCCAAAAAAACAGCAAAAATCCCAACGTCCACAGAAATAGTAGAAAACGAGGCACCCAGAAAAATCTGAGACCTACCCAGAAAAGCTCTCGAAAAACCCACCAAGAATCTAAAAACGGAATGAAATTTCGACTTGAACAGAAGGGTCAAAAACCTAGTCGAAAACTACATAAACCCTAGGAAGATTTTCAACCTACAAAAAAAAGCTGCCCAAGAAGAGAAAAAAATCTATTTTTTTTTTTTTTTTTAAATAGTTTTTAAAAAAATCTCTTCAATAAAAAACTTGGAAAAATTTTAATAACAAAAATTTTCGAAATTTTTAATTTCCATGCTCTGATACCATGAAAAATAAATTGAATGAATGATTCAATAATCGAATGATTACATTGAACGATATACACATGTATATATAGAGGTTACAAGACGATGTTCTATAAATAGAACATAACGTTAAAGTAAAAGATTAAAGAGCTAAAAGCTAAATTAAGCTTAAAAGCTAATTAACTAAAAAGAAAAAGCTAAATGTTAAATAAAGCTTAAAAGCTAATTAACTAAAAAGCTAAATGACCATTAAACAAGGAACTAAATATAGGTGACTAAAATATAATTAAATATTCTAATAGTTCCCATGTCATTATAGATCTTTTCTTTTGTGGAATATTTATTTGTATTTCCTAATCCCCACCATAATGATTTTTTCCTTTACCATCCAACTAATCTTTGAACTAAAACCCTTGTTTTCTCCTCCATTGATAAATTTGCCTTTTCAAACTAGTAGATGAACGGAAGGGCTTAGAAAACGCTCAAATTTATTCCAAAAAGAGGATTGCAGATCCTCTGTCATCCTCTAAGTCCTCGAGTACTTTGGCAATATTTAAATTAAGTATTTCTTAATTGCAATTCTCTCATTTCATATTCATCTATACAACACACACTCCTTTTGGATCATCGGAGGGACTAAGTTCAAAGAATTTTATATTAAAATTTGACAATTCTTTATCTGAAAATTTGGTATCTTCCGTTAACTTACGTGTATTATTGCTGTTGGATATGTGAAGCCCAACGGACAGCCTTTTGACTTCTCTCTTTACCTCCAATTGCTTGTCCATTCGACTTCTTTTGAAGATGGATATATTTGTGGATGATGTAATCATTTTGTATTTTATTGCTGAAGCATACTATGCTTTTGTATGTGTAAACCGAAAACAGAGACATCAATAACAAAGGTTTCCCCTTCTCCCTGTGGATGTAGCCAATTTGGCGAACCACATAAATCCTGGTGTTGTGTGTGTTCATCGATTGTTTCTCTTGCATCTTTAATTCTGCAATTATTAATTATTTATCTGCACTTCTATTCAACAATTGCCAATCCTAGTGGAAAATTTATCCCTTGCCTTATGCATTAATCAACAGCATAGATAACCACGGAGAGATGCTTGTAACACTCTTCAACGAAATTATTGTCACTGTGATATTGAGAAAGCATGCATGGTTCTCGTTCATGCCTAAGATCCAAATATTGTTGTCAGTAAAAACAATAGTTTAAATAGATGAATCAATCCTTCCATTCAATGATGATCCCTCTAGCTTCCTGTGAAATTCTCTACATAGATGTTCTGTCCATATCCTTAAACAAGCGAAATAAAAATGCATCCTCAACCCACATGACCCTCTTCATGAAGGTGAATGATACTTTATATTGCAACTCGGGAAGGTACTTATAGATTTGATAAGTTGCACCTAATTCATCTCCCTTCTAAAGATCTGGTAAGACCCTTATCTTGGCAAGGCAATATCTGCAGTACAATGTCATGTAAACTTCTCGTATCTTCCCATTCACACAATTGTTGATGTGACAATTACTGATCATGGTCCCCTAGCCAATATTCCACTTCGATAGTATAAATCAAGTTTAGAATAAAGAACATCCAAGGGTAGAATGTTCTAGCCTCAGGCTGGCCGGTTACTGTATTTAGCAGCGTAATCATGTCACCCAAAAATATGCCTAAATTTCTCTCTTTCAAAGTCCTAGGCATTCCGCTGGTTTGTTTTCTCCCCAAAAGCCAATTCCAACAGCTTTGCTTATGGCACTTTTACAATTTTCATTTCATTGTTTCATGCAATTATCAAGGTCTATCTGCACAATCGTCCAAGTCTATGGGTTAAGCAAAGGGGTCTTTTTCATAAACACTTTTAGATACAAGACATACTATGGAGAACCAAGAAAGCTATGAACACCAAAAAAACTAATATTAGCAAGTAAAATGATCCGAGTACATAATATTCCTGACAAATAGATAGGCCTTCCTTTACGTATTAAAAGAATTACCACAGGTGCTGCTCATTTTGATTTGCTATCTGGGACTCTAACAAGAAGTCTGACATTAACCTTAAGAGAATTACAAAAAAAGATCCGTTAGCTTCAAATTAAATTGCTTTACTCTTCTAGCCCAGGAAATCTTTGGGTCAGGTTTTGTAATGCCCCAACCTTAAAGAAGAAAAATAATAATAAATATAATAATTTTATGTATCGCTTAAATTTACAAGGGAAGGTACCTGCAATTTCATTGAGGAGTGATTAAGTTATAACAAATTATAAGTTTAATTTTATCAAAAGTCAAGGGGCATTGTGAAAAGTTATGTTTATAAGGAAAAGAAGATATGTAAAAGAAATCAAATGGGAGAAGGAAGAGTGTTAAATACATTTTATATATCTAATTATCGCAACTTGTGAGGCATGTTCTGTGATTCGGCAACCTGAGCACGAAAACCCTCAAGGTATGAAATTAGAGGACGAAAACCCCTGATTCATGCATGTAGAGACACTTAAAAGAAATTTTAGTGAAGATAGATCACTGCAGATTCAGGATAATTAACAGTAGACACAAAGGATAAGTTTCCTCTTTTCTGAATTATATTCTAAATATTATATCTAAATAAAAATGAGCTGTTAAAAACTGCAGTTTCTGAAGTTGACATCATATTTATAATTAAAGCTGCTGCAGTAATTGTGAGTTAAAAGTTATTATTTTAAAGAAAAATAAAGAAAATTTAAAGGGAACATTACAGGTTTTGAAAAGTTGATGGTAATACCCAATTTTTATTCAACCATTAAGCCAGGGAAATCAACCTAAAGAATTCACAGTTTCTTTGAAACAAAATGTTTCAATATTTCTTCACAAACTTTTATTGTACACAAAGATTGCCATCAATGTATAAATGATAGGCATGCAATTTTTGTTGGTATTTACAGTCATAATATGGTACTACCTAAGCTGGCAACAAGTACACATTAAAAGTTAAGGTTAGTAATAATAAAATTTATAAAGAAGGACCAATCTATCCACACTGTGGATCACCTGAACTATTGCATGATGGGGAGTCAACAGTTCATGAATCAAACAAGTTAAAGAGTTATGATAAGACACGAGCTGCTAAATGTTGCTGAACTTCTTGCCAACAATGAACTTTTTTTATCAAGGGATGTAAAGAAATGTCATCTGTTTTGCACCATGGGTAGCCATTTTGATAGTCAAAAAGAAGAACCTCAATACCATTTTCTGCACAATCCAATGCATATCTTGGATTGTCATCTATTAAAATTTGTGCTCCAAATGACCTGCATCAAGAGCAGCAAACAGATTAAGTCTAAGCACAAATAATAATGAAACATCTCGAGGACGCCCAGGCAATCAAGACCAAATTGGAATTTAAAAAATTCACTTATAACGATGTCAAACAAACTGTGAAGTAAATTATGCATAGAAGTAAAGAATCTGGTTCTGCTCCACACAAAATAAAAATGAACAGCCAAAATCAATATCTAATTAAAAGTTGACAATTAAAAAACGAGAAAAGTGCTTGGTTGTGATTACCCCACATTGTTAATCTAAGTTGCCGAATCAGGTACAGGGACGGGACGGGTACATGGGTATGAAACACAGGTATGGCAGAAACTTTTTAGGGGGTTAGGTACATCCATACAAAAATAATACACACACACGTGTGTGTGTGTGTGTGTATGTATATGTATGTAGCTAGAAATAGAATTAAGTTTAGAATACCATATACCAATAGATATGCTAAACAAAACCATTACAAATTTCAAATTTTGAAACATAACATACTAATTTAAATTCAGTTTTCAATATCAAAAAGATCAAACTAGAATCTCATGATAGATAAGTTCTGAGTACACTAATCAGCACTGTAGGTCTTAAGAATATTAAAAAGATCAAACTAGAATCACTAAACATTTTGGATATGTTTCGGCATCAAAAAACACAAACCCCGGACGCACCCACAGGAGATTTGTTTCAGAATCTGATTCCGGTATGTTTAGTACCCAGAATTGCCCAAAAATCCCACAATTGCACGAGGTCTAAGAAATTACATGCACCAAAAGTTCAGCCGATCCAGAACATGCTTTGGGCTGAAATTCCCCAGGTTAATGTGTTACTAACTTCCTTGAATCTGGTACAAACATCAACTAGAGGTCCTTATGAGCTTCGTGGGTCCCATTGGCTTGTGATTATTACAAATATTTATGACAGAAAGGTAAAACAAATGACTCGGTGTAAATGGGTCATCAAAGATAGGTGTCAATGCACAGTATAAAATCCCACAGAAATAAATATCTAACATTCATATAACAAAATTGGTCATCAACGATATATGAGCCAATACACAGAACAATATCGCACGGAAATAAATATCTAACATTCAGATCAACAAACAAATTTTGCAAATATGGTCATTAAAATCTTTAATTGTTTATCCTTAATCCTCAAGAAGTATTTGCAATAATCAAGGCAACACATCGGGTCATTTAATTGGACCCCTTTACAAGTGCAGGGATAATGACCGCCTTAATGAGTGAGAACCATAGGCAAACTCCCTCGCTACTGTCATTCAATATGAAAGATTTTAAAAAAATTTAACTATGATGCATATAATTTTCCATCTAGGCTAATGTTAGACTTTTTATTTCTACTACATTTTCACACTGAAATCATGCCTTCTAAGCCTATAGATCTAACCTGAGTTAGTAATCCTGGTAGTTGTTCATATTTATGTTCAAGGGTTCAATTCATGGATTCATTCAAAAAATAATTTGAGGTTGGGTTCGTTTCGGCTTCTTTCATAAATAAAATATATACATATTTGCAGTAGAAATTAAGTTCAGAATACCACATAGCTTTGCAGTAGAAATTAAGTTCAGAATACCACATAGCTTTATATGATAAACAAAACCACCATAAAAGTCAAAAAAATACGATGTCAATTAGTCAAACTCATATGTCATGATATATATTCATTTATCAAAGTTTCAATACTAAAATAAAAAATTAATTATGTCAACAATCAGCCATCAAGCTTCAATGACATATGGGTCTTCAAAAATATCATCACCACCATTGATATTAGATGATGTAAATATTGGTAGATTAGAAGAACCACAATCTGTGCCACTAACACTCAAATGCTCACTAATTGGCTCATCCTTAACTTCAAGTGCAGCAAGCTCAGCAAATCTTATATTGAAAATTATCTAAACATGCCCTACGACATGCAGTGGTTGGTAATGAACATTTGGATCTATTCAGCCTCAACATACACCTCTTTGATCCAATCAATTTTGGTGCCAAACTTTTGTAGCATAAAGAAGTGAACAGCACAAACTCAAAGTATCCCAAAGACATATGAATGACACTTTTCAACTAATAAACTAATTGCTCTACAATTTTTGGCAAAGTCCCCTTTGAACAATGTTTTGAGATGCCATTTCCTCAATAGCCAATTAAATGTCCCTTCCCAAATTTTTCAATGAAAACAAGTTTGCAACATAAACAACTGCCTTCACCACATTACATCCAAACAGCAGCAATTAATCATCGTTAAACAGCACCCATAATTAGCTAGACAATCACATATATTTGAACAAAATGAATTCAACTCTAGCAACAAGTTGTATTGATTTAAGTTCTGGTTTCTACAGTAGATAGGACTATTATGACAGTCATTACAACAGAGACAAAGCAAGTACACTGTGCAACAAACATTATCAAATGAACAAATTAACTTCCTTGTAACTCGTTGAAGCTGTAATGCACTCCTTGAGTGAGAATGCCCTCAAGAATCAAAGGGTTTTTGTCCTCTGATTCTAGCAGTCGAGTGGTTTTCGTCCATTGATCAGTCTTCTACGGATTTCCATCCAGAAAAGATCATTTGAACACTACATGCCAAAAAAATATAATAACATGACATGATTACAATTGAAATGTCTTCCTAGATGCTACCCACCCAAAGATCAAACTAGTCGATCTAGACCCAAATTGGTGCCACGACCCAAATTTGAAGTTTATACACTACAAATTAAGTTTATACGCTACAAATTAGGTCAACCTTATAGAATTTCAAGTTTAAGGTTCATAGTCTCTCCTTCCTTCCGACTTGGCACAAGTTAGGTGGAAGCTCTAACCCTCAATCTTGATGTGTTGTTCAGTCTGTTCCCTCACGCTCTAGTATGAGTCGGGTGGTATTACCGAAACCTGATCCTTGACAACCATCTAGCATGTGTTAAGCCTTGGCCCCGAGCTTTGATCTTCAATGTCTCCCTAGCATGAGCCAAGAAGCAATCCTGACCTTTTAATCTTTGACATCTTCCTAGCATGGTCCAAGTGGCAATCGCAACCCTTGATCTTCGACATCCCCCTAAGCAAGGAGTCATTCAACTGATTTTTGGAAAGAGGACATAATAGCCATTGTGAGGATGTTAGCAATAAACACACCATCCTTCACCTCCTCCTCACAATCCACTACTCTTAAAAATTGCCCCTTTAGGTGATATTCCAATGACATTCATCAATTGTGGTATTTTTACAACTTTCAATCCATCAAAAACAATGGACATCCCTATCTCAGCCCATAAATCCATTATGGACAATGAATTTTCTACAAAATTCACCTCCTTTTCCAAGAAGATGTTATGCATCTTCTCAAAATACAAGCCTAAACCTTTTCAAAGCCTCATCAATTGTTATCAACACTTGTTGCCAAGATGATGAGCGAACAACATAGAAAGCCAATCCATTTGCATAGATCAATCTTGCAATGCGTTTATCAACAATCTCTTGTGACTCACTATGAAATGACATTTCAACAATCACTTTGGTCTCTTATGTCTAACGACCGCAGGTTGTACTTTGCATGTAAGCAAAAATGGGTGGCTCTCTACCGCAAGTCCGGGATTAGATGGAATGGGTGGCCCTTGTACCTGCTACTTCATCTACTTTATGTTGCTCACTAATATATGCTAGGACTTGCTCTAATTGAATGGATCACCATTTGCTCATTGGAAATATTTGCTGTCCTATCCAAAAATGCCACACAAATCAAATTTCACTTAACCATATGAGCTTGAATATCTGACAACACACCCATTGCAAATCCAAACATAACCCCACAACCTAGAACCTTCTATACTATTTCAACACATTTCCAAAGGGAAGAATTCCGGTCTATTTTGAAGCAAATTTGGCCCATGGAGGTAGAATTAACTGCCATTGTAATACCTATGGCAACAAATTTGATAAACAATACAATTAAAACAAATGAAAATAAAAAATATACATATAAAACATAACTGATTTTTAAAAAATTAAGGTATGCCATAGATTTACAGAAGAATAAAAATGAAACAAGAATTACAAAACAAAACAAGAGAGCTCGTTTGTAAAACAAAAATGCAGTAAAAGGAAAACCAAGAAGACTTACCCTTCTTGCAAAATCTTCCTCTAGAATCTCCTTGGAAAAAAATCGGCTCTTGCACATGCATAGAAATAGCAAACCAACTACTTTGGAACCTTTATTGATTAATCTTCAACTCTATTTGTGTAATGGCAAGCAATGATGAATAGATTTTCTGTTTTACATTTACAATGAGGTAAACTATTTTGTTTGTCTTTCAAATGCTTTATTCCTCTTCCTTTTCAACTTCTTTCTATTTTTATTTAAATTTGTGCACTTCCTTGACAAGGTATAAAATTCTATTTTTCATAAAGGTAATCTCTACTTCCTTCTTGTTCATTCTTTGTTGAATATAAAAATTGTGCATAATTATCTTCAGTAGCTCATCATGGGGTGAGACTTTTATTCTTCAAATCGGATAGCTCAACATCTTTATTTGTCAACTTCCCATTTTAGATTTCTTCGTCTATACAGATCAAAAGATGTTAATTCCACTCTTTACAACTTCATTAAAATTAAGTACTATACTTCAAATAGGATATCTCAACTATATTTTGTAGATCTTTTGTTCCTTCTAGCATAAGAATTCTCTCATGTTCACATCCTATTTAGCTATGTAACCTTGTTCCACATCTTCCCGAGTGAAATTCATTCTCTTCCTGCAAATGCCATTTGATCAAGAAAAAGCTTCACCTCAAGTGGAGAGATACCACTAAGCATTATGAAAATACCAATTTTAAACTTAAATGGAAACCACAAATCTCTAGGACTTGTCCACAAGGAACATAGGTTATTTTTGTTGGTGATGGATTACACCAACCAAATCTCTGCGAAGGAAAGAGATAGAAAACACTTCAATGAAATGCATCAAAGTTTGCAAGAAAATCATAAATTAAGGGTGACGCACATTGGGTGTGACTAAACCATTGCATTTTTCAGCCACAACATCAAGAACATGGCTAAACTATTAATGAATCTCATTTGTCATAAAATAGCGTGCAAGTTTGTTACGTACCTAGGGATGTAAGATTATAATGTTTTTAGGTGGATGGAGATGCCAACATGTGGCAAACATCCCTTAAGTTAGTTATGTTGGGTCATGTGGACAACTTGTCTAATTAATTATAGTAGATGACAAGTAGGCCTTCATTGGGATTACCCCTCCATGTTAGTAGGAGGACGTCTATATAAGGAGGTGATTATCATGGTAAGGATATGCATTGAGTACGATATTTTATTTGGGATCTCTTGAAGATATAGCACGGAGTGGCTTCTTCCATAAGAAATATTGTATAATGTTACCTACCTCAAGGGTTTATTCTATTTTTACATGTATTGGATATTAAAGCATCCTAGGCCATGAACATCTCTTGTTGTATGTATAATCTCTATTATACATTACATTATTGCAATTATTACGCTGAAGGCATACTACAATCACTTATGGATGCGACGACCTCCATCAATAAAAACTAGAAGCATTTAATTTGACGTTTTTGTGACACTTAAATGCATGAAAAATAAAAAAGCATATTATTATTATTTTTAATTTTATATTATTTTTATTACAAGATTATTATGTTAAATTCTTAATAAATATATATAAAACAAAAAAACATTTCTACATTGTTTTAAATATATAATATACTAAAATAGTAGTATAATAAATTAAGAATAGTTTAAAAAATATATTATAAAATAACAATATAATGATATGATAATATAATAATAATGCAGTCTTAATAGATTTTTTGCTCTTGTCAAGAGTTTAATAGAAATATAAAAATAGAATAATAGAATAAGAATAATTTGGTACTTGTTGTGACGTTTCCACACATCATCCCATTGCAAATGGGTACCCCCACTTTTTCGCTTTCTAGGTTTGTTGTCTTAGCTTAGTTGTTGGTAGTTTTAGTCTTTAGCTGTTAGCCTTTCACTTGGAAGAGGTGTGGTATCTTAGGTGGCCAGGAAGTAATCAAGTCATGTCTCTCTCTTTAGGATGTGGAGAGGTCAATTAGTTCTCAAGGCTTACGAAGTGAACGATTCTTGATGATCATTCCATTTGATCATCTTTTGCTTGCAAATTCAGAGTTGAAGTGCTAAAATTTGGCTAAGGCAAATTGTTTTCAATGCTTGAAAGGTAGGCTAGAAATATAAATCATCATGAAAAGGCTCAAGGAAATGATTAAGTTAACAAAGTTGACATCTTGAAATCACTTCCAGTCGGGCCTCCAAAGTGCGACAACTTCTAGTCGGGCCTCCAATGTGCGACATAAGACTTTCAGTACCCAAGCAAAAGCATGAGATTCCTATCTCTCCCAGCATTGCTAGTAGGTGCTCAAACCCAATCACTCCCATTTCCATCCCCTGTCCTTTCCACCCTTCTATCCACCCTCACCTTTCATTTCCATTTCCTTCCATCTTTTCTTCACCTTCTTTCCTCTCATCCATCCATCCTTTGGCATTCATCCTTCCACTTCTCCCTCATTTCGCCACCTTTCCTTCCTTCCACCCTTAGCACATGCTTCCTTTTCCCTCTCTTCCACTCCCATCTCCTTCAACTACCTTTATTCACCTTCACCTACCATTACCACCTCACCTACATCTTCTATCCCTTCACCCCTCCATTACTTTATCCATCACCTTCCACCCATCCATCTATCTTTCATCCCTTATCCCTCCATCTTCCTTCATCTTTCTTCCTTTATCACCTCCTACCCATGGCCTTCATCCTCCCACTTCCTAACTGTTGATTTTAGTCTTTCAGATTAATCTAAAAGACTAAAATAATCACAGAATAAAAGCCATCTACACAACACCAAGATTTGTACATGGAAAACCCGAAACTGTACTCAGGCATAGGAGATGTTCTCTTTTGCAGTTCAACACTTCTCCGGATTGTAGTCTGGATTTGTATGTAGTCAATGAGACTCCTTTTGTGATGAGCAGTGTTCTCTACGCTATTGGCCTTCCTGCAAGTGCAGGCCCCTTCATTGTAAATTCACATACTTATTGCACTCTCTTCCACTCCCATCTCCTTCAACTACCTTTATTCACCTTCACCTACCATTACCACCTCACCTACATCTTCTATCCCTTCACCCCTCCATTACTTTATCCTTCACCTTCCACCCATCCCTCTATCTTTCATCCCTTATCCCTCCATCTTCCTTCATCTTTCTTCCTTTATCACCTCCTACCCATGGCCTTCATCCTCCCACTTTCTAACTGTTGATTTTAGTCTTTTAGATTAATCTAAAAGACTAAAATAATCACAGAATAAAAGCCATCTACACAACACCAAGATTTGTACATGGAAAACACGGAACTGAACTCAGGCATAGGAGATGGAAAACCCGGAACTATTGATTTTAGTCTTTTAGATTACAAGATTTGTACATCGAAACAAGGGACATCACACAGATAATTGTCAACGGTTGAAACATGTAATCCAATATTTGATTGATAATGAGGTAATAATTGTGGATGGACATACGACAAACAAATCTCATACAACTTTTAAAACTCTTCTTCCAAACTATGAGAAGGGTGAATCATCAACAACAAATAATGGTAAAGGTAAAGCAAAGGAAAACTACGCTCATACATATGATAATATGGTAAATGTGATTGTAGTTAAAGAAAAGCAAAATCAAGAACTTGCTCATGCTATCACAAGAAGCAAAGCTAAAGTTGTTTTGTCGGTTCCTACCACTAACATGTCATCCATTGCAAAACAATATAATCTAGTGGAGCAATCGCAGAAAACGCCCGTGCAAATATCCATCTTAGAACTTTTAAAGCTTTCACCTGCACACAAAGAAATTCTTGAATGAGCATTAGTAGATACAACAGTGTCTAAAGATCTGGATATAGATCAATTCCAAACCATGGTGGGACACCTCACAACCCCTCACTGCGGTCTGCCCTATTTTATGTTGGCGTGAGAGAGAGGGCCCAGCCCTAAGAGTGGCGTGTGGGAGGAGAAGGGCCCAGCCCTAAGAGTGGCGTGTGAGAAGGGAGAGAAGGGCCCAGCCCTTGGCGGATTCCAATGTTGCCTTAAGGCAATTGGAATCCGCATTCTACCTAGTTACAATCAACAATAACTTCCCTTCCCTACACCCTTCCTTTCATCTTTACTTTCTTCCTCTCACCCCCTTCCCCACACTTCCTACCTTTCTTCCATCCCTTGTATCTTCAATTACAAGATTTGTACATGGAAAACCCGGAACTGTACTCAAGCATAGGAGATGGAAAACCCGGAACTTCCTTTGATGCCTCCAAAGCACGAACTAAGCATTAACATTTCCGATGCCTAGCCAAATCAGCAAACTAAGCATTTCCTTTGACCTATCAAATGTGCGGACTTCCTTTGCCTAGGTGAAAGTACGATATTCCTGGGCTGACCGAATTCCATGATGGAGAGGCATGATATGAGCTAGCGCCAATAAAGAGAGGAAATGCTGACACTTAAGGAGGCATTTCATTTAAAAATGTGATCGATAAACAAAATGAAGCATTGCAATAACAAGTCGGCCCTCTTCCCCTTGCATTGAAAATTGAAATAAATAAATCAATAAAAGAAAATGGAAATCATCGAGTCGTCCCTATAATGAAGAAATACAACCTTAAATAGGAAATGCATATATAAGAGGTGGATCAAATCTCAGTTCAATAACATCAGGTTACAATTTGATTCCCAGCCGACTAAGAGCAGAGCAAACATCAGGAGCAGCATACACTGAGGCGATTTTGATTGACTTTACAAGCAGTTTCCTTACATATTCAAACCGAATTTCTTATTAGATTTGCAGTGAATTTTAGAGGCAGACTTGATGCGAGCCTAATTCTGATTTTTTTCAATGAAGACCTACAGGCGAATTTTTAATCAGACCTGATTTTGATGAATTTCCCCAGCCAAGATATTCTAATTTGAGAATAATTTGATCAGATTACAAGTTAGATGACGTCAGCTCCAGCTTTGAGATCAATGACCAGATTCGAAAACACTTTAGGAAGTAAATTTTGGGTAATATTGTTCCTATTTCTGACGTTTTGATTAAAGTTATGTTCTTTTCAGATCTGATGCAGGGAGTCAGCATGAGGAATAATGGAAGAAAGGTCTCTAAAGCATAAAGGAGAGATCACACTCAGCAATGCAAAGGAGGAGATAACATAACTTCATCATTGTATCAAGCAGAACAAGGGAGAAGGCTGCTCCACCTAATTAACACTCCCAACATTCATCAATGTTACATCCCACTTGTGCCCCAGACATTTCTATGCCATATTTACACAATGTTAGTTGTGCCCTAGATGTTCCATGTTATATTTGAGTAATGCTATTTGTGCCCAATACGATTAAATGATGATTCACAACTTTAATGTTGATGATTTGATATTATACATGAAGGTATTAAGATGTTTAATTTTGTTGCTAAATAATGCAATGACAAGATTTCAGGCTAATTACTTGAACTGGCCAAGTGTGTGTAGGAGATCGTCATCCTCCAAGAAGGGAGGGGAAATATCATCGGGTTGGGAGATAGCGAAAGAGGAACTCAATGCCATCTGAAAACCCTAATCGTAAGTTGAGTCAGGTTGTCTCATGTTGACCTTGTTTTTGTCAACCTGTTGTATCAGGTAACCCTATTTCGGTTTGAATAGGTATTTAAGGTTTCTCCGCTCTTGTTTTGGAATAGGTTTTTCAAGCTAAATTATTATTATAATTATTGATATTATTATTAGTAATAATGGTTTTTTATTCTATTTTAAAGAAAATCATAATTGGCACATGCTTATATATGTAAATATATGTAAACGAATGTTATTCCCTTGCAACATAAAGTCTATTCATGGGAATACTTAACCCGATTCTTATTATGGTTAAACTTATTATGGTTAAAATATAATAACCATATGCAGGAGGCTTTGATTTTTAACAGGAGCTTATGTTATTATTTTATCAAGCACCGAATAATGTTTATTTGGCTTGGGTATAAAGGCCATATATCGAATGGTTGTTTGTATATAAATGATTTTAAAGGCAAGTTAGAAACACGGCATGCATTTCATTTTTATTTATTTGAAATTCACTCAAATTGGAGTGAAATAAAGCGAAATGAAAACAACAGACTCTTCTGGAAGATTAAAAAGGAGAAGTCATTTGGAATGACTATTATTTTCTCCTTCACGGAAAGGGCGTTTTTGGAAGGAAGGGTTTGGCCTTAATATTTTTGGGCACGATAGCATTTAGCATGGAAAAAGAAGAATACTATCGAACCTTCTCATTCTGGCAGAAACAATTACTGAGACATATGCGTTCATTTGATGAAAGATTTCTCCTGGCTACATGAGAAGTAAACTGCAATAGGAGGAGGTGTTTGCTTAGCTTGTAGTGCAAGCTGGAATTTTTGCAAGGAAGCCATAAGAGAGTCAAATTCATCAACAATTCCAGGTCATGTTCCTTATGATTAAAACGGCAATGAACAAATTCTTGCCTTAGTTTTTTAGATTTGAAAAGGAAGAAATTATGATTCTTGTATTTTGCAAATGCCAAATGTCAGGCTTAAGTTCGTAGAAATTTAAATAGCTTAAAGAGAGAAGGAAATTTTGATGTCTTTAACCCTGAATATGTGTTTAATAAGCTGGAATTTACATTTAAACCCAAGAAATGTTAAGGGTTAATATTGCTATTCTAGCCGTAGTTTATTCCAGCCAAGCTAGAAGTTAATCTGAACAAACCCTATTAATTGGGCTAATTCGATAGTACAGAATGAAAATAAGTGAGCTATTAGGCAAGCTTTGGCAAAAATTAAAAAACTCAGTGTTAAGTACAGTTTGCTGAATATGACTGAGTCATATAATATTTGCTCAGCCAACCAAGAAATTTATACACACTCTATAGTTACACAGTATGGCTGTAGCTTATGTTAGTTTATAAGGAAAATAAAATCACACCGTACCTTATTATGTTTGGCTGTGATTATTTTCTTCTGTGGTAGAAGAATACATCACACTACACTGTGAAAATCAGAGATGATTCACTGGTAAAAACTTATTTTATTAACTGAGGGAAGAGATACATTTATAGGAATTACAAAATATCTTAGCTATTAAAGAAGTTACCTACTTCTAACCACCTGCTACTGTAGACATTTAAGATGTCTAACAGTCAGTTACATTATTGACCATTAACACTACTAATATAAAATATTATTCTAACACCCTCCCTTAATGGTCAATGATCAATCTATCAAAAACACCAAGTTGCCCCCTGAATTTTGCAAACTTATCCGGGCTCAGAGACTTGGTGAGAATATCCGCAGTCTGATCCGTTGTCAGAACATATTGGAACTGAACTGATTCGTCTTCTACCAGCTGGAGGATGTAGTGACAATGAAGTTCGACATTCTTGGTACGTTCATGGAAGACTGGATCTTTGGCCAGTTTGAGCACCCCTTGATTATCAGTATACAAGGGAGAAGGACATGCTTGTGGCATCTGCATGTCAGAAAGCATCCTTTGAAGCCAAACTGCCTCAGATGCGGCCTTGACTGTTCCCCGGTATTCAGCTTCGGTCAAGGAAAGAGCCATGGCCTGTTGCTTCTTGCTACTCCAAGTGACGGCACCAGTACCCAAAGTGAATATGTACCCAAAAGTGGATTTTTTGTCATCCACTGATCCTACCCAATCTGAGTCAGTATAACCAATCAGCTTTGGATTGTTGCACCTGCTATATAGAATGCCATAGTCGGAAGTGCTTTTCACATATCGCAGCACTCACTTCGCTACAATCCAATGATCGGCTTTTGGGGCTGTCATGAAGCGAGAGATGTAGCTAACAGCAAAACTAATGTCAGGTCTAGTGGCAGTGAGATAGATGAGGCTGCCAACTAGTTGCCTGAATTCGGTCCCATCTATGGCAGGTGAATTAGACTTGGCTGATAACTTCAGCGCTTTCTCCATAGGTGGGGAAGCAGGTTTACAATCCTGCATTCGAAACTTGTCAAGCAAACTGTGGGCATACTTGGACTGTGAAATAAAGATATTGTCATCAATCTGCCACACTTCGACACCTAAGCAATAATGGAGAAGCCCCAAATCTATCATGTCAAAAGCTTGGCACAAGTCCTGTTTGATGGCTGTAATCAAATGTGTTGAATTGCCAGTAATGATCAAGTCATCCACGTAGACAACAAGAAAAAGGATATCATCACCAGAGAGTTTGACATACAAATTAGTGTCAAAGGGACTACATTGAAAACCATGTTCAACCAAATATTGATCAATCTTGAAGTACCAAGCCCGAGGGGCTTGCTTCGGGCCATAGAGAGCTTTTACCAATCTGCAAACCTAATGTTCCTTACCAAGAACCTTGAAGCCAAGAGGTTGAGTCATATAAACTTCTTCCTGCAAGTCACCATTGAGGAATGCACTCTTCACATCCATCTGATGAAGTTTCCATCCAAACTGAGTTGCAATGGCGGGAAGAAGACGAATTGTACTCATCTTGGCAGTAGGAGCAAAAGTCTCCTCGTAGTCAATGCCCTCCCACTGTGTAAAACCTCGAGCAACCAATCTGGCCTTGTGCTTGTCCAAAGTACCATCTACATGATACTTGACTTTGTAAACCCATTTGCAGCTGATAGGTTTCTTCCCAGAAGGCAAATCAGAAAGAACCCAAGTGCTATTCTTCAGAAGACTATGGTATTCTGTCTTCATAGCCTTTTCCCACTCAGGAATGCCTTTAGCCTCAGAATATATCTGGGGCTCAGAGATGTTGTGGATGTTGGCCATAAGTGCAAGGTTGACTGTATTCTACTACTTTCTCTTGCGGCAAACTGATCTATCCTTAAGAAGCTCATCATCACGAAGATCTCCTATAGTCTTGGCCCACCATTTAGGCCTAAGGGTAGAAGTACCAACATCTGGCATTGGAGGAACAACATCCCCTAAAGTTGCTGGAACAAAGTCATCTGGATGCAAATCCTGTGAAAAATCAGGTGGTGTTGGATCAGTAGATTCCTCATCTTCAGAGTCAGAATGCTCTGAAGCCCTCCCATCATGGGAACCAAGAGGAAGACGAACACCAACATCAATAGTCTGCATAGACGGAATCGCATGACTAGGAGTAGTAGAAGGCATAAATGGACCAGTAGTCTCATCAACCACAACATCAGAGCTGAAAATGAGACGATCTGTCTCCACATCAATCAACTGTAGGACTTGTGGTTGTCCCCGTAACCTGTAAACATAAGCGTTTGTCTCTTTGAATCTAGCTTAGCACACTTAGCGTCTGGAATCCATACATGAGCCATAGAACCGAAGACTTTCAATGGCCCACTTTAGGCTTGCGTCCTGACCAGGCTTCTTCAGGAGTCATCTTCTGAACGGCATGTGTAGGTGACCGATTTAGCAGATAGACTGCAGAGTAAACTGCTTCAGCCCAATATTTCTTAGGAACATTTCTATGTTCTATGATAGAACGATCCATTTCAGTAATGGTGCGATTTCTTCGTTCAACTACACCATTCTGTTGAGAGTTGAATGGTGTGGTGAGTTGGCGCTTAATTCCATGTGTAGCACAAAAGGTAGAGAAGTCATTGGAACAAAATTCCCCCCCATTATCTGACCTTAGAGTAAATTTAAGAACCGGATTCTTTCTCAACTAAGGCCTTAAACTGCTGAAATGTACTAAACACGTCTGATTTATTTTTTAGAAAATACACCCACATTTTACGACTGAAATCATCAACAAATAACAAGAAGTACCTGCAACCAGTAACAGATGGAGTGTTCATTGGACCACATACATCAGTGTGGACCTACTGTAGTACCTTAGATGCTCACCATGAGTCACCATCCTTGAACGGTGTCCTGTGCTGCTTCCTAGCTTGACAGGTGGCACAAACTCTATGATTTTGAGGTTGGATCTCAGGTAGACCAGCAACCAAACCCTCCCAATATAACTGAGAGAGATAGTGCACGTTTCAGTGCCCATAACGTTGATGCCAAAGTGTTCTGATGGATGTACTCCTAGCAACCAAAGCATGCTCTTGAGAATCACCAGAATTAGCAAGTCTATACAAACTATGATCCTCAAGTCCCATAGCGATTGTAGTACAAGTCTCCCTATCAACAATGTTGCAGATGAAGAACTGAAGACAACATCTAATTGAGGAGAATGCCTCATTACCTGACTGACGGAGAGGAGATTATGTTCCATGCCTGGAACATAGTAGACATCAAGAAAAATTAAATTTCTACCTCCTAAGTGAATCTGGACAGTGCCCTTACCAGCAACTATGTACTCTTCTCCTCCTCCGAAGATGACTGAATCTGAGAATGGTTCAAATTTCGTAAACCAATCCTGACGATGAGTAAAATGTCGCGAAGCCCCTAAATCAATATATCAGGCAGAAGAGTGTATTGGATATGCTGGCAGAAGAGTGTATTGGATATGCTGTTCTCTTGGCCATAAAAGCATAGAAAGCAGATTCTCTCTACTCAGAGTGTTCGGCGACATTTGCTTTCTCTTGAGACCCTCCCTGCTTCTTTTGTTCAGAAGCCAATCGAATTCGACACTCGGCCTTCATGTGACCAAACTTATGACAATAATTGCACTGAACGTTCTTCTTCTTCTTGTCCTGAGAAGAACTAGAGTCTTTCGGCTGAGAAGATTGAGCCTTCCCTTTGTTCTGAGCAGAAAATTTGGTAGAGAACATTTGCTCGGTGGAGGTGGAACGGGTACTGCTAGCGCCATCAATCTTGCTGTAAAAGCTTGTTACAAAGATCGGAAAACTTCAAATCAACATCAATGGAAGTGATATTCACCGTTTCAATGAAATGCTCATAAGATTTGGGCAAAATTTTTAGTGTGATGACAACAATGTCCTCTTCCTCCATTGTACGACCAATCGCCTCAAGTTGGTCACGGATGTCCTTGATCTTGGTCAGATGCTCCTGAAGAGATGTTTTCTCATCCATCATGATCGTGAAGAGCATATTCTTGAGGAAGAATGCTCTGCTCTTGTCAAAGGTTTCATGGAGACTCTTCAAATGATCCCATATCTCCTTCGTTGTTTTGTCAGACGGTACCTGAGGTAACTGCTCATCGGTGACGAGAGTTTAATGAGCATGACAGCTTTGCGGCTGCGCTCATCCCATTTGTCCTGATCTTTTCCGGCTGTGTCTGGACGTTGAGATGTGCCTAGAACAACTGCATCAAGACATCGGTACTCAAAAATTGTCAGCATACGTTGCTTCCAGGTATTGTAGTTGCGGCCATCAAACTTTTGGCTGCTTTCAAGCATAATGTTTGCCAGAGATGCCATCACATACCCTTAGGTCGAACTAGTGAAGGCACAAATTCCAATGCACGAAAACCAGCAGATGAAAACCGAGGGTTTTTATCCAAAAATTTTGCAAGTCAAATTTTTAAGGCAGAAACTAAAACCCTAGCACAGTTTTCGAGGCAGAAATTTTTCAGAAGACCCAAAAGAGCACTCGAAAAACCCACAAGGAATCTATAATCAGAATTTTTTCTAACCAAAAACGAAGGAGATAATTACAAAACCCTAGCACAATTTTCGAGGTAAAAAATTTTGAAGACCCAAAAAAATCCATCGACAACCCAGTTCAAATCTCGAAAAACCCACCAAGAATCTGAAATTAAAAAAACATTGAGTTCAAACAGAGGGTCAAAACCCTAGGCGAATGTGCAAAAACCCTTGCCACGAAAAAAAAGGACCCAAAGAAGCTTACGAAAAACCCAGGTGATAGTTTTCTAAGAACACAAACCCGTCACGCGCAGACACACAGAGGAGTGAAAAATCGCGCGGGTCGCGACAACACAAAAAAACGTGAAAATCGCGGTTTTTTCAAACGCGAATATCGCATTAAAGCCGCCTAGCAAAGCGTCTCTGAGAAAGAAATCGCGAAATTTCCACGCAATTTTAAAAATCGCAAATTACAGAAAAGAAAAAAAAACTCAACAAACAAACACGGGCTAATAGAAACCAAATGCGAGTAGGGCAAAAAAAAAACCTCAAACAGACCCACGAAAACAAACAGCTTCCACGAAGAACAGAAACCCTAGATGGGCTTGAGGAAAAATTCAAAAAAATTAAACTACGCAAACTTTTTCGAAAAATTTCCTAACCTAGGGCTCTGATACCATGTGAAAATCAGAGATGATTCACTGGTAAAAACTTATTTTATTAACTTAGGGAAGAGATACATTTATAGGAATTACAAAATATCTTAGCTATTAAAGAAGTTACCTACTTCTAACCACCTATTACTGTAGACATTTAAGATGTCTAACAGTCAATTACATTATTGACCATTAACACTAATAATATAAAATATTATTCTAACATACACATTATAAAGTATGGTTGTGAATGATTCCTTGGAACAGTGGAAAGATTATATACACTTTGTAATTTTCAGTAGGGATGTGTTTAATTTGAAATGGGGAAAATATATGCCTGAATTGCTTACCAGTCATTATAGTCTTGTAATATAAACCCAGAGTTGGGACTGCAATTAAACCCTTATAATCCTTGAGGTGCATTTACACTTAAGTTTATTGAAGAAGAAAATAGAAGAGCTGTTGAGACTGCACTTTCAACTCAAACATTAAGATATACATGAGATGGGTACTATCTTCTAGCTGTGGAAGCTGCTCAAGTGACTTGAGATTAACCCCGTCATTCAAGATAGTTAACTTATCTTTAGTTTGATAAGAAACGACAGGCAAAGAGTAGTTTTTCAGTACTCTATAATGCGGTTTAGCATATCAAATTATCAAAACAATTAAGTACTTAGATACTATAGTGACAGTAGAATCATGTAAGTATGTTGAATACGGAAACATTATGAGTACATGAGAGCTAGCAGCTCTATCACCTGTCTTATCTTTTCAAACTAAGGCAATGAATTAAAATCAAATCCATGATACAAAGAATTTAGAGAAGAACTAGTTAGAACACCTCAATTGAGAATTATTGACTATTGTTTATTAAAATTCATTCATGTGTGAGAAAGGTCACTATGTACTTGTCTTAATGGACATCCATCAATAGGTCTTCTCAAAAATAGAACCTATGTCCTAAAAGTTCAAGATGCAGCCATGAAGGGTTAAAATCATATGCAACTCAATGGCAGATACCAGCTAATAAAGGCAAAGTATGGGCTACTTCTCATGAGTAAACAGTATTGGGACTGTGTGAAATGTGAAATATTCAATTGTTGTAATTTAGGACTGGCAAATTTGACTAGAACATTGGCTCATTACAAGAGGGACAGTGAATTTTGCATATCCATTAAGCATAGATTCATTCTTGTACTCGTGAGAGAGCAAGTTGCTAGCTCAAGGGCACAAGTATGAACTTCGTATTTAATTGATCTAGGGTTTTGTCAAAAGAAAGGTTACATTATAAGAGTATAAGTCATCTTGAGTTTGTTGACCAGCATGTGAAACTTGCGTCCAAACATAAATGACAGCCAATGAGCCTCATAGAGTCAGTATGTAGTTAGCATAGAGACAGACATGATGACTTGGACACCTTCGGGAATTTAATTCGACTGAGTAGAGTGATGAACAATGACTTCAAGAATAAGTGTGATTGCAATTATAATAAAACTTTCAGCCAAAATGATTTTACTTCTGTAAGCGTCAACTAATTTGATAATCCAGATATACAACCCGGTTAGAGGTCATACTAGTTAGGGGTAGCCTGTGGTGTATGGCTGAATAGGGATCTGTGTAGGATTATACACCAATCTCAAATGGCATGAGTTCAACTTCCTGTTACCTCCCTGCGAAGCATCAGGCCAATCCAGTTGGATATGACACCGGGGACTAGTAAGTCCGTAGTTGGGCGGAAAAGCACCCTAATGATACTTTCCCTCCTTCGAAACATTGGTAAAGTTATGTTAAATATCATAATGTACTTCAAGAAAAACTATAATCTCTGAACCTCTCTACTCTCTTAAATTGAAAAGATAGAAATTTTCATTTGTACCAAACCATATATATATTTGTAGAATAGATCACTGATTTATTTCAAGTTTTTGTTTCAGTTCAATATTCTAAAAAGAAAAGTTGTTGCAAGTTTCTATTTCCTTTTCTGTTTTCAAAAAGTTGTAATTTTAATTTGCATAGTAAGTACATGTTATAATCAACATCATAAGATGAAGACCAACCTCATCAATGAGCTAACACAAGGGAAAGAATTGTATTTCAAGGATGAATTATCAAACACGTCCAAAGATGTCGTTGAATGAAAAATGGAGAGAACTTCCATCACAACAAAATGCAATATATGACAATTAAAAGGATCAAGTATCAAAGGGAGGAACTTGTCACGATAGTGAGCATTTAAATCAAGACTAGAGTTCAAGGTGATAGAACTCGGGAGCAACACAAGTGTAATGGGTGAAATCCAAACATCCTAAGGAATGAGTTTCCACGCATGAGAAGGAAGACAAAATGGTGCAAGTTTGATAAAGGAGATAGTTTCAAAAGAGATAATCAAAGTTAGAAGATAACGCAATTTGGGAGTATCTCCCACCATCATGCCATTCTTCGCTACAAGCGCTTGGAAATGTTGAGTATCAAGAGATTGCCTCATTCATTTACAACTTGCGATGAATTACAAAGATCAATCAAGCTTAGGTGGTGTCTGGTCATCACTTATCCAATCACATCATTCCAAGTCAACATGTCCAGATTCAATTTACCTGACTCATCCATCAAAGAAGATTACTACCATATGGGCACAATATTAGAATATCTTTATTCAATTAATTTAATGGTCAATTTTGTAATATATTGTAAATATTAGCTAAGTTACCGGTCCTTCCCCTTTTGGCCTGGGTTCGGGTTCTGGTTCTTGCCCGGTCCTGGTTCTCCCCGGGTTCTCCTTGGGTTCCTCCCGGGTCCTTCCCAGGTGGCCGGGTTCCCTGTGGGTCCTGCCACAGGGAACTTGGCCACCTGAGAAGGACCCGAGTGGAACCCAAGAGGACCCTCGTGAACCCAGGCCCGTGGTTTCCAAAAGACAGGGCCACGGGTCAAAGAAACAATAAAAAAAGACTTTTTAAAATAGTTTTTTAATAATAAAACTCTAATTCGCCCCTTTATGACTTTTTAAAAAAGACTTGAAACTTGAATATTATCTTTTTTGCAAATTATGAATATGATATTAGACTTTAGTTATTAGTTTACTGATTACATTTGCGATATATGAATATTTATTGGCATTGGCAATTAATAATTATGGATTTATCATTTATGTATGGAAAGTCACATTGTATATTTTATTTTTGTATGGATTGTATATATTGAACATATATATAATATATGGGTATATATATATAATTAAAATATATATATATATATATATATGTACGAACGCACCCGCACCCGCACCCATACCCAAGATTTTTTTTTTTTTGTCGAATCCGCGAATCCGAACCCGAACCGGTAACTTAGAATATTAGGAGTTTCTATTTTTTGCATCTGTTATCAATTGTTTCTTATTAGAAACCATGATCTCTTTGTAATCTATTTAATGATCGTCTAATCATTCTTTAATTCAATTATTTTTTTACCAAATACTTTTGTATTACACAAAGTGCGATGTACCTACCCCTACCATCTATTGGTCAAATATTCAAGTAAAGACATGTGTCCCATCAAATGTAGTTTTGTCATTGGTCAAGCATTAAATGCTTTGTAATGGGTGTAACAAACCCTAATTAGGGTTTCTATCCTTCAATCTTGGCCATTGATTGTGAATCAATTTGAGCCCTTCATTGTAATGAGAGCACTATTTAAGGCTCCACTCTTTCATTTGTAGAGGTTAATAGAAAATAGTCAATAGTTAAGAGTTCAATAGCAAATAGCAATTAGAGTAGAGTAGGAGAAGGCAAAGATTGTTGCCAAGACTTTGTTGTAACAAGCATGTAAATTTCATTGAAGATATGGTGAAATTCGTATGTTGATTCAGCAATTTGCATGGTCTCCACTTCTCTTTTTATTTTCATGTTGTTTAGATGAATGGAAGAACTTTGTGTATGATCAATGGTGAAATTTGTACATCCATACTACTAACACCTTGCTGATTGTAAGGTATCTTGCATAGTCAACTGGATCGATCTTAGCCAAGCTTAACTTCAATTATCACTCCTTCACTGATTTGTTTCACCTTGAGGGTATCTATGCTTGTAGTGGTGATTTGAAAATCATAAAGCTATACCTAGAAGATCGCACTAGCCTTGTGGAGATGTTCACTGCATGTCAAAGCAAAGATTAGTTGAGTTTCAGCAAAGATTGTCCATTGCTCTTACATTCCTAAAGTTAGATCAGCTTTCTCAATCCTCATCCCTTTTTATATTTTTTAAGTTAAGTGAAATTCCACATTCCAGCAATATTCAAGCATTCGAGTTCAACGTAAGTCCACCTTGTGATTCCAGCACTATCACATCATATACACTGAGTAAGAGTTTAATGGAAATATAAAAAATATATTAAAACATAACAATATAATAATATCTTAATAATAATTTAATATTAATTACCATATCATAATATAATAACAATTTAATATTAATTACAATATAATGATATAATAATTTTTTAAGTGGAATAATGAACAATATGATATCCTTTGATGTACTTTACCTATTATCCTCTAAAGATAGGCATGCTAATCATATGTATGGATCTTATCAAGTGGCATCAGAGCTATGATTTGGGCAAAGGTAAGGATGAAACCCTAATTTTGAAGATTCGCCTATATCTTTTAAATGACTACAAATTTTTAACTTTAGTTGGAGGATGATATAAACAAGTGACAATTCAAAAAAAACACTTTTGATCATCAATATTGAGTGAGTTATTGCAATTTGATGATTTTTCATAAGCTGGCTTTCTAGGCCACAAATCAAAAAAGCATTCTAATACTTTTGCATTTCTAGAAAGCCCATGAAGATTCGTCAAGTGTCTATTATTTGTATTTTTATTTTTAAGACTGAAAACATACAAAATAATATGAACAAAGTTGGGTATGTGGTGGAAATTTAGAAATCTGGTTTCAATAGGGGTTCCTATAATTGATGGAAGTGCAATAGTAGAAAATGATGGTTCCAACTCAATAAGGCTTAATGTCATCATGAATGTTAGAGATCACTTCATTGTAAATTGATAGGTGTAGCTTATATATGGATTTTGTCATTGCGTACTATGCATAAGTTCTGAGGAGGAAATTGTAAAATGTTTTTTAGATTGACGGGCTCCAAATGAGTGTGGAAGAAGAGGGAGGGAGAAGAAGGAGAAGAAGAACAAGAAAAAGAAAAAAGAGATGGAGAAGAAGAGAAGGAGATGAACAGAAAAAGGATACAAGTATATGCACTTTAGCTCCACAAAAGGAAGACTCAATCCTTCAAGTTTATGGAAGTATTCAAAAGACAAAGGTTACTATTTCCATAAACCCTAGTGTTGAGTGGTGTTTCGTGACCACACCAACACAAAATAAAGTTTTCCAACGGCTACCTTAACTCTCTCTTGATCAAAGTCAAATCTATGTTAAGATTGCAAGAAGACCATACGATGACTCCAAGGTTCCGACTGCGTACTAGCGACTTTATGTGGATATAGGCTCGTGTGGTGATGTTGTTGGTAATCCAAGGGGACTTATGTTTGGAAAATTCTTTCACTTCTTTGTTGTGGCTGGAATTTCATCATTGGATATAGCAATTTTGTGATGCTTCTGCTTCTGACGAACTAAACTAGAATCAACTGAAATTAAAGGGGAAAGGGTTTAGGAAGACTAAGCTAAAACTAAGAACTCAATAGATAGCAATGATTCAGATGAGATCTACCACACTTCACTTCACCACTAAAAGACAACTACATGAAGCGGATGCAATCTTCAGGGGTTGAGTTTGAAAGATTTTAAATTATTGATGAACACAATCAGAGAACAATGTTCATCCAACAATTTAAATTAAGCGCACACATAAGATAGCTCAGTCCAACTTTGGACTGTCAATAAAAATCATCTATCAACAAAAGGTATGAGCAAGTGATCTTCACCTTAAAACACTGTAATCAACCTTGTACATCTAAATGCTTGAAAATAAATTTCTACTCTAAGTGAGGAAGGTGAAACCATGCAAGTTTTGAAAAATAACTTAAGTGAACACCATCAAAGAACAATGTATCATTCTTATTACCTCAATAACTTATCGCAACAATTTCATACAAATGTCTCCTTTACAAATGAAGGGGTGAACCCCTTATATAGGCCTCCAAGAGGAAAATGGACGGCCTTGATTACAAACCGATCAACAACTAAGATTCAACATGCAAACCCTAATTAGGGTTTGACCTATAAATTCCCAAATACATGATGCCAAGTAGTGGGGAGAGTCATAAATGAGGAATCTCACCCACTTTACATTAATTATCCATTACATTCAAAAAATCGCCCATTATGTAATTAATGCACATCACCTCCAAATTCACCCAATGTGCATTAAATGCACCATCACAAGTCTAAAACCACCCAATGTGCAATAAATGAGCCATCACTTCTTGGAATATGGTAGCCGAAATGCAAGTATGCCACTACTCAGTCAAGATGTCCCTAGCAATAAATGCGCCATCATGTCGCGGTGCACTCAATAGATTCTCGCCATGCGAATGGACCCTTCCATCATAGGAACCTTTATAATTTTTCGGGTTGTGCTTCATTAATACGGAATATTCTCTTTGCATGTCGCCAACTCATCCTTTACAAGAATCTTTCCATTCCGGGCTCACAAAAGACATTTTGGAAGATTTTCCTACCTTAACAATCTTTTCTACTTCTGAAGGATTCATGTACGTCTGGAATTCTAGAAGAGAGAAAATCCTCTCTTAGCCAATTTTTGCCAATTTTTCTTGTGACCTGAAATTCATCATCTTGGGTGCAATTCCACCTTGAAGAAGAATTTTTTTGAATTTTGAAACTTTTCTTCTTGAACCTTGATTTTCACATCTTGCTTCCAACCTTGGGCACATTTTGAACTGGAGAATAAAGTTTGGAAATTTTGGAAATTTGTTCCTTGAGGAAGGAATGTCTTCGTGCCTAAGACAAATTTTACATTTGTCATGAGGGAAGAAAAAAAAATTCTTGCCTGGAAATTTCTTCTGCTTGGGCGCCAATTTATGGTGAAGAATTTTTGAAAAAACTTGAAATTTCTCCTCCACCAACTTCTAGTGCCCATTCTTCTCCTTGAGCGCCATTTCTTCATGGAGGAGGAATATTTGGCATGATGGAAAATTCCTCCATAACCCTTTTCTAGTGCTCTAGCTCAACCTTGGGTGCAAATCCTAGCTAGAGGAGGAATTTTGGACGTTTGGACTTTTTCCTGCTTGACTCCATTTTGGCGCCTATCTCCTATCTTGGGTGGAATTTCTCTATGGAGGAGGAAATTCTTGCTTGGCAGGAAATTCCTTCCTTACCCTTGTTTGGCACCCTTCTTCAGTCTTGGGCACTATTTCACCATGATACAGAAATTTTCAGCATGGAAGAAAATTCCTCCACACCCCCATTTTGGCACTCCACACCTAGGTTGGGCGCTACTTTGCCTTGAGGGAGGAAATTTGCTCTTGGAAGGAAATTCCTTCCTTCCCATGTTTTGGTGCACATTCTTCAACTTGAGCGCTAATTCATCATGCAAGGGGAATTTTGAAAAAATTGATCTTTCCTCTACTTCATTATTTTGGTGCCCTCAACTCAACTTGGGCGGATTTTTATCAAGGGAGAGGAATTTTTTGACTTTGGAGGAAATCACTTCTGCTCATCATACATATGGTGCCCTCTTCCTAACTTGAGCGCCATTTTTGTTAATCACCTGGATTTGGATGTCATTTCTGGATTGAAGTGGATTTCTCTCGCCTTAGAAGGATTCTTGTGCTTTTTCCACTTCAGGAAGGAATTCCATACTTGGCCTTTTTTTTTTATTGCCGACCTACTTTTTCAACTTTTCGGATTTAGACAAGGATTTCCAGGAATGCTCTGCCTTCAGTGTTGTGACCACTGCTTGAGATGGACTTGCCAAACATAGACTTACTAAAAATAGTAAGTACCTCAAAACATCAAACAAACTAGGGTAAACTAGGATAGGGGAAAACTTACTAAAAATAGTAAGTTTGATTTTTGGCAAAATTAGACCAAGCTGGGATGTAGTGTAACTTACTAAAAATAGTAAGTGCTCAAAATTTGCTTAAATTTCACTGATAGCTTCCTTAAAGGGCTCTGATTTCATGGCAATGCTCAAATTTTTCCAAAACCCTAAGGAAAAGATTTCAAACCTAAGTTTGAAGAGCAAAACCCTAAAATAGACAAAACAAGTTCCAAACTTGGTCAAATTCACTCAAACAACTTGAACTTGCAGACCAGGGGAGACTGAAGGAATTGCTGCGAAAAGACCCAAAGTACTACAAACAAAAGACCAAGAGGACCAAAAAAGCAGGGGGTCCCCATTTGCAATGGGGCGATGTGTGAAAAGGTCACAACACCTAGCAACAAGTAACTTTGTCAACATGGAATCAGCCAAGAAACTACAAGTACAAGAAAAATGTGTCAAGAACAATCAAATATCGAGTAAGGATATTCAATTTTTTTAAGATTTGAACAATATGAATAAATATGTTTCAAATTCAAACTTTCATACATTGGATATGGATTGCCTAGTTATTATTCTTGGTTATCATTGGTTAGAATCTTTGGGAAAATAAACATCAATGTGCAAAAAATCTTCATGGAACTGTGATATAAAAGAAAAAAAGTTACATTATAGGATGAAGAGAAAATTTAGGAATTTACGGAAGATTGCATATATGAATCGAAAGGACAAACAAGAGTAAGATGTAAAGAAAAAAGTGGAGAAAAGTAATTCTCTTCATGAGCCAACAAAACAAGTGCAAAAAATGGTGAAGAACTAGAGTAGGTTCCAATGATAGCAAAAGGTGCAATGTATAGGCATCCACATCATTGTGAGAAGCAAGAATCATGGAGGCATGATAATATAGAGAATCAAAGAACCAATCACATGGATACCTTTCAGAAAATTAACACAAGTAAAAATCTTAGCTTAGTTGAATTTGATCATTAAATGTCCCCTGAAACTGACCTTGCCTCAGATCTATCAAAAAAAGGATTATAATTGAATTAGTTATCTCTATACAGGTCCTCTACAAGTATGAGTAACAACATGGTTGGATGAAATGGAAAAAAAAAGAGTAACAAAACTTAACATATCAAAAAACAGATCTTCATCATAAACATGGAGCAATACGTGATTGAAGATATTTGTTACATAAAGCCAAAACAAAATATATTTCTTTAGATATGCAAAGTCAAATAGAGATTTATAACTTAAACTACAAGCAATAGCTAGTTTGAAGGTTTCAACACATAAATCGGATATTGATGAAAAGATGAGACTTTGACGCAATTAAACACAATGCCAGTACACTTCAAGTTAAGCAAATTCCCAAGAGGCCATATAACTAAGCAGTTAAACTTAAGAAATTAACTAAAATTTGGACAAAAAACATTTTATTTTATAATCTAATTGAAAACATTTAGAGCATTCAATCTTTGCCTACAATAATATCAGGGCTACATGATACAAGCATAAAATGCACAAAAAAAGGCATTTGTTGAAATAGATGGATACTTAAACTCACTTGCAAATTTCTGATTTTGACCTTGCTACTCCATCAATGGCAAAGTGATTTCCAAAATGAATTTCTCTGAACAAACCTGGATAATGCCTCTCAATCCATTCAATTGTATGCTCCCTGATTATATTTTGTCGTGACCTGTACATACACCATTCAATATGGTGGACCTTGACAAAAATCAAATATTCAAGATATTATTCAGACACTTACGTTACAACTGAGAAATGACACAATGGTGCCAGTTGAATGAGTGTTTGGTATGCACCCGGAATCGGTTGGATCCCCTTTCTGAAATGGCCAGATTTAAAGAACTCATGTACACGAGTACTAGCTGCCAAAATTCAGTAAAGCTTTTTCAGAAGATTGCACTCAACAATAAAAACATTGAGTCTAAAAGGGTCAAAGTCTAAATAAAGTATAAACCTCACATTTGCTAAACAATGATTATCATTACTACTATCTTGAATGACCAACATGGCTGTGTTGATCTCAACTGAAAATCATTAGATCGTGATCACAGGGAAGGCATGAAAATTAAATAGACAACTTGAAGCAAACATTAGAATATGTAGCATTGCCCTCAACCCTTGATATAATAAGATGAAAGAAACAAGCATTGAACTAAAAGGCCTAGTGAAAATCCATTAAGCCACCCTGCAGCCCACAAGTGGACTTCAAGGGTCTTTAAATAAATAAAAAACTTAAATTCAGAGCAACAAAATTGGGAAAGAGTGATAGCATTAGAAAATATGTTTTGGACGGTTACATGGTTGAAATTTCTTTTAATCAGTTTTATCTTTCTGTAACATTCAGTAATGCTTCCTAGTTTTTTCTGCAATAGATAATACAGAAAACTTTAAATTACATGGGACTATTATCATGCAAAAAGGCCCAAAAATTATCTCAGCGGCACCTACTGAGTAAATTCTAAAATCTGTTGGCCCCCTTTCATGGGACCAAGGCCCCTCCACCCCAATACAACTCCACAAACACCAGAGCACTCTTGAACCAACTAGTGTTTGAGTGTTATCATGCCTCAAACCCTAGTTCTGCTCAACTACCAGTCTAGGTTTAGCATCTCCATCAGCAGCCAGACGATAAAGCCAACTAGATCCACCATCCTATCTATTTCCACTCAGCTAGGCAATTCAGAGTAGAGATACACCAGATCTGGGCAGCAACCAGAGCTTCTGAGTGATAATCTGCCATATTCAATGCAATTTAATTGCTACTGGCAGGACTGCGTTGCAACATAAACTATTTTGTAAGGAGGCTAACAACCAGATTTTTGATGGCTGGTAATTCTTCATGTATTAAAGTTATATTCTGAGTGTATTTGATAAATGATATTGCCATAGAACTAAACATTTCTTCCCAGATCTGCAATTCCTGTCATTATATGCAAGGGTTTTAACAATGGTATGTAGAACATTAAAACTTGTTCTGATTTTATTTAACTTGAAATCCTAGAACAAAACCCTAAGTACATTACAAGTAGCTCTAATTATAACCATGGACCCTTAAACATTTCACAGGTTTAGAGTAAGGATTAGGGAGCACATAACTAATAAAAAACCCTAATACTTAGCAATTGTGTATCACCATAAATGTTTATTTTGTTGTAAAGTATTAAAAGCATTTGTAGGAGATTTGATAAATGTAATTGTTGATTTTATGGTAGTGCTCATTAACCACAAGCAAACATCAGATCTGTTGCCTTCCCAACCATAGACGATAAGCTCTTATCGTCACCCCCGAGCACACTACATGTCCTTCATGTTATTGAATTCATGTCATTGATGCAATCATGACCTTGTATATATATGAATCAATACTTCCTAATAGACCTCAAGTCGGCCATATACTTTTGGCGCCAAGGATAGGGTCAGATCTATATATTACAAGTTACAAATGAGTCTCCCTTAGTTGCAAGTTACATTTAACTTAATCACAAGTTACCCATAATTGGTTTGCCCAAATAGGGCCCGCCCCAAATTAGACTCATACAACTGAGATATCCAAATGCCAAGGTCGACAGGCCACTTGGCATTTTGTGCACTAGGTCGGCCCTAGAAGGGATCCAACCTAGCTACACAACAACAATAACAACAAATATTTGGTGCTTAAGCCCCTCTATAGTGCATCGAACACAACTTTCCATAAGATTACCTCTCACACCAGAGGAAGTGATGCCCCAAAGGTGTATTTGAGGGCTAGAGAGGTTAATGTGTGATAAGGAGACTCCAGATACTTTTCCCTATAGTAATCTTCTCTCACATTATTTGGCTAAGCTAGATTCCCCATTAGGGTCTAACGAAATGAGAGGTGCTACTACTCCAATACCCGAGCCCCATACAGACCCAGGACCTTTCATACCATTTCTTCTAGTGCCACTCTACTCTTCCTTTCCACTTTGCTCTCCCATACATCTCTGCTTCCACATACCTTTGGGTATTTGGGGAGCTGTGGTATTTCAAACAGTTTAGCATGGTAAAAAAACCCATGGTTAACCGTAAGCACCAGCCACCTAACAATTGCCACCTTTCTCATGTCAATCAGAACCATTTTGCCCGAATTATTTAATAAATAGGTCGACACCAATGAAAACCAAGTCAAACTAAGTAAAAATGTCAATAAACCAAAAAAATTGAAGTGGTTTTTTTTTTCTTATAAACCACTCAAAATTCATTTTTTTTTTTGTCATTTTTCCACTTGCAGGCATCAAGTAAAATATTTTTCCTAACTTTCCAAGACGATCATAAACATCAAACTAGATCGTGCTTATGCTCATTTGGAGCAAATGGTTCCAAGCACAAGGGCATCAACTTCTACTTCACATATCTAGTCACGGTTGTCTCAGAGACCTTTTGAAATTTGTATGAGTAGAAGGTCTATCACAATATATACTCTAAGACTAGAAAATTGATACTTAAGGAGAATTCAAGACTAATTGTCACATTCCATTATTAATCACCTATTTTAGACTTTTTTTAAATTATTAAATAATTGTATAGGGTGACCAAAATCAATATTTTAAATCAATGTCAGTAGATTTCCACAATCCATTAGTCTGTCTGTATATGCTTCTGATTTGATTGTGTGAGTTTTTTTGCATCACACAATCAAATCCAGAAGCATATACAGACAATATTTTAAATGTTGCACTATGTGTTGCATAATATTGCAACAATGAATAATCCTTATCTCTACAAAACCTTGATTTGTTAGCTTGATTGATTTGGGAATTATGATTTTAATAACAGAGTAACTACCATTTGTAACAATCTGGTGTGGGTGCAGAATAGTGCTTTCTGCATCTGAAATGCTGAAGGAAAGTATCATCCAGGAGAGGATGGTAGATGGTGACGACATGGCAGTCAAACCAAGCTAACCAAGAAAACATGAAATCGCAATTTTAACAAGTTATGTGTTAAGCTGCATTTTAGTTATTTTCTAAGTGTCATAAAGAAAAATTGTTATTTGTTTGCTTGGCAGATGGTTGCAGGTGACTATCGCATTCATTTATTCAAATTAAGTTTTATCCTGATTTAAAGCTTGTATGTGTTTTTTATTTGAGAGATTAAATAAAATTCTAATTTTATTCCAAAAGACTCATTCATTTTACACTTCGCTAAATTAATATGCAAATTATTTCAATTAATAAGCAATTTTAAAAATTGATGAGGTAGAAAAATATGGAATAAGGGCAATGAAGGGCACCCTAGTTTGCAAGATTGTTTCAGTTCATGGAGGGACCATGCAAAGAGAATCTCACCACTATGCTGGATGTTGGGGTAATATGTGGGAAGAAAATGAGATTTGACAGCCATGAAGAAATTTCTGGGCTTGATAACCACCTAGTTTGGGAATTTTTATAGTTTTGATTAAAAAAAATGAAGGTATACAAAAGAAGAAGAGGGTCATGAGTAGAGCAGAAGGAAAATAGAGAAGAGTTTGAAGTGAAATGAAGAGAAAACAAGGCAAGTGGAAACACTTATCCACGGGTATGTCTGGTTAACCCTGGCAAGAAGATTGGCTCTATGCAACTGTTTAATTGTTATTGGTTGCAATAAAATATTATTTCAATATATTCTTTAACCCCTTGGACTTTAAATTTCTTTAAAGGCATTTTGTCAAGCAGATCATGATCTCTATGTATATGTTCCTCATTAGTATGAAGCATTGGAAACCATAACTTGTTATACTATACACTTGTCAAATAGGGTCATAGTTGTTTAACACGAAACCAAGTCTGTAATTGTTTTTTTGATGGTTGATATTGTTAATTTTAGACTTTCAGATTAATACAATGTTCAGAAAATAGAAATCTATCTAAATTTTTAGATTAATGTTGTATGCTGTTAGGATTTTCCAGAATTAAGCATAAGTAGAGAAATAAACAAAATGAACTCACAACACACAAGTACCCTGGGAAAACCTCCGAGGAGGAAAAACCCAGCCAGAAAGATCCTCGGATCTGATTATGTATTAAGCATAATTTTCTGATTACAACTTATCTCTTAGGGCTTTGATGAAGGAGTTCACTTAGCAAATAGGTCAGCACACAAGTTGCTTCTTAGGTTGTCTCCAATAGGTCTGTAGTCTTCTGTTCAGGTCTGCACTTCCCCTTAGTGGGTGAATCAACAATCAGATCTGTTCTTTCAATATTCACGGGTCTGCTACAGTTCTGAGATTATATGCAGGGCCAGCACCTCTACTTGAATGGAGATCACACTTTCAGCAGCAGAGATGACAATGAAGGAGGAGCTACAAAGTTCGCAGTTGACTGGAGATAAATTCGCACCTTTCTGATGTATTTCGCATTAGCTGATAGCAGACTGAATTTCACAATTGATGTGTATTTTGCAAGTGCGTAATATTTCACTTTGCATCTTTATTTATACCCATCTTATACTTAATTAGGTCGGCCTTTGAATGAGGTATTTTGGCGCCAAGGATATTAGTGTAGTGTGTCCTTTTAGGAGACTGGCCCTATTTGAGAGTGGCATGTGAGAAGGGGCTCAGCCCTATTTGAGGATGGCGTGTAGGAAAAGGGCCCAGCCCTAGAGAGTGGCGTGTGAGGAAAAGGGCCCAGCCCTAAAGGGCGGATTCCAATGTTGCCTTAGGCAAATGGAATCCGCTCTACAATTGGAATCCGCTCTTCACCCTAATTAAAAACCAACACTCCCTCTTAATTAGGGAGAAGAGAATATAATCAGAAAATCGCTATCTTCCATCTTGCACACAAGCAAAGAATGGATTACATAATCAGAACATAGTAGACTTCCATCTTGCACACAAGCATAGAATGGAATTACATAATCAAAGGTCTTCCATCTTGCACACAAGCAAAGATTTGGAATTACATAACAAAAGATCTTTTCATCTTGCACACAAGCAAAGACTGAAGCCACCTTACATTGCCCGCAAAGGGTGGTGAGGATCTTTTCTACCATCTTACATTGCCCGCAGAGGATGGTAACAATTATTCTTCTCCCTGAGAAGACTACCACCTTACATTGCCCTTAGAGGGTGGTTGATGCAACACAATGCATCACTGGGGATGAGACTCCCTCTCAACCAAGGTCTCATTTTCTGAATCCCAAGCCTATTTCTGAAGTACACAAACTTCACCTTGGATAGAGGCTTGGTGAGGATATCTGCAGTCTGATCATCAGTGCTGACATACTTCAGCTAAATAGCACCTCTTTACACCATATCTCGAATGAAGTGATAATGAGTTTCCACATGTTTTGACCTGTCATGAAACTCTAGATTGACAAATATCTTGATACAACTCTAATTATCACAATGTATAACTGTAGGTGCCCAAGGTTGTCCAAACAACCCAGCAAGAAGCTTACGAAGCCACACTGCTTCTCTAGAAGCAACCCTTGCTGCAATATACTCAGCTTCAGCAGTACTTAGTGCAACAGAGGATTGTTTTCTGCAAGCCCAAGAGATCACTGCGGATCCTAAGCTGAAACAAATACCAAAAGTGTTTTTCCTGTCTTTGACACTTCCAGCCCAATCTGCATCTGAATAACCTTCCAATGTTATTGAAATGTTAAGTGGATACTTCAGCCCATAACCAACTGTGCCTCGCAAGTATCTTAGGATGTGCTTGGCTGCAACAAGATGAACATGTTTGGGCATGCTCATGAACTGGCTGAGAGAATTCATTGCATAGCATATGTCTGGTCTAGTGTTAACTAGATACATCAATGATTCAATCAACTACTTGTACTTCGATGGATCTGCAGAATCGGAGTTAACTGCAGAAACACTCAACTTCTTTAAGTTGGATTCCATAGGGGTAGACATAGGTTTACAATCCATCATTCTAAATCTTTTCAAAATATCAATAGTATACTTTCCTTGACTTAGAAAAATTTCGTTAGATCTTTGCCATACTTCTAGACCTAGAAAATAATGCATTAGACCTAAGTCCTTCATTTCAAATTCTGAAGCTAATTCTTTCTTACATCTAATGATAAGTTCATCTTTACCAGTAAGAAATAAATCGTCCACATATAGAACTAGAATTAGCATTTCATCATTAGATATCTTAAAGTAAATGTTAGAGTCAACATCATTTTTACAAAACCCTAAACTTAACAAGTACTTATCAATTCTTTCATACCAAGCACGAGGGGCCTGTTTGAGGCCATATAGAGCTTTCTTCAATCTGCACTCATGAGTTTCTCTATCTTGAATCTCATAACCATCAAGTTGTTCAATATAGACTTCTTCCTCAATGACACCATTAAGGAAGGCAGTCTTCACATCCATTTGATGTAGCTTCCAACCTCTAGCTACAGCAATAGCTATTATAGTTCTAATAGAGGTATATCTAACAACAAGAGCAAATGTTTCTTCATAGTCTATGCCTTCCTTTTGAGAAAAACCACGAGCTACAAATCTAGCTTTATATTTTTCAATACTACCATCAGCATTGTGTTTAATTTTAAATAACAATTTAGAGGAAACAACAGATTTACCTTTGGGTCTAGGCACAATGTCCCAAACATAATTCTTGATGATTGACTGATACTCTTTATCCATAGCTAGCTTCCACGCATGATGGTTCAAGGCTTCTTCAACATTGCATGGCTTAGACTCAATGAGATTGCACATCAATGCAACGTAGTTGGAGAATACTTGAGGTCTCTTGGTTTCACGGAAAGTGCCACTGGGAGCTGCAAATCTTTCAACTTCTTGAATGGTGTTTCTCACCCAAAGTGGTCTCTTTTTGCTAACAACAATGTCACTAGGTATATCAGTGGGATTCATAGCCTCGGGTGGATCATTATGCTCTTCTTGAGGTGGCGGTTCAACAAGCTCCCTCTGAATCTCAGGGTTAGTATCAACATTCATATCTTGATTGTCATTAACTTCATCAATAACAAGAGAACCTTTTGATTTCTTAAAGGCAATATCTTCTTCAAAAGTAACATCCCTACTTACCTCAACATACCTTTGACCTGAAATATAGATCCTGAAGGCCTTGGAGGATTCACTGTATCCAACCAGCATGCCTTTCTTCCCAGAGGGCTCCAACTTGGTTCGCTTTTCCTTGGGCACATGAACATATACAGGACTTCCAAAAATTCTTAAGTGACTGATGTCAGGTTTGGATCCTATGAAGGCTTCTTCAGGAGTCATATTCTTTAGAACACAGTGAGGACATCTATTCTGAATATATATTGTTGTTCTGGAAGCCTCAGCCAATAGAAAGGTCTGCAAATCCTAATCATGAATCATAGCCTTTGCAGCCTCAACAATTGTTCTATTCTTCCTTTCAGCAACTCCATTTTGCTGAGGATTGTATGGAACACAGAACTCCCTCTTAATTCCTCTCTCAACACAAAAATCATGAAAGTTACCAGAGGTATACTCACCTCCATTGTCAGATCTTAAACATTTAATTCTTTTACCAGAGGTGTTTTCAACCAATGCCTTAAACTCGTTAAATATACTTAAAACTTCAACAAATTCTTTAGATTTCAAGAAGTAGATCCAAGTTTTCCTAGAGAAATCATCTATGAAGATTACATAATAAAGAAATCCACTAGGAGATGCTATAGATATAGAACCACATAAATCAGAGTGAACAAGTTCTAGTTTATCTTTAGCTCTATTTTCACTTTTATGAAAAGGGCTTTTAACATTTTACCTATAGCACAACCTTTGCATGTATCATCATGAATTTGACTGAGTTTAGGCATACCTTTGACCAACTTTCCAAGGGAGGGAAGTACTTGATAGTGTAAGTGTCCAAGTCTTCTATGTTATAGCTCACACGATTCAGAAGCCTCATTAATGAGGGCTTGAATAGGGTTAGCAGAAAGCTTATATAAACTATCGTATCTATTTTCAATAACACGAGCAGATTTAAAACTAGATTTCTTAGGCCAAGCAAGTACTTTACCCTCAGAAAATACAATTTGATAACCTTTATCTTCTAGAGCAGAAATGGAAATTAAGTTTCTTTTAATTCTGGAAACAAATAAGATATCACTAAGGTGAAGTGAAATACCAGAGTCTAAATTTAAAGAAGTAGTGTCAGAACCTCTTACCGAATATCGAGCATCGTCACCAATTACCACATGTAGACTGGTATCCTTTTCTACTAAGTCTGAAAGGTGATCACAGTAGCCTGTGATGTGTCTGGAAGCACCACTGTCAATCAGCCATGTGTTACTGTCTGTGGGTATGCTGCTTGACAGGGCAGAGATGAATAAGAAGTCATCATTTTGTTCTAAGACTTCATTTAGGTTGGCTTCTCTTTGCCTATGATCATTCTGACATTCTTTAGCATAGTGACCAAATTTGTCACATCTAAAACATCGAACACGAGAGATATCTCTTGGCTTCTTCCAAGAATGCTGAGAACTAGGTGGTCTGAAATCTCTATTCCTCTTGGGAGAATACTTCTTCCAATTACCACCTTTCTTGCATTGGGCTGCGAGCATGTGTTGATCATCTACTTGAGGACTTTTGAGTTGCCCCCTTGTGATAAGACGCGACTCTTCTTGAATGCAATCATTCTTAAGGCGATCAAGGGTAGGTAACTCAGTTCTTCCACTTATGGTTTGAATAAAGGACTCCCATGAGTGTGGTAGACCATTTAGGGCAATCATAAAAAGATCCTTGTCTTCCATGTTATGTCTAATTGTACTTAGCTGATTCTTTAGTTCTGAAATTCTCATAAAATAAGACATAAAAGAATCTTCTTTTGACATCTTGATATTAAATAATTGTTGTCTTAAAGTAATTGCCCTACTGAGATTGTTAATTTCATAAGTACCTTGTAGATGACTGAATATTTCTCTTGCAGTAGTGAATGAGGCAATGGAGGTGACTAGGTGGTCTTTAACTGGATCAATAAGGAGCTTTATGGCCTTGACAACATTCTTTTTGAATTGCTTTAGCTCAGCTGCATCTGTAGGTTCAGTTAGCTCTTTCTCTTCTATGAAATGAATAAGATCTTCTTCCTCAAGGGCAATCATGATGTGAACCTTCCATGCAGCAAAGTTGAGATTTCCATCAAGCCTATCTTCAACTTTCAACCCCATTGAACTGACCTGTGAATGAGACAACAATCTGGAAATAAAGGAGTACTAAATTCTGAAATCTGAAAGTTGATCTAGCCTATAGCTCCGATACCATGTTAATTTTAGACTTTCAGATTAATACAATGTTCAGAAAATAGAAATCTATCTAAATTTTCAGATTAATGTTGTATGCTGTTAGGAATTTCCAGAATTAAGCATAAGTAGAGAAATAAACAAAATGAACTCACAACACACAAGTACCCTGGGAAAACCTCCTAGGAGGAAAAACCTAGCCAAAAAGATCCTCGGATCTGATTATGTATTAAGCATAATTTTCTAATTACAACTTATCTCTTAGGGCTTGGATGAAGGAGTTCACTTAGCAAATAGGTCAGCACACAAGCTGCCTCTTAGGTTGTCTCCAATAGGTCTGTAGTCTGTTGTTCAGGTCTGCACTTCCCCTTAGTGGGTGAATCAACAATCAGATCTGTTCTTTCAATATTCACAAGTCTGCTACAGTTCTGAGATTATATGCAAGGCCAGCACCTCTACTTGAATGGAGACCACACTTTCAGCAGCAGAGATGACAATGAAGGAGGAGCTACAAAGTTCACAGTTGACTGGAGATAAATTCGCACCTTTCTGATGTATTTCCCATTAGCTGATAGCAGACTGAATTTCCCAATTGATGTGTATTTTGCAAGTGTGTAATGTTTCACTTTGCATCTTTATTTATACCCATCTTATACTTAATTAGGCCAGCCTTTGAATGAGGTATTTTGGTGCCAAGGATATTAGTGTAGCGTGTCCTTTTAGGAGGCTGGCCCTATTTGAGAGTGGTGTGTGAGAAGGGTTGCAAGTGTGTAATGTTTCACTTTGCATCTTTATTTATACCCATCTTATACTTAATTAGGCCAGCCTTTGAATGAGGTATTTTGGTGCCAAGGATATTAGTGTAGCGTGTCCTTTTAGGAGGCTGGCCCTATTTGAGAGTGGTGTGTGAGAAGGGGCCCAGCCCTATTTAAGGATGGCGTGTAGGAAAAGGGCCCAACCCTAGAGAGTGGCGTGTGAGGAAAAGGGCCCAGCCCTAAAGGGCGGATTCCAATGTTGCCTTAGGCAATTGGAATCCGCTCTTCACCCTAATTAAAAACCAACAAATATACATTCATACCTTGTTTTTGTTAATGTTTTAGCAACACAGAAATCTGAAACAAAATACACAGAATTTATCCTGGGAAAATCCTCTACTTGAGGGTGAAAAACCCAGCCCACTCAAAAAAGAACTTTGTTATATCTCTGAAAATGAATACAACTGTTGATAGTTTTAGATTACTATCAATCCCAATAAGATAAGTTTGATTCTCCACAAACCAATCTTGACAATGAAGTCAAATGATACATCTCTTATACATTCTATAAACCTTCATAAGTCTGAAAATTCAGAACACAGAAAACATATAATATATCTGATCTGACAGACTACATACACAATATTCTCAACTTGCTACAGACAAACGAGAGAAGCCAGAGGGTGGAACAAGGGATTTCACCTCAAACTTCTCTCGCAGAGAAGAACTCATTAACAAGGAATTTCACCTCGAACTTCTCTCTCGGAGAAGAACTCGTTAACCAAGGGATTTCACCTCGAACTTCTCTTGCAGAGAAGAACTCATTAACAAGGAATTTCACCTCGAACTTCTCCCTCACAGAGAAGAACTCATTAGCAAGGGCTTTCACCTCAAATTTCTCCATCACAGAGAAAAATGCATTAACCAAATTTTCATGATAACGTGGCTCCCTCTAAAGCTGAAATGTTAGGCTCTCTCTGAAGCTAAAATGCCAAGCTCCCTCTGAAGTTGAAATCAATCTTCTGACCTCTTCGTCCAAGGTTACTTCTGACGATATGTCAGACTCCCTCTGAAGCACAAGATCTACCTTCAAGCGGCTAGGCTCTATAGAAGGAACCTTGCTCTAATACCATGTTAATGTTTTAGCAACACAAAAATCTGAAACAAAATACACAGAATTTATCCTGGGAAAACCCTCCACTTGAGGGTGAAAAACCCAGACCACTCAAAAATGAACTTTTATTATATCTCTGAAAATGAATACAACTGTTGATAGTTTCAGATTACTATCAATCTCAATAAGATAAGTTTGATTCTCCACAAATCAGTCTTGACAATGAAGTCAAATGATACATCTCTTATACATTCTATAAACCTTCATAAGTCTGAAAATTCAGAACACAAAAAACATATAATATATCTGATCTGATAGACTACATACACAATATTCTCAACTTGCTACAGACAAATGAGAAAAGCCAGCAATATATATCTATCCATCTGCCAAGGAAGAAGAGCAATGAATATAAAGAATCGGAATTGCTAGTGAAGAGACACCACGAAGGAAGAAGAAAAGACACCAACAGTTATATCTTCACCGACAGCCATATGGACATGAAGAGTCACCGACAGCCACAACTAGACCGTCAGCCACATAGACATGAAGAGTCACTGGCAGAGAAGTGAAGAGACTCCATGGTGGAGAGGAAGAATCACCGACAGGAAAGTGAAGAGACTCCACGGTGAAGAGGAGTAGTCACCGACAGGAAAGTGAAGAGACTTCACGATGGAGAGGAGTAAGATATTATCTTAGATCTCTATCGCAACTATAAATCTTCAACAGTTCTAAAGCTCCCACTATGGCATGACGTAGGATGCTCACAAGGGTTGTCTAATCAGGTTTTATACCTGACAATAGCACTAATTTGAAAGATTTAAAATTTTTCTTTTTAGCAAATCCATTTTGAGTGTAAGCTACAAACATTGAATTTCATGAGGGCATCTCTTTGAGGCATTTTGTCCAAAAATTCTCTCACTTTGTCCATACTTGTGCATTCTGTATACAAAATTTCTCTATCCTTTATGATATGATAGATGTTCACACTCTGTTTCAATCTAGAACCGGCTTGGTTTAGAAAATGAATAAACTGGCAGGACAGTAGTCCTGATTCGGATTGTATCTTATTTGCAAACTTGATTCATGGTGATCTATGAAATGTTGTATTGTTAGTATCTTTAATATGAAATGAGAATCTAAATGTTTACTGATTTATGTTTTGAAAAAGAGATTCAAAGAAAAAAGTCAAGGCATTTCCATGTTAATAAATTTAAAATTATTCTTTAACTATATTATTATTTTTGGGTGGCTCATTACACTAATTGACAGCATTGAACTTTATTTATGTCTTAAAATTGAAGTTTGGACTTTGTTTCTCTTTCTATGCACTCTATTTGGCATTTAAAAACATTTGCAATTTTTCTTTGTGTTTTTATTAGTATTTTAGCATATTTTAATTGGCTGAGTTTTTCCTATTTTAAACCTATGTAATTAAATTCCATTTACACTTTCAGTTTTTTATGTGGTTTACATGTAAGCATATTGCTACTATGATCAAGAGAATTGGTATATTGAGGATTGGTATATTGGCTGAGTTTTTCCTATTTTAAACCTATGTAATTAAATTCCATTTACACTTTCAGTTTTTTATGTGGTTTTGTAATGTCCCCTAATTATACTCTGCCAATTATCAAACAATATCTATGTTACTACCTTAATTAGGCATAATTAACCGCAACTTATAAGAGAACTTCTTAAAAAATCATCCTCTAATTTCCTACTGTTCCGTCCCTATTCCCAGAAGAGGGTTTGGCTGTCTAGGGCGCTTGAAACCAACTCTCAAGTTAGCCCAGATTACTGAACTCGGTCCATTCACCCTTGGGGCATGCAGCCCAGATTTCAGGAGGAGTCTTTCACCCTTGGGGCCTCCTATCGGATGGAACTACTCTGCCCCTCCCTAGCAGTCCCCATCTCCCTTGAGGATGTGGAGAAATACGGAATTAGTTTGAAGATTAGATTAGTTTTAAGAAATTCTATTACAAGACTCCATGGACTGACTTTTCAGTCTTATCTCAGAATGTTATAGTTAATTACTGTAGTCACATTTCAGGTATTTTAATCTTTTGTATTTATTAGATTGGTGAATCTTTAATTCTGTTTATTTGCTGTGCAGAACAGATCTCTAATTTGTTTACATATACATATATTTGCTCAGATTTCCATTGTTCTTCCCAATATTCTTATATATATACATATACATATTATTATTATCATTATTATTGCTTTGTTTTCATTATTAATATTATTAATAAGAAAATCTTCACAAAGAATAGAATCGTATTTAATGAAAGTACTGAGTTAAGTTGCTATTGAATACAGTCAGCAACTGAGGAAGGGATACTCACCAATAAGATCGCTCCAGCCTGTCACCCTTTGTGCCCAGTCCCGCGATCTTCTTCTCTTATCTTTCCTCCCCCTCCTTGGTTGGAAATTTGCCCATCTTAATATACCCGTCGGTATTTGAAAAGTCACACCTTCCTTTTTGAATATGGGTGTGACTTCTTTGAGGAAAGAACACATCTTAAAAATAGATACTAATGTGCCGTTTCGTGTATGACCATTATTAATATTTCTTTCTCTTTTTATTTTTCTATGTTATTTCTTAGTACAAGGTTTATATATGTTGAATGATAATATTTTTAATATCATTTCTTAGTTCAATGTAGATATGGTAATATTATTAATATTGTTAGTTCACATACATTAATGTTAATATTAAGATTAATAAATATTAATATTAGTATTGATATGAATACCTAATGTTATAATCATTTTGTAGTCACATAAATCTGTCCATTTTAATTAAATGAATATTTCGTATTTATTTGATTAAAAATCCACTAACCATCAATTAATTAAATTAATATTTAATTAATTCATCCCCAAACATTCTTCTATTAATTAAATAAATTATTCAATTTATTTTAATTAATTCATTAAACCAAATACAAATCAATTAAATAAATAAAATCAATTTATTTAATTAAAATCCCCTTTTCCTCTTTTAAATAAATTAAATAAAACATTTATTTAAATCATTATCCCCACCCCACTTGCATTTTCCTACAAATGCAACTTGCACATATTTATTGAAATAAATGAATTTTTATTTTAATAAAATCCTATTTTCCCTCACCCACCAAATCCACTTGCAAAATCTAATCCCCTTCTAGATTCTTCTAACCCCTTCCTAATTAGCCTAATCCATCCCCTAAATATTGTCACATTCCTAAGCAAAATGGAGTCACTTCTCAAATGGCCCAAAGTCTTGGATAACCATTGAAGGTTTTCAACCTTCAACCACCAAAAACCCCAAAGTCTTTGAAAACCATTAAAGGCTTCCAACTTTCAACCACTTAATCCCCAAAGTCTCCAATAACCATTAATGGTTAATTCAACTCTCCCACATGGTTAAAACATTTGTTTTGACTCAACCTCTACCCAACCCAAGGGTCTCATCAGGCCATTAATGCTTTGACCATGATTATCTCTTAATCATTTGCACAAAGGTTTATCCTTGGATTAACTCTTAATCCAATGGGTAATCTTAATTTAGACTTGACCCTTACCTTTTAGATAACCATGACGTCTTCTCAGGCCTTTAATGCCTCCAACCTCTTCTCTCAACCCAATCCTGTGTTGACACTTGTCACTATTTTATTGGTGCAAATTGTGCACATGGATCCCCAACTTTCAAGCTTAACCCTTGATTAAACCTTTCAATCCTGGCCATCCATTGCTCCATTTTTCCTATAAATAGAGCCCATTCCTTCATAATCCAGATCCTGAAAACTTGTAAGCATTTAGACTATAACCATTTTAGAGAGCATTTAGCATAGCATAACTAAATCTTTTCTTTTGGTTAAAATACATCATTTTAGCATAAAAATTAGCTTTTCATTTCATATGTGGAGCTATACTACAATCTCAATCCTCCATAAGCATCCATAGTGCAAAAAGCTGCTGAGAGCTACACTATTTTGGAACTTGGAGAGGAGAGGAACAAGGGAGAAGAAGCTAAGGCCATGCTAAGAGGCAGTTGGAGATGTCTCATGATCATTTGTTCTATTTATTAGATATATTTAGCATGTCTCTTTTAGTGTCTCTTTTGGAATGCCTTCATGTTTTAGTTTTTGATTGATTAACTCTAACATCTTGTGTGTTTTGTGTTGTTTGATCTTAGACTAACCTTGTGCCATTTAGGAGGGCATCACATTTCATATACAATAATAGTAATAATTCATTTATAACCTATTGAATCATTAATACATATATTAAGTGCAAGGGGAAAGAAATGGTAATAATGGTATCATTAATGTAGGGATATTACAGGTTTCCATGTAAGCATATTGCTACTGTGATCAAGAGAATTGGTATATTGAGGATTTTTTTTCGTACTTACTCTTCCACATACTATTGGGCATATATGGAGGTGTAGCATATTTGACAATTTGGGATTGGAGATATAGGTATATCAAAAAGTGGGACTGATGAGGTTGGAGCAGTAAGGATTTCTTCTAGAGTGATAAGGGAAATTTGTAAACCTTGAAACATTTGAAATCTAAATCCAAATGTTTTTGGACATTTGATCATGTTGTGTGAGACTTTGCATGGGTATACAACATGTTGATTAAGGGTACAAAGTGAAATGCATACTTTACAAGCTTGTATGAAAGGGAGGCATTTTCCACTTCAAATGGTGTTTGTTGTAGCAACTGGATTATGATACCAAGCCTTGCAAAAAGTACCCTTCAAATGTTATACATCAAGCCAAAAAGGCAAGGATAGTCACAAAAGTTGGACCAAATTCTTCAAAGACTAGGGTCAATTTTTTTGATAGCAAAAACTATTACAATAAACTGCAAGAGTGTCCCAATCTACGCCTGGTTTTGCAACTAGCAAACCAAATACAACGGTGGAAATATTAACACCTTCATTACACCTTGTACTATAGTAAGAACACAACTCGATTTAGAGACAATAGGGTGGAGGAATGTTCATGAATAAGAAAAGAAGGCCGGCCATCGGCAATTTTTGACTTATTCTAACATGCCATTCAATGTTCTCAAGTCTCCATACTAGCAAGATATGTTGGATGCCATTGTAATTGTAGGTCAGAGGTTGAAAATCCCATCAAATGCAATTTTGAGGGTTAACACATTGGCAGAGCAATACAATTTGTAAGTAATGTTGCCAAACATAGAAAAGAGTGAGCTAAGATTGGATGCACTATCATGTCAAGTGGGTGGACATATAGAAGAAATTATACTCTCATCAACTTCCTTGGTACACCTAACATTGGCATAATCTTTCTAGTTTCTATCATTCAAGGATGCACCAAACAAGATGAAATCATTAGAGACTCTTTTTAAACTATTTGATGAGGTGATCATTGACGTAAAGCCACAAAATGTGGTCCAATTAATTATAGAAAATGTTCTTGCTTATGTTGTTATTGGGCTAAGTTGCTGAATCGGGTACGGTTATGGGAATAGGTACATGGGTACAAAACACTGGTACAGCAAAAATTGTTTTGGAGGTTGGGTACGTTTTCGGTATGTTTCATATGTATGCATGTATGTATGTATGCATGTATGTATGGATGGATGTATGTATGTATGTATGTATGTATGCATGTATGTATGTATGGATGGATGTATGTATGTATGGATGTATGTATGTATGTATACACACACACACATATACATACATAGATACATACATACATGTATATATATAGCTAGAAAAGAGAATTAAGTTTAGAATGTCATATACCAATACATATGCTAAACAAAACCATAACATAACATACTAATTTAAATTCAGTTTTCAATATCAAAAAAGATCAAACTAGAATCATTAAACATTTCAGAAACATTTCAGCATCTAAAAACACGAACCCCAGATGTACCCACAGGAGATCCATTTCAGAATCCAATTCCCGTACGTTTTGTACCCGGAAATTGGAATCGCCCGAAAAAATCCCACGATTCAGCAACTTAGTTATTGGGAGACTTATGATAGAGAAATATCCTGCTATGTTTTTGAGCCCATGCACAGTATTGCATGGAAAGATTGTACCCTACTCTAGAGGAGCTATTTGCGGCCATGGCAAAGTTTTCAAATTTGCCAGAAAGAAAGGGATTTTACCTCCAATTTATCTATGGTAGAAGGTGGAACCACATTTACACCAAGTAGACTCCATAAAATTTTGACAATTTCTCTATTTTGTACATATGTACATTATAGGTATTGAGTTTTGACTATATTGTATATCAGAACCTTGAAAAAAATCATATTTTTTCTATATAATGGTGAGATTTTCTTGGCAAGGAAGCAAAAAATCTGCAATGGATGGTAATATACATGTTTTGTCAGCCATGCAATTCACCCACTTGTGAGTGTACTCAGAGTATGTTTGAATTCCTAAATTCCAAGAAACACAATCATTTGACTCAAAAACAGATGAATGATTGGGCATTTGTTCACCACAGCCTTCAGCTTAAGCTAACAAAACCTTGTGGTTAGAAAAACTTACAATTTTAGTTCTAAATTGTAAGTATGTTTTGCTTCATTTTCCAAAGTTGATTTCTCTTTTTCAAAAACTTATTCTATCTACCTCACTAATGTATGCATTTAGTTTGATAATATATGGTAGCATCAAGGAAGATCAGCCAATTGACCTTGACAAGATCCATCCAAAATTCATAATGGATTGTAAATTAAGGCAAGAGGCCATTTATTGATGAAGTAGAGCTTTTTATCTTGGGGAATGCCAATTTGTTTCCTGAAACACCAGGTTTTTTCTTCATTTCTAAGTTATGTTTCATTATCCGAAGTTGATTTCTCTTTTTCAAAAACTTATTCCATCTCACTCACTAATGTGTGCATTTGATTTTATAATATATGGTAGCATCAAGGAAGATCAGCCAATCGACCTTGACAAGATCCATCCAAAATTCATAATGGATTGTAAATGATGGTAAGGCGACGTTTTTTTATGAAGAGCTTTTTATCTTGGGGGATGCAATTTTGTTTCCTAAAATAGAAGGTTTTTTCTCTCTTTCTTTTTTTTTTTCTTTTTTTTCATATTTTGGATTCCTGATTTCAGTTTTTCAATTTATTGCCCAGAAAGATTTATGCTACTATGGTGCAAGTAGTCACAGATGCAACATATGTGTGCAAGAAAGCAGAGAAGTTGGCTGAAACTCCCTATAGGCACATCTACTAGACCCCTTGTGTGTGTGTGCATGCAATCAACAATGCACTATATGAACACAGGGAAAATTGAACAGGTCACATAGGTGATGATAAGTACTAAGGAGGTGCAGCTATTCACATGCAATCACCATGCCTTGTTAGCATTGTTTCAGTCCTTTATGAGAAATAGATTCCTCAAACTAGTAAGGACCAACTTTGCATTGTATTTCATTATATTGGAGACGATACTTGAATTTTGGAAGCCCGTGATGACACAAAATTGAACTGGGTGACAAGGTCCAAAACAAAACAGGAAAAGAGAGAAAAAGATAGGACCATAAGAGATCATTTTGGTCAGACATGAGGTATATCTTATCCTTTGTATCCCTAATTTTTATCATCATTGAATATGGAGAATCTAACAGTACAAACCTTAGAGACATCTGAGTGCAGTGATAGCATGATTGATCAGATGGCAATTATGATTCGTGAAAAGGACCCCATATTGGCATTCATGATAGCAAAGGTGGGAAATCTAAAAGGTGGGAAATCTGAACACCCCTTCACAACTACCTGCATATGCAATGGTCCCAAAAAATTGTGGATAGGCATGGGAGAGTCATTCCTATTAATGACAAGGACATGAAGAATGGGGCCATAAAGGTCCATAAGAAAAATGTAATGTGTGGAGGATGCTAAAACAATTAGGGATCAATGGACCAAATTTGCTACTTTTCAAGGTTACAATACTTTGGTTAAGATAAATAGTCTCACTATGATGCAAGAAAACCCAATTAACTGGTGACAGCTATAAGGGAATCTAAACAAACACTTTCTGTCCACCTCCTTTCACAGGATCAGAGGTATTGGTCAAAATAGAGCTTTTATCCACTCTGCTAAGAGAAGCAGGCTTACCCCTATGAAAGCAAAGAAGATAGTTGTTGTGCATAATGCCTTGCATCTTATAGATTGCAAGACAACTGATTAAAAGAAAGTCCAATAGCAAAGTGGGATGTACAGCCCAAGGAGCAGAGATGGGTAGATGAGAACATGGATTTGCATCCAAGGTTGAAGCAGCTGAACGAGTACAGCAGTTCCAACAATAGGGAGCTATTCAGGTGATCTGTATTTGATGATGACCACCATTTTAGGGCATGCCGCAAAACATACCTAAGCATTTTCATTTTGATACTTCTACTTTTAATGTTCAAGTTATATCTTTAGACTTGCAGTTGATAATGACATAAGATAATGATTCATCATTGATCAATGAGATCATAATCCAACTCTAATTTTGATTTCCGAAGTTCAATATCATGTATGGTCATTGGTTTATGATGCTATAATGGCATTGTATTTAAAATTTGACTTATCGTTATCAGTTTTCAATTCCTTTTGGCAATTTTCTAATAATTTTATATCTATTTTTACTTTTAGTATCCTAAAATTGGAAAAAAGTCTCACTCTCCATGGGAAATGTCCCTTGTCCTATAAACTTGGAGAAATGTAGCTAGAAACTGAATTGAAAGCAATTAAAAGGCAATATTAATTGTTAATGTGACTATACAGTAGTGAAAAAAAATATAAGGGAATATGAAATATCTATAAAAGCAGATTAAACGTAAGTAAATGAAGAACTGATAGCATGCCTAAAAGTCACAAATACTGAAATGTTTTATTAAATGCTAGTTTAGAAAAGTACCTTCTGAAAGAGAACACTTCCAAACCTGCAATTCAATAAGATAGAAACAATCATAATCTATTGAAGTTAGCTGTAGCATACAGCAAAAATAATTTCAATTACAAAAAAATGTGAAGGTAAGGCACACCTTATCAAAATTATAGATGTGGTATTCTGCAACTGTGCAATTTAGAGAGTAGCGTTCAGCTATGAATGTGTTCAAAGCTAAGAGAAAACTGCCAAGAACTGCATAAACAAAGACACTAGATCTGAACAAAACTCAAGAGATAAATGCAAGATTCAGCTTTTCTGGACAAATAGCAAAAAGGGATGTCATGGGCCACGAATATGAATCAGGACAAACTTTTCGCGACAAACCATAGAGTTTCAACCACATTACTAGCGTCCAGCAAACAAAATGAAAATCTCTACAAATTTTCTCATCGGATAATAAAATGATTTCAACCATCCCAATAATACTGGTAAAGGGGACATATGATTCTTTGGCAGAAACCTACATACAAGATTCAAGTTCAAGCTTGAATTCACCCCACTTTAAAATTCATAAAAAACAATTACGAGAAATAATTTGATAAAATTCAGCTTAGTTCAAGAAATTTAAACTAATCAAAGTTATCAAACAAGAAATTAATTAGAGATAACTTTAAAGCAATAAAAATTAGCAAACATATAATTTTACCTAGCTATAATAAAATTGAAAGCTATAGTGAAAGCTGAAGAAAATTTCCATGCACTACGGAAAATTGTGGATTTCTAACTTTCGTGGATGAAGTTGGTAAAATGAAGGCAAAAAATATCAAGAAAACACCATCCAATTAATCAAAAAAAACTGTTTTTCCATGCACTATAAAAAACGATGGATTTCCAACCCTTACGGATGAAGTTGATATAACAATAATTGAAAGAAACATTATGCACTTAATCATAGAACTTTGCCTTTCTTTAAAAACTAAATTTAAAAACTATTTGGAATCCACATGCAACTTGGATCAAGTTATTTTGTAAATATTTTGTTTGCAAAACCTAGAGAATGGAATGTAAATAGCTTTTCTTAGTTGTAGAATTAGCCATCCACAATGATTGTACAGAGTTCCTTTGGATTTACAGATAATCAAGAGAATGCTTGTTCAAAATGCTCACCACATTCTTAGATCTAGTTGTATGCATATAAAATTATGTCTATAAATTTGTTCATGTTTACATGTTATTTCTTGGTGCATAAGAACTTTTTATACATGAAACAAAATTCAAAAAAAAAGGGTTTACTAAAATGTTCTCAACAAGAAATAAGCAAGGCTTACAAAACGAAATCGAAAGCTCTGTGATAAAATTCCTGCATACCTTCATCAATGTCAACAGCAACAACAAGCTTTCCGGACTGCAGCCGATTGCTTTGATATCCCACAGGAGTCCCAGTACTGAATCTATCTGTAGATATGGCAAGCTCGTCTTCATTGGCCTCCGATGCAATGATACTAGAACTTTCGAAAGCAGTAATATGATCGGCTGCTGTTGTGTGTATCGATTCTCCAACTAGGGAAACCCTACTATGCTTATGCCCAAGCAACGATTCAATTGACTTATTATTCTCCAAACAAGGCCGTGAAATTTTAGAGGTCCATATTTTATGATTGTGGGTAGTATTATTTACAGAATGCAGGCCTCTATGGAATATACACATTGAGTTAGTAGTAGAGCCCCATATTTCTTGAAGGTGGGTTTTATGATTTACAGAAAGAATTTTTTTATTGATGATACCCAGAAAAGTTGATTTTATTCCCAGCAGTGGGTGATGTAAAGCCATTTGCATATACAGTGAGGATTTCAGGGCACCGAAACCCTTCAAATTGGATTGAAAAATTCTCAATATCATTTTATGCTAACGCCATTAAATATACTGAATCAATGGACAAACGAGTTTGGGGCTGAATCAGATTCCAACTCAAAAAGACAGTAGGCTTATTCGCAATCCAATATTGATATTGACAAAACGCTAAGAGTAGGGCCTCGTATATTCTCTTTCACCCAGCTGGAATCTGATACACGAGCAGGAATCGCATTATCAATGAAATGAAAGAGAAGTTTTTAATAATGTTCACAAAATGGAGCAGTTTATAGGAACAGGAAAAAAAATCATAGTCGTTTTTGTGGAGCTGGGAGAGAGAGCCTGTAAAGGGCTGGGGACCTATACCTACTGTGTATGGTTATTGATCAAGATGGAGCTACCACTCTAGTAGTTTTATAAGTCAACAAGTAATCAAAATATTTTTAAAATTGATTTTTTATTGAGATGATATGAAATCTAGTTAATGATTACAGTATTTTTGTTTATTATTTAATTTTTATTTATTTAAGATGTATGTCAAAGTTAAGATGTACAAATTTTTTTGTCAATATTTCAAATTGACGTACATTTTATATATTATTTGTTGAAAAGATTTTAAATTATTTTTGTAATATTAAGTTTCTAGATGGAAAAGATACAGTCAAATCATTTCAGATACACATGACACTTTAAAACATAGATCTCTTAATTATCTTGGGTACAAATGAAGTGATGAACCGCAATATAATAGTGTTTTCCTAATATAAGGTATGTCCCATCAAACAAATAGATGTATCTCATTTCTTCTCATGAGCTTGATTTTGTCAAGAAATATCTACCTAGCTATTGGTCACTTCTTCCATAAATATCTACAACCAACACACTAAAATGTGTAAGGCTCACCAACCAAGTCGTCAAAACAAGAGGACAAAAATTTAATACTTGAAATTTAACAAACAGTCAGCCAAATCAATCAACTAGCAAACTTATTACCAAATTCAAATTTTTAAATATCCATCAAATCCATTTGTTTATCTCAATGAATCGATCCACAAAATTCGAATTCAACCAATCAAATGAAAGTGCACAAATCAACATGTATCCTCTCACATGTTTTCCTACAAATACATTCATTTTTCATAGTCTAATTCTCTTATAGCTCTCTTCAATAAAAAACCCTACACAATTCAAATTGCTCATTGTTGTCTACTCAATCAACTATAAGTTCACACTACAATATAAATTCTTATCTACCTTATATGCTTTGTAAAATTATGACTTCAAACCAAACAAAAATTTAACCAAAACAATTTCAGGTTTTGATTCAATGTAAACAACTTTACTGTTGATATTTTCCAATATAGGACTTCCATTTTTCAATATTATTTCATTGTCAAATGATGGACATAAATTTGCAAAATCTATTTAAATTCTAAACCTTACATCACAAAACATGATAGAGTAAATATTATACAACACAAAATGTAACTACTATAGCTAACATATTAATAAGATGCTACTATTTGTAGGTTGAAAGGAGAAATATATGTATCATCTTCCTTGTCAGACCTATTTGAACTATAAACACTACATCACAAAACATGATTGTGAAAATATTATACAAAATAAATTGTAACTATTATAGCTAATATAGTAATAAGATGCTACTATCCATAGTTGTGAATGAGAAAGATGCATATCATCTTCTATGGTCAAAACTATTTAAAGTATAAGCTCTACATCAAAAAACATAATACAAAAAATATTATACAAGACAAACTATAACTAGTATAAGCTCTATTAGGATTAAGGAACCATTGACCTTGTAGATCCTTTTACATGGTTCCAACATCCTTGGAAAGTGTTCTAAGGCACTTAGGATGTATTGAAAAATAATTTGTAATATTTAATTTTCACCATTGTTTGTAATATATTCATAAGGGGTGATGGGTTCCATTAGCAATAGTTAAAGTGGGTTGTGAACGCAATTATTTAATATTATTTCCTCACTTATTGATGTCTAGAATAAGATATTTAATGACTTAAAAAGTGGAAAAAGAATGACCAATGGGATTCTTCGAGTGGATTATGGAAGAGGCAATAGGTGTCTCTTGGTTTTCAATAATGTTTATCTTGCAAGTATAGGTGTCCATGTTGGAGGGAAGGTATTAGAATCTAAACTGATATTTTTTTGAGTTTCATGGAGGAATTCCAAGAGTTGTGGTCATGAGGAGAAAAGAGTCTTCTTTGGGTGTAGATTTTATGGAGTGATGAAATGTGCACCAGTTGAATGTAGATTTCTATACAAGAACAAATGACAAATGGGAGGCATAAGGAGGTTGTTCACATGTACATAAGTGTTGCTATAGTCGAGACAAAGAGGATAGTGGAAGTGATTGTACTATAAACACTTCTATTGTTGTTAATACAAGTTTGCCCTCTCTTCTTGGTGGATTTTTTTTCCTTCAAGGGTTTCTTCATGTAAAACATGTGTTATGTGTGGATGTTATGTTGTTGATTTATGCCTTAATGCTACTATCTTATGCTAATGTTAATAATTATTTATTGTTGTTATAAGTTTACATAAGATGAGTTTTTTAAGAATGGTTAACATGCTAATTTTTTGCATCATGAAGAAAAAGGATCTAATCATGGGTTTTTCACAATTAAGGCAACTTAATTTTCAAATTTGCATATGGATTTCAAATTTTCATGTTGCTACTATACAAGCCTTTAATCTCGCCCTTTTATTAATTTATTGGATGGAGATTTATCTTCACATTCTTTGGTATTGAACCTATTTATTTCCCAACATTTGGTGTCAGAGATGAAGGTTATGAGTTTTGGGTATTCCTCTATATTTTATTTCTTAGCTTGGCAAGCTTGTCAGAAACTTTTAGAAGGAATTAAAATTTATTGGAAGGTTGTTGTGGCTACAATGAATGTTCTATGAGTCAACTTTGTTTTGCAAATTTGTGAGATTGGAAACCATGGATATTATCAATATGACCTATGTTGGGCGTTTGAAGCTCATGTTTATGGATCTTCATGGAGTTGGTTATGGTTTAGTAGCCTGGAGCTCTTGTTTGACATGTATGTATCCTCTTGTTTGATGGTTTTGTTCCTTTACCTTGTATTCATGTGTAGTGAGAAGGTGCTCGTGCTGGATGGGTATAGACATCTTGGTCACGTGGAGACACGCTAACTATTTAGACTAGAAAAAGGAGTTCTTAATATGTTGTGTTCGTGATTTTAGCCCATCGTTACTCGAAATTACTAGAAGATAAAGCCACTAACCTCTTTTTGAGTTGTAGAGTTGATATGTTTCGTATGGTTTAAGCTCTCAAACAACTTTCCTTTGTTGGGTTGCAGTGATTTCTTGTTTTTAGTTGTTGGGTTTTGTAGATATGTGATATTTCCAATGTTTAGATGACATGTATAATATGAATGTCTAGATGTTTAAATGGTTTTTAGATTTATAAAATTAGTTTTTTAGTTTTTACCTGTTAACTAAAATCTATGATATGTAGATTTGTGGTAAGATTGCATTCAAGGTGTTCTTGATAGAGACAGTTGCAGGTTTGCATGTCTACTTGGAAGGTTCTTATTGATCTATGGTTACTCCTATGTGGGTTTGTTTGGAAAATCAGATCTAGAGTTGATTTTGGTTTTCTATTCTTCGAAATCCATGTGTTATGTCTGATTATCTTTGTTATGCATAATATTAATGTTGGGTTGAATCTTTCAGTTGTTTGAGATCAAAGCACTAATCATGTGTTACTTTTTTAATATGTTGCATATGTGTTAATCTTGTAAATTGTCTAATCAGAATTTAATTTGATAGGCCTTGTTGTTGGTCACCACTATTGTATTGGCATGTTGATTGCAGTGAGAAAAGGATTATTTAGAGTACCTGATATAGTTGATCATTTAAATCTTAGCAGTAGATCGTGGTGCATGAGAAGCTCTATTCACTTTAAGTGGAGTTTTGGCAATGATGTTATTCATGATGCCACGTATAACTCGTTATCAATTTTAGTGGGAGCTTTATGCAGTCACATAATGTGTTCTATCTTCTTTGTTTTAAGATTTTGATTCTAAGTTGTTGTCGTTGTAGTGTATTATGAGCATGGACAATATTCGTTCAGAAGATGGATTATCTTTTGCAATGGGTGTTGGTGTCACGTGGAGCTCTTGGATTTTGCATTTAGATTGTAGTGATATTTTGACATGTTTGGTTCTATTGACAAAGGATGTGCATTTGTCTATTCTTGGTTTGACTCTTTCTTTTGGGAGCTCTTAGTTGAGTTCTTTGATTGTGTTGAGGCCATGGAGAATCTTCAATTAGGAGGTGTTTATCATGATGCCTATAGTGCTTGGTTATACAATTCAATGGAATCTTTGACAATGATGTTGGATTCACCATTTGATGATGGATGGTTATGGTGATATCTTGGTGCCATGGAGTAATCTTGAGTCTTTGGTGAGGTGTTGTTGTTTCACTTTGGTTGAGTATTAATCATTTGCTTGGAGCTTTGTGATTTTGTAGGATCGCATTTGAAGTTAGCATGGATTGATTGGTATATGCTCGTGGATACTAGAGAGACTTGGGCGAGGCTATGAGATCTCATTTTCTTTTGGGATCATGTGTTGAGATGGTTACTCTTTGATGAGGAATTGAGTAGAAAGACCAAGGAGCCTACACCTGGTTGTGAATGGGAATCCATTATGGACCTGAAGAAAAGATTTTCATTTATTATAATCTTTATTTCTTGGTGTTGTGAGCACATGACAATCTTGTTTCTCACTCTTTCTCTACTCGACAGGTTAATGATCTAAGAGGTATTGTCTACCTAGTCATTAGATGTATTCTCTATTTTGTATCTTGTTTTCTCATGTGAGTAAGTCTTGAACATTGAAGTTTTGAGGACTCGTTGAGAAGAAAATACATGGTTTTATGGATTTCCATTGTTCTCCTTGTTGTTGGCCTTAAGTTACAGATGTGGTTTTGAGGAATTATTTGGAGAGGTACAAGAAATATTTTGTGGCTTTGGGCATTATTCTCTTTGTCGTGGGAATGGATGGTTTGCTTGATCTACCTTTTGTACGAGAGGTTTACATCTATTGTTGCCATGTTTCTTTTGATTGAATGTTAGATGTTGATATCCTTTCAGTATGGAAATGGTGAAGGAGATCCTACATTACACAACTTGGTACATGTTTAGTGTGGAACAAGGATGTGGTTTAATGTGTACGTTCTCTCTTTGGTCTTGTTTTCTTGCTAGATTTTTGTATTCACATGGTTGAGAGTGAATTTTTTTGGAAAGCTATGGATACTGATAACAAGATAGGTATTGCAACAAATTTGATTGTAAGATTTGCATATTAATGTATGTTTCCTTAACACCATGTGATGGGGAAGTTAGCCACATATTCTATGTGAAGTACTATCCAGGTAGACTTCATATGCTTTGATCTATTTTTTAGATTGGACATTACTCGTGGAGTGGGAGTTTTTGCATAAATGCCTAATTATCCTTGGCAATATCTTAATTTGTTGATTATTGATGTGATGATGAGTTTGCATGTTGCATTGTATTTGGATCTATGAGTTATGCAGGTTATGGATTAGCTACCCATTTTCTTGCAATGGGATGACTCGGATGTCGACTATCTTTATCCATGCAATGGTGATGCAAACTTTGTTAGTTTGCTCTGTCTATGGTCATTTGTGCATTGGTATGTTACTTTGAGATAGGAGGATGGATATATAGTGACTTGATTGTGGATTTATAGTTGATATGTTGATGGCATGAAGTTTTATCTATGTTGGTTTACCTTGGTTTGAGGTATGGTTAGCTTGGATGAATTATGATTTGTTGTGGTTGCTATTGTAGGGGACATGAGTAAGGCAGTTACTTAGAGCCTTTGTTATCATTTGAATATGATGCTTATGTTTATGTAGATATCAGTGCAAGTATCAGTAACAATTGATATGGTTCACCTTGGCATGTTCTTTTTTCTTCCATATGTGGTTTTTTGGAGAATGTGAGGATTTTTTATGCTTGATGGTGGTTGTCATGGTTGCTTTTGTAGGAATCTTGTTGGAGCATGAGAGCATGGTGAAGATTCAGATGGTACATGGGTAGATAAGGGATGGTTTTCCCTTGTTTGTGATCCCTATAGATCTATTTACAATGTATGATGTAAAGTGGGAGAATGTTAGGATTAAGGTGTCATATAGCTTGTAAATCCTATGAGATAGTTCCAAAATCCTTGGAAAGTGTTCCAAGACACTTAGGATGTATTAGAAAAAATACTTTGTAATATTTAATTCTCACCATTATTCATAATACAATCATAAGGGGTAATGGGGTCCACAAGCAACAGTTAAAGTGGGTTGTGAACACAATTATTTAATATTGTTTCCCCACTTATGGATGTCTAGAATAAGATATTTAATGACTTAAAAAGTAGAAAAAGAGTGACCTACGAGCTTCTCCAAGTGGGAGAATGGAAGATGCAACATGTGTCTCTTGGTTTCTAGTCATTTATTACAAAATTTAATGTTGATTGAAGGTAGAGCACATGGATCCCTAGTGGTAGAGACCAATATACATAGTATGTGTACACCATGCAACAAGATCAACATTGGATGTACGCATATCATTCCAATATGGTAGCATTTATCCATGATTACCTCACTCTCTATTACCAATCCGCCCCATTAAATTCAAACCCTTCACATTTTGGTGTTTGGGATGACATTGGGTCTTAGAACAATGAAACCTTTAATGTTACTTGTTGCATCATTATTCTTTCACAACTAATTCGGTATTGGCCTTGTTCTTCCCAAAAAGCCATTTGATTTGGCACCTAAAGTATTTTATTATTGTTTCCCCCATATTTTGAGTGAATTTTTTTTGTCTTTTCTACCACAATTACAATACATTGAAACAATTTTGATGTTGTAGCCTATGGAAGCATGTATTTCATATTTATGTTTGTCATTTGTCTAATGCTCAACATAAAATTTGTTTGCATACAATAAACATAAACCTTGAAATTGATTTTTTGAATGATTGTTTGGTTTGAAGTCTTAAATTTATGTCCTCTTCTTTGTTTTGAACTCTTAAAATTATGTCCTCTTATTTAGTCTATAATTAAAATTAAATTGAACATGGATTGATTCATGTGAGATAAACAACTAACTTTTATGGATGTTAATAAATTAGAATTTGGTAATATTTTTTACAGTTGATTTTTTTTTCTTCTACTGTGATGGCCTAATTGGTGAGACTTGCACCTTTTTGTAATGGAGAAAATTAGGGTTTCTCCAATTAAGGTAAAAAAAACACTAATTTGGCTTAATTTGTTTATTTGAGTTTATGATTAATGCGAGGAGTTAGAGTTAACGTAGGTATGCTGAAAAATTGGTAAGATTTGAACATGGACCTACTTGTGGCTGATGAGTTTTTCTACCATTGCTACTTGTCCATCTCTTGATAGAGCTTTCAAGCACAAAAAATCATCTCCATTGCCCTTTTGAGCAACAGTTACATTTTTCTTTCACAAAGTGTCGACAAGCAATGATTATGATCCCAATGCTCCTTCTCATCTTACTCCTCTGATAGATGGTAGTAGCTGTTTACAATGCATAGTCCAACCATGGTCTTGATATCACAATAAAATTTCAAATGCGCTAAGATTTGAACCCCATGACAACCTCTTGGCTAATGCACTCTCTATCATTGAGCATCTTAACCACCGTATAATGGATCTTTTATTAATTTATATGAATTGAAGTGCACTCAAGCACTTGTAAATACCTTACCTTAAGGCACTTGAATCTTTGCCTGCAATAATAGGGGCCGGAGTGCTTGATTGATAGATTGAGGGAGGGGGCCTTTAGGTGCTTGCCCAACTTCCATTCCATCCAGGCTAGCTTACGAATGCACAGCTCACTAAAGCTAATTTGTGCCATACAAGTAAACTTAAGGAGGTCTAGCACTATTCTTGAACATCGACAACTTTTTGTTGAGTGTTGTTGACATTTCCTTTCTGTCAAACACAATTGAGGAGACTGGTTCTTTTACATGCCTTATGTTAGAGGGGTGCCTAAAAGTTGTCTTTTGTAATGTCCCTTTTTTTGAAATAAAATCAAGATGAAATCCAAATGCCCATTGTAGACACCTAAAACCATCATGTCTAATTAAATAAATACTTTTATTTAGTTAATTATTGTATCCTAAGTTTTCTATTAATTAAATAAATTCTTATTTATTTAATTAATTCATTAATCTTATTCTAAGCCTTTCCTCATTTAAATAAATACTTTTATTTATTTAAATTGTTCTTTTCCTAATTAAATATTTTTATTTATTTAATTGATCCCACTTCCTCTATTAATTAAATTAATCTTTATTTATTCAATTAATTCATTACCCTTTTCTACCCATGACACATGTCATTCATCTCTTAATTCTTCTCTTACCTACCCCCTTTATCATTTAATTATTTCCTCTACCTATCATTTAATCCTAGTCGACCATTTATCTTTACACCTCTTAATCTTATCCCTCCATTTCTTACAATGTTCTCTATATAAGAGGATGCCCTTTTCCTAATCACCTAATCAATGCATCTAATCAATCCAGCTAGCTAATGACTACGTCATCAAGTCTTCTTGCGATCAAGCTATCAACGACATTTCCATTCTTTGTTGAGCTCTTGTGCACACATAAAATTTGAGAGCAAATATATCAAACAAGATCAATGGAGATATGAGACAATGGGGATTGAAACCCTACTTGACCTGTGAATGATATATATTGTTTTGTTATTGTTTATTTGCATGATCATAGGTATCTCTATTGGTATTGGTGAATGTTTCATTGTAGGACCTAGATTGTTTGTGGTTGGATCGTTATGGTTTTACAATAGATCATATACATTTTGACACGCCCAGTGGGACATGGATTTTTGTTAGATCTATGTTTTTTTTGCAGGTTTTTATAACCCTATATTGTTGTTTTGTAAAACAATTTGAAGAATAACCTTGTACAGCTAGGGTTTTGGACACAAGATTAAGATTTTGGAGAGATTTGATTAGATCTCACAAACGGCTTGGAATTTTTGCACCAAATGTTTTTTGCATGTTGGGGACAGTATCCAAAGTGCTCAATCCAAAATTCAGATTTTTTGGAGCATATTTGAATTTTTTATGATTTTTCATTAAAAAATAATTTTGGAAGCAAATTAGAGATTTTTTTGGATTTTCTTAGATTTATGGAAAGGTCTTAGAATTATACAAGGGGTCTGATTTTTGTGATTTTAATTTGGGTGAAAAACAATTCGTGAAAAATCAGATCTTTAAAAATTAAGGTTTTGCAATGTTTTGATCAGATCTCACAAACGACTTGGAATTTTTGCATCATTTTTTTTTGCAGTTTGGAGACACTATGAGTGTTCATTCCAAAATTCAAATTTTTTGGAGCATATTTTAATTTTCTATGATTTTTTATGATTTTTCATAAAAAAATAAATTTGGGAAAAAATTAGTGAATATTTTGGATTTTCTTACATTGGAAAATTCTCAGAATTCTACAAGGGATCTGTCCTTTTTTATTTTAATTTTGATGCAAAATAATTCGTGAAAAATCAGATCTTTAAAAATTAGGGTTTTGCAATGATTTGATCATATCTCACGAACTGCTTAGATTTTTTGCAGGATTATTTTTTTGCAGGTTAGGAATGGTATCAGTGGTTTCTATTACAAAATTGAGATTATTTTGATCAAGTTTGAATTTTTTATAATTTTTCACTGAAAAAATAATTTTGAGAGCAAATTAGCAATTTTTTGGGATTTTCTTAGATTTTTGGAAATCTCTTGAAATTTTATAGGTGGTCTGTTCTTTATGAATTTAATTTTGATGCAAAAGAACTCATGGAAAATCAAATCTTTGAATTTGTCAAAAAACATATTGTCGAAGGCCCCTATTTCACAAAGTCATTTGGGATTTCTAAAAATTTACCTGACTTGTGTGCTTGCAGGAGAGGTATTATTTCACAACTATTAATAAGTTTGTTGCAGGACCTTTGACAAAGATTTGATTTTAAAATTGCTTGCTTTGTCTTCTTTAGTCTAGAAAAACACTTCAATTGGTGCTCTAAAATTAACAAGTGTCTTTTGTGTCTTTAGCAATAGGCTCTTTTTATTTTACCTTTTAGAGGACATGCCTCTTGAGTAGCCCATAAGACCAAGTGAGAGGGAACGACCCAAATGGTAACGGGCTAAAGCCAAGCTCTTCCAAGCCACTATAAATAAAAGCGTTTGTGACGAAAATTGCAAGCAATGGATGTTACATGTTGCTATAACGACGTTATAACTCCCCATAAACCCTATGGAGCGCAAAATCTATAGGTTGGGAGGCCTTCCATTTAACGAAGCTTAACACACTTTTGATTATAGCCACCCGAACGAATGCCCTTACTAGACAACATTTTGTGTTAGAAGCCAAAAACCTTCTAGTTGTTGGCGCAGGAGGTCGGACCTCTGAAGCGGCTCACATTCTTACGGTTCTTAGTAGAGATACAAAGTTTGCCACAGGGAGTTTTCATGGGGACTGGTACTTGGCTGCCCTAGAGAAGTGAGTGTTGAGGGTGGAGCCAATGGGGTTAAGTATCTAAGTATCCGCTCTGAATTGCGTAGCTCGGGGTTACCCCCAAGTGAGATTCAACAACTATTGTCCCGGTCAACCCTAGGATTTGTGCTTGCATGATCAAAACACTCAAACATTTTCAAACAAAAACAAACAAACATTGTGTCTACCATGTTTTCAAGTGTATGCAAAAATATTTCACATTTGGAAACATTTCTAATCTTTTGGACAAAAACACTTTTAAACATTGAGTATTCACTGCTATTGTGTCTTCTTTCCATGAAAAGAGTCAAAAGCATTGAGATTTGGTCACATTCAACAACTTCACAATTGGACATAATTGCAAAATATTTTCAAAATCACGTCTGGGTTGGTTAAAACCGAGTCTACGCTCATAGTTCAGATATTACAGAAAATTCTTGAGAGCAAAAAGGACTTAAGTTTTCAGATTCAAAGAGCTTCTAAGGTTGCTTCCTATAGGGCTTTATTCTTCAGTCAACCTGTCCTGATCACACATAGTCGATCATTTTTCTTCACTTGCATTGCCCTCATACATATTTTCCAAATTTGAGTCAAAAAGTTACTTTGCTTGTCCTCGTCAAAGTTTGCAAACATACTACAACACAACACTACGCGATTCCCGCATCAAGATCTATCATCTTAGGGTCTCATTTGGTCTTCTTGAGTCGAGGTCAACTTACCTCATCAAGAGATCCATCATCTCTTTGGAAGCCACATCTTACTCTCAAACATACATACTTTGGTCTTACACTCTTGGACATTGCAAGTTTACCCTAGATTCATCTACACTTTATACATCTCTTGGTCTTCCATAGTCTTTGCATTTTCATACTACCTTTCATTTTGGTCAAGAATTTAGTCCATGGTTGAAACCCATTCACAAAGGTGTAGAAGGGAAGTCAAAGAAGCTTTAAGGTCTTTAAACGTGAGTACTTGTGAGTTTCATGGAGATGAATTTTACAATCCATTTGACAATCGCAATAATATACCAGACCATGACAACAACAATGGAAATGATAATGACAATGACAATGCATCTGTGGATTCTGCAAAAGTTGAGGAAACTATCATGGATCCCCATGTCAATAAATTGGTTCAAGAAATCATGAAGAGGGATAGACAATATTTCCTACAAGCTATGGCGCAAAGTGGAACAAGACTACCTCGTGATTTGATATGTCACAAATTTTGGAGGATGATTCAAATCAAGTTAATACAAGGCATGGGAGGCCTAATAATGTTGGCAATAGGAGAGAGCATATCGTTCTTGAGTCACCTTCCTCCCTATTTCAAAAACCTGAAATTCCAAACACATACACTCATTCTCATGCCAGTTATGATAAAACCTCTTATGAACAACCCCGCATACTACCTTTCCCATGGAGAAGAACTACCACTACACATGACGATGATAATACCCAAGATCATACCAATGCATACAATTACACCCAAGAAAATATTCAAAATAGTGACACGAGGAGACCCCGTGTCAGATTTGGGGGCAATATCAAATATCACCCTCATGATACCCCCTATCCTCATGGTCATGACATGTATCAACCTAGACCTAGTGCTCCTCACTATAATACCATACCAAGTGGTTCATATGCAAGCTACAACTATGTCCCTCCTCCATATGAACACATCTATGATCAATACCATCCATATATGCGTGGGACTAGCTCGACGAGAAAAGACACCACCCAATAATGACTTGCAACAACAGATCAAGAATTTACAAAAGCAAATGGTGGACATGAGTACACCAAAGCAACAATATACAATGAAAGATATAATGTCCTTACCCATTTGATAGAAGCATTCTATTGTCTCCATTCCCTCCACATTTTGTGACACCAAAATTTGATAAATATAAAGGCAAAGGGGATCCTAAGGCACACATAAGACAGTTTTTCACAGCTTGCATTGAGGTAGCGGGAGAAGAAACATACTTGATGAGATTGTTCCTACAAAGCTTAGGTGAACAATCGATGGAATGCTTCTCCCAACTTCCACCTGGAATTAAGTCATGGGGTGATCTAGCAGAGGCTTTCATACAACACTTCTCATACAACATTGAAATAGATGTGTCAGTGACTAACTTATGCAATACTGAGCAGAAAAATGGGGAATCTTTTGCTTCATTTTTACAATGATGGAGAAGTCTTGCTAGTCGATGCTCTCGTGATATACCACAAAAACAAATGGTAGAAATGTTCACTCAAAAAGTTAACAAGGATATTGGATATGATCTAAGAAAAGATTGTTTGTCTACCTTCAAAGAGGTCATTGAGAAAGGATTGGCGACATAAAAAGTCCTTATCAAACAAGGTGTCATTAAAATATTCAAAGAGAACAAAGATGAATCAAATGGGAAATACAAACCTCATTTTTGGAACAAGAATAAGAACACAGTCACTGATGGGGTAGTAGATGAAAATGTTGTGAAACCTAAGATTACTTTCCCTGATGCAAGTTCTTCTAATACAAACAATCAAGTGAACAATCAAAGGCAATCAAAACCTCAAAGAAAATACACTCCGTTGGGAGAACCGATTGAAATAGCATTCAATAAGTTACTGGCAAACAAGCTCATAACACTACCAGAGAATCCACCATATGAGCCGAAAGCAAAACCAGATTGGTGGAATGATGATGAATATTGTGAATATCATAAAAGTAAAGGGCATTTAACTACCAATTGTCACAGATTGAAGAATATCATACAAGATCTCATTGACAGAGGTGACATAGAAGTTGATGGTCACACCTCCAATGAATAACATGCGATGTTCAAGGAGCCATTTCCTAAACATGACAAAGGAAAAGCCAAAACAACAGATAATCAAGCTAATTATACCAAGATGCCCTATGATTGTGACTATACTATTGTAAAGCAGAAAATCACGATCGAACCCTAGTTGCTCTCCCCTCTTCCAACTCCGAGGAGAGAGAAGGGAGGTTCACTAGGGTTGATGGTTTTCACTTACGGGAGAGACTTTACATTCAAAAGAGGGGTTGAAACCCACAAGATCCAATCCCACGCAATGCAAGATTGGATGCTAAATGTGTTTCAAGGGTTATGACAGCAAGGCTACCCTCTTTTGTAAAGAATGTGCATAGAGGAATTGAGCTAGAAATGCATGGAAAGTGAGAAAGATTCGCTTATAAACTGAGATAGGAATACAGTATGAAGCTGCGGACCTTGAATTAGCAGTGAAATGTCGATACGGCGTTGTCCTGCAAATTTGAGCAAAAGTTGTCGGGACGATGGCGCCCGGCGCCACGGTCCTCCGAAAAATCCGCGAAACGAAAGGGGATCTGTTCGTCTCTGCACAAGGATTCCAGATCTTCAATTTCAGCCGCATACCTGCAACCTACACACAGAAAAGCGAAGACGATTGGGGGGTTAGGGATTAGGGGTTTGCCTTTAGGTCAAACCCCGGTTTTGGAATTAACCAAGAAATGAGCAAGAGCTGTAAATGTAAATGACTGTAAAACAAGTACTAATACCTTGTTCTAAGGATGTTTGTATCCTTATGTGCGGAGGTTTAGATGTTGTATGTTGTATGTTGTAGTAGTATGTTGTATGTAGTATGTAGTATGTGATCTCCTCTTCAATGGTTGAATCCTTGTTTTGAATGCAACACTTAGCCTTGAATGGAGACTTGAAATGATCAATTGCTTGAAGGAATGCTTGAATGCTTGAATGCTTGAGTATAGTTTCCACGCCTTTTTACACATATCCTCCTCATGCCAAATGAGAGAGAAAAATGTAGTTTATATACTTGTCATTTAGGGCTGATAGACTGATTTTCCCGACCTTAGGCCGACTAGGGAATGTAATTTCCAATTTGCAAACAAAAAGACCCGAGACCCCTTAGGAGACCGGGCCCAAAATAGGACCCAGGGACCAGGGCGCTGGGCGCTCTTGTCCCACCTCCCGGGACAGCAAGGTGCAAGGAGGTTCAGGCCAGGGTGCTTGAAAAATGCAGTTTTTGGTGTCATGGACAAGTTTCGGGGTCTTCATTCAGGTTGCGTATTGCGTCACCATCGTGAAGACCGAAATGCAGTCGAAATTGCAAGTGTCACAATTTTAGGATGCTACATTTAGCCCCCACTTTAGCGGGAGTATGTATGCTCATACTTCCGGTAAAGTACAAGGAAACAACATTGAAAGACTTTCACCACGTCAAGGAGGCAAGACACACCAAGCCTCCAGTGGACTAAGGATCTTACGACTTCGATTGACAAAGTAAAAGGGAAGATCACGAGGGAGAACCATGACTGTCAGTAGTAAGGTTCCCTCACTATGAGTCATGCAAGAAAGATATCAAAAATTTTCAAGGCAAGGTTAAATTTGCCAAGAAATTTTCAAGTATCTTGAAAAGATATGAACGGGATGTATGCCCCCCTACGTTAAAGCGATCGCACACGCCTCACTGGGGGTGATTGCTTTAAGGTAGTGATACATATAAGAATGAGAAAGGAAAGGAGCACGTTATCACAAGGATTTAGCCCCCAAGTGTGAGATAAGCCCGAGGATAATAGACACAAAACACAAAGCACGAGGTGATTTCGCTTTCCTCGGGGTCAGTATGCTGTATGATAATTCATGTATACCATATGTATGTATGCATAATTGTTCTTCATTCCCCAATCAAGGAAGGTCACCTAGAAGAAGGGAACACATGTGTCTTTTGAGTCAACATGAGAGAGATCGAGAGATCTCAATGCTTTGCATCGTCCTCAAGTAGACAACACTAAGGACAACAAATAGAAGAATGAGAATAACATATAGAAGAAGTAACACAAGAGAGGAGGAGAGAATCTACTATGCTAATGTAACTAGTCTAGCACGTCATCTACCCCCCAATCTTGCTGATCAATGTTTCGGGAAGGCAGGGAACATGCTAGAGGAGGAACATCCAACACAGCAGATGGAGCTATCACAAGATCCAAACAAGGGCTATGTTCATGTTCCGAGCCACGTTGTTCTTGTCTAGGAGCTAGGATAAGTGCTTTAGAAAATTCATTAGATAAATGGTTATCAATATCAACAAGTTCATACTCACTATCAGAATGAACAAGAGAAGTAGCATTTTCATCATGAATAACATTTTCATCTATATCATCATCAAGATTTATAAAAATAGGATCTTTAACTCGCACAGGATCAAAACCATCATGCATCTTATGTTTAGGAGATTTTGGCTCAATTCTCGGCTGAGGAGAAAATAGAATAATGCTTGTTGAAGGTGTTTTTGGGGATTGCAAAGTTTGAGCTCTAAGACGACGCTTTCGCCGGCGTTCACGTGAAGAACGATTTCGTCTAGTCTTAGTAGGAAGTTGCGAAGATTGAGGAGGAGGAATGTTCTCATCCCTATCACTTGGGTGTTTAGGTTGTGGTCTCTTAGGTTGAATAATAGGAGAAGAAGAAGGTCTCTTCTCTCTATAAAAGGAAGGAGGAGGAACTGCTCCATATAAGGGAGGAATATTTGGTTTAGGAAGGAGACCAAGTCCATCATGACGAGGAGGTATAGGTCTACTTTTAAGAAGTTTATTAGATATAGACATAGTCACATCCATAGGGACGGGTTGAGAATCTTCTTGAGGAAAGACATTAGTTTTATCTTTCAAAGGAAGAATTTCCTTCTCAAGAATGATAGGAATGTCAAGTTTAGGTGTTCTAGGTTCACTTAAAGATAGGATCATATCTGTTTTCCACTTTTGATAAGATTTGAAAAGATGATCACTTCGCGGAGGAAGAGATTGGAATTGTTTAGGCCAAAAGTAATCAAGAGGAACACTAGAGGTTCTTTCAGCTGGTTTAAAAAGACTATGATTGACAGTAACAACTTCACCATTATGGGGAAATTTCAAACACTTATGAATAGGAGAAGCAATAGCTTTCATGGAAGATAGCCAAGGATAGCCAAGCTTCACACGAAATTGTTCGGATGAAGGAATAATAGCAAAGTTCACATCAAGGGATTTGTTATAGACCTCAATAGGCAATGTAATAGAACCAATTGCAGGAGAAGAAAATGCATCAAATAGTTTCACAATCACATCTGTTTTGTCATAGATCACTTGATTCAATTGCAAAGTAAAAAGAAATTTTTCAGTAATAACATTAACCATGCATGAAGGATCAATAAGCACTCCACGGCAAGGTGTATTCTTAACTTTTGCAACTATGTATAAAGGACCATCAGGTGCCCTAATGGTTTCACTGGAATCAAACGTGATGGAAGGTTCTTTAGGGTTTTCTTGCTGCTCTACAAAGTTAATCACATTCGGAGCCATAGACACAAGACCATCAGATGAGAGAGAGGAATCATTAGCCTCAATTGCATTAGAGGTATGAGAAGGTAATGGATCGGTGAAAATCTGAAGATTTTGATTAGGAGGAGCTACAGATGTATTGCCTTTATCATTCACTCCAGAAACAGAAATAGTATTATTATCAATCAAATCTTGAATTTTACCCTTTAAAGAAAAACATTTTTCAGTATCATGCCCAGGCTGACGATGAAATTGACAAAAGGCTTTGTTATCAAAATAAGGTGAAGTAATCTTTGCAGGATCAATTTTCCTTATAGGAGGAAGAGTAAGCACATTTTGTTCCAATAACCTATTCATAATACTATGCAATGATTCATTCAAAGGAGTATACTTTCTTTCTTTCTTGAAAAATTTAGAAATAGGAGGCACACCTGATGCTGCATTCACATTGTTGTTGATGATGTTTTCATTGAATTTGATGGAATCTCTGTTCGGTTTAAACTTCCCAAATGGTTGTTGACTGCTATCACCCTTATCACTCGGAGCCATAGGATGTGATTGTTCCATTTGACTCACAGTCAGTTGATAATTGTGAAGAGTTGCACACAACTGTTGGAAAGAAGTAAACTCAGAAAACAAAAGTTTGTCTCGAATATCTTTTTGTAAATTAGAAATAAAGATTCTTTGAATATCATTGTCAGGCACTGGAAAAGAAATTTGAGCATACAAATGCTTATATCTACCAATGAAATCAGTCACTTTTTCTTTAACACCTTGTTTACAATGCATTAAATCAATCAAAGTAACTTTAGGACTTATATTGTTTTGAAATTGTTGAATGAAAGCATTTGCAAGTTGTTCAAAAGAAGTAATAGAATAAGAAGGCAACGAGCAATACCATTGTAGGGCTTTGTCTCTTAATGTTCTAGTGAACAGTTTTGCAAGCAACCTTTGGTGATAAGCAAAATCAGTACATATTGTTTGAAAAGTCTTAACATGTGTTAGAGGATCACCTTTACCATTATAAATCTCCAAATGCGGGATTTCAACATGTTTAGGGGGAATAGCTCGAACAATGTCAAGAGAAAGTGGGCTCGCAACATCAAATGTGGGCACACTAAACTTAGATTGATTCATAGAGGCAATTTGTTGCTGTAAAGAAGAGACAGTTTGTGCAAGATTGTTAATGGTCACTTCAGTCGAAGAGTTCATATTAGATGTGTTAGATTGAGATGGAGGTGTTATGTTATTGAAAGAAGGCAAAGAGTAAGGTGGTGGGACTCTATGATAATTAGTCATAGGAGATGATTGGATAGGAGGAACACTACAAGGAGGAATGGAATGGTTAAATGAATTGCCCCCTTGCGTCATGTTCATTTGTGGAGATATAATAGGGACATTCATTGAAGGAATGAATAAAGAAATCGGATTAAATGAAGGAAGAGGGTTAATTGAAGAAGAAGGGTTGCTCCCATGACTGGTGATCACAGGAGGAATGTCTTGTGTAGAAGTAGCCATTATGTTTGATGTAAAGGTAGGTATGCTAGCAATAGAAGTCATCAAAGGAATAGAATGATTGTCTTGAGTAGGAGGTTGTGTATAACCCAAATTTTCAGCACAACTCTTCATAGGCATCACATTCGAATCCACAATGTGTGCAATACCACGCAAAATATCAATTCCATTCTTATCACTTTGAAGCATACGTTTTAGACCCTCAATTAAAGGAAGAGCTTGACTATCGGGGTATTCTTGAGACATCCACTGTCGAAAATCGTCAAATTGGTTATCCAATTTCGAAAGTTGTTCTACAGAAACCTCATGGAGAGCTTCTTCATCATTAGGAGGATTAGAGGAATTACCCATGTCCTCGTTAAAAAGACCATTCAAATTAGGTTCCATCTCCTCAGTAGTTAAACCTTGGAAAGACTTAATTCTACGGCTTCGTCTAACGGGAATAGTGTAGGTAGGGCTTATTGTTGTAAAACTCATGCACTAGAGAGAGAGAGAAAGTTTTGAATTTAGAGGTAGCAATTTTCAGTAAAATCAGCCAATCTTCTGGATTTAAGCTGTTAAATGCAATCACGACAGTCTCCCGAAATTTCGGAAAAAATGTCCGGGACCGTGGCGCTCGGAGTGCAACACGGTCCTTGCAACTTTTTCCGAAATTTGCAGGGATGAAAGGTATGATGATTTTAGAGCTAATCTGAAAAAATTGAGTGATTTTACGATCTGTAGATAGGCCAAATTAAAGTTGCAATCTCAAAATTGAACCCTACCCAGATTGTCGAAAAATGCAAAATTTGAATTTTGAAAAAGAGAGGGAAACTGAAATTTTGAATTTTATGATTTTAGAGGGAATGCCAAAAGCAATGCAAGTTTTGAAATTCAAAAGTTGACTCAATTTCACGCAAAATTCAATTTTGAAAGCGGAAATCAAAGTTGTTGTAATTAAGCATTTAATTTCAAAAGTCACAAAATGCAAGAATTTGAATAAAGCATTGAAATTTTTAATGAATGTTAACACACTTTTCAGATTTAGGACAGTAAGAACACAATTTTGACACAAAATTTCAGTTTCAATGATTTTTGAATGTTTAAAAGCCTTAATCCAAGCAATCACAAGACCAACTTTGACTGTAATTTTGAAGGTGTTAAAATTGATAAAATCAGCCAAAATTCTGGATTTTAGCAGGAAAATACAGTAAGATCTCGCTCCCGAAATTTCGGAAAAAATGTCGGGGACGATGGCGCTCGGAGTGCACACGGTCCTCGCAACTTTTTTCCAAATTTTCAGGGATGAAAGATATTGTGATTTTATTGCGGAATCCAAAGTTACAGCTGATTTGGAGATGCTTTGATCAGTGAAATTGTCAGTCAAAGGTTGAATCAAGAAGGTTTCAAAAATTAGGGTTTTGACACTTAACCACTTAATTTTCAAAATTAAAGCACAAATATGAATTGATAATTTGTAATAGAAGGATAGATCTGAAACAAGCATTAACATTTAAACATTTCACAAGCTTAATTACTAAAAAGAAATTTTAGGGTTTTTATGCAATCACCTCTAAAATTTTGCAAAAGATCAAACATGAAAATGTAATCAATTTTTTCAGATCTAAGCATGAAAAATCAGAAAGGATGTTCACGTCGGGTTCACCAAATGTAAAGCGAAAAATCGTGATCGAACCCTAGTTGCTCTCCCCTCTTCCAACTCCGAGGAGAGAGAAGGGAGGTTCACTAGGGTTGATGGTTTTCACTTAGGGGAGAGACTTTACATTCAAAAGAGGGGTTGAAACCCACAAGATCCAATCCCACGCAATGCAAGATTGGATGCTAAATGTGTTTCAAGGGTTATGACAGCAAGGCTACCCTCTTTTGTAAATAATGTGCATAGAGGAATTGAGCTAGCAATGCATGGAAAGTGAGAAAGATTCGCTTATAAACTGAGATAGGAATACAGTATGAAGCTGCGGACCTGGAATTAGCAGTGAAATGTCGATACGATGCTGTCCTGCAAATTTGAGCAAAAGTTGTCGGGACGATGGCGCCCGGCGCCACGGTCCTCCGAAAAATCCGCGAAACGAAGGGGGATCTGTTCGTCTCTGCACAAGGATTCCAGATCTTCAATTTCAGCCGCATACCTGCAACCTACACACAGAAAAGCGAAGACGATTGGGGGGTTAGGGATTAGGGGTTTGCCTTTAGGTCAAACCCCGGTTTTGGAATTAACCAAGAAATGAGCAAGAGCTGTAAATGTAAATGACTGTAAAACAAGTACTAATACCTTGTTCTAAGGATGTTTGTATCCTTATGTGCGAAGGTTTAGATGTTGTATGTTGTATGTTGTAGTAGTATGTTGTATGTAGTATGTAGTATGTGATCTCCTCTTCAATGGTTGAATCCTTGTCTTGAATGCAACACTTAGCCTTGAATGGAGACTTGAAATGATCAATTGCTTGAAGGAATGCTTGAATGCTTGAATGCTTGAGTATAGTTTCCACGCCTTTTTACACATATCCTCCTCATGCCAAATGAGAGAGAAAAATGTAGTTTATATACTTGTCATTTAGGGCTGATAGACTGATTTTCCCGACCTTAGGCCGACCAGGGAATGTAATTTCCAATTTGCAAACAAAAAGACCTGAGACCCCTTAGGAGACCGGGCCCAAAATAGGACCCAGGGACCAGGGCGCTGGGCGCTCTGGTCCCACCTCCCGGGACAGCAGGGTGCAAGGAGGTTCAGGCCAGGGTGCTTGAAAAATGCAGTTTTTGGTGTCGTGGACAAGTTTCGGGGTCTCCATTCAGGTTGCGTATTGCGTCGCCATCGTGAAGACCGAAATGCAGTCGAAATTGCAAGTGTCGCAATTTTAGGACGCTACAACTATTAATCACATTTCAATGGACAATCATGTTTCGACCATTATCATAAAGGACAAAACTACTGAAGGTTCTACCCAAAGGAGTAAGGTTGTTTTAAAAGGCATTGGACTATCTTCTTCATCCTCCAAAAATGAAACATTTGAATGTAATGTCACAACCCGTCAAGGTAAAGTCACCTTGCAAGGCGTTCCATCCAAGACCACAACCTCTTCATCTACCAAGAATGAGTATGACCTTGTCGACCAATTAGGGAAGACAGTCGCCCTCATTTTCATCCTTGAGCTTTTAGGCATATCCCCTTCACATAAGGCCATCCTTGAAAAAACTTGAGAGAGACCTCGGTACCCACTTATCTGAATGTGGACCAGTTTCAAGCCATGGTTGGATACCTTTTTGTTTTGCATATACTTACATTCGCAGAATCCGATGATGCATTTTTAACCCAGCATCATAATGCACCTCTACATATTTAAGTCTTTCTCCATAAAAACTGAATAAAACGAGTCTTGATAGATGGAGTAGAAGGTCTGAACATTTGTATATTGAATACTATTAAGCAATTGGGATGTTTCGAAAAGGCTATGTATTCTACACATGCAATCACTATCAAGGCATATGATGATGAAGAGCACTCATCCAAGGGCATAGTCACCTTACCTCTCAGAGTTGGGCTAGTGACGAAGGATGTTGTTTGTCGAGTCCTTGATTTAGAGCTCACATATAATATACTCTTGGGACGTCCATGGATTCATGAAATGTGAGTTGTTCCTTCAACATATCATCAATGTGTCAAGTTCCCACACAATGGAGTTGAAGTGACCATCATTGGTGATACAAATTCATTCATATATTTGTAAAGTGGAAAATTGGATCCTAGTGACTCCCCACCTAGGAGAGAGAAAGAAAGCCACTAGGATGATTTTCACTTGGAGGAACTTTACATTCAAAACAAGGGCTTGAATCCACTAGATCCAAATCCAAGGGAAACAAGGATGTGAATTCCAAGTGGATTGTAATGGTTGAAGTGTGATTAACCCTCTTTTGTAAATGAGAAAGTTGACTTATTATCTATGTGGAAAAGAGAGATAAAATGAGTAAAATGAGGAGCTACCAGTTCGGGATCACGTTCTAACTTCAGATATGAGCTAATTAGACTAATACTGTTCTGCCTTGCCAATTTGGAGAAAAGTCGTCAGGACCGTGGTGGGAATGTACATGGTCCTCCACAAAATCCACGAAATGAAAAGGGTTCTTTCGTCTCTGCAAATGAAGCCCAAACCTGCAATTACAGCTGTGCACCTACAACCTACACACATAAAAGAGAGGAAAAGGGGGTTGTGGATAGGGGTTTGCCTCAGTCAAACCTCGATTGAGGAATCAACCTTGAAAGAAAGTAAATGTAAATGCTTGAATGTAAACAATGGAAATGTATACCTTGTAGATCTGCAACTTGTTGATGATGATTGCTTTGCTTCTTGAATATAATCACAAGTGTCATATGAAATGACATGTAACATGACAAAACCCTAACACACACGCATGCTTGCAAATGAATGTTGTAATATTGCTCCAATGGATGAATGAAGAAGACTTGAACGCTTGAATACTTGATGATGTATATCTTCACCTAGGCTTGCTTATGATCCACTTCGCTTGAATTTCACCTCCCATTCCTCCTCCTGCAAATGAGAAAACCAACTCCCTTTTATAAATGCCTCTTGAAGATTAATTCATCTCATAAAGGTCGACATCAGGGAGATTTAGGATTCCAAAGTGCAAATGGGGTCGGGGGGGACCTATCTTGGGGCCACCCTAAGAGGGTGAGATAGGGGCACCACGCCCCTATCCAAGGGGGACAGGGGTGCCATGCCCCTGTCTTGCCCTATCTTGGGGCCTAGATAGGGTCCTGAGGCTATCTCAAGGCTCAAACAGGAAGGGGTCAGCAATAAAAATGCAAAAATAGGTCTTGGTTGGGGAAGAAGATGTCGTCGTCGAGGTGAGGACCTAAAATATGGTTAAAATTGCAGGAGGTGCAATTTTATGACACTACAATATTGCAATAACCTGTGGCCAAAATTAGAAACAATAATACAACCAATAAATAAGCAACTCCATCATCTGCATATGTTGATCCGGAATCATTAAAACCTTCTACATCAAAACAAATAGAGCTAAAAGAAAAATTCAAGGTTAGAGACATGCGATGTGGTGAGTATATCTTTCATGTTTATCAACTCCCACTATCTCCTAAGACATTTAGTCAATGGTAACAACCTACAAACAATTTGCAATGTCAAGGAATTGGGTGTGAACCAATTAGTGTCGTGGCTACAAAGTCTAAATGAAAATCTCCTCTAGTGGTGCAAGCAACTCTTGATATCAATAGTCCTAAGAGTGGTTCCAACAAAGAATCTATTGAATATATCGTCAACCCTCTTGAGAACTCCTACAGCCTTACCATTTCGTCCGCTCATTCCATTTCCACTCCACTTCTAGACTTGGATCAACAAGAATCACAAAAGCCCTTACTAATTGGGGATAAAAAATCAAGCCTTGAAAAGAAAAATCTAAAAGTCAAAAATAAAGAAAAGTCCTTTAGTCCAAATCAAAATCAAAATCTATCAATTGGACTCTGCAAAAATCAAAGTCAAGGATAAAAATCCTATGAAGAAAAAAGAACAAGAGTTGGTCTCCCCTATATCAAAATAACTGGGGGCAAAAGTTCTAAAATTTCAAGTCAAAAAGAATACTTGTTGTTCCTAAGGCTCCATCACGCTATCTTACTTTCACTTCTTTTCGCAATCATAAGCCTTCATAACTCATCCACTTGTTCCACACATCCATTCTCTTTTGGTGATACATCACATCAGTGGACCTTTAATGGAACTTCCTTGAGGGACTTTGTTGTCAGGGATGCCCAAACTTCTTTAGGTGACATGCATATGGTCCTACATAGTTCACACATTAGTAATTCTACCTTAGTTTCTTCATCAAGGAAGACAGTGAAGGGAGAAACACATCATTCAGTCAAGGAACAACACAACTATAATCATAAGGTAAAGCCTCACACATTTGAGGTGGGTGACTTAGTTCTCAGAGAAAATCCTAAAAATCAACAAAACAGAGAAAAGAAGGGCAAGTTTGAACCAAATTGGCTTGGTCCTTATGTCATCACAACAGTCTACAGATCAGGTGCATATTAGCTCTCAACACTAGATGGAGAACCTTTGTAGGATCCTATCAACAACATGCACCTTAGCAGGTTTTACACGTAGCTTTTCTCTCATTGTAAAAAAAATTAAAAAATACAAAAAATACAAAAAAATCATAAAAATAAAAAAATCGTTACTTGGTGAAAACCTAGGACACAGGTGCCTTGTGACACAAAAAAATTGAAAAATTAAAAAAAAATGTAAAAAGAAATAAGTCCGTCCAACGGTGAAAACCACTTCAGTGGCGCCCTGGGCAAGTACCGTGGTGAAAATTGGGTTACCGACGCTATGTGTAGAGACATTTCTCCTCCCTCCTTCAGGATTTAGATTCGTCCTTTCACTTTACACACACTCACAACCTATCCATCAATGCTAAATTTACCCATTCCCATTATGCCTTGTTATTGATCTACCTAAGATTGGTTACCCATTCATAATAAACCTCCCTTTTCACCCTGTCCTTCCATAATAAATCAGGTCCAATATGCAATTAAGGCGAAATCCTAAATCTAGTGATGGAAGTGGTATCCTGAGCATCACATGTTTTGAGGAGCATTGTCTTTTCATTCCTCCTCCTTTTCTTGCACAATCTACAATAAAAAGTCATTTGCATCGCCAATCCATAATAAAGTTTTGTTCTTCTTCACAATAAGGTATCAATTTCATGGATTCAGTCAGTTTTAGATGAGATGCAATCAGTAGTGGGCTTTCAACAAATCAATTATTTCAACAAACTTTGGCAACAACATGGTTTTTAGCATGATATGTCCTTTATCAGGATGAGAACATTGTGACCAAATCAAACATGTTAACATATGTAGCAAGAAACGCAAATAACTTGAGGATTTCATTGTATGTTGGTGTCAAGTCTTGGTTTTCTTTTGATTTCATCTTTTTGGTGACATGTCTTTTAGCTTTTCTGGGATGTCTCTGACTAAAGATTTTATCTTCAAGATGTCTTTGACTAAAAAGGCGAGGATAGGATATGATTCACCTACTATTGTTTTGTTGTCTGTGGATTGTCTCTTGGTAGTGCTATGACTTGTCGAAGGATATGAGGATATTGCGAGTCTAGTGTGAATTGGGGCATTCCTTGTTTACGATTGTCTGATCTCCATGCAAATGGGTACAATGACTTTCTAGGTCGAACCTATACCTCGATTGTCATAACATACTTGCCACAATAAAGCTCAATGATGATAAAGCACGAGAATCTCTTTCACTTCCATATCTTCTATCTTACATCCCCCTTTTGTGATTGACCTCCATCGTCCTTCCCGAGTTCGTGTAGCCCGCTATCACATGACTGAGTATAATGACAAGCTAAAAATATCTGCATTTCATGTAGTTTGCACCTGCATCATCACATCTTAGCATATATCATTATATACATACATATAGAAATCATAATTGCATCACATCCTGCACACACCACTGATTAACATATCATATACTCATATACACATCATGCATTTTCATCATGTAAATAATCGTAGCATGCCAATTATCATACATCCATCTATAGTACATTCACATTTGCATCATACACAACATACATGCATACATACATACATACATACTATCATAGTGCTTATGTCTATCACACGGTGTTGCATCCTAGTGTATATGTTTATCACATTGCACTATATCCTATCTTTCTAGAGCACTCGTCGGATTTTATCAATTTGATGACTTATCTTATATTCAACTTAGAAAACCTACCTCTTTTAGGGCACCTGTTGAGTGAATCCTCTCAACAACTTATGCAATTGGCAACATATGTTTATCACGAAATTATCAATTCTAGCCTTCTTTCTAGTTTGTCTTTTCTAGGGAACCTATTTGAGTGAATCCTCTCAACAACTTATCCAATTGGCAACGTATGTTTATCACAAAATTGTCAATTTTAGTCTTGTTTTCAGTTTGTTATCCTTAGGGCACCTGTTTGAGTGAATCTTCTTAGCAGCTTATCCAATTGATAGCGTATGTTCATCACGAAACTATCAATTTGGCCTTTTAAGACATAGACACGATTCTCTTGATTCCTCGAGTCGATCTTTTTCCTACGTGACCTTGTCACCCTATCTTGTCAGTCCTTTCTAGCCTTTCTTTCTTATAGAGAGATTGTTTGTGATCTTTTCAAACATTTTCATCCAATCTCTTGAGGGGGCATATCATTCCCATCATGGGGCAACTTTGTATCAGTTTATCTTCTTTGAGTCAAGGCGACAAGCTGCATTGCCTCAAAGAGGGGCAAAATGTAGATGCCTAAAACTGTCTTGTCTAATTAAATAAATATTTTTATTTATTTAATTATTGTATCCTAAGTCTTCTATTAATTAAATAATTATTTATTTATTTAATTAATTCATTATTCCTCTTCTACACCTTTCCTCATTTAAATAAATTATAGTCGCATGTATGAATCTAATCGCGTCTAGGTATATATATGGGCGTGTCTGCGATGAACATGCGTGTCTGCATTGGTAAAGTGCGTATAGGTAGAAGAGGCCCACGTCTGTGATGAACATGCACGTCTAGGTTGCAAAAGGGTGTTTAGGTTAACTAAAACCACGTCTTCATAGCAAAAACGCATCTATGTCTGATTATGTAGGAATCGATAGTTCTGTGATGAACATATACTGTCGATTGGATAAACGATCGAGAGGATACACTCAAACAGGTGCCCTAGGAAGATAAACTGACAATTCTATGGTAGACATATGTTGTCAATTGGATAAGTTGTCGAGGTGATACTCTCAAGCATGTGCCCTAAATAGAATAGGATCGAGTGTAATGTGATGAACATATACATTAGGATACAATGTCATGTGATAAACATAAGCACTAGGAGAAGAGTAGCACTATGTGTTGAACATGAGTACCACTAGGATTGACATGATTGGTTGTAGGATTACTTGCCCTAGTTGGAGTCATGGGAAAGATTCCCATCGACACATAGGTTACAACCTGAGCTGACCGTAGAGGATCATGCAACAATAGACGCGATGGGCTTATGACATGTCATGCACATACCAGAGATTGGATCAAACACAAGATTGTTGACTACTTTAGTTGAGAGATGGAATTCTAAGATGTGCACATTTCTTTTATCAACTGGTAAGATGTCAGTCACTCTAGAGGATGTTTACAGGATACTGTGAGTTTCGATCCATGGAGATCTCATAGTTTATGATCGAGAGGGAGATAGGGATGCATTGAGATGAGTCTTTGCAGACCTGGATCTTGAGATGAGACCTGGAAACCTGAGTTGGGAGGTGATTTTCTCCAGTGGATGTAGATTAGTAGTTGTGGTGGGAGGGGTTATCAGTGGTTACCTATGTCTAGATAGGGCAACACAGGGTTTAACTATCGAATGGGGGAGGAAACTGGAGATCTTGTTAACAAAGCATATGAGTTTTGCATAGGGTCTTGCATCTTGGCACATCTATGTCACGAGCTACATCAATTTGTGTACCTCGGTGGTTGTGGGTTAGGTTGCGAGGTGACACTTCTATAGGTATGGGCATATTGTAGTGACGAGGCCGATTCATTTCAAATTCAAAGGACATCAACAACCCTATGTGCACTTGTACAACATGATCACTTCCCAGCCATGAATTGGGAATGTGGATTACTAGAGGAGAGTGATAAATGGTATAAACAATGTCATATGGAGATCGTACCCGGGGTGTGAGGAGGACGACAAGGAACTGCCATTTTATTTTAGGAGCAGATACTTGATCGGGCGGACACCCTATATACTGGACAAGCATCTTGTTGACATGGTATGCAGACAGTTTGGTAGGCAACAGAGGATGCCACAAGGATCAAGAGAGTTTGTGCGGATTGTCAAGGAGTAGGCACAGTGGGGGACAATATTGTCCTATGATGCGACAGTTACACAATTTCAGAGTATGGTATCCATTTCGTGGGATATGCTGTTAGATGTTGTCGATGGAAGCATAGATGATGAGTACGCAACGTAATTTGTCGCGCATCCTGTTCCGAGGCTCACAGATCCAACAGAGCCTATTGTGCCAAAGGATGATGATGACGATGATGATGAGGACAAAGGCAAGGGGAGATAGAGGAGAGGGGGAGATAGGAGTTTGGTGAGAGGCAGAGGTGGACCCCGAGATGCAAGAGAGAGAGAAGAGGGAGGGGGATAGGCAGAGTAGGGTGGCAGGCCACCGAGGTCACCTAGGGGGAGATGAGGATAGCTCCTACAGGTTCCAACACAAGTGTCAGGACATAGACAGAGGCAGGTAGAGGTACCAAGCAGACCAGTACAGGTACAAGGTCAGAGAGAGGCATAAGATGCCCCTGGACAGGAGGAGGGTGCATAGGGTTGGGATGAGGAGGGGAATGCGTTGTTTATGCTATGAGAGCTCACATTAGGACATGCTAATGAGATTGAGGATCTGTAGAGAAAGGTGACTTGATTGAGGCGACAACTGGGAGATATACAGAGGGAGAGCGATGAGGCCATCCAGCGGTATACAACCGCAGAGGAGGCACTGAGGGCAGAGCGAGCAATATTAGAGGGTGATGCAGCAGTAGGTTATGACTTCATCCTCCAGGAAAGGGACGTGATTGGATACTGGAGGAATCTCTACTATGCAGTTGTACCTCTAGAGCTAAGGGCAGGGAGCTATAAGATAGCGTTACGCTCTACCACCACAAGCAGAGACAAGAGAGTGACAACCATGGATGTATGATATGCTATGATTATTTACATTATGAGATGCATGACGTCTAGATTTTTGTCATTTTTTTTGTTTTTATATGAGAATGCAAATGCTTATGTTAAATACCGATGGGCGGTGTGTGTAGGATGTGATGTTATCATTATATCTATATGCATGTATATGATGAGATGTGCTAACATGTGATGATGCAAATGAAAAGTACATGAGATGCAAATATTTTTGGCGTGTCATTATACTCAGTCATGTGATAGCAGGATACATGGACTCAAGAAGGGATGGTGGAGGACAATCGGGAAAGGGAGATGGAAGGTAGAATATATGGAGGTGAAAAGAGGTTCTTGTGCTATTATCATCATTAAGATTTATTATGGCAAATAAGTTATGACAATCCAAATACGTGTTTGACCTAGAAAGTCATTGTACCCATTTGCATGGAGATCAGACAACCACAAACAAGGAATGCCTCGGTTCACACTAGACTCATAGCGTCCTCATATCCTTGGACGAGCCATATTATTACTAAGAGATAATCCACAAATAGTAAAATAGGCGAACATACCCCATCCTCGCTTTTCTAGTCAAATACATCTTAGAGATGGAATCTCTAGTCAAGGACGTATTGGAAAAACTAAAAGACATGTCACCAAAAGAAAGATAAAATCAAAAGAAAACCAAGGCTTGATACCAACATAAACTGTAATCCTCAAGTTATTAGTGTTCCTTGCCACATATGTTGACATGTTTGATCTGGTCACAATGTTTTTTTCCTAATAAAGGACAAATAATGCTGAAAAACCATGTTGCTGCCAAAGTCTACTAAAAGATTTGATTTGTTGAAAGCTCATTGTTGCTTGCGTCTCATTTGAAATTGGCTGAATCAATGAAAAGAAATACTTTACTGCGGACAAGAATGAAACTTTATTGCGGATTAGCGATGCAAGTGACCTTTTATTACAGACTATGTGCGAAAAGGAGGAATGAAAAAAAACTATGCTCCTCAAAACATGTGATGCTTGGGGTTCCACACTAGACTTTGGATTTTTCCCCAATTACAGATAGGACCTGATTTATTAAGGAAGAAAAGGAATGGAGGGAGGTCTTATTATGAAAGGGAAACCAATCTTAGGTAGATCAATAACCATCCATGATGGGAATGGGTAAGTTTATTATGGAATGGTGAATTGTGAGTGTGTGCAAAGTGAAGGGGAAAGGGATTGAATCATGGAGGGAGGATAAAAGTCCATACACATCGTGCTAGGAATCCATTTTTCACCACGATACTTACCTAGGGCGCCACCGAAGTGGGTTTCACCATTGGACGAATATTTTTATTGTAAATATATATATATATATATATATATATATATATATATATATATATATATATATATATATATATATATATATATATATATATTATTTAATTTTGTTTGTATTTTTTGATTTGGATACTCTGAAAATCTATGTGTAAAGCTTATGAAGGTGCATGTTGTTGACAGGATCATCCAAATGTTCTCCTCCTGGCGTTGAAAGCAGATATGCACCTGATCCATATACTTATGTGATGACATAAGGGTCGAGCCAATTGGGTTTAAATTTTCCTTTATTTTCTCGGTCTCATTGATTCTTAGGATTCTCTCTCGGTATTAAGTCACTAACCTCAAATGTGTGAGGCTTTACCTTATGATTGTAGTTGTGACTCATTCTCTATTGATAAGCCTTAAGATGATTAAAAGCAGTTTGTCTTTGCTCGTCCAATAGTTCCAATTCTTGTAAGCAGGAGACCCTATAGTCTTCATCATTGATTAGATCGTGCAAAGAAACTCACAAGGAGGGTAAATTGACCTAGATTGGCAAGATGGCTTCAACACCATATACAAGTGAATAAGGGGTGGCTCTAGTAGGTGTGCAGACACTTGTGCGATATGCCCAAAGTGCAGGGTTGAGTTGGATGTACCAGTTATGGCCAACGTCATCGACTGTCTTCTTAAGGATTCAGAGAATAGTTTTATTAGACACCTCATCTTGACCATTACCTTGGGGGTAGTAGGGAGTGGAGAGGCGGTGGTTGATATGGAAGTGATCACAAAGCTTGCGAACATCCTGATTTTTTAAAGGATGCCCATTCTGTGACGATGGAAAGGGGGACACCATAGCGACAAATGATATAATTGAGGATAAAGGTTGCAATCTGTTTTCTAGTGACTTGGGTGAGACGAACGACTTCGATCCATTTTGTGAAGTATTTTGTAGCTGTAATAATGAATTTATGGCCACTAGAAGAGGGAGGGTGAATCCTACCTACGAGATCAAGTCCCCACTAACAAAAGGGCCATGGAGTGACAATTAGCTGAAGTTCTTGTGTTGGTGCATGAATAAGGTATCCATGAACCTGACATTGCTTACATTTTCTGACAAACTGACATGATTGTTTTTCCATAGTGGGCCAATAGTATCTAGTCCTCATAAGTTTCTTGGCTAAGGTCGAACTGCTAGAGTGGGCACCACATATACCTTCATGAACCTCATGTAACATAATATGAGCTTCATTAAATTTTAAACATCTAAGAAGAGTTCCATCTAGACCTCAATGATAAAGGGTATTGGCTAAAATGATGTAGTGGGGGGATTGGCAAATGAAGGTACAACATTGATTATTGGAAAGGTCAGGTGGAAGGATATTGTTATGAAGGCAAGTGAAAATGGCACCTGCATTAAGGGGAATCAGGACCAACGACACATATGATCTCAACAGGAATGATATCATGCAAGGTAACCAAAAGATTATCCACCAAGAACTCATAACAGGTCTCATTCTATGATAGATCAATTAAAGAAGCAATAGTGGCCATGGCGTCTGTAGCTCGATTGTTGTCCCTTAGAATCTGCTCAAAGATTATCTCTATGAAATATTGTTTAAAGTCATCCACCATTTTCATGTAAGGCATCAATTTCTCATCTTTTGTTTGGTAGTCATCATTAGCTTGTCAGATCACAAGTTGAGAGTCCCCAAAACCTTGAAGCTCCTAGATCTTCCACTGTACTACAATTCATAGTCCTATTGTCAATGCCTCATATTTTCCTCTATTGGTGGTGCAAGGAAATGACAATTGATATGACTTAGGAATTGAATCCCATTAAGGTGTGATAAAGAGGATCCCCGCTCCTGCGCCATGCTATGTGTATGAACCATCAAAATATAATTGTTAAGACTTTGTGTTTGTTACCATGAGAATGGATTCATCCGGAAACTCTGAAGTGATAGGAGTGTCATCAATCACAAGTGCATCTGCTAATTGATTTGCAATGGCTTGTCCTTAGATTTCTTTTTTATCCACGTACTCAATGTCAAATTTTCTTAAGATCATAACCCATTTAGCCAGTCTTCCTGTAAGTATCGCCTTGTTGAGAAGGTATTTGAGTGGATCTATTATCGCAACGAGCTTAGTCTTATGAGTTAATACGTAATGATGGAATTTATGTGAAGCAAAAACTATGACAAGACACACATGTTCAATCGGGGTGTAATTAAGCTCATACCTGACCAAAGTACGACTAATATAATATACTACTCTTTCTTTGCCATCATTGTCTTGTTATGCTATAAGTGCCCCCAGTGTTATCTGTGTAGCTGATATGTAGAGCAACATGGGTTTTTCTTGAATAGGTGTCATCAAAACTAGTGGATTATGGAGATAATCTTTGAGAATATGAAAAGCTTGTTGACATTTATCATCCCACTTGAATTTAATGTTCTTGTGAAGTAAATGCTAAAAAGGATGACATTTATCTGCAAGGCGAGCAATGAATCTTCGTATAGACTGGAGTCTGTCTTGTAGAGACCATATTGACTGATGTTCGTAGGTGGTGACATTTAAAGTATAGCTCTAACTTTCATTGGATCTACTTCAATTCCCCTTTGTGAGACAATGTATCCAAGGAGCTTCCCAGAGGTTACCCCAAAGACATATTTCTTAGGGTTCAATCTGACTTTGTATTTTTCCAACCAATAAAAGACCACTGAAAGGATGTCCAAATGTGTTTCTCTCTTTATAGATTTACCAAGGATTTCATCGACATAATCTTGCACGGTCACATGCATGAGATCATGAAAGATCATAGTCATCGCTCTTTGGTATGTAGCACCTACATTCTTTAGTCCAAAGGGCATGACGTTCCAACAAAAAGCTCCCCAAGGACATGTAAATGTTGTTTTATGTTGATCTTCAAGTACAATTTTGATCTGATTATATCCAGAGAATCCATCCATCAGAGATAACATGGCGTGTCCAACTGTGAGATGTATTATCAAGTCAATATTTGGCAATGGAAAGTCATCTTTAGGACAAACTTTATTTATGTCTTTGAATTCTGTACATATCCTGATGGTGCGGTTGGGTTTACCGACATGTATAAAATTAGAGATCCACTCAGGATAGTCGATCAGTCTTATGAATCCAACATCCAACAATTTCTCAAGTTCCACTTTCACTAATAGTGTCACCTACAGATGCATCTTCCTTGATTTTTATTTTACAGGTTTTGCTCCTGTTGTAACCGTCAAATGATGTGTGACTAAGTCTGGATCTAACTTGGGTATATCGGCATAAGACCATGCAAAGTTGATTTGTCGCACGATGAAAAAACTAATAAATTTTAGTCTCTCTTTTTCTGTCAAAGACTTTGCTAAGAAGATGTTGTGTAGAGTCTCTTATGTGACAATGTTTGTCTTGATGGTTTCTTCCAACAACATGGATGATTTCTCTTCATACGATGTCATCAGGAGAGTGTTAATCCTTCCATCCTCGAGTGCCTCAGAGAGGTTTTCACCCTCAGATACGACCTTTCTTTTTACTTTTTTGGGTCAGACGATGCCACAACGTGGTTTTCATCATAAGACCCATGATTTTTTTTTATTTTTACATTTTTACAACTAGAAGGGCCAACACCCTCACTGAAGTATGCCACTCCATTGAGTTCTATAGTGTATCCTTCTTTATGGTCCCCTGGTGGAAGATCATCTTGTATGCCCAAATAGTCTATGAAAGGATCATCGTTCTCAAATGTATCAAGTGGTATATCACCTTCTTGGTCCCAATCGTTGAGTTGCAGATGAACAAGGGGAAGGCCATCAGTGTTTTCAAAGTCAGCGGGGGTAATGGTAAATACACAAGAGTCTTCGGGTATGTCAATGCAATTGTCAAGGTCATCGCTGGCACTCTCCTAATCAATCTCAATCATAAACGAATCTAAATTAACATCACTAGAAGAACGCTCAACAACGAGAGTCCTCACTCTTTGTGGTTTTGGCCTAGAGCCTCAAGAATGTTCAGGATCCCAAAATGTTTTTATCCATGGTTCTCCTTCCTCTTTTTGTTATTTTAAGAGTTTTGTTTGACCAAATCTGAATTTTATATTAAATAACTCTTCCTCTGTGGTTTCACCTGGTTCTCTGAATGTTTTGATGAGCTCATAATCACTGGATGGTTTGTTTGAACCCGATTCCCATTCATTAGAGTTTGTGGAATATCGCCTTTGTTGTTGTTGTTGGCCATTTGGATTTGTGATTTGTAATGCTTCTGTACTATTAGGGGCACCTAATTTGAAAGGTATGAAGCCAAGACCTTTGGTGTGCTGGCTCTTGAATCCCATTTCTGGTTGTAGAGGTTCAACAACACCTTTTCTTTGTAATCCAAGAGGGCCTTTTCCATCATATCCAAATTTTTGCAAGAACTTGAAACCTTTGCCATACTTTTCACATGGTATTATGATGTGATCTTGTGTGTTCTCTTCAGGCCCTTTGTAAAGCATTTTTTAGAGGTATTCTTCTTCCATCTCACCTCATTTCTTGAATGTAGTAGGATCCTATTTTATTATGACGATTGAAACTTTCTTAGAAGGTTGTGGTCACCCGTAGTCCTTAGGATAATTCATTACTTGTTTTAAGTACATTGTCTGATTCAAAGTGTATTCTCTCATGCCATTGTCCTTGTATTTTCCTTTAAGCTCACCTTGCCTTGATGTAGAAGGTTTCAATGATTTAGGATCCACATATGGTGATTATTGAGCTGCTTCTATATTGATTGGTATTATTGTTTCAGATCTAGGTCGTAGGTTGTTGCAGTATTCGAGCAGATCTGAATCATCTTTAATTGTCACTTCAACTCCATTATAAGGAAATTTTATGCATTGATGATATGTTGATGGAACCACATTCATTTCATGTATCCATGGATGTCCCAAGAGTAGGTTGTATGTGAGGTCTAAATCAAGGACTTGACAAACCACATCCTTCATTATCAACCAACTCTGAGAGGTAGGGTGATTGTTCCTTTAGACGAGTGTTCTTCGTCATCATATGATTTGATGGTGATCTTATGTGTGGAAATCATAGCCTTTTTAGAGTATCCCAACTGTTTAATGGTGTTCAATGCATAATTGTTCAAACCTGATCCTCCATCTATCAAGACTCGTTTGATTTGACTTTTATGGAGAAAGGCTTCAATGTGTAAAGGTGCATTTGTGTGGTTGGCAAATGGATAAGTCATCAAATTTTGTGAAGGTAAGGCAATGCGGAGTGGAAAGGTATCCTACCATGACTTGAAACTAGTCCACGTTCAGATCAGTGGGAATAGAGGTTTCTCTCAAAGTTCTATCAAGGATAGCTTTGTGTGAAGGGGATATGCGTAATAGCTCAAGGATCAAAATGAGTGTGGGTGTCTTCCCTAACTGGTCCACAAGGTCATACTTGTTCTCGGTAGATGATGAAGAGGTCGTGGTCTTGGATGGAACACCTTGCGAGGTGACTTTACCCCAACGAGTTGTGGCATCACGTTAAGGGGTTGACGAAGATGATGAAGGGGAATGTACAATTCCTTTCAAAACAACTTCACTCTTTCAGTCAGAATCATTAGGAGTTTTTTCCTTTATAACGATGGTAGAGACATGGTTATCCATTGAAATGTGATTAACATTTGAGTCGTAATTGTAGGACATTTTGGTGTAATTGGCTTGATTATCTGTATCTTTGGTTTTTCCCTTGTCATGTTTAGGAAATGGTTCCCTAAACATTGCTTGTTCCTCATTAGAGGTGTGACCATCAACTTCTATGTCGCCTTTGTCATTGAGATCTTTTATGACATTCTTCAATCCATGATAGCTGCTAGTTTTGTGTCCTTTTCTCTTGTGGTATTCACAATACTCATCATCATTCCACCAATTTGGTTTCACTTTTGGTTCATACAATGGATTATCTGGGATTGTTATAAGCTTGTTTGCCACCAACTTCTTGAATGTTGTCTCAAACAACCCTCCCAATGGAGTGTATTTTCTTGGAGGTTTAGATGACCTTGAAGAATTTACTTGATTGTTTATATTAGAAGAACTTGCACTGGGGAAAGTTATCTTAGGTTTTACTGATTTTGCATCAACTACCCCATAATTCACTGTATTCTTATTTTTGTTCAAAAAATGAGGTTTGTCTTTCCCCTTTGATTCTTCTTTGTTATCTTTGAATAATTTGATGGTACCTTGCTCAATGAGTACTTTTTCTGTAGTCAATCCCTTTTCAATGACCTCTTTGAAAGTGGACAAACAAGCTTTTCTCAAGTTATACCTGATATACTTGTTAACATTTTGAGTGAACATTTCCACCATTTGTTTGTGTGAAATCTCACAAGAGCATCTACTATCCAAATTCCTCCATCTTTGTAGGAATGATGAAAAAGATTCCCCATCTTTTTGTTTAGTACTACACAAAGTGGCAACTGACACATTTGTCTTGATGTTGTATGAAAAGTGTTGTATAAAAGCCTCTTCTAGGTCGCCCCATGATTTGATTCTAGGAGGGAGTTTAGAAAACCATTCCATAGCTTGTCCTCTTAAGCTTCTTGGGAACAACCTCATCAAATATGATTCTTCTCTTGCAACTTCAACACAGGTCATGAAAAATTCTCTTATATGTGCTTTTAGATCCCCCTTGCCTCTATATTTGGCAAACTTTGGTGTCACAAAATGTGGAGGAAATGGAGGCATTGGAATTCTTTTATCAAAAGGATAAGGACATGTGTCTCTCATTGTATAATTTGGCTAAGGTGTGTTCATATCTATCATATGCTTTTGCAAGTCTTTGATTTGTTGTTGCAAGTCATTCTTAGGTGGAGTTTTATCTCTTTGACTGAGTCCCATGCTTGAGCCATCGAGCAGAGGAGGAGCATAGTGCATGTATGGATGGTATTGGTCATAAATGTGTTCATACGGAGGAGGTGTGACAGTGTCTATAAGGACCACCTGCTATAACATTGTGATAAAGATCATTAGGTCTATGTTGGTTATATATATCATGTCCATGAGAGTAGGGGATATCATAAGAATGGTCTCGAGTGTTACCCCTAAATTTGACACGGGATCTTTTCATGTCATGGTTTTGAGCATGTCCTTGTGTATAGTTGTATCCTTTAGTATGATCATGAGTATTGGTATTTTGTTGGGTATGCATGTTTGTATTAGACCTCCATGCGGAAGCACGATTGTAGGGTTGTTCACGAGAAGTTCTAGCAAAATTGTCATGGGTGTGAGTGTTTGGAACTTTTGGAATTTGAAATGGGGATAAAGGTGACTTGGGAACAAGACATTGTCTTATATTACCACCACTATTAGGTCTCCTATGACTTGCATTACCTTGACTTCCTTGATTAGGATCATCCTCCAAAATTTGTGACATATCAAAATCATGAGGTAATCTTGTTCCACTACGTGCCATGACTTGAAAGAAGTATTGTATATCCCTCTTCATGATCTCTTGAACCATTTTGTTAAAGCGAGGATCTATGATAGATGTTGAATTGATAAATATGTTGTTAATGTCATCATCATTCTCATTGTTGTTCTCATTGTCATTGTTTGGTAAAGTACTGCGATTATCAAAGGGGTTGAAAAATTTCTCCATCAAATTCATAAGTACTCATGTTTAAAGACCTTAGAGCTTCTTTGGCTTCCCTTCTCGACCATTGTGAACGAGTTTCAACCATGAACCAAGCCTTGACCAAAATGAAAGATAGGAGGAAAGTGCAAAGATTATGGAAGACCAAGGGAGATGTATGAAATGTAAATGAAACTAGGGAAAACTTGCAATATCCAAGAGTGCAAGACCAAGATATGTATGTTCAAAAGTAAGGCGTGGCTTCCAAAGAGATGATATATCTCTTGATGAGGTAAGTTGACCTTGACTCAAGAAAACCAAATGGGACCCTAAGATGATAGATTTGATATGGGAACCACTTAGTGATGTGTTGCAGTATGTTTGAAAAGTGTGATAAGGACAAGCAAAGTAACCTTTTGACTCAAGTTTGGAAAGATATGTATGAGGTAGTGCAAATGAAGGAAAATGATTGACCAAGTGTGACCAAGACAGGTTGACTGAAAAACGAAGCCCTATGGGAAGCAACCTTAGAAGCACTTTGAGTTTGAAAACCTTAGTCCATTTCTCTTGATATCTTTTTGCAAATTTCTCAACTCCGAACATAGACGCAATTTTGTTCAACACAGACATGTTTCCGATTCTCAGACACAACTACAGTAAACACATACGCAATTTTTTAGATAAATGACAATTTTTGCTCTTCTGAACATAGACGCTTTTTTGCACTACGCATACACATTTTCCTAACAAAGACGTGTTTATGATAACACATATGCTTTTTATGAAAATGTTGACAGTTTTTTCGATAGATATGACAGTGTTTTTCGCTGATACCCAGATGCGATTATGCACTGCACAAACGTGTTTTCGCAACACAAACACAATTTAAACTGACACAAACACGTTTCTGAAAGTCTTTTCCAATTCTGTCCAAAATGTGGTTGTTGAATATGACCAGATCTTAATGTTTTGATTTTAGTGGCAAGAATACATAGCAAACAAAGAAGACACAATGTCTGAAGGTTTTTTGTCCAAAAAATGATTGTAATGTGTATATTCTTAGGCCAAATCAACCCAAATTTCCATGGGTCTAGCACAAGCGAATACACATCAAACACATGCTTAGCCTAAAGACATTGTTCTCGTGGTGATAAGCTCAACCCACAACCTGGAATCTCCGTCGGCTCAAGTGTAGGGACACCTTGAGGGGTGTATTCACTAATTTTACCTTTTTCGTGAGCAGACAACTGGGGGTCTCCAGGACTGGAACGATAACCCTATCACCCTCTTCTCGGAAAGCTACAAGTAGCTTATGCTAAGCCGAGAACTTTTGTCTCATCCCACGGGAGCCTTATGGTGAGTGTCTTAGGGAGAAAACCAGCTATCCTCTTGCACTGAGACTATCGCGATGTTCAGTCAAAAAAGGGTGGGCCACTAATCTAAAGGTGTCTAGTCATGTTTTGGGGCAATCTGATAGCCATACATGCGACACTTCGCTCATGTTGAATGAGGCTTCCCAGTCTGCAGAGGTTACACTCTGAAGGTTTTCTCGCACCAAAGGCGCTAAAGGAGACATGTGTTAGTATGGACTAATCAGTAGCAGGTGATAAGGGACTTTCATCCAAAACTATAGATCATTTATATAGTGGACTAAAACAAAAAACTGCTTGGGTCGTTCCCTCTCACAAGATGGGAGGCAGGCCCTCTAAAGGTAATAACAATTTCTCTTGCACCCAAGATCCTCGAAGGCGAGGGTAGAGGATACTTTTATTATCACCTTGGGTTCTAAACTAAACACAACGTGCCAAAGCATAAGACACACCAAGCAAATTAATTAACCCTCAAGAAAACAAAGAAAACATCAATGAAATCGTGTGAGCCTAATTAAGCAAGGAAATGGAAATGCAAAGACACACACTAATAATTTTAGCCCTAAAACAAAGTGATTAGTAGTTTTGCAAAATACCCCCACCTGCAAGCACACAAGTTAGGTTAATTTTAGAAACCCAAATCGAAATGTGAAAATAGGGGCCTTCGACAAAATGTTTTTATTTTTCAAACAATTACACCACTTTGTTAGTCAAACCAAGAGGGTTAGGTCAAAAACCAAATCTGCAAAATAAAAAAACCAAAAATGAAAAACTGAAAACACAGACGCAATTATATTGAACTTAGATGCATAGTTCAAACACAAACGTAGCAAGATCAGACGATAATAGAGTTTTAAGATATGTACCTTGTGAACCAAGATCTAAAACACAGATGCAATAATAGACTGCGTAGATGCGATAACTGATCAGAAATGCAGAAAGAGAAGTCATAGATGCGCTTTCCCAAAAACCTGCACATGCAAAAAACATAGGAGACAGAAACACGGAAATAGAATACGCATATGCGATTATAGATCACATACGCGACAATATTATGTACAAACGTAAAATATGAATCTGGAACCTGCAAAATCAACAGAAAAACAAAGACACGATAACAAAACATACAAACGCGATATCTGATCGCAAACGCGGAAAGATGAGTCACAAACGCGCTATAAATTGAATTCGTTGCAAATCCGACTTGCAACTTTACAAAACACCAAATCTGCAAACAATATGTTAAAATAAAAGGGACAAGAGTCCCACCAGGTGTGCTAAAATGTATATAGTGAAAACGGATGATGAAAACAATATTGAAAGACTAACAAAGATCCAACCACAAAAACCCTAGCCTAACAATGAAAAGCATCCACCATACACAAAAGAAGATACCTAAGATCATGCAAATAAACAAAATAAAGCAAGATATACCATTCAAATGTCTAGTAGGGTTTGTTCTCCATTTCTTCCTATCTCCATTGATCTTGTTTGATATTATTGCTCTCAGATTTTATGGTTGCACAAGAGCTCAACAAAGAATGAAATTGTGGTTGTAGCTTGATCGCAAGAAGGCTTGGTTGCATATGAGTGTTAGGGTTTGGAAAGGAAGAGGGTATCCTCTTATATAGAGAACACTGTAAGAAATGGAGGGATAAAATTAAGAGGTGAAATGATAAATGGTCGGCTAAGATCAAAAGGGTAGGTAGAGAAAATAATAAATTAATGAGAGGGCAGGTGGCGTAGGAATTAAGAGATGAATGACAAGTGTCATGGATAGAAAAAGCTAATGAATTAATTAAATAAAAAAAGATCTATTTAATTAATAGAAGAAAAGGGACAATTAAATAAATATAAATATTTATTCAACTCGGGGAAGGAAATTTAAATAAATAAAAAATATTTATTTAAATGAGAAATAGGCTAGAAGAGGATAAATGAATGAATTAAATAAATATAGATTTATTTAATTAATAGAAGACTTAGGATAAAATAATTAAATAAATAAAAATATTTATTTAATTAGACACGATAATTTTAGGTGTCTACACTTTCTACAACAATATTGTGTGAGGGGTGACATGAAGATGTTTGGAAGCTTTCATATGTCTATTATTTGCTATAATATGAATCCATTGGCTTCGTTGTGAATTATAGTACCTAGATATGCCCATGCCCCTCCTTAGATGGGTGTACCATTGTACTTGAGACATGTGTATGTATGATACGATGCGAATATGTGTTAGATATCATACCCTTGCGTGCCCAAAAGCTTTGATTTTCTAGCTGCATTAGATATTGTTTATTTTCAATGTCAAACTTGTAAAAAAAAACATGTACAATTCAAGGTAAATTAATTATGTTTTGTCAATAGGAACCAAAATGGGATTGCATGATTTGGATGCAATTGCATCTTAGGTGTTAGAAATTAAAACATTAGTTTATCTATGTAATCAACACAATGATACTCATATTTGTCAATATCTTCTCATTAATGAACTTAAAGTGAAAATCACATTAAAATAACCAATCAATATCTTATCCATTAAATTTTAATTGTTAATTTTACATTCCAATCTCAATTCATTTATTTATATTTGATTATATTTGATTGCTACTTCATTAACATTATATAGTATTATTTTATCCCTACAATTTCACATATCCTCTCTAGATGTTTAAGTAATTAGTTTATTGCAATCTTGGAAAACAATTTTAATAGCCTTTCCTCAAATACTCGAGTCTTTGTCCCTTTCATGAAGTGGGAACTTATCTTCCAAGATTAAGCACATGGGATGAAAGATTGGAATAAACTTATAAAGTTAATACAGTCAAAATTGCAACTTGGATAAGTTGTAAGCTAATTTTTAAGAGGCTATAATATATGAGAAATAGTTTGAATTCTAATTGGATATTAAAATTTGTTAGAGTAGAAAGATTTGGAGGCATTAAGGATCAAGTTATCAAAGAAAGTTGTAAATTTAACTTTTCTTAAAAGATGCGGGGTTTTCACATTTGCTCCTATCTTTTGTTAGGATCATTCATCACCTTTAGAGTTTCAACATGAAACACATTTCTTTCCAAGCTAGACTTTTGCCCCTTAGGTCTAGCTCTCCAACATCCCAATGATGCATCATGGAGTGTGATACGAAACATTGATGCTCCAAAAACTTACACAATTGAATAAAAAAAATAACAACATAATATCTCATGGATTGTGGAAGCTTAATGAAATTGATTACACCCTTCATGGGAATAAATTGTGTTTTGAATTTGAACAACTAGAGGGATTAAGGATCAGGTTCTCAAAGAAAGTCGCAAATTTAACTTTTTTTAAAAGATGCAAGGATTCACATTTGCTCCCTTCTTTTGGTAGGAACACTCATCACCTCTAGAGTTTCAACCCGAAGCACATTTTTTTTCCAAACTCGTCTTTTGCTCCTCAGATTAAGCTCTCCAACATTCTGATGATGGATCATAGAGTGTGAAATGAAATGTTAATGCTAAAGGAACTCATATAATCAACTCTAGAAACAAACAACATAATATTTAATGGATCTTGGAAAATTAATGACTTAGGTTATCTTATTATCCCTTTTTTCTACAATAATTTTTTATTTGAACAACTAGATCTTTCTTAATAATCCTGTATCATTCTAACGTGTTTTGAACCGTTGATTTAAAAAAATAACTCACCCCCTTCACATACAAAATGCCGTCCATATAATTAAAATAAATTCACTAATATATTTTTTATAAAAACAATCTTAATTTAATAAAAATACACAATACAATTAAAATACCTATCCATTCATTTTATAATTAAATCTTATAAACTCAAATATTAAAAGATTTCATATCACCCGCAAAATGTTTTTGGTTCTCCAGCCAAAAAATATAGGTACCACCACCCGAACAATTGTATTCAATTTGATGAAGGGAAGAAGAGGGCATAAATTGAATTTTCTTCCCGCCTCAAATCATCGAGGGCAACGATGGTATCCAAAAGAAATGCTGTCTGCGCTGAAAACGAAGGCCTGGCCGCGTTTCTCTTCGAGAAATGGGAAGAAATGGCTGCCCAAGACAAGTTCACCGAACGTATGGGTGCCACTCTCTCTACGGCTTACAAAAACCTCTGCGATCACAAGGATCCCATCCTCCACCTCAAAGGAGCCAGAAACGTCAAGTATGCGTATACTTTGATTTTGTTTATTAGTCATGTTGCCCAGCCCAGGGTTTAGGATTCTTGAAGGAGATGTCAGCTTTGGGTTCGATTTTGATGACCTATATATTAAAATCTGTTGTGGATTTGTTCAGAGGAATTGGAAATTGGACGTTGGAGCTAATGAAGGATTATTTCGAGAGTAATGTGAATGAACATCCTTCGAGTCAGGAAGTGTTGGAACCAAGAGGTAAGAATTAAAGGGATGACAGAAGTTAGTCAATATGCCCTAGTAATTGATACTTTGGAGCAGCTGATATTGATAGAATTTGCTTGTTCACATTTATAACTTTTTCAAATTTTCAATTCTAAAGTGCTCTAACACAAAAACAGTACAAATCTTTTGAATATATATATATATATATATAAGTTCACTCAATGAAGATTGGAGATACAGAGCAGTTGCTAATGCTAACCACTTGGATTTTCTCACGGGCGGTGAAAAGTGTGAAAATTCTATTGCAGTTACTGATTATTAATTTCCTATCTCATAAATATTATTTAACTACGAAATACTGAAAAATAACACAGCTGCAACTTCACAAATAAAACACGTGGAAAGAAATATGCAACACAATGACATAATATTTTCGGACAATTGTCCTTGGAAAAACCCCGAAGGGAAAACCAATACTGCAAATGAGGAATATATATTAACTACAACAAATCAAGAGATACAAATCCAGCTGAGATTCCACCCCGCTACTTTCCCAACGCTATGACTGCACCCTTGCTAACACTGCAAGTTTCTCCACAAACTTCATATGTACTCCAAATGAACATTTTAACCCTTTTTTTACTACTCTCGTTGGAAAACCAACGATCGAGATTAATTCTCAATCAACGGCTGGGATTAATAACAACTAAACAACCCTAACAAAATTGGTTGCTAGAAGTTTCTAAAAGAGATCAAATAATTAACAAATAATTGTCCCTATCTAACAAAATTGTTTAGCAAACAATTATTTACTAATTATTACAAATGGAGAACCAGCTGTCCTAGCTAACCAAACTAACACTCTCTCTTAGCGAGGAAGTTGTTCTGCATGACACCCAACTTCTCTCTGAAGAAGATAAATTTCGCCTTCCCCAATGCCTTTGTCAGAATGTCTGCTACCTGCTGATTTGTAGGTATAAACTGTAGCTGAACAATCCCCCGTTGTACACAATCTTTGATGAAGTGATACCTGATGTCTATATGTTTCGACCTATCATGAAACATTGGATTCTCAGTCAACTTGATGCAACTCTGATTGTCGCAGTGTATCACTGTAGTCTCCACCTTTTGACCAAACAAGGCTACTAGCAACTTCCGAAGCCAAATAGCTTCACATGTCGCCATGCTAGCTGCTATGTATTCTGACTCTGCAGAACTTAGAGCCACAAACTTCTGCTGAACCAAGAGACAACTCCTGATCGCAGACTGAAACAACACTCGAAAGTGCTTCTCTTGTCTGTTGTACTACCTGCCCAATTTGCGTCAGTATAGCTCATCAACCCGATTCCTTCACCTCGAGCATACCTAATCCCATACTCGATTGTACCTCGCAAATAACAAAGCACATGCTTTGCCGTTGTCCAATGTACTCCCTTTGGCTTAACCATGAACTGACTAAGAGAGTTTACTGCAAATGCTATATCTGGCATGGTGTTGACCAAATACATGAGAGAACCAATCAACTGCATGTATAAGGTGGGATCTACATTCTTCTCCCTGGATGTGTCTACCTTCCTCCAATTTGTGATCATAGGTGTAGACATGGCTTTGCAATCCTCCATCCTGAACCTTTTCAAGATTTCTATGCAATATTTCCCTTGTCTAAGGAAAATCTCTCCATCTGTCTGCCATACCTCCGTGCCTAGAAAGTAGTGCATAAGTCCCAAATCCTTCATCTCGAACTTTGCTGCAAGGTCCCTCTTGCACTCTTCTATGAGCCCCAGTGAACCTATTAGAAACAAGTCATCCACATATAGGACAAGAATGAGAATCTCACCTCCAACCACCAAGTAGTAGAGGTTAGCATCTGCCTCACTCTTCACAAAGCCCATTTCCTGCAAGTAACTATCAATGCGCTCATACCACGCCCTAGGAGCTTGCTTGAGTCCGTACAAAGCTCTCTTCAATCTACACACGTGGGTCTTTTTGCTGTGTGCTACAAGGCCTTCCGGTTGTTCTATGTATACCTCCTCTTTCAACTCGCCATTTAGGAACGCTGTTTTGACATCCATTTGATGGATCTGCCATCCCATCTGTGCTGAAACTGAGATTACAGCTCATATAGAAGTATACCTGGCCACTGGAGCAAATGTCTCCTCATAGTCTATTCCCTCCTTTTGAGAGAGCCCCTTTGCCACGAACCTTGCCTTGTATTTCTCGATGCTACCATCTGCACTGTGCTTGATCTTGTAGATCCAATGCGATCCAACCACAACCCTATCTGTTGGTCTAGGAACTACCTCCCACACATCATTCTGCATTATTGAGGTATATTCCTCAACCATTGCATCTTGCCATACCTGATGTTGTGCAACCTCCTGATAGCTAGAAGGTTCTACCAATTGACTAACTAATGCAACATAGTCATCATACCTGGCTGGTTGTTTCCGTTGTCTACTACTCCTCCTAGGAATACCCACTAACTCCCGAGTATTCTTTTGTGTCTTCTGAACCTCACGGTTCCTACTCCCAACTGTAGAGGATGAAATGTCAACCTCCATGTCTTCTTGATGCATCTCTTCCTGCACCTATTGCTCCATACTCTGTGAACTTTCACCACCTGAACCTATACTGTTACTAGTGACTGTACTCAAGCTTTGCTTCCCTTGACTCGGTTGAGCTATCCTTGGAGCTTCCGTCGGTTGCTCACTCTGATTCTCTGCTGGCAAATCTTTGGACCTCCTAAATGCCTTGTCCTCCATGAACTTGACATCACGCTTGACTATAATCCTCCTGGTCCCTGGAATAAATATCCGATATGCTTTTGAGGTTTCACTGTACCCCACAAGGTACCCCCTCTCTGCAGTCTGATCTAACTTGGTACGTGTATCCCTTGGAATATGACAATATGCCAAACTCCCAAATATCCTGAAGTGACTGACATCTGGCTTCTTTCCTGTAAAAGCTTCCTCTGGTGTCATCTTCCCTAGTGCCTTATGTGGAACCTTGTTCTGTATGTATACTGCCGTACTACATGCTTCTGCCCATAAGTAGCGGGGCATGTCCTGATCATGTAGCATAGCCCTTGCTGCCTCCAATATGGACCGATTCTTCCTCTCAGCAACCCCATTCTGTTGTGGGTTGTAAGGAACAATCCACTCTCTCTTGATTCCTTCCCTGGTACAGAACTCTTGGAATTCATTCCCTTTGTACCCGCCTCCATTGTCTGACCGAAGAACCTTTATCTTCCTTCCTGTTGAGTTCTCCACAAGAGCCTTGAACTCTTGGAAGCGACCGAAAACCTCATCCTTGGTCTTCAAGAAGTATATCCAGGTCTTCCTGGAGAAATCATCAATAAAAGTAACATAGTACTCGTATCCTCTGAGAGACTTCGTCGACATTGGCCCACATATATTTGAATGTACTAGATCAAGAACACCCTTAGATCGAGTGTTACTCCTTGGAAAAGATGCTTTTGCAAACTTCCCCAACACACATCCCTTACATACATCATCATGCTCTGTGCTCACCTCTGGAACACCTTTCATAGTTTCATGAAGCAATTTAAGTGCTCCATGATGTATATGGCCCATCCTCCTATGCCATAGCTCTCCAAGATCTCTAGGATTACTGCTGCTCATGAGTGCCTTAGGAGTATCAAACTGCAACCTATAAAGTCGACCACTCCTAAGTCCAATAGCTATGGGTGATTTCCAATCCTTATGCTTGATCAACACATGAGCCCCTCTAAAGAGTACATTGTAGCCTTAATCCTGAAGGACAGATACGGAAATCAAATTCATACCTAAGCCTGGCACATGCAACACATCATGAAGGGAAATCAATTTTCCATTCTCCCTCTGAAACTGAATAGTCCCTTTCCCAACTGGGTTGAGTTTGGACAAGTTCCCCATAGAGATCTGGATTCTGGTGTTCTCCTCCTTGTAATTGGAGAAATACTCTCTAACTCCTATCATATGAAATGATGCCCCACTATCTATATACCAGACACTCTGTGAGGTTGAGCTAACCATACAAGCTATGAGTGCAAACTCATCCTCCATTCTACTAGAGAGCTCATCTGCACTTGCTGAAGCTGCCATCTGCTTCTTCCCTTTCTTCTCATTCTTCTTCCTTTGCGGGCAATCGCTGACATAGTGGCCAAATTCGTGACATCCATAGCACTTGATCTTAGACAAGTCCTTCTTCTTCTTCTCACTTTGTGGATTTGATCCTTTGCTAGATCCCTTCTTTGTTTTCCCTTTTCCTGCTAGGGCAATGTTTTCTTGGTCCATCTCACCTTTTTGACTCTTACTGTTGGATCCACTGACAAGGCTTAGTCTAAGCTCCTCTTGAGTGAAATCACTCCAAAGTCGATCCCAACTTGGTAAGGTGTCTCGTCCATTAATAACTTGAACAAAGACATCCCACTGCTTAGAAAATCCATTTAGGGCTATCTGTACTAGCTCATCATCACCTGGTTTATCTCCAACAACTGCTAACTCATCCTTGACAAGTCTAAGCTTGGCGAGGTAACTTGTCACGTCTTCTCCCTTGTTCATCCGAGTATTCCTCAACTTTTCTCTAAGAATCAGCTTCCGATTAGTGGTCACATTCTGGTATAGATTTAGGATGGCGTCCCACATTGCCTTTGCTGTATCCAAATCTGTGATATGCGGAACTATATGATCCTTAACACCGTCAAGGATTATCCTCCTCGCTTTGGCATCTTCCTTCTTATATGTTGCAAGAAGTATTGGATCTGTAGGTATAGTCACAATAGTGGTAACATATTCCTTGATACCATTCTCTTCTAGCAATAAAGAAATTTTGGCTTTCTATACACCAAAATTTGAGGCTCCATCTAATCTGCCCTGATCTCTTAAACCTGCTGAGGCCATCTCAAGAGATAAAAGAAATAATAATTCTAAAGAGGTCAAACTAGGTTTTATAAACCCTCGATTTTCTTTCCTTTGCCTAGGATAAACTTTTTCTACTTAGTTTTGATACCATGTGAAAATTCTATTGCAGTTACTGATTATTAATCTTAAACTAGATTTTATAAATCCTCGATTTTCTTTCCTTTGCCTAGGATAAACTTTTTCTACTTAGCTCTGATACCATGTGAAAATTCTATTGCAGTCACTGCTTATTAATCTCCTATCTCATAAAGATTATTTAACTACGAAATACTGAAAAATAACACAGCTGCAACTTCACAAATAAAACACGTGGAAAGAAATATACAACACAGTGACACAATATTTTTGGACAATTGTCCTTGGAAAAACTCCGAAGGAAAAACCAGTATTGTAGATGAGGAATATATATTAACTACAGCAAATCAAGAGATACAAATACTGCTTGCCTCTTACTGGTAGAGCTTCGACGACCTCCCAATTTCTCTTGCTGAGATTCCACCCCGCTACTATCCCAACGCTATCACTGCGCCCTTGCTAACACTGCAAGACTACTTGCTAACACTGCAAGTTTCTCCACAAACTTCATATGTACTCCAAATGACCTTTGACCCCTTTTTATACTACTCTCGTTGGAAAACCAATGACTGAGGTTAATTCTCAATCAACGGTTGAGATTAATAACAACTAAACAATCTTAACAAAATTGGTTGCTAGAAGTTTCTAAAAGAGATCAAATAATTAACAAATAATTGTCCCTATCTAACAAAATTGTTTAGCAAACAATTATTTACTAATTATTACAAATGGAGAACCAGCTGTCCTAGCTAACCAAACTAACAAAAAGGACAAGTAATTTTATTCATACACAACTAACAGTTTGGAATTCAGGTAGCTTTTTTAAAGCATGATCTTTTTGCAAGAGTTCTAACTCTTACAATGCTTTATCTGTAGTCAAAAAGAGCAGGGGTTCAGGTCGATATCTACCCCAAAAGAGTTCTGCACCATATGCAATTTTGATTGCTCTTTACAGGTGAGATGCGGTCAGCTCAACATATTGTAACTAGATTGATCTGGAACAGTTTAATGTTCAAAATTACTTTTCCTATGCCAATGCAGAGATGTGTCTTGAAAAGTAGTATGGGAAGAGATTGGCGTTACACAATCTTAATTAGCTTCTTATGGGGTATGAGTTTTTGTGTGGTCAACAGGGGAACTCAAAATGAAAAGGAGTATATGTTGAAGCAGGAACTTATTGATGCAGCTGAAGCTAGCGGGCTTTCAAAATTGGCTATTGGGTGATTTCGTTAACCTTAACTCATTGTTTCTTAAGTTTCATGTATCTATCTTGTAGTATTAACAGAGAAGGGGATGTTGATATTTATTCATTTTAATCTTAATGTTCAGCATCTGCCATCAGGCCATCGAAGAGCAGTGCAAATCCTGGACGATTTGGGAACCAGCCCAAAGAATGGTATTCTGGGTGGAGCTCGATGAAGACATTGATAGCAAAAGGACTAGTTGTGAAGTCAAGTTCTCCAGCAAAGTAAGCAATTTTATTTGGCTAGTCAGATGCTTAATGTTGGCTGACTATATTTTTCTCATTTCCCCAAGTTCATGCAAATCTATGTTTGGTGATCATTTAATTTGATGCATTGTTTTCTATGTTCTGATTTCTAAGATGAAATGTTTACAAGTGTGTTAACAGTTATATGTCAGGAACATGATTGTCTGTGGTGTTAGATTCAGGTATGAAGTCTAGGAGAAGGAAAACTAAACAAAACCATATAAACCAGCTTGAAAGGCACTATGGACAAAGAAATAATTATTTGTTGTTACCGCCATTAAAGTTCGCATGGTAAGAAGTAGGAAAGCAGTCAACAAACTGGCCAATTCAAAAGATGATGGTGACTGTTATATTTTTTGTGTTTTAAATGGCTCATGAGCTGTTTAAATTAGTTTTTGAACTTTCTCAGTAATGATCAAGATACAACTTCGAGGCATGACTCCATATTGGCATTTGTATTAATCTCTGAGAATTTGGTGTAAATTCACAGTGGCTTACCACATTTGTTATCTATATAATAGACTCTAGAGGTGCTCTGAACATTCTGTAAAAGAGGGACCAACTTAACTGATTGTGCCAAATGACTATACTAGAAAATTAAGCTAGATGTCTTACTTTAGTTACTTCTAATTATGCGACTTAATAAATTATTAAATTTGCCAGCACTTGAGGAATGAGTGCTTGAAGAGTATCATGACCAAGACCTAGAGAATGCCGTCAGCAAGGATGATTTTGATTTTGGCCTGGGATACACTGGTTCTGGTTCTTTGATGTTGTACAATTTAGGGCATGTTTTTTTGGCAAATTTTTTGTTTAGTTTACTAAGTCCTAAAAATTCTATAAACACACATGTATACATTTATTTGACCCTATATTTTGGGGTCCTTTCTCTTAGGAATCATTATATATTTGTCTTTATCATTTCCTTTGAATCTTGATTCCACGAGTTTAGTGTGGAGCAATGCAAATTCAAAGTTACAAAATTTTGGCATGCGCACATCACATGCATTTTCAGCCTTGTAGTGCCTGATTTGGAATATGGCATATCTCTATGTGCGCACACACACACACACACACACACTCCCTAGCAGGTATGGAATTTTCAGTTTAGTGTATAGTATGTATTATTTTAGTGTCACATTTGTAAGATACAAGTCAATGAATATAAAATTGGCATTAAGTAGCTGCTCTTGGACAACTGGTCTTTGTTTTCTGGTGATGGGTTTTCTTTGTGTATCTTCATTAAGGGATTGGCACTAAAGAACCATTAATAAAAATGTATTCTGTTTGTGTTTTCTGGAAAGGGTGTTATGAAAATCAGAAAAAAGTAATGTGATTAAATGAATGTTGCTTGCGTAGGTACATGCTGACAGAAGAAGGAAAAATAACAGGAAAGGAGTGCCTGGAAAGATCAGGTTTACTCAACGATGGACCTCCTCAAATATGCAGTCAGCAGATTACAGAAGTGGTGTCTAGTGTAAAGGGTGTTTGTACTGGAACATCATCATTGTCCAAGCACAGGGAAGAAGATAATATAATACTAGGAGCTACAAAGCAAGGAAATAATGCATGCCATGCAAAGATGAAGGTACCCGCTTCACGGGAGATCAGGAGCCGGCCTTCCGTAGCAACTGAATTTGTTGACAAAGTAAGTATTCTGCTTTTCTTGTTAATGTAGCATATGGAATTTTAATCTTGGGTGCTGGTGGAATGCCAAGGCCTGGTCTATTCCTGACCATGGTCACAGGATCAAAAACCAAGGGATATGAAATTGAACCCAGTCTACTCTTAGGCAGGTCAGGACTGAAAAATCTCTCTCTAACACATTCTGTGTGTGTGGGGGTGCATGTGTACCTTCATGTGAAAAATGTCTCACACACATAATTACAATCAATATGTGTGTGTGTGGGTGGGTGTGTGTGTGCATGGTGCATGTGTGCGCGATTTATTAAATGTATTGATTATTCTTGTCGTAATCACAAACTTTAATTTTTAGGATTCGATAAAAATGAAATTCATGTGGCTTCTAGAAGAGTCATTTATATTTGTGGCAATAGGGAACTAGCAGCACTTTTTGATTGAATTATTAAATTGTTTATTGTAGGAACAAGCTGAAACTTCATCTCTGCAATTAAAGCAAAGTTTCAGAAAGGAGCTTCATCCTTGTTCAGTACCTAATAAGACAGCAGATTTAGGTAAATCGAACTAGTTAATAGTATTTCAGAATGGAAAGTTTATACACTGCCAATAATTGATGGGATATCATATGTTATGCTTTGAATACTTAACTGATGTGATTCCAGTCTACTGTTTCGCTCTTTTAGTTTGTATTGATAGGCTTATCATGATACCTCTACTTGTTATCAGGGGAAGATGATTTAAGGAAAAGTTTACAAACAGAACCTACAAAAACTTCAAATTTGAGTCATAATACTGAGCTATTTTCGTCAACTTTAAGAGCTTGTACATTTTCTGTAAGTTACGTCACTTCATTACTTTCATTGTATGCTTTGTAACTTGTTCTCCTTGTTTTAGATTTTCCTTTTTGGATTTTCACCATAATACTCAAGGACCATTTTTATGATCTGTATTAATATTTGTTTCTTACTGTAAGCTCCCTTTAATTATTTAGAGGAAATGTTGAATTCTTGCACTGATGGTTTCTATACTGTTTTTGTGCAGAGTTTAAGCCATCACCACCATAAAAATTCAGATCCAAATCCTGATAGAGTTAACACAAATGTCTTAGCAACACCCCCCCTGGGAAATAGTGACAGATTTTCTGACTTGTATGATGTAGTACTCATCTTGGATGACCGTGAACAGTTTGGACGTGATAGTCAGGGGTCAGTAATTCATTGAAAAAAATATCAGTGATGTTTGCAATCTTGCTGTTTTGTATCTTTGTAAATTTTGTAGATGAACTTTCTTGTACTCCAGTAAGTGGAGAGTTTTGTATGTGTACCTTTTTTGGTGAATATTTCTGTTTCTGGATCTGGCTATCTTATTCCCAATTTATGACCTAGTGTGATGACCTATTGTTGTTTGTCAAAGTTTTCTTATTAAATGTGTATGGACTGGTTACGGATCTATCACATACTACTTTCTTTACTTTGGAACTATGTTTCCAGATCTATTGATTTTAACCTTGAATTGGGGTTTGATTTGTACAAGATTGAGATCTTGGTTTAGTGTGGTTTTTGGCCCTAGTAGGGTGTGGAAATGTGATTGTGGGCTTGTCCCAAGCAAGCATAGATCCCCACGAGTGGCGTTGCTCCTTGACCTTGCTAGGGTTGATGCCCCTTAACCCCCACCAAACTCACTTGATACATTAATAGACACACCAACACACATATAATCCTAATTTTTCTTTGACATATCCACAAATTGAATCTGCTAACCAAACCAAGATCAGGATTAGAACTGGGAACTTAGGTCTTGAAATTCATTATCACCAATGCAAATTTTTTTGGGTCAATTTAAATGGGTGAAGCACACATCAAAATGGTGAATATCTTTGCCTGACTATTATATAAGACTCTAAAGTTATGGTAAATGGCATTTGAAAGCATGATTGTCACTTGATTGAACATTCATGTACATTACATGTATCTTTGTTTGTTGTGGTATCTTATAGAATGATGCAATATCTGTATTGTTATCATCCACGTTTGATGCTGTTCCTGTTTTCCAAGTTCCAACAAAAGATGATGTAAATTTTGTTGAGCTCTATTGAAGCTATGGTTATTTTATTTGTCAAGATAATCTAATATATCTGTTCATTGTTCCAATATAAAATGTACAGCAGGTGGTAGCAATAGAAACCCCCCAATTTTTGTGAAATCGGATTATTTGCTTTTGTCAAGCTCTCAAGTAAAACATACTAAGATGGAACTATAGCTTGAGAGTCTACCAAATAGCTACGGGCATTTCAGTGGATCATTTTCACATAAATCCTTAAGCTTCACTTTGAAAACTTGCTTTCGCATTCCCATTATTGTTTTGTTGTTTATTTTATAAGGCTTACCATACCGTGTCATTTTAAATTTATCGTATTATCATTTCTTTTAGATGAAAATCTGATGTCCTATTGACTTTTATTTTGTGTATTTGTGTAGGGCTCACAGTAGACAGAAAGTTGCTGATCGCTTGATATCACAATTCAAAATCCAGGTTGAGGTAAGGTCTAGAAATATTGCTATGCACAATTATCCTGAGAGGTTTTATATTTATTACATTTCAAAGTATTTTTGAAGCCATTTTATATAATAATATATGTTGAGAGCAAGATAGTTGCAGACAGCCTTATTAAAAACTTAATAATGAAATTGGACATTGCTGTTGTATATTTGATTTAATTATTTCAAGCCAGTGCATGCCTTTACCTGTGCTTTATCTTACCACAAGTTTATTCTGCAACTATTATAGCTTGAAGTAATATTACTTGTTATTCCTTTTCTGTACTAACTATTAAGTCTTTCAGAATTTTCTTATTTCCTCAATGGAATTAACACTGGGATAGATTGACGTTCCTATAAAACTTGTGCATAACAAAGCTAAGGTTGATAACTTCCTTACATGTCAACTGGGTTTCCTTAACAACTTTTAAAATATGTTTCGACTTTGACTACCAAACACCTTTGATAGAAGATTCTTTGTAAAGATTAAACAATATTTAGAAGCATTGGTTGAGAAATGACTTCAGGACCAAAGGCTCAATGCTTGGAGATATGTTTTGATGGTCAAGAACTTTGGTAGTGAGTATGCCCATATATGCATAGTAACTGCAAGTGCATAGCATGCATAGTAATGAAGGTGTTTGTTAATGATTTAGTTTGAAAATAATAGCGGGTAAGGAAATGAGAAAAAGCTATGGTCTATATTCATAACCATAGTTCACAAACTTTGTGAGTACTCACAGGTTTTTTACCGTGCAAGTATTTGCAGTATTAATTTGCAAGCCTGCAAGGACGGTTTTTGGTGAGTACTCGCTGGGTTTTTTGGCGAGTACTCGCCAAAACTCAGAGAGTCAGTGGTGAAAATTTGTGATGCAGGATTTTTTTTATTCTTTTTTTTTTTTAAACATTTAAATTTGTAAAAAGAAACATGACGATTTTTCAAAAATTGCCAAAAGTTTTAGACAATGTTGGATAAAAAACCGATTTCACATACCAACACAACTTCAAATTGTTATATTTTTTACTTTCTTAGATATGAAATTTATGATGATCATTTTCAAAGATAATCATCATAAATTTATAATAGTTATCAACCAGCAGCTAGCTACTATATCTACTATCTGGCTTCGCATGATGATGTGATTTTGTAATCCATATTTATTGAAGAATCGAATGTAATAGAGAACGTTTTCTTATTGTTTTTTAGACTCATTTGAATTATTTTGTAATTGAATTTTGCAAAAGAATATGCTTTTTAAATAAATTTAATTATTTTTTAAGTTGGGTTTTTGCCAAGCTGATAATTTTGGGCTTGCTGAGTACTATCCGAGTTCAAGTATGCAAACTATTTTTATAACAATATGTGATTTTTTTCTTTTTTTAAACCTTATGCATGCTTGTCTTACAATCCCACACAAGTGTCACCCAAGATCACTTCTTTAATCATTGAGTTGATACTCTCATATACCTCTCCCATATATGACTTATCCATGTCAATATAACAGATCATACTCAAGATAGGCTCGGTGAATTTTAAAAGATATTTTAAACATTTTTGTCCTTTCACTAATGGATTGCCTCCATAAAGACTAGAATTGATTGATGACCATGCTGTAAAGTGCCTTTCAAACCTTCACAAGTCATCTCAAGAAGATTGTGTTGGAGATAATTGGGTCTCAACAATTTGTTTGAAAAATAAAAAATAAATTCAAAGAAGAAAACATATTGAGTTCAAAACACATTTTTTGAAGTGAAAGGCAAAATTGTATCGTTTCACTTACTTCAGTAGCTCTAATTTTGAGAATGATCTGATTATGCCTTGCAACATGTGGTGTTTGGTGATGTAACATTTGGATCAGTTAGGTATATATTTGTTTAATCCAACCAATTTGTATCAATTAGGCATATACTTGTTTGATCTAATCAATTTCATTATTCATCTTTCATAGTGTAAGGTTGAATGAGTGGATAACACAAGGTGTCCAAAAGATGCATGAATAACATGCCTCAAACAATGTTCTAGCCAAATTTACAATTTTTTTGTTGTCCTTTATGACATGGGCAATGTAACTATTCGCCACTTCTTCCATGGTCGTTGTGAAGATGTCTTTAATAAATTGTGAATCCATTATATGCATCAGGATCAACAACTTTCAAAATCATTGCTCCTTTATGAGACATTGCATTCAAATTTCACATTGATCAAGGGCTGATTTTTGGTATTCTTCTTTCCTTTAGGAATGGTGGACATCCTTGTCTCAACCAACAAATTTCTAATGTGTTTCAATACATCACCAAACATTTTCACAAGCTTCACTTCCTTTGCCAATAAGGTGTTACATTTTCACAACCTGAGCCCATGTATCCTTTTGGAGCTTGATTAATTTTACTCACCATTTCTTGCCAAAATGGTGAGTGAACAATATTGAAAGACAAACCATTTGCATAGATGCATCTTGTATTGTATTGATCTACAATCTCTTAGGGTTCATTATGAAATGCCTTCTGAGATGATCTCTTTGTTTTTTTATGTGATGTAGGCTCTGTTTGATGTGTGGCAAAAATGGGTGACTTTCAACCATAATAGATGGGGAAGGAGGGAGCCTCATTGCTCAAGATCCTTTCCTTGCCAAAGGATGGCCTGTTCTATGGTCAATTGCTTCATTTGCTTGCACACGCTCTAATATGTTCCACCACTTTAGATGTTGGAATTTGTGCAACCTTTTTTCTTTGGCAAGTTTTGATATCCATTCTAGGAGTACCACACAAAAGGGTTTCCACTTCATTGTATGAGTTTGCATACTTCACATCATACACATTGGCTGTCATTGTATAATTTGTATGCAATTTTTTTTGTTAAACAACATGTTGGGACTCAATCCTACAATGCCAAATTTTCCATCAAGTCTCCAATTGCATTTTTGTGCTGTCTTTTCTAAACCCTAAACCCTTTGTGTTTTGGCCCTTTGCGTATTATTGTCGTAACTTTTCTAATTTCATGTTGATTGGTTTATCTTGAAATAATAATTCGTTATTTGGTGTTGTTTCAACAAAGGAGAGGCTCCTTAAATAAGCAATTACAAGTAATGTTTCTAAAACAGAAACGAAAGAGTGAAAAGGAACATTCTAAATAAGAACAAACTATGAAAGGAAATATCCTAAACTAACTAACCAAATGACCATTATAGAAACATTACATAATTACTTTAATACCCTCCCTTGTGGTCATTCTACTAACTACCCTACAAAAGACTTAACATAATTTGCAGGTTATTTGGTCACAAATTCATACAAGGCTGGCCCCTTCTCCTCAGAACGCTCTATGACATGAGCCTACTGTTGAGACCCGCCTTGGTTCTGTAGAAGTTTTGGATATGACAAAGTTTACCACAATCCTTCTACCACAATCCATCAAACATGATGTTGGGTAACAAAGTTATCCCTCTTGTTATCCAGAGACACTGAGATTAGCTTCTCGGAAAACTTCTTTTTTTCTTGACAAAAAAATTGTCAAAGAAATGAAACCACAATTTTGTGGAAAAATCGGCAAACCCTCCACCATGATTTGTTTTGGAAAAAATTAGAAAACCCACCACCATGAATTTTTTATGGAAAAAAATCAGAATACCCACCACCATGATTTTTAATGGAAAAAACTAGAAAACCCAAAAAACTGTAAATGATGTTCAATTTACATTCAATATGCAAGTTATATTCTATTTAATATTATCTTGTTCTATATATTACTGAATTAAAATATGAATCTGACTATCTTCTTTTGTGTGGCAGGTGAGAGGAGCATTTGTTATTTTCTATGTCCTTTCTCACAAATGCCATTCGATATATATATAGCAAGCGGGGTACGATCAAGCAATGCCTTGATCGGTCATGACCGATCAAGACATTACTTGATCGTGCCCCTTTGCTAATTATATAAATAACATACGGTGCATATTAATAATCAATGCCAACCGGTATATGTTTTATCTTAACAACCGATAACTATTGGTGTATGCTTAATCTTAACAGCCCGAAGGTAATTGGGGCTTCTTTACCATGTCACCCGATATTAATCGGTGTACATATAACCCGATATCAATCGGTGTTATATTAACACCCGATACTAATCGGTGTTTGGTTAATTTCGGTTTATCATTTGTTTACTATTAATTATGTTAACCGATATAAATCGGAATGCATTAGCATGATTTAGTAATCGGTGAACATAAATAATGATGTAGGATGATTATCGATATTAAGCATTTGATCGAACTGAATAGATTAATTATATGCAAATGAAGAATGGTTATCAAATGAATGATTAATTGCTTGAAGGTTTTCATCATAATTATCAATAGGATAAATGATTGAATGAGAGACTTCATTTATCTCTCATTCAATCATTTATCTTACCGAAGCTGTCATGCATTAACAAAAACAACAACACCCTTCATGATTTTTTGGGGAAGAAATCAGAAAACCCAGGAAACAGCAACACCCTTATTATTTTTTGTGAAAAAAATCAGAAAACCTTCCAGCAGAGAATGAATCCACGATTTTTGTGTGAAAAAATCATGCAAAAAACAAATAGAGAAACCACGATTTTTGAAGAGAAAATTGTGCAAAATGTTCCATAATTTTTTGTAGAAAAATCAGAAAACCCATTGACGATTTTTGAGGATTGTAAAACCCCCAGCCTGTTCAAAACTTTACTCACAGCCATCACGAGTAGTAAATAGAAATAAAAACTCTTTAATTTTTGTGGAAAAAATAAAGCAAAATCCTTCCATGTTTTTTTGTGGAAAAAAATCAGAAAACCCACAATTTTTTTTTACTAAAACCTTTTGCCAAAAAAGGACCTAAGCTTTGATGCCATGAAATGATAATTCGTTATTCGGTATTGTTTTAACAAAGGAGACGAAGGCTCCTTAAATAAGCAATTACAAGTGAAGTTTCTAAAACAGAAACGAAAGACCGAAAAGGAAAATTATAAATAAGAACAAACTACAAAAAGGAAATATCCTAAACTAACTAACCAAATGACCATTATAGAAACATTACATAATTACTTTAAATATCTAGTGTAATCACTTAAATGTTACAACCTAATGCCCTTGGAAGTTGTGGTCTTGTTGGCTCCGTGTCTTTTTCACTAGTGTGTGCCTGTGTTAATTGTTTATTTTGAATTTAGTTGTGGTCTTGTTGGCTCCGTGTCTTTTTCACTAGTGTGTGCCTGTGTTAATTGTTTATTTTGAATTTTCTTAAGGTTTCTTGGTTGCAGGCATTTTATTAATTTGTGCAACCCTCCTATTGGTCAAAGTGTAATTCCTACATCCTTGGTGGCATCATGTGTAATGGCAAAAACAAAGTTTTGATGCTTGGTTGGCTGGTTTTTGTAGCCATGGTTCTGGTGCATTCATTTAACTACCTCAATGATTTCTTGTTCCTCATTAATGGCCCAACTTGAATTGGGTACTATTCTTGATTTGTACCTTCCACCTAATATAGAAGATCTGATATCTTGGAAGTAACTATTTAATGCATTTTTAACTGTTGTTGTTGAAACCTAGAATGGGGTACGATCAATGTGTTAGGTGAATTCAAAATGTAGGACTTGTTGCTGAGCTTTGCACAATTTTTGAATGCCCGATTTGCTGCTATATATGGATTTTCTTTCATTATTTCAAGGTTGGTTATTGCAAGTTTCCACAAAACCCAAGTGTCGAGTATTCCAGGGTTTCAAAATTTGCTGGTTTATTCACCATTAGAGCTGTTTCTTTAGTTGCAAAGAGGCAGCTAATGAAGCAGACATATGTAACCATATGTCTCCTTGGCTAGTGGTTGGCATTTTGGAGAGTTCTTAGGTACTAATGTGCAGTAAGCCCTATTTCTTGGAAAGCTTTCTTTCACCAAAGTTGCTGGTGTGATTAGAATAGGGATTTGATTACAGTTCCAGCACTATAAATTTTTGCATATTGTTATGTGTGGTAATCTCTTTCTTGATGTAGATGAGTGTTAAATAGTTTGGAGAAGATAATTAAGTAAATGTGATTATTAAGCATTATACTGCAACTTTAATTTATCTTTGTTTGTTTGTAATGGTTGAATAGAACTTTGTGACCCAATAGGGCACTAGCTTGAAGACTTTGACTTCCACATACATTAAAAATCAACAAAAAATTTACCACTAGCAGTAGGCAGTATTGCTGTTTATGGTTTAATAATATAAAGTAGGGACAAATCTCAAGTAAACTAAAACTGTTAAATCTTCTGTGAATCATTTCTAGCATGTTTATGCTTTGCAAATGTCTATGAAATGTTAAACCAAACCAATCAATGAATTGTATTGTTGTTATTATTCGTAGATACATGTGCAAAGTATCATATCAGCTATTAAAGAGGTATATTGCAGTTAGTTAACCTTGACCAAGTGACAAATATAGGGGTCAAGAGTGCATTTAGTTCTAGCTGCTATTCATTCCATTAGTTTTTCATTTTAAATGGTTAATTTTTTTTTTTAGGGATACCTTTAGGGATGCCCTCCTGAGTGTAAGTTGAGCTCAAAACGCTGGAGCGATTGCTCACTCTCACTTTATAGCTTTTAACCATCTTGAATCTATTGATACACCCCTATTTGCCTTATTGAAGACAAATCCTTGGCCTCAAAGGTGGAAAAGAGTTCTAGGATATGGACCTGCAGTTTTGGGACCTTACCCAACACATTCCAAACAAATGAGAAAAAAATAAACATCTTATCTCATATAATATTTCAAACACAGAAGAATGAAAACAAAACAAGATAATTCATCTGTAAAAGAAAAAATGAAGAAAAAAACCAAATAAACTTACCTCCAATCCAAAAAAATGTTTCTAAAATCTCCCTGGTAGTGAATGGGCTCTTGCACGTGTAGAAAATAGGAAACCAATCACTTTGGAGCCTTCAATGATCAATCTTCACCTCTATTTGTGTAATTGCAAGCAAGAATGCAAGTTCAATAAGTGCATTTGGTTTTTTCCTTTTCCATTAAAAATATTGTAAAAGGAATCTTTTTTAGTGTTTCAAATGGTTTAGATGACGCTTTTAGGGTAAGGGCTCACATGTTTATGTTTTTAACTGAATCTTGAAGTTAAAAAAAGAAATGCCAAAGGGTCGTAGCTCAATTGGTTGAGCACAATTGGTGAGGGTGATGGTATGTTCCTTTATTATAATCAAGGTTAAAAACTCTTGGAGTTATGATGTAAGGGATGAATTTGGGATCATGTCTTGGGTGGCTTTGGTAGAATGGATACCCCTCAATCCTTGGCTCTTACCAGAAGAGATATCTGCATAGGCTCATGATCCTATATCGGGTAGCAAAACAAATTCATAAACGATAAATCGAAAAAATAAATTAAATAAGTCTTTTTAGATGGGTTTACCTGTGTTCTGTTGGATCTTGCAAAATAGATCCAGATTCGCCTGGGTTTCCCCTGCATTGGACCTGGCTGAATCTAGGTCTGTTTGGTAGAGCCCTAGACATTCCTGGAAGGGATCTGCGCCAACACCTGGATGTTGCTCAAACTGGACCCAAATTCGGGGTTTAGTAGAATGAATGGGTAACATAATGTTGATCAAGACTGTCACAGTAGCATTATCTCTCAATTATTTTGATCCCATAATGTGTTCCCTGTTGGCTACAGCAAGAATACTGAGAAAAGGATGGAATTTGGCTTCGTTCTCAACAAGCGTATTTTGTTAACAAACTCCAAGGAATATTGACACAATTGCGTTCCATGAAACAACACATTATTTGAGCATTTTTTCACATGGCATGTTTAAGCAACCAAAATTTACATAAAAATCCATCATAGCGATTGTTATATTGGAATCCACGTCAAAAGGTTTTACATGTAATCATATATCATCTTTTAGAGTTGTTCATTGGCGCAATACCTTCCGTTGACCTTATCCATAAGTGCAAAAAGAGAAGCTAACCTGCCACTCCTACTGGAGTACTCTTCTTTTCATCACACATGCAGATTTTTACTTTAAGAGAATAACATTTTGTTTGTTAGATGTAACAACAATCATTGCTTTAATTTTGACATCACCTGTTCAGATTCAGGGTTTAATCAGTGAATTATATTAAGAATTCAACTAAAGAGTAATATTTTAAAGGGGCTGAAGTCGATGGATTTGGAAAAGAAATCTCTACAAGTGGAAATTCTTTGAGTGCATTGTTTAAATGCCAACTAGGTAACTAAGATTATCTTTGCATGTAAAGTCACCTTTGAGTTCCTTCCACCTTGATGTATTTTATACTGAAATAAATAAATATTTTAATAGCTGTTCTCCTGCTGCCCTGGTGCTTTCCTCAAAATCTGGGAAAGCTGTTGCCATGTCCAAAACTGTGCCTCTGCAATCCTGTGTCCCCTAAATTTGAAGGAATGCTGGTAAGAAATGTCCATCATCGACCTCTTGTTAATTATTATTGTTTTGGAATCATAGCATTTTTTATGTATTATACTGGGTTGTTGAATGAGATTATTTGATGACAAACTTCTGACAATTTTATGCAAATACAAGCTGAATAATATATTACCTTTTATTCTATGAGAGAAAATTTCCAGTTTTTAAACTTTTTACTCTTGTTGAATTGATGTGTACAACATTTCTTTTGAGTTTTTGTGGTTTTGCAAGTTGAGCATAAACAAAATATAGATGAAGCCTAGAATAATAATCCTTAAGGTTCTAACTATTTTTTTTTCTACAGATAAGGCGCTTACCAATTGGAGATGCAACTTGGATAGCTCGACATAAACACACAGGACAAGAATATGTGTTAGATTTCATAGTCGAGAGGAAAAAAGTAGATGATTTGAATAGTTCAATAAAAGATAATCGCTATAAGGATCAAAAACTGAGGCTTATGGTATGTCTTCAAGGTTTTTTTTGCTTCATTTGGTAGTTTGTCATCTGTACATTGATAACATGTGACAAAAGCAATTCTGCTAGTGATGTTTGCAGTGGTCGGCAGGACATGGCACTTCAATATCAAATTTTAGACAAGGGAAGATTCAAGACTAGTAGGGGAAATTAATAATTTTCTAAGTTTTAAGCTTGGTTGCCAAATTATGTATGAAACTGTATGCCTGCCATGTCTGATTTGGTTCTTCCGCATTTTCTGACATACAAAATAATGGGACCCTGTTGGTGTCTGTTTTATCATCTACCAAACATTAGGATAGGATACCCGAAGGCATTCTATCCTCTCCTGAAAAATCACTACTGATTCCAAGGTCTATATGTGCGAACAAGCGACTTTAGTGGAATAGCTTCTTGGGTAGTGTATGCTGAAATTTCAAGGGGGACTTACGTTGACAAATATCTTGAACTGCTGAACTTAGATGGATTTGGCAATTTTAGGCTCTTCTTCTTTTTTTTTTGGGGAATTTTCTGGGATTTAGACTTTCAAAAGAAAGGGGAAAAGAGATAGGGTTTAGGGAGGCTAATCTAATCCTATGAATTCTGGAGACGGTATCAACTGGGTGTTCTCGAGAAACCAAACCTTGCTTCGCCACACTAGGGACAACTACACAAGGCCGGTGCAATCTTCAATGGGTTGTGCTTATGATCAAGATGTTGGGATGCATAGGGGATGGGCTCAGTCTAACTTTGCACGGTAGATGGAAATCATCCATTTACCAAAAGTATGAGCAGAGATACACCATCAATTGACACTTATCAAATCCTTCATTCAAATTAACAACAATGAAAGCAAATCTAGATTAATTCTAACTAAGTGTTGAGGCAATTGAAACCATGCAAATCATTCAAATAATAGAGATTACAAACCAGCGCACATGCAATATATTATCCGGAAATGACCTTAAGCAACAATACATCAAAAACCTCACCCTCTCCAAATGAGAGGAGGCAACCTTATATAGTTCTCAGAAATAAATGAATGGTCGAGATCAAACAGCGATCAAGGGCCAAGATTGAAAGTCCTAAACCCTAATTAGGGTTTCCCGAAATACTATCAACTTAAACAAATGAAAGAGTGACACGTGGCGTAGCTGCTAATTTCACTGAGGCGAGTGGCCACTTTCTTCTTTCAGAGATTCAACGTATCTGGACACAATAAGCTTGACCTCCTCCATGGTGACACTTGGCAAACCGCCAATCTGGAAGTCGATGAGGTCCACATCATCGGTACATTTGGCAAGGATGCCTTATCACTCAACTGCTTGGGTGAGGAAGTTGTCATCGATGGAGAGGAAGTTTGCAATCTTTGAAAGATCTCCTTTGTCAATCATCCCTGAATCCTTGAAGAAGCTCGCCTGAATCCTGGCTCTCAAGTTCTCTGCTTGTAAATGCTTCTCCCTTAGGCTTTCCTTCTTCTAGATTTCTGACGCCACACGAAATACCTTGCCCAGGATCTCTCTAACACTTGCCTCTGTCTCAAAACACTTGGTCTCAGATTTCTTCAGAACCTCAATCCGAGTGACCAGAGTATAGTACCACGTGCCGAAGTCGTACCTGTCTCTTGTCTATATGATGCCTGCATCCACTAAGCTTCTCTTTGACATGCCTCGGATAACCTTCAGATGAGGGAGTTTTTCATTCCGAATTTCATCCACCTCTTCCCAATTGGAGGCTAGATCCTGGATACGATCAATCAACAAAGAAGTTGCCTCATGTGCCGATACTAAGTTTTCCACCAGGGTATCAACACGCACCGAAGCGTTTGAAATCCATTCCTTTTCTTGAGTGTACGAGCCCTTCATATCATCATAGTCTTTCATTTATCCCTGCTGAAGAGGTTGTGGCGGAGTGGTCGGGACTTCACGGTTGAGTGGGCTGGTAAGATGAAGAACATACTTCTTCCATTGTTGGTTCTCTTCTTCAACCTTCTTCGTCTTTTCCTTTTCATGAGCCAGCCTCGTCTTTAGAACGTTGCAGGAATCATCAAAATATTGGACCTCTTGGTCCTGGGTGGGCTTACCCAGCTCTATGGCAGTAACCTTGTAATCATCCGTGGTGACATTGTCTCTGGTTTTCCCTTCTTTGGGCACCGCTATCTAGACTGTCCTGAATCCGGCACTATCTCTCTGAATTAGGGAAAACTTCTTGGCGGGTTTGGGTGGTTTAGCTATAGTGGGCTCATTCACCTTCTCTAGGAATGTTGCGGTGACCTCCTCGGTTGAGTGGGCCTCCTTGGGAACCTTGGCCTTTATTCTTGCTCTCAGCCAATCCGGAATGGTTGATTGCTCTACGGTGTTCCGATCAAACTCATCATCCGCCTCTCCTGGGTTTGCTGGTATGCCATCCAAGAAGATTGTAGGTGCTTCCATTTGCTCTCTGCCTGGACTTTGGAAGACCTCTTCCACTACTTCCTCAACTGACTGGGAAAGCACTCTTACTTCATCATCAATCCCACAGATGTTCATCTCTTGCTCCCCAGTTGCACTCTGATCGGGTGCAATGGAAGCAACACTTAGGATGGAGTGGCTCTCGCTGGATTCTCTTCTCTCACCTACAACCCTTTTTCCTGTGACCTTTGGGGAGCTTCCAACCAACTCCTTCCTCTTTCGAGACCCAACACTTTCTGGATTTCGAACATCACCGACGGAGGTACAAGGATTGACGGATAGAGTATCATCTACTCCCATTAATTCATAAGTCAAGGTCACACTTTTGGCCTTCAACTGTTTTGTCTTTTCAGACGCCCACCACCTTGAATACTCAACCACTGACCTCATGAGGTCTGCTAGATCTGATTTCTCTCCCTCCATCCAATCTATTAAGACTAAGGGTTCATTTTTCATCTTTTCGAAGCCCGATTGCTGAAGTTCTAGGCTTTCTTCTACCTGATCGGCAACTCTGAATACTTCTGTTGCTCTCACCATACTCAAAGGAATTCTTGACTAGAATCTCTTCCTGATCTCGAAGCTATCGGCTACATTAGCCCAGTAGTCTTCTAGATCCAATCTGTGCTTGAACGTTGTTCCTTCGATCTTCTTTATCCTATGGAATGGATCGAAATCTTTTCTTGCCTTTTATTGATAGAAGGGATACCAGGCCAACTCCTTCTCAGTGGTTGCAGCAGCTTGTGATGATGGACATGTTTCCAGCCCATTACCAATTGTGAGTGAGGACATTCCTGCCTTCTTTTGCTTATCCCTTTGAATCACTATATACTCCTCCAATTGTCTTACAACCTCGAGCAACACCACTTGGTTGGTAGGGTAAGCTGGAAGCTTGTATGGAGGCCTGGAGAATCCCTGAATTCAGAGGTAAGTGAATTTTGGATATTGGATGTACCAACACCCGAATTGACCAATGAAGTCCATAGACTCTTGAGAGAGCCTCTGGTGCAAGCCACCTTGAAGTGTCCGGGTAATGTGCATCAGGAAGGTATCATTCACTCTTTTAAAATGAAATTTCTCTTCCATGTGGAGCTGGGGATAGCAATCGTATACTGGAAACTGGTTCTCCTTGTTCCCAACTTCTCCTCTACAAGTGAGACCTCTGTACTTGTAGGCCCTGGCCAAGGAATAAAACAAGAACTCATGAAGAAAGTCCTATTCGTCTCCAGGTTCCTCAACTGGCTGTCTAGATTGTTGCTGATCATCCGGGCCTAGTCTATCATCCTTACTCCGTTGATTATTTCATTAATGAAATAATACATCCAGGGTTCGAATGGAGCTCCTGGAGGATTTCCTATTATTCTATTGAGCAGGACAATCATGTCCCCAATGTCCTCCTTGAAGTATGCTTGCACTAGGCTCTTTCTCTGGAGTTTGGAGGCACCCTTCCTCGGCTTGTCTAGCCAGGAATGGTTAACTATGGCATCATATTCCTCTAGGTGATCCTGGTACAGGCTGTTAGCTTCGTCCTTTGTCATATACACTGTGTTGTGGTACTCTAGGATCCTGAAGGCCTCTCTGATGGCCTCATCGCTGACATTTGCTAACACCCTTCCATCAGGTGCAACAATGTCCTTACTGATGGGGTTGTAGTGTTTGGCACATTCAACTACTAGTTCATTGCACTGCATGGTGGGGAGGAAGCCAGTAGCATGCACGATACCACTCTTCATCATCTTTCGCACAATGGTGGTAGGCACAAGGTTGTCCAGACCAAACATTCGCTTCTTAAACTCCTTCAGATTGATGTGTTCGAGGTTGGTGTCGTTGATGTTCTTCCACTTTGAAGTCATCCTTGACTCTGGAGGAGCGTCTTTGTTTACTTGGAATTTCATAATGTCTAGGGCTTGCAGGCAAACAATGAATTTTTAAAGTTAGAAAATAATTTGCAAAGTTTTGAAAATAACGGGGCTGTGAAATGGCTAAGTGTTGGAAAATTTTCCATTTTTATTCTCATACTTAGCCATAAAAATCGGATTTCCACCTTAAAACCCTTAGTCTTAAGGCCGGTTGTGGTTACCACCAAGTGTCAAAACTTAAAAAATTTCATACTTAGCCAAAAAAATGATTTTCTTTCTCCAAAATTTTTGAAAAAAAATCATTTATTAAATTTTGGAAAATATTCAGAAAATTTATAATTTAAATTTCACCTCTGACTTGGATAGAAGTAAGGCTAGAATTTTCTCCAGAATACTCAGGAAATTCAGAAAAGTTTAGATAATTCTTCCTCGTACTAGTTGCCTTTCTCCAAAAATCTGTAAAACTTTTGCCCAAAAATATTATCCAACTTCCAGCAATATCTAGAATTTTCTCCAGATGATCTTCAAACTGACCGGCTTTACTAAGCTCTCCTTAGTAACTTTGAACTTCTTGGTGTAATAATGAAGTTGATAATGAAGTATTTGTAGACAAGGTTAAATCTTCAAGTAAAAACCCCTAAAATCATCCAACTCATACTTCTAATTTTGACTTCATGTTTCCCAGTTTTAAGACAATATTTCAAAAAAAACTTTCCATTTTGATTTAAGTTTAAAGATATTTATCAATTCTCCAATATTCCCTTTCAAAAAAACTTTCCATTTTGATTTAATATCTCAATAATCTTTCAATATTCTTTCAATATTCTCCAAAAAAAAACTTTCCATTTTGGATTTATTTTTAAGATATTTAATAATCCTTAGATATTTTCTTCATTTTGGATTTAATTTTGAAATCTCTGTGGATTTTTGTGACATCATGTTGACTTTGTTTGACCTTCCATGTGTAGGCAGACTTTAGGAAGTTTATCTTCATCTTCTCCAAGCTTTGGTGGACTTTGCCTACCTCTCCAAGGTATGGCGGACTTTGGAAGGCATCTCCTTCATGTGGCGGACTTTAGGCAAGGCTCTTCTTCCATGATTTAGCATCTTGGCCTAACATAGGGTGAACTTTTGGCAAGGTTCCTCATAGCCTTCCCAACATGTATGGCGGAGTTTGGAAGGTGTTGGTGGCATCACACACATGGCGGAGTTTAGACTTAACTATCTCCCATGGCTTAGGGCAGAGTTTAGAACACATCCCCCTAGGGCGGACTTTAGAGGGCTCTCTAGCTTAGGCGAACTTTGAAGGTTGCTCCTTCATACCCTCCCAACCTATGGCGGAGTTTAGACTTGGTGCTCTTGGGCGGACTTTGGTGGTGTCTCCAACTTGGGCGGACTTCTATCACTTCTCCTCATAGCCTCCCAACCTTGGCGGACTTTGGAGGGCTCTCTACCTTGGGCGGACTTTGGAAACCTCTCCACCTTGGGCGGACTTTGGAGGGCTCTCCACCTTGGCGGACTTTGGAGACCTCTCCTCATGGCTCTCTATCCTTTGGGCGGACTTTGGAGAGTGCTCCTTCATAGCTTGGCATGCTTGGGCGGACTTTGGGCTATAACCCTTTCCACCCCACACACATACATGGCGAACTTTGAAGGTGTCTCCTACATGACCTCCCAATGCATACATGGCGGATTTTGGTGGTTGCTCCATGCAAGGCGGACTTCAACACATCTCCTCATGGGCGGACTTTAGAGGGTTAGCCATCATGGCCTCTTGAACACATGGCGGACTTCTGGATGGCCTCATTTGTACCTGCAAAAAACCTTTGTTAGCCAAACTTAGAGGATTTTTAGAAAAAATTTAAAATTTCACAGTTTAATCAAATTTAATTGGATTAACTTGAAATTTGAAATCCATGCCTAGGTGGATCATCTTAGGCAGCAAAAAGCCTAAAATCTAGGGATTTAGCTTTTTAGGTCAAAACTTGGATTTTTCGAGTTCCGATTGAAGCAGGTCAGTGGTGAAAGTGTAAACCCTAGGTTTGCATCTTGAAAAAGCAAAAAAGCTTAAAATCTAGGGATTTAGCTTTTTAGGTCAAAACTTGGAATTTTCGAGTTCCGGTCGAAGCTGGTTAGTGGTGCAAGTGTAAACCTTAGGTTTGCATCCCGAAAAAGCAAAAAGCCTAAAATCTAGGGATTTAGCTTTTTTAGGTCAAAACTTGGATTTTTCGAGTTCCAGTCGAAGCAGGTCAGTGGTGGAAGTGTAAACCCTAGGTTTGCATCTCGAAAAAGCAAAAAGGCCTAAAATCTAGGGATTTAACTTTTTTAGGTCAAAACTTGGAATTCTAGAGTTCTAGTCGAAGTTGGTCAGTGGTGAAAGTGTAAACCCTAGGTTTGGATCCCGAAAAAGCAAAAAGTAGATATCACTAAAAAATAGGGAAAACTTTCTAAAAATAGCCATACCGGGGATTGGGCTAAAAATGCCAAAAACGAAACTTCCTAAAAAATAGGAAAAAGCAAAAAAGCAAACTTTCTAAAAATAGAAAGTTGTCCAAATTCGTCCAAATCAATTGCGATCTTCGTCCTTTGGCCTTTCTAGGCACTTTGACGGTATCCGGACTCTAGAATCACTTGGTTTTCAAAAACTAACTTTCAATCCTTAGGACTCGAACCATTCAAAATTGAGCAAGGCTTGGTGAAACTGCAGCAAAAGGTCACAGGACACTAACAAAATCCTAGAAAGCAGGAAAAGAGAGGGTCCCCATTTGCAATGGGGCGATGTGTGAAAAAGGTCACAACAGACCCCAAGGGACTGCATTCAATTTCTGAAGGGTATTATAGTAAAACTTTCCATGTAATTAGAGATCTTGCCATGCCTTCTTGATGCAAATAGGTAACTTGAAATGACCCAAATTAGTACTATAACTAAAAAAATATATGTTAGTGCCTTTCCTTCGTGTTTTTGTGAATCCATAAATTGTTTGTCATGGTGTAGCCTACAACATCCTTGTTTATTGTTGCCTCTATTCAAGTCTTTCTGCCAAGCAATCATTGGATAGAGTTGTCCTTGGCTAGTTAGTGGCATGTGGTTTTTAAGTACAACAATTTATTGGCTAATGTAGCATTTTGAGGTTAATGCATTTTGTATGGTTTATATAATGATTTGAGCATAGTAATGATTTTGTGACTATTAATTGCATTGCTTTCTAATATTTGTCACATAGTTTTTGCTCTCTTGTAAAATATTGTATTGTGATCGATATTTCTACCATTCAAATTAATTGAATAATGGGCCAAAATGATGTTGTTGGAGGAAAACCTAGTATGTTGCGGTGGTGTGGATTTCCCCTAGGCATGTACCTAGGGCTCGGACACCCCAACACATAGGAATTTTGGAAGCCTCAAAACGACACAAGGGAAAAGAAGACAAAGAGTGTGGACACAAAATTTGGGTGAGAGAAGATAGAACTATGAAATAGGCATTTTGAAACACGACAACATTATAACAAAGAATGGGGAACATGACAATTCCTCCCTGCTCAAATTTTCTTGTCCTCAAGCAATTTGAAATTAGGATGTTTTAGAATCCATGATTCTTCACATGCAGCATCTTCCACAAGAAGGACCTTCCATTGAACTAGATACTTGGTGATTTCTCAACCTCTCAGCTTCCTTTTTATTACATGCATGACCAAGTCTAGAATCAAAATTAGTTTGATCCACTGGAGGCAACTTAGTTGATGGAACAATATGTATTCCAAGTGCCCATTTGAGTCATGATACATGAAAAATGTTGTGAATCCTACTTTCCTTAGGCAGCTCCAACTCAAATGCAATTTCGCCAATCTACCTTAAAATCTTATAGGGTTGATAGCAATGAGGTTTGAGTTTTTCTGCTTCACTTCTCTTCAAGGAAGAGTGCTTGTAGAGCTGAAACTGCACAAACACTATGTCTCCAACATCCAATGCTCTTGCTATAGCCATCCGCATACACCTTCTATTGGTTTTGTGCCTGTTGGAGATTATCCTTGAGTAAATTCAAAATGCTTTGGCTTTGTTTAATTAAGGTGCTTGCTCTTGGAACTCTATTATCAACTAATACATAATGAATAAAACTTTGGGTGTCACGCTCCTACAAAGCCATGAAGGGTGTCATCTTGACGGACATGTGTTACACATCATTATAACACTACTCCCCCAAATGGGATCATTTTTTCAATGCCCTTTGTTGACTTGCAACCTAATTTTTAGATAGCCTTCACCCACTTGTTTAGAACCTTGGTTTGCCCATCCATTTGGGCATAGTAGTTGGTGGTTGCTGTGATTTTGCTTCTTGCCAATCAAAATAGTTCTTGACAAAACAAACTCAAGAATCATCTCTCTTGCCACTCACGATGCTTTTGGGTAATCCATGAAGCTTAAACACTTCTTTGAAGAATGTAATGTCCGTATTTTGAAATAGAATTTAATGGTAAATATTAATAATAAAATTAGTTTAAAAGAATAAAAATTAAATTAAAATGAAAATATAAAAGAATATAATTAAATATTTAATTAAGTTAATGAATGGACAAAAGGCATTAAATGGTAAGTTGTTACTCTCCCAAATATGAGGTATAAAAGGGGAGAAGAGAGCCTCATTTGAGAGGGGATAATTTGAGAATCAGAGATGCAGATCTGATTTAAATAAAAGTGCAGATCTGATTGTGAAAGGTTGTGTCCCTTTCAAAGGGCAGAAATAATTAAGTGTTGCAGTCTTTCAAAGGGTGCTAATGATGAAAGGGTGTGTCTCTTGCCAAAGGGCATACACGATGAAGAGGTGTGACCCCTCCCTCACATTGAGAGATATAAAGGAAAGAAATCAAAGCATCCAGTGAGAACACCATCGATCAGATTAGATCAGAACTGTTATTAAGTTACAGGCAGTAACGTACTTTTTCTTGGTGGTATGCATGGGGACTCGATTAATGAATGAGACTGAAGGAGGAAAACAAAAAGAAAGCAGATTGAACCACAGCAAATAATGAATATAACTTCATTGGAATATCACAAATGGTTCATTATATATGAGGGACTCTCTCTTAAGTATGCCACTCCATAGTGGATGCCTAAACCCTGCCACATGTGGCCAAGAGGGGTGTAGCATCTGCTCTCGGGCTTAAGAGAGGTGGTGGTTGTGATTAGGGGGAACGGCGATAGGACACCTCGCTGGGTATGCCACTCCATGATGGATGCTTAACACCTGCCACATGGAGCCAAGAGGGATGTAGCATTTGCTCTTGGGCCTAGGGTGAAGGGTCTCTTGGACACCCTATTCAGCTAGCCTACCCCGGCACTAAAAATTGCATAATAAAGAATGGCAAGTAACCTACAATCTGATTTTATCTAACAAACATAATACTAATGGTAATTAATACATTAAAGAATTTCATTAGTATATGTTTCAATTTATAAGTACTTTTTTTTTGCTTAGTAATAATGTTTTATTTTTATTGATATTCAAAAAGAGATTTACATTATCAAAAAGGCATAATGTCAACTTTCCAAAAGACTACACCATCAGCCAAAAATGAGTCTCCCCCTCTACACCTAACTTGAGCTTTTTCGAAATGCTCATTCCCAGAATTTACATCATCCATACCAAAACCTACCCCCCGTCCAAACAACAAAACAAACATAACGGATTTACAAAACAAGGTGGATGAGACCACCAGAGACAAAAAACAAAGGACACCAAAATTGAGTCTGTACCAAAACATCATCATCTCTTTTTCGAAGAGCTAGCTTCACCACCCGACCACTTCCCTTCAGTTGCTCTTGGCTTCCTTGGACGTATCCTTGGACGTAGAACTCTCCTCTCCGCACCCTCTGCCTCAGCCTTGGCTCATTCAATAATGGCGTTGGGCTCCTTAATTTGCACCACAAGTTTCAGGGCCTCCCACCCATATTTCGCCTCTGCCCTCCGATGAAATTTGCATTGTGCTTGCGACCATCTCACAAAGGGGATCACCACTGCCTTAACTCCCTGCCCATCATCCTCCACACCTTCTCTGATATCAAACCCTTCCCCAGGTATCGCCCACTCCAAGAAGGATTCCATCCCATCTAGGAAGTCCTTGTGAACCAGAGCTTCCATCGCCCACCTCACCGTTTCCACATTCTCACTACTTCCAGGCCCCACGCCATAATTAAGGAGTATATGTCCATTCTCGTCTTATATCGATGCTTCACCATGTCAAAAGCCTTGCCTACTATGAGAAAGATGCACTGTGCAAGATGTTCATCCCAGAACTTGAATAAACACCGCAACCTCCTCTCCATTAAATCCCCATAGAATGGGCATAACTACTTTCTAGTTCGGAGGGTGAAATTTGCTTCCATTTCACCACTCTACACTGCACCACCACCTTCGACACACCCAGAGACACCACCTCTGCTAAAACTCTTTGTAGAGAAGCCTTTCTTTCTCCACTTCTCTCTCGACTTCGAACAATGAATACAGGGAAGGACCTGCAATAAATAGCGAACTCCATCGGCTCACACTCCTTCATAAATGACCCTGCAGCTCTTAATTAACTGCCACCACTTCCCAAAAGCCTCTTCGAAATTTGTACTCTAAGTGTATTGGACATATATTGCAAAAACTTCGGTCACTTCTAAAATAAATTAGAGCTCCTCAAAGCAATCTTGCCGAAGGTCCTCGAAACTTATTTCACCAACTTCACTAAAAGTTAATGCCCGTTTGGAGAGAATGTCCGCCTCCAAGTTACCCGTCCTTCTAACGTGACTTACTTTGAAGTCTTCAAAATAATTCAACTCTTCCACAATGCTGAAAATATAATTCTGAAGATGCCATGTCTCTATATTACCTTTCATTATTGCTTGGATAATGATCAATGAATCTCCCTCCAGATGCAACCTCCTGACACCCAACTTCCTACCAATCTTGACTGCAATCATAGCTGCTGAAGCTTCAGCTATATTATTTGTTCTTGGGTCAAGTTTTTGTGCTCCCAAAGCCACCATTTCCCCCTTCCAATCTCTAACAATGAATCCCGATCCAGAAGGTCCGGGATTTCCTTTAGATGCCCCATCAAAATTAATCTTCCACCATCCCTCCAAAGGTCTCTTCAAAATTACCTATTTTAGATTTGGGCAAATTTAGGTTAATTTAAAGTATATCTAATTAGGGGAGATTACAAAGAACAAGTCAACAACTTATGGTGCTTTAAAACCTACAAAGATAGCAAAGAAGTGTGCATATTTCGTCAGTCTATCGACCACCACATATATGTAGTCTTTATCTTCGAATTTGGGAAGTCTTGTTATTAAATCTATGGAGATTCTTTCTTGCTTTTGCTCAATCATTGGTAAAGGCTGCGAAAGTCTTGCTGGGAATGTTTTCTCTGTTTTATTTTGTTGGCAAATTGCATATTTCATCACGTGTAAGGATGCCATCTTTGAGTCCTTTCCACGTGAATCTCTCTTTGGTTTGCTTATACGTTTTGAAATATTGAGATGCCTTGCTAGGGGAGTATCATGGGCTGCTTTTAAAAGTTTATCTTTCATTTTTTAATCTATCACCAAATAAATTCCATCGTTATAAAGAATGAGTTTGTGGGCTACAATGAATCTGTCATCTAACAATTTATTTATCAAGACATTAGTAGCAAACTCATCCTTAACATATTTTGCTATAATTTGAGCCTTCCAATCAACCAAGTGGTGTGACACAGAGTAAAAAGTTGGCTTTATGAACAAAGTATCACTATCAACAACTACATTTTTCTTTCCTTTAACAAACTCAATGTCAAAATCAAATGTTTGAAGGTTAATAACCCCTTTTTGTTATTATTCTTTAGACCCTTTTGCCTAAGAAAGTACTTGAGGGTGTGTTGATGTGTTTTTTATGCACATAACAATACAAAATAAATTACCAAAGTAATTTACCCTCTCTTGAACAAAATCACCTCAGATGCTAAGAATTAGATCAACTAAAATGATTCCAAGGTTTCTACATGTCAGGTCTTGACGAGTGGGTAAGTTCAGTGGTTGATGTGAATTGCTGTGTTTCACTTGGGGGCTTACGCAAATGTTTGAATTATCATGAATGATGCGGAATAGGTGTGCTGACAACTTAAGATTTATCAATAAGGCTCTGGATCCACTTCTTACTAAAAAAAGGGGAAAAAGAATAGGGTTCAGGAAATCTATTCTAAAACTAGGAATGTAGGAAATGATGAATGGATTTAATGGAATCAAACTAGGCAAGGTCTCACAATCAGGTATTTAATGGAATCAAACTAGGCAAGGTCTCACAATCAGGTATTGACACGAGCTTAGTGCAATCATCTAAGGCATACTTAAAGATTTTCAGACTATTACCATCAAACGAAGACACCATCCAAGTTGATGCTTGTCAACGGACGCGTAATAGTTGAAGTTATGCTTACTCAAATTCCAGTTGACCACACAAGGCGCACTTACCAACGGAAAGAGGCTAGTGGTATGGATTAAGGATTCCACACAAATGAATTCAACAAATCTTTCACTCAATCTAACATACATGAAAATAAATTCTAATCTAAATTCTAATCTAACTTGGAGGAATTGAGAACCATGAATGCAAATACAACATTTGAAGAGCAAAATTACCAACAATTGAACAATGATTAGGATTCAAATAGCTGTAGCATATACCAACAATTCTACAAAAACTCTCCCTTACAAATGAGAGACAAGGGGGCATATATAGAGTCTCTTACAAAATGGATGGCCCAGATTGATCTAAGATCAACAATCGAGATCATGCCAACAAAACCCTAGAATTGCCCTAATTAGGGTTACATAAAAATGGCGCCGCCAACATATGGCCCAATGAAAAGACACCTAGTCATCATATAGGGAATCTTCTAGAAGATTCCTCCCTGCATCTCTCTCTCTCCTAGCATACTCCAAGAATCTAGCCAATGCTGAATCTAACTCCTCCATGGAAATGCTAGGCAAGGTATCCTGCTGTAAATCAATCACATCCACTGAATCCGAACAAGCATTCAAAGTGTTATCCCATTCTGGCATAAGCTTCTGCGAATTATGAACATGAATCAACAAAGAGACCAAGTCATCAATTTGACTCTTCTGCAAAGAGTCCAACTGACAAAACTACATAAACTTCATCTTGTCTCTTAATTCGGCCCACTAGCATCACTAATATCAACACCCAATAATTCCTCAATCGAGGCAAGGATCTTAATCTGAATGTCCTGAATTAATCCTTCCATCTCCGTACAACTCGATTGGGCGTTCTCATAAGCTGATTTCTTCAAGGCTAATGCACAATACCAGCCATGGAAATCGTATATGTCTCCACTGTGCACAATGTTCTCGTTGACCAAGGTGGAATTAGGAACCTTCTTCAATGCCAGGAGGCGTGGAATAGTCTTCTCTTGGATAGGCCGGAATTCTTCCCAAAATCCCTCCAAATACTGGATTCTGAATATGAGTGATGTTGTCTTATCATATGCCTAAACAAAATGAGTAAGGAAATCATCTGCCTGTTTTCTTGCACTTTCAATCCACTTTTCCACCTCCATGTGTGTACCTCTCGCTACCTCGCAGTGTGAATGTATTCCATGGTCAACTGCAATAGGGGAAACAAGGGTGGGATTCTCACGCCTTGTCCCTGCAATATACTCTCTGAGTCTAATATTTTCTTCTTTGTACCTTTCATTCTCCTCAACTGCTCTACTTAACCTTGCATTGATTGCTTGGAGGTTGTCACCAATCTCCTGAAATTCCTGCTCTACGGATGCACGACCAAGGGTGATTGAAGTGATTTGGAAATCCATAGGAGTAGCAATATCCGTTGTCACGCCTGCAATAGGAACAACAATCTGCACAATCCGCATTCCTGTCTCATCTCTAGCTATGTGTGACAAAATCTTCGCTTTCTTGGGCTCCTTCTCTTTAGCACTCCTAGCTAGCTGGTCATCAATATCATGAATAGGTTGTACCTCTATTATTTGTTTACTTTTCTCCATACTCTTCTTCAACCATTCAGGAATAGAGGTCATCTCCATACCATCATCGAGACATATTTCTGGATCAAGTCCTTTCAATGCCGAGATAACTTCATCATTATCATCAGGATTATTCCTGGTCCAATCATATACATCATTTCGCAAACTAACTTCCAAAAGGATAGTAGGGGATTCCGATTGGTCATCATTCTCATCAAGAGGTGCAGATTATTCCTGGTCCAATCATATACATCATTTCGCAAACTAACTTCCAAAAGGATAGTAGGGGATTCTGATTGGTCATCATTCTCATCAAGAGGTGCAGATGTCGTTGTGGCATGAAATTCCTGAGTATTCTCAGGTAGTATCACTGTGTTGGAACACTGCTGAGTCTCCTTATTCTGTTTTGTTACTTCAATCAATTCGACTGATGAGACACTGGGAGGGGGTGAAGGAATGATAAGTGGAGGAATGATAGTCTTCTGTTTCCTCTTCACATCCTCAATCTTCTTCCCTCTAGCCTTGACTTCTCCTGGCGTGTTCTTCCTTCTCTTGGGAGCTTGACTCTCCTCGTCAGCATGAATCCTGACATCACTGACAGTCCTCTGATTATCCTCGGAAGTAGACTCTTCTGGCTTCATCCTTTCATAAGTGAAGGGAATACCCATGTCAGCTAACTTATTCATCTTTATATCTACCCATAGGCTGGAGAAATTCAAAACCTCTCTCATCAATATATTCAGGTCAATCTCTTCAGACTTTGACCAATTTGGCAGTAGAATTGCCTTCCTCATTTCATTCTCATATTGTGGATGTGTATGATCTCTATCATCTAATACCTGATCAGGAATGAGGAAAAGTCCACACTTCCTCATGAAATCTACTGACATTCTGGACCACATTCTTCTCTTCACTGCTTGTTCGTCCATCATGTTAGCCCAATAATCTTCTATGTCAATCTTATGAGTGAACTTCTCTCCCTTGATCCTTCCGACCTTCTTGTCTGAATCAAATCTTTCTCTTTTCTTGTATGTAGCAAATTTGTAGAATGCAAGCTCCTCACCTGCAGTGCTGGCAACTATGGCGGATTGGCAAACCTTTGACGTCTTCCCAACTGAAATAGGGAATGTCATTCCTGTCTTGTGCTTCTCTCTCTGGATGACATCGAACTCTAGAAGCTGTCTTACCACTTCCAACAATATCATTCTGTCGGTAGGATACCTAGGAAGTCTGTAGGGTTCGGATTGAAACCCATTAATCCTGAGGTATGTGAAAGTGGGGAATTGTATATACCATGATGCATATTTTTCTATTAACTCTATTGCCTCCTTGGACAATCTTTTGTGGATTCCGCCCTGCAGCATCCGTGTGATGTACATAGTGAATGCATCATTCACTCTTTTGTAGTCTTCAATTCTGTGCATGCTCAGCTGGGGGTAGCATTCATAACTCTTAAATTGTCCTTGCCCATTCCCGACTTCACCTTTGCATATTAATCCTCTATATGAAACAAATCGTGCAAGCAGGTACACTAGGTAAGAAGTCATGGCGAATGACTTGGACCACTCTACATTCCTCAGCTGGAAATCCAGATTGTCACTTATGATCTTTGACCAATTCACTAGTGTTCCTCTAAGACAATCCTGGATGAGGTAGAACATCCATCCATGAAATATTGCTCCCTGTGGCATTCCCATCACTCTATTGAGTAGGAATATCAAATCACTATATTCCTCCTTAAAATCTATGCACATAAGTGTCTTGGGAGCCTTGGAATGATGAGACCTAGGCTCAATCATCCATTCTTTATTAATTAAACTCTTGCATACACCCATCTTCTTTGTGTATCTATCTGCATAATCCTCCTTGGTCACATCCTTCATGTCTGTTCCACATGGAATTCCGAACATCTTTGCAATGGCATCCTCAGCAAGGTAGGCGATGACAACGCCTTTAGGACTCTTAATCATTCTTGTGAGCGGATCGTAACATCGTGCACACTCTAGGATCAACTCACTGCACTGTATGGATTGTGGAAACCCAGCGGCATGGAAAATGCCACTCTTCATAATATTCGCATATGCTGGGGAAGGAACTTGATCTTTGACTCCGAACATCCAACGTTGCATTTGGTCGAAGTCCAGGAAATGCATATTTGTATCTATGATCTCCTTTCATCTGGATGAAATCTTAAACTCTGGATAAAATCCAGTCTCCAGCGTCTTCAACAGCTCTTTCCTTTCCTTGTATCCTGACTTTGACATCGCACCTGTACGAAGCTCGAAGTTAGACTTAGGAAAATAAATAATACTTGTAATAAAATTCCTGACCTTCTAAAGATTTAGTCAATTTAGAGCATGGAGTCAGGAAAATAATCCATACACTTGGTAAGTTTTGTTAATGTTTGTAGCTTGAGTCGAATGATCATTTAGAATACACATAATATATGTTGATTAATAATAATATATTATTATGTTATATTATTATATTATTATTAATCATATAAAATTTAATATTCAATATTAATCTATTATATTATTCTAAATTAATAATTGATTGATGAAACATTATAATATTGATTAAATTATTATAATTAAAGGAGAGACATGTCCGTTCAAGGACATGCCTCTCCAAAGGAATATATATAGTATAATGTTATTCAATTTGAGAATATATAGAATTCCAAGAATGCAAGTATCAGATTGAATTAGATATATACATTAAAATACATCCCAATAAAACCTGGGAAAATCAACATGGTATCAGAGCTCAGGCCTGTGAAGTTTAATCTGGAGGTTGGAGAGGGTTGGAGAATTCAGTTTTTTTAGAATTTTCAGTCTGAAATATATCATTGCACGGCCCTTGGTTGGCCTCAAAATGAGGACTATAATATATGGATGGAAAGATCTGTGTTTCTAGTTTTCAAATATGTTTATCTCATCAAATTTGATTCAATTTTGTGCAAGCTATGACGACTTTGGTGCAGGTCACTTGAAACCCTACCGAGGGTTAGCAGTGATAACTTCAATTTTAACCGTTGGATCTGGCTGTAACTTGGAGGAAATGTTTGTAATTAGATTTTCTAACATCTCACCGAAAAGATTGGATAAAATTGGTAAATTGCAAAAGTTATTAACGACTGTGTGTGGCAGATCATAATGAAAGTGTTGATAAAAATTATGAAAATGTTCTACATCATTCAAAGGGAATTATGATGAGAGATGATTCATGCGTGATATTTCTTATATGGGCTCACCTTATGAAAGGAAATGTTTTAAACTTAAGATAAGTATTCCATGTTTTATTAAGGCACATGAATTATTGAGTTTGTAATTTATGCTATAATATTGGCTAGTAAAATCTTGTATGCTTCTATCATTGGTATTTATGTTCGAGATAATTTAGTTTATGAGCTATTTGTAATCTCTCTCTGACATACCTTCAGGACGAAAGCACAATAAAATTGAATTAAAGGGAGAAATAAATCGATGCTTATAAATGAATTGATGATTGAGACCAGATTCAGAGGGAGTCTAACATTTCATCAGAAGCAACCTTAGACAAGGAGGTCAGATGGTTGATATCAGATTCAAAGGGAGTCTAACATTTCATCAGAAGCAACCTTAGACAAGGAGGTCAGATGGTTGATATCAGATTCAGAGGGAGTCTAATATTTCATCAGAAGTAACCTTAGACAAGGAGGTTAGATGGTTGATATTAGATTCAGAGGGAGTCTAATATTTCATCAGAAGTAACCTTAGACAAGGAGGTCAGATGGTTGATATCAGATTCAGAGGGAGTCTAACATTTCATCAGAAGCAACTTTAGTCAAGGAGGTCAGAAGGTTGATATCAGAGGGAGCCACACTATCATGAAAATATGCTTAATGCATTCTTCTCTGTGAGAGATAAGTTTGAGGAGCAAGCCCTTGTTAATACACTCTTCTCTGTGAGGGAGAAGTTTGAGGTGAAGGCCCTTGTTCCACCCTTTGGGAGTAGTCATGGTGAACGTCATGATGAGATGAAAACATCACGTTGAGCAACTCTGTGATGGGCACTTGTGTTCATACTTCATATGCATTCTCATACATGGGAGTAGCCATTATGGATATCATCATGTTGAGTACCGTGATGAATCGTGTTCCACTCTCAAGGAGTAGCCATGGTGGATGTCATTTCATGACTATATTATTAACAAGGATTCCTCCCTAGCTAAGAGGGAGTGTTGATGTTGTAGTGGTCACCCTTGTGAAGAGACAAATGGTGTCATTGAGAACCGACCCCTTGTGAAAGGGTGCCTCCCTCATATATATAGAAGATGCAAATTCATTCTCTGATCCATTCAATTTATGTGAAGAGCAGTTTATATGTTAGTTAGAGCAGATCGAGCCTCTGGAGAAGGCCAATTAGATTTGCTCTTGTGAAATTTGCTTCAAGGAGTGAAGCAACATATATTGGGCCCGTATCTTGCATTATTGCTAGACATATTTGATATATAAAGAAGACATTTTATGCTGGGTGCTTCTCCCTCGAGTAGGGGGGTTTTCCCTTGGAGATCAAACTGTAGATATTCTGACCAAAAACCTCTTTCAAAGTGAAGTTTGATCACTTCAGAAAAGGTTTAGGTATGATAGAAAGGTAATTTTCTTTGCAATTTGTATTTGCATGTTTAATGTGTAAACTTCTTTGTCTTGACAGGACATTTTTGGATTTTATCCCTTGGGTTCATATCTAAGAGGTGACGATCTCTCAAGATAATGAACACTTGTATGGAGACATTATAAGGTGACAATCTTATAATGTCCAAACCAGTTATCATGGTGGATCTCTGGTGAATCATGGATGAAGCCATGATTGTGTTGTGGTAAAACATTCATATGAAATGTTAATGCACATACCACAACTTGGATAAGATGAGAATTTAAATCTTTCTCATATGACTATCCTTAAGTATTGCGTGTTTAGGCAATACTGATATCACGTGCTTAGGTGATATCTTGTCATCACAAGATTGACATGATGGAAATTTGTATCATGTGTCTAGGTGATACTTCATATCATGTATTTAGGTGATATAAAATGTTAGTGCACTTATCACAACTAGGATAAGGTGAGAAATTAAGCTTTCTCATATGATTATCCTTAAGTATTGCGTCTAGGCAATACTGATATCACATGCTTAGGTGATATCCTATCAATCGCAAGATTGATGTGATGAACTTCAGGATCACATGTTTAGGTGATACTACATACCAAATGATTAGATGGTATGATTCTCATGAATGACTAAAATGATCACTATCTATTAAATTATGATGCTTGAATATATTGTCTACATTCATCTTACCTAGCTAAGAGGGAGTGTTAATGCATAATAGCTTCGGTAAGATAAATGATTGAATGAGAGATAAATGAAGTCTCTCATTCAATCATTTATCATATTGATAACTATGATAAAACCATCAAGCAATTGAATCATCCTTGATAGTCATTCTATATTTGCATATGACCAAACTATTGATTAAATCATACTATGCATCTTTCTCATGTTCATCTATCTAATGAATCTTGTATCTAGATGAATATCGATCTAACATAATGATAACTCCGATTAATATATATTATTGGATTGCATTAGATCAGATTGCATTAGATCGGGTTGCATATCGGGTAGTGTTATGTTAGTCACTGATAGTTATCAGTGTGTTAGTCTACACCGATAGTTATCGGTTGTCAAGGCTAACATACCAATAACTATTGGCCGTTAGCATTGACAGCAAACGATTGAGGCAATCCACGTAAGAGCTTGTGGATAGAATCGCCGACTGAGGCAATCCACGTGAGAGATCATGGATAGAATCGCCGACTGAGGCAATCCATGTGAGAGCTCATGGATAGAATCGCTGACTGAGGCAATCCACGTGAGAGCTCATGGATAGAATCGCCGACTGAGGCAATCCACACAAGAGTTTATGGATGGAATTGCCGACAGAGGCAATCCACGCAAGAGCTTGTAAATAGAATCGCCGACGGAGGCAAATTCACACCTTGAGACTATGGTCCCCTGTGATGAGCATCATATGGTTGATGCAAATACTCCCAATATCATGAGATGATATTTTTGAGTTAGGGTGAATATCATGTGCCTTGATATTCTTGTTTATACCATACTTCCTGATATCATAGTGAGATAATATTTTTTCTATTCCATAATTAATCTAGACTTAATGCATTTGCATTGATTTTATCTTCCCTAGCTAAGAGGGAGTGTTTTGTGTATCTATGGTGAGGGCCATAAGTGTTGACATGGGAGATCACTACACATTTTGTCTGATCATCCTCCCTAGCTAAGAGGGAGTGTTAATGTTTGTAGCTTGAGTCGAATGATCATTTAGAATACATATAATATATGTTGATTAATAATAATATATTATTATGTTATATTATTATATTATTATTAATCATATAAAATTTAATATTCAATATTAATCTATTATATTATTCTAAATTAATTTTTGATTGATGAAACATTATAATATTGATTAAATTATTATAATTAAAGGAGAGACATGTCCGTTCAAGGACATGCCTCTCCAAAGGAATATATATAGTATAATGTTATTCAATTTGAGAATATATAGAATTCCAAGAATGCAAGTATCAGATTGAATCAGATATATACATTAAAATACATCCAATAAAACCTGGGAAAATCAACAAGTTTTAGCAATTACGTTCAATGTGTGACAACACTAAGGCATGGAAGCCTTCCATAAAATTCATTTATACCTCCTTATGCTTAGAAAATATGCAAGCAAAAATGCAAAGGAGTATACCGGATAAGTGATGACTTAGGAGAGGTGTGAAAGGTTGTGTTTTCACACAATGAATGTTTGAAGACACCTTTCGCAGTCAACAATGGAGATCAAAATTCTGAAGACAACCTGAAAATCAAACCTTTAAAACATGTTGTAATCTTCAAAATGTGCATAAAATTGATAAAAATCAGTTTTATTGATGAAAACAATCATTTTCTGGAATGTAAGTATGGCTGGTAAAAATTAGTTTTCTGAGGACAAGTCTGAAAATTGGATACTTTAGACTTACCAGCACCTTGCAAAGTGGTTTAAATCCCTGAAAATGATGAAAAATTTCTAAGGAAATAGCCTCAAGCAAATTCGCCAAAATTGGTTAGGTGGCTGGAAATGAAAATTTCTGAGGACAACCGCCTAACAATGGAGTTTCAGACCTGCAACAGCGATAAAATGGTCTAAAAAGTGCACAGAAAACTCCATAAAACACCTCCAAATGCTAAATGTTTAAGTTGGAATTGGCTGGGCAATAAAAACTTAAGTCTGAAAATTAATGGCAGCCATTAATGGAGGTCAAAATCTGAAGCAAACCTCAGCTCTGAAGCGAATCAGCAAGCTGGAAGTGATGGCAGCCACCAAACATGCATGAAAATCATCAAAATATGGCACCAAAACACCTCCCAAGCAAAATCGATGTTTTCCCAAGTCTGGCGCTGAATTTTAAAATCTGAAAATTGATGCCGATGGCAGCCTTGATCTGCAGCAATGAAGGATGGCAACAATTTGGAAAAATCGCCCAAGTCGGGGTTGGATACCCCAAACACAAAAATTTGCCTCAGCAAAAAATCGAAATTTTCAGAAATTTGAAAAATGTTGTTATTGGCAGCAATCTGCAGCAATGAAGGTCTGAACAACAAGCACAAATGGTGGAGGAAAAATTGCCCCAAGTCTCCAATCATGAAATTGCCAACTTTCACCAAAAAATGCTAAATTTGGAAAAAATCGCCAAACTTAGCACAATCGAAAATCTGAAACTGGTCTTTAGTGGCAGCCAAGAGGAATAGATCAGCAAGCTGGAAAAAATGGAGGAAAATAAATCCTCAATCCCACACTTCACAAAAACGCCTTGCTAAAAATTCGCCCAACTTGGAGAAAAATTGCTTTCATGGAGACACCTGGCAGAAATAATAATAAAATATTGCTGAAGTTCCTCTCATATACTTGCTTTCATCTTTCACTTTCACCACACAAAGCAATGTGGGATAAAACACTTGTATAAATACTTGCTTGGTGAAACCCTAACTTGCTTCTAGAAGGTTCAAACATTTAATAATTTTTGCAAGTTATTAAATTTGCTTTTAAATTTTAAATAATCGTTAATAATTATTTAAAAGCAATCAAAATGGGGCTTATTTATTAAAATATTACAATTTAAATCCAAAATAAAGCCGCCAGGGGAAAATCGCTATAGGTTGGGATTGACAAATCCCTTCAAAAATCACTCAAGTGTCAAAATTTGCCCCATAGGCGAAATTCGACCCATGCTTGGATAAAATCCATGCTCAATTTCATCAAAATGCACACAAAAACCTTCTCAGGGGAAATTCGATGTGAGTTTGGACAAAAATCCAGACAAAAATGCACTCATTTTGCAAAAATCACCACCTAGGGGAAATTCGATGTGTTTGGACAAAAATCCACACTCAAAACTCACTTAACTTGGAAAAATACCTCCCTAGTGGAAATTCGACCTCAGTCTGGACAAAAATCCGGACAAAAATCCTTACAAAAAAGCTTAGGGGAAAATCGACCTCAGTCTGGATAAAAATCCAGACAAAAATCCTTAGTTGTCAAAAAAATCCTGGTGGAAAATCGACCTAGGCATGGAATTATCCTTGCATTCTAGTCCGCACTCCAGTCCGCACTCCTGGTGGAAAATCGATGGCAGTCTGGATAAATCCTGACACTTAGCCAAATTTTAGCACCTCCAGGGGAAAATCGCTGGCAGTATGGATAAACAGTGGGGGAAATTAGTGGCCAGTATGGATTCCAGGGGAAACCCATGTGTAGTATGGATTTTGAGTGGGGGAATGGGTTGGGTAGTCTGGAATGTGAGGGGAAAAACACCTCTAGCATGGATTTTGACCCTTTACCCTTGGAATATGAGTTTCCCTTAGGATTTTATCATTTTAACCACTCAAAATCACTCAGCGACTTTCAATTTAACTGGACTTAGACTAATTTTCCAAAAATATGAGCGAAATGCTAGGAAAATATTGGAATAAAGTGCGAAACCAACTTAAATATTACCTTAGGAGCGAGAAAACAACTCCAAAAGGTCTGTGAATATCTTGGCACTTTAAAATAACTTGATGCGCGTGTTTAAAAACACGTTAACGTTCAAAAGAGGTTTACACTTAGCAAAACTTAGGATCATTAAAATATCAACTTTTGCAACTTGACCCTGTAACTTCAAAAACCCTAGACGGCACTAGGCATGATCAAAACTCCGAGACTTGGGCACAGGAAACGCAAAATTGCCCACTAAGCAGCCAAAACCCTAACCTAACAACGCAAGAAGCTGGAAAAGAGGGGGTCCCTGTTAGCAATGGGGCGATGTGTGAAAAGGTCACAACAGGGTGTTATATTTTTTGACCATAAATGTTCTACCAATCAAGTATTGCTTGAACTTAGTCAGTGTGTGCATATTGACAAGCATCTCCCTATCATAGATTGAGAATTGTTTTTTGTGCTTCCTTGAGTTTCTGCTTTCAAATGCAATTGGGTGCTTGTTTTGCATAAGCGCAAGTCCTACTCCTCCATATGAATCCCATGTAATAAATACCGCAGTTCAACCCATGTTTTTTCAAAAACAAAATTTTGCAACATTTAGCAATATTGATGTTAGGCATTCCGTCAAACAATTTGTATGTCTGCTGTCCTGATTTTTATTTCAACTTGTTTGAGAGAATATGGCATTTTTAACAGAAAATTAACTCCCTATATTCACATATTGGTAACAGCTCCAGATATACAAAGCATTGCATAATATAATGCATATGAAATTTTCCTTCGTTACATATATACTCCTGTTACAAAAATATAGTCATTAGACCTCAAGAACATCACTATTTTTATTCTAAATGGCTGACCTGCTTGACGTTCTTGAGCAGCTTAACATGCTTGAGCAACTTGCAAGCCTGCTCTTGACTGGTCAACATTCAATTTTCAGACTTTAATTCCCTGCTGATGTATTAAATAAATATTACAGCATCTCCTTATCTCTCCTACAACATGTACGGCCCTCTTTTACTCACCTTTGGATTGTTGTGACTCCCTTCTTCAATGTGCAGCAGCTTTTTGGAAGACTCCTATGCTATGTAGGATTCAACAATCTCTTTTGGACCCTTCCACTTGACCAGATTTTAATTTTAAAAGGTACCATGTCATGCTTTCGTTTTTTTTTCCAAACAAAGTTTGAACTCTATAGTGCTATGGCTGGTAATACAATGTTGCAATTGCTCTTTTAAAAGCTATGGAAGGCTGCGCTAATGTTTGGAAAGGCTTCCAAAGCCTCCAATAAATTTAAATCGGCCCTTCGACTGAGTTTGAAGATGTACAATAATAATTCATTTTTTAATTTATTTCTGTTCTTCCATAACCACACACTACACACACAAAATTGCTATCTAGACTCATTGGCACACACTTCACAAATAGAATATTATTTAATCCCTTATAAACAAATTGGCAAACTTATAGAACTTGAATAGGTAATTCATTGGTCCAAATCCTACAAACCTTTTTAACACCAATTTGTAACTTTTAATGAGCTACACTGTATTAACTAGGGAAGATATTTCACCATTGTGATTAATCTTCTTTGAGAGGGTTTCCGTCTTGTGGAAGGCTATGATGAACCAGGTTCAATCTCACAAACCCACAAGGGTTTCACTAGAGAGAAATAACATAATCTACATAATTTGTATTATGTGAATTGAGCTCTCAAACTCCCTTTTCATAAGCTTTTTTGGGAACTTTCGAGTAACTTTATTCTAAAATCACTTTATTAATTTGATAAGCTTTATAACTCAAAAAAAAGTGATTTATTTTATTTTTAAAACATTTTTGGACTGCAAGTCAATTTACAACATTTCAACATTTAAAAGTTTCCATTCTCTTTCTAACGAGTTATAATATTGAGGTTTTCAGCCATTTTAATTAAAATGGCAAGCTTAGTGCAATTAATTAATATAGCTTAGTTCAATTAGTGAGAATGATCAAATTGCATTGGAATTGAAAATTGGCTGCGTAGGAGTGATACCAATGATGAAAGATGATAATCGGACTTGATTGAGTGACTTAATAAAAATAGAAACTCTCTCCAAGAATCTTGGAGAATGCACTGAGGGTCGAAAATAACATTTTAAAGCTTCAAACTAGTCCTCTAAACCATTTGAGCTCGTAGGTAACATCAAACAACCCCACTGGTCAAGCTGACACACACCCAAGAGGTCAGTGCCAATTGCACTGCAAGAGGATCCCCAAAAAGGACATTACAACACATTCTAAGAGAAAAAGAAGGGAAAAATTAGGAATACCTAGTATCAGGCATCTACCTCTTTTCATTTTAGAAAAGCTTGTCATGCCTCCTCACTCCTTGTGAAACCTCATTTCTTTGTTACATCAATTAGTTGAGAAAATCCCTTAACAACCTTTGATATTAGCTACAACGGCTGATTAATCCTCACAGTCGTGTTAAAGTCTATAGGGGAGGCCAATCCAAAATGTTTTTAATCTTTTCCATGTCTACCTCCACTTCCTTTATGTTGATGATGTGTCCTAGGTATAACATTTTTGTCATGACAAATTCACATTTAAACTCTTTTGCAAATGGAGATTGTGGCCCCAAAACTTCTAACATCTCATCAAGTTGCTTTAAGTGCTCTTTCCATGTTTTGTTGTAAATGAGGATGTTATCAAGGAAAACAAGAACTAACTTTCTTAGTTGTTTGATGGACACTTGGTTCATGCACGACTAGAAGTTTGTAGGGGCATTTGTATATCCAAATGGCATGACCAGAAACTCATAGTGCCTATAGTGGCACCAAATGGTTGTCTTGTGAAGGTCTTCCTTGTGGACTCTCATTTGATGGTAGCTCAACTTGAGGTATAATATAAAGAAATAGACCGCTCCATGAAGTTCATTTATTAGTTCGTTGATATTGGGAATTGGATAACAATTTTTGATGGTCTTCTTATTAAGAGCTTTGTAGTCGATTGACATTCTCATTGTGCCATCTTTCTTCCTCACAAGGACTACGGAGGAGGCAAAAGGACTCAAGTTTGGCTGAACATGCCCCATGTTTAATAGTTGTATTACCTTCTCAATCTCCTCTTAATGCCTTTTGGGGATGGCACTTAGGGGTGGTAATGAAGGGCTTAGTGCCTAACTCTAATCTAATAACACAAAACCTTTGTTAAGTGGTATCGCAAGGGGGATGTTGTTGAAAACTTTGTGTTTATGCAAGATATGCTGCACCTCCTCGCAGCATGCCCTTTTGCCTTTGAGAGAGTTAGTTGCTTGACAATTTACCTCTATATTATTGGAATACTCTCCATCCTTTGTGGTGATACAATTCTTGGCAACACATTTGTCATTCCATAAGTATTACTTGCTTTCCTTCAAATTGGAACTTGAATCCTATGTTTCCAAAGTTTGGTGTAATCTCCCACAATGAGTGCAGCCATTTAACACTTAGAGACATGTTAGTGTCTCCTATGCTGATCATGTAGAAATCTTCTTTCATGTTGTAATCTCCTAGAGTAAGATTTAGTTGAGAGAGCTTCTTAGTGCATTAGATAGAGAAGTTTTCGGTAACCATTACATTGAAGCCCTCAAAGTCTTCCATCTACAATCTTCACCTTGCCACTAGACCACCATCTATGAAATTATGTGCAACACCTTTATCAATGATTAAATTAACTCATCCTTTTGAAACCCCATGAATTCAAAATGGATTCTTGGGGGTGCTAGAGAGCTTAGCAAAGGTGCCTCTCAAGTTTCCTCCTTTGTTGGAATTGTCTTCTTTTTCATTCCTTAAATTTTTTTCCTCTATTTCATTGGGTAGCTCAAGTTCCTCAGTGTTGGACACATCTTTAGACTACTTCAATTTAGTGTACATGTCTTTTCCAAGACACATATGTCCAAGTTATCAAGGCTCCTCACAAGTGAATCTCAACTTGTTCCTTGGCTCGTTTTTTGCTTCAAAGTCTTGTCTTGATGGGTAATTCTTTGATCAATGTCTCTTCTTATGGAAAGGCTTCTTGGGAAAGAAAGTGTTCTTTTGAAACATGTGCCTTGGCATAGAGTTTTTGAGTGCTAGGGCCCTCTTGATTGCTCCCTATAGGGAAGATATTTTAAAGGCATTGACCAAGCTTTTGAGAGACTCTGTTAGTCCCTCTGTGGAAAGCACGATTAACCTTCTTTTTTTGTGACATTGGGCACCATTATAAATAGCTTTTGGAATTCGGTCACATAGTTCTCCACAAAGCTAGGTTGTTTGAGCCAAGCTAATTCTTTGAAATGTAACTCAGGATCGTTTTGATCAAACCTTTCAAATAGTAACTACAAAAATCCTTGTCTGAATTGATGGAGCGATGACCTTGAGTGATCAGTCCGTGGTACTGCCATTTGTGTGTAGTGCCCTTTAGATGCAAGGATGCAAATTTAATAACCTCATCCTTTGTCATAGGCTTGAGAGTAAGAAATGTGTCTAATTTTTGCATCCATGCACGAGCAATGCATTTGCTAGATCCATCACAGGTGGATAGCCTTATCTTCCCTAAGGCATGCTATGTGTTTCCTTGTGGAGTTTGTTATTTAGGTTCATTTCTAGGGTTCTTACCGGACTTTTTCAAATTTGTAATATTGTTAAGGGTCATTTTGGATCGGATTTCTTTTGGAAGGGTTTGGTACTTAGTGTAGGAAGTTGTAACATCACCAACGATATAATTTTGGGCTATAGTTTTAGGAGTCTCTTCCTCCCTATGAGTGAAGGTATGTTGGAATGGTCTTGTAGGTGAGATAAGGACATTCTTTTGAGTTTTGGTGGGAGTGACATTATGGTTATTAGCTTTGGAAGAGTTGCCTTCACCATTCTATGGTTTGGGTACAGTCAATTTATCATCCATTCTGTGCAGCTTTTGTGCCAACGTGTCCAATATCATATTGAAATTTCTCTCCATCCAAACATCTAGGCTTTCTCCTGTGTTAGATGCTTTTTCCTTGTTTGCTATAATCTTCTGTCTTGACTATTCTTACATTCACATGATTGTGTTAAAATTACAAATGCTGCTGCAACAACTCTAATGGTACATGGATTCTATTCACAACCTTTCGCACTTTGGTCAGGCTTGACCTTGTTGACAGTTGCAACCTTGAAAGTTACAACGCGACTTTTGAGTGAGATTGTTTTTTTGGTCAAAGAAAGTTTTTTTTCCTTCAACCTCCTACAAATTTGCAGGTTTTTATCCACAAATCTAAATGCTTGAACATGCATGCTCACAATAAATTCTATTGAGGTTTTTTCATTTTGAATATTTTCATAGATCTCCTCTTTGTTCAAGCTTCGAATCCTTCATACCTCTTGCATGAAGATCAAAATGGGCATTAAGATCCACAAAAAATAGAGAGGTAGGCAAATGGAAACACCCATGCATTTTGGGTTCTGTTTTCCTTTGGATTGCACACAAAAATCAAGCTCCCTTGCATAGAACTGTACTGACCTTCATAATGAATGGCGGCTAAGGATATAAATACTCAACTTCTGTGGTGGGAAGTATGTGTAGATCCATGTCCCTTGTATAAAATAATGTTTTTGGCAAATGAATTCTATTTTTGAAAGCCATTATACTGAAACCAAGCCTTGAAGGTGATTTGACATGTTGGTGGTTGGTGTGATGGACAATGTGAAAAGGTGCTTTGAAGTGTTGGTGATAGGTGGGACAAACAATATGGGAAGGCATGAATTTTGGACTTTGGGGGTTGGGGATGACAAGGGATTCATACATAAGGTAGGTGGATGAGGAGAAGTTTGACTTTGATGAGATGAAAGAAGCTTTTGGAAGGTTTGATATAAAAAGTGTACTTGGGGACAGGAAACTCAAACACTCTGATGGAAGGGAAATAAAGGCATGACGAGAGAGGCAAGTTCAATAATTTGGCACAAAAGGGACTTAGGGAAATCTGATTGAGGTGGTGTTGACGTGTATTTTGTACACAATCATACACAGAATAAAATACCCAAAGGCATCTTATCCTCTCTTGAATAAAGTCGCTAACTGCTGAAGATTCGCAAAAAGGATCAGTTAGGATGACTCCAATGTTCTTTTTGGTAGGGTCTCTACGTGTGGATAAGCACCAGTGGTCGTTGTGATTTGCTGTGTCCTCAAGGGGCCTTACGTTACCGAAGATTTTGCTAAACTAAAGAAGCTTTTCAAAAAATAACAAAAGGATAGGGTTTGCAAGAGATCTAATCTAGTCTAACCCTAAGAATGACTCAATGTGGACAAGACTTGGCAAGATTCTACCAACTTCAATTTTGCCATAAAATAACAACTCAATTGAAATTGATGCGATCTTCTAAGGTAACAAATGATTTTTCAATACATCAAAGATCAAAGACACTACCACGAAGGTACATATCTAAGATACAACAATGATTGAAGGTTAAGTGATTCAAGTATTCTCCAGTTGACCACGCAAGGCGTTCCTACAATTAGCAAGAAGCTAGTGGTTTGGAAAGCGAATCCTACCAAAGATCAAGTCCAACACTTTGTCCTTCGAATTAACACACTACTTTGATTGAGAATGATTCAAGAAAATTGAACAACCATGAAGATAACCAAGAAAATTGCAACAAAACACCATAACTTCAATATTTCATTGATTTCAAAGTCATCATGTACAACAATTGTTTGAATTCTTTCTTCAAAGCTCAATCTTGCTACAAGAGTAAATTGCTTCTAAACTCTAATCTCTCTAATACATCAATAATCTAATCTTCTTCTTACATCTGATTATTATGAAAATGAAATGAAATGAGGGTATAAATAGCATCCTCAATTACAATGAATGGTCCAGATCAAAAAGCAGATCAACGGTCAAGATCATGACACCTAAACCCTAATTAGGGTTTGTTACAAAAGTTCCCCTTTTATTGCACAACATTAAATGCATAGCCAATTATTAAATTTGGCACGAAAATCTAGGAGACATAAACCAATGACAACTAAGGTGCCATGTCATCTATAACAACCTCTCATCTAGAATCTTATTCCCTTTCCAATTCTCTTTTTTAGCATATGCAATGAATCTTGACACGATTCCTTCGATCTCAGCAATTGGAATCTCGGGAAGATTCTTCATTCTTTCTTCCAAGTGGATGACCTGATCAAATGCATCTAGAAGAGCTGCATCCCATGTAAGTTCAAGTTCCTTAGTCTTTTCAATCAGGAGCATGGTAGCAAACATCTGGTCCTGTTGCTCATCTGTGATATTGGCGTCCTTGCAAAAGATGACCTTGATTCTATCTTCCAATTCCTGCAAATCCACATCTGTCTCAACTTCGATCCTCCTGCCAAGAATGGTACGTGGTACCTCAAATACTCTGTCCTGGATCGGGTTGATCACCTCCTCAACATGGCTACATCTAGTACTGATGTCCTCAAAGAGAACTTCCTTCATCTGGAGTAAGGTTGACCATTGAAGCAAACTATGAGGTCCTCCATCCATGATCTTTTCTTGTGCTAAGACCTTCCTCGATGTTTGTCTGATTACTCTCAAAACAGGAATGATAACCTCTTTGGTATGAGCAAAAGCAGCTACTGTTATCATCAAGTTGTGGATAATCTCAAGAACCTGGATAGCCCTATGAATAGTCTTCATCATCCTTGTTGCAAATTCTACGGCAACTGTATGAGATTTGTCCATCCAAGTACTCATACGCTGGACCATACTCCTGAATCTCTCTGCCTCACCAATTGATTGAAGGGGAAGTGCCTGTATGGGTGATCTTGCTGGATCCTGACGTCCTAAAGGTTGATTGAGATGGCTGAAATATGTTCTCCATGCACCAACCTCTCTCTCAAGCTTCCTATTCTTCTCCATTTCTTCCCTAAGTTTGTCTTTCAAGGCCTCAAATGAATCGGTGGCATCATCAAGTGTCTGCTCGGCTGTGGATGGACCTAGCTCAAATGTTTCTATATCATATTCCTCTGCTAAGATCTCACCTTCATACTTGTCCACTGCCGGTGTAGCTATCTGCAACTTTCTGGATCCAGTTTCATCTCTAATCATCTTGGACATCTTGGTAGCCTTCCTCTTTTCTGTCACTTCCTGGGAATGTCCGACAAGGCTCTCCAAGTCAATTACATTGTCTTCGTCCTCAATCACGATCACCTTAGTTAATCTTTCCTTCAACCAATCTGGGATGGCAGATCTTGTCTCTTTAACCTGTATTTCCTTGGGCAATTCTTCTTCTCTGGGAGGAGATGTTACTTCATTATCTTCCCCATCTTCATGCAACTCATTGTCTTGAAGAGATCCACCTGTTGCCTGTCCTTCTTTATCATTCTGTACCATTGACTCCATAGAATCTTCCACTTCAAGTGTCCTCTTCTTAGGTCGAGAAGATGTGCCGGATGAACGATCTCGGTTGGCCCCTTGCTTCTTCTTGGAAGATTCTCTCTTTTCAGGTCTCTCTTTCCTCTTCGAGCCTCTTGGATGGAGATCGCCTTCACTTGCACTTCGAAGGTTGCCTTCATTTGTATTTCTGGGATTAGGATTACCTTCGTTTACACTAGCTCCACCTTCGGCTGGTTTCTCTTCCAAAGTGAAAGTCATAGCTATGCCTTGCTCTCTCAACTTCTGATGCTGCACATCAACCCATCTGCGAGTACAAGACAAGACTGGAGCCATCAAAACATCTAGATCCACGACCTTGGGCTCATTCCAATCTAACCTTACTGATTTGCTTTCTCGGTCATAGGATGACTGGAGATGTTTGCCACTGTCCTGAGCTTGGTCGGCCACTCTGTAAATCTTGCATTTCTTGATGAAATCCAAAGGCAATCTAGAATGCATCTTTCTTTTTACTTCAAGATCGTCTAAGAGATTCATCATAAAATCTTCTATCTGAAATTCATGCTTAAACTTCCTACCGATTGTCTCCTCTATATATCCATGTGGATCAAAGCTTTCTCTCAAGGCAAAGGATGAAAAAGAATACAAAGCTAACTCCTTCTCTGCGTCATCCATGGCTAAAGCATTAGGACATACCTCAACTGAATTGCCTAAGATGATAGGTACAGGAACTCCATTTCCATGTCTGTGTCTGAATGCCTTCGCATAAGCTGCCAACTGTCTTGTTACCTCAAGTAACACTATTCTGTCTGTCGGATATCTCGGCAACATGTATGGAGGTGAAGGACATCCATGAACTCTGATATAAGTAAACTTCGGAAATTGGATAAACCAAGCACCGTACCTCTTTACTAGTTCCTGTGCATCCTGTGATAATCTGTTGTGAATCCCACCTTGCAACGTCCTCGTGATGTTCATCGTGAAGGTATCATTAACTAACTTGTAGTTGCTTCCTGGCGGATGATGCAAGTGGACATAGGAATCACAAACTCTGACCTCGCCGGGTCCTCTTCCAATCACTCCTCTGTGAGGTAGTCCTGCATACTCAAAGCTCCTAATCAAAGCATATATGACGTATGAACTCATGTGGAAGGACTTGGTAGCTTTTAGTCTCCTCAACTGTACGTCCAAGCAATGGCTAACCATCCTAGCCCAATGAATTGTTCCTTTTCCCTGAACTATCACCTGGATAAAGTAGAACGTCCACCTTTCAAAGTAAAAGGCTTGAGGGGCTCCTGTGACTCGGTTGAGCATTGTAATCAAATCTCTGTACTCCTCCTGGAAATCAATCCTATGTGGTGTGTTCGGGATCTTGCTCAGGCGAGGACGACTCTTGAGTAACCAGTTCTTGTTGATGATGCTTAGGCAAGCATCTGGATCATCTTCGTACATGGACCTGGCTCCTTCGATGCTCTTGTATATCATATCCCTGTGCTCTGGAAGATGGAAAGCCTCACTTATAGCTTCCTCTGAAAGATAAGCTAAAGTGTTTCCTTCCTTGGACACGATCGTTCTGGACTGAGGATCATAATGACGAGCACACTCGATCATCAACTCATGGCACTGAACTGCTGGAGGGAAGCCGGCCGCCTTAATGATGCCACTTTCAATTATTCTCCGGGCGACAGGTGATGGCTTACCAATGTAGGGGACCTCTCGAGACTTCTTCGTGCTGAAGTTGCCCAAGTTGGTATCTCCAATGTTGCTCCATTTAGACACGATCTTGGTCTCCACTTCTTCGGTCTTTTGATCTTCCTTCATGAGAGCTGGACGACTGGTGGATGCTCCTGCCTTCGGAGTCGCCATACCTACACAACATTTCATAATAAGTAACTAGATATTGCAATGCATAACATAGATTAGATTAAAGATTAGGAAACTTCATGATAAGTCTTTGAGTTATCATTTCCTAAAAACGATTGAGCTACTGGAATTCAAAAAATTTCAAGATTCAAAATTTGAAGCAATGACGATCAAAATTCAAAATTCAAGGGATCCTCGCCATACCTCACTTGAGAGTTTAACTCTAAAATGCAAAAATGAAGAAAATCGTCTAGGCAAAACTCGAAATTTGGTGACTTCAACGTGATCTCTCTTCAAATGAACGTCTTCCTTATCAATTCGCCACCCTTGGGGTCTTTGATGTGATCTTTAATGTCTTTGGCAAGTTCGCCTTACTTTAACTTCAAGTTCGCACTTCCTTGATGATGTTTGCGCCTTCCTTGGAATGGAAATTCGCTCCTTGTAAATACAAATCGCACTTCTCCAAAATTGCATATGAAAAATGATAAAATGATAATGTGAAAATGAAAATTTTCACCCTCCTTTTATAAGTGCTCACCTCTCATTTACCTCTAGGCCGACTTTGCCAAAATAAAGAAATTAAAATGATTTTTAAATAAATAACAAGGGCCGACTTTTATAAAATATTTAAATCCAAGCGCTCCAATTTGATTTTATTTAAAATAATAATTAATTCATTTAATGCCTTTGCAATTAATTAATTCGATTTTTTTTAAAATAGGCAAAATTAATTAATTAATTATCCAAGCGCAATTTTTTAAATGCTACCAATTTGATTTATCGATTTTTTTCTAGCATTTAATAAAATTTAAAAAATTGTTTTAGCGCCAAAAATTAGGAGAAGGGAAAGATACAAACCCCATCGCTCTGGTCCCTGACTGAGGGACAGGAGCGAACTTCATTTTGGCCTTGATTCTTGTGCTTTCGACGTTCAAAACCATCATCTTCACGTTGAAACTGGCATATTTGTAAGGAATTTCGAACTTGATTAACTTGGTTTCGTAACTGAATGTCTCTTGTGACCATCATCGCCCTGGTCCCTGGCTGAGGGACAGGAGCGATCTTGGTGTTTTCTCCTTGATCCTAGCTTCTATGATCACCAAATTTCATCATGAGGAAGAAACAACGTTATCCTTTCGTTCTATGCTTGTTCTACTTGTCGTTAACAAGGCACTTTGATGCTTGGAGGATTATCGCCCTGGTCCCTTGGTGAGGGACAGGAGCGAACCTTGTATCTTAGCCTAAATTTGTCGTTTTGTAACCTTTGTTTCTTGTTCATTGCTTTCCAAACGATATCCTTGATCTTGTGTATCCTTGCCTTGTCATGATTTTGAAGGAAGATGAACGATCTTGTGAAAATCGCCCTGGTCCCTTACTGAGGGACAGGAGCGATCTTGTCTCCTTGGCTCAATTGATCACCTTTTGACGTTTGATTTCTTTGCATATCACCTTCTTAAGACACCTTAGACCCTGTGCAACCTTGTACAATCTTGACTTGGCGTGATTTTTGAAGGATTTGGCCAATATGGTAAATATCGCCCTGGTCCCTGACTGAGGGACAGGAGCGAATTTGGGCATCCTGGGCTCAACCTTGTTTGTATCAACTTGCAATCACTTTCACCATGTAGAATGAGGTCCTTTGATCCCTCTTAGACCCTTGAAACTTGATAAACCTTCAAAACCCAAGCCTTCATAGAAATTTCGCTCTGGTCCCTGACTGAGGGACAGGAGCGAATTTGGGCATTTGGTGCAATTCTTTCAATTTTAGCGGTCCTTGTAACTTTGTTCTTCGTTGAGACGCTTCAAAACGTCCTTGCCTTCATGTATCCTGACTTGGAGTGGTTTATACTTTGAGCGAAAGGCAAGATAATCATCATTTCGCCCTGGTCCCTGGTTGAGGGACAGGAGCGAATTTCATGTGCAAGCTTAATTACACTTTGCCAACCTCAAAATTTATCTTCAACGATCTTGTTGTGCATCCCTTCATTCATCCATGGCTTGGAATTCATTCTAACTTGGCAAGAAATTGACCTAAGGCAAAAATCGCTCTGGTCCCTGACTGAGGGACAGGAGCGCCTAGGCCAATTTGAGTCTCCTATTGACGTCTTGTAATCTTCAATTTGTATTCAACGGGTTCATTTCACCCTCCTTTCTTGCTTCAAACTCAAAACTTGCTCAATCTTCACCCAAATTTTGCACTATGAGGAATTTCGCTCTGGTCCCTGGGAGAGGGACGGGAGCTACACTGAATTTCGCCCTGGTCCCTGACTGAGGGACAGGAGCGAACTTTGCATTTTTGGTCCGTTTTCCTTCACGAAGGCACTTCAAGTTATATTCAATTGATAAAACATATCTCCTTTGATATCTTCAAATCGTCAAGTTGTTCAAATCCTGCAAGGACAAGGCAATGTTTGATTTTGAGCTTCGGTCCTTCATTGAGGGACAGGAGCGATTTTTGCTCCTGGCACATTTCCATGCTTGTGAAATTCTTCAAGTTATATTCAACGGAAAGATCATCCCTCCCTTTGTCACTTCCACTTGAAAGATCATCTTGATCCTGCAGGGACAGTAAGATTTTTGAAAACGAGCTCCGGTCCTTCACTGAGGGACAGGAGCGATTTTGCTCCTACAGGCCAAAATATCATGATTTCGGGATTACAATCACTTCACAAGGCAAAAACAAGACCTTTCCAATGCCCGGGATCAAATATCAAAATTTTCAAAATTTGGTCAAAATCACTCAATTGGACAAAATTCGCAATTTCATCATTCACACTTAGACAAATTTAGACTCTTCATTCAAAATTCCAATTGAAAATAGACCAACTCACTTAGACTCTGGCAAATTCACTTTATTCAAAATTGCATCCTACGAAAGGAAGCTTGAAAAACTCTCAAGATTGACTGGACTTTGGCCCGAAAACGACAAAATAGAAACCCTAAGGCTTGACCCTAAATCCAAACAACTGACAAACTACCAAAACCCTAAAAAGCAGAGAAAAAGAACAGACAAAACGAGCAAAAAGAAGGGGGCCCCCATTTGCATGGGGCGATGTGTGAAATGGTCACAACAGGTGGGAAGCCATGTTAGAATGAGGATCTCCAAACTTCAACGATTGATAGACACTTGAAGAATTGGCACATGCCAACACATAGGGACTTTGGAAGCCTAAGAAAGACACAAGGGAAAAGAAGATGAAGAGCACATACGCAAAATTTGGGTGAGATAAGACAGAGGACTATGAAATGATCATGTTGAAACTTGACAGCATTAACAAAAGATGGGGGACATGACATGGGCCAATCGTAAACGTAGGCAAAAATTTCTTGATGCAGACTGGGATTCTATAAGAGAGAATGTGGTATGCTTGTTTCATGCTGATGTAATGATTCTTCAATGTGTAATTCTTTCCTTGCTTTAGTTTAGAAATATTTTTTCTATAATTTTCAATGCTTGCTTCTCCTCTGAGGTTAACTGAAAAATTTCAGTTGTTGCAAGCTGCCTCTCCCCCATGTCCCCACTTTCTGAATTTTTTTTGCAACTTGGTTTCCAGGGTTACCGTTTTCTAAATTAAAGTTCAGTAACTGCTTCTAGAGGTTGAGGAAATCGCCATATTAATATATATATATATATTTTTTTTTGAAATTACTTTCTTGGGTATAGTTTTAAGCCAATGAAAGAGATGAATGTTGCATGCCTACTGTGGTGTAATAACCGATAATTTTCTCAAAATGATGAACATCAAACTTTTTTCAAACCAAGAGCTGGGTACTTTTGTTGGGGGAAATGCACATGAGACTAATTGGTTCGTTTTTTATTACTGGACGTATGTTGGTGATTATTAGCTCACTGTAGAAAGGAATGAACTAAACAGAGAACAACGTCTAAGATGTCCTTTAGTCTTTGGCACAGGAGGATAAGAGAATATAGGGGCATTTAAGTTGTGAGCCATATGAACATTTCTCTTCTTTCTGGGTAAATAGCACACTTTATTCTTGATTAATTATTGGACTGGATGATCATTAGGTGCACTTTTGTTTGTTGAATTATTTTCTTACAGACTGTCATATTGTGCTAATGTAAAACTTCATGGGATTTGTAGATACACCCATTTTCAAGTGCACATTGCTTCTTTTTTCTTCACATATGTAATATATCATATTTCTACAATCCATATGAATTATATTTATAATGCTTTTGGTAAAAATACTCGTGCTTTTTTACCAGAATCATTCTAAATTTCTGTTTTCTTCTTTTAGTTTGCACTTTCAATGAAACAGGAAAATAAGAATAGATGGACATGAAATGCAAAATTGCATTTGTTACATGCATATATTGTTAATTTAATTAAAATGCTTTTCTACAGAGGTGTGGACTCCAAAGATTGATTTATCTGATTGAGGGAGATGCAAACCTGACAGATGCATCAGAGAGCATTAAATCTGCGTATGTCATGTTTCATTTAGTGACATAATGACTTGCTCAAGATCTAAATTATATGTGGTTGGTAATCTGCGCCTTTTTTTAATGTTACATAAATGTATATATATGCAGGGCTTTCACCACAGAGATACTTGAAGGATTTGATGTTCAGAGAACACGGGATTTAGCAGACACAGTAAGAAAGTATGGCTATCTGACGCTGTCTATAGAGGATTACTATAATATAGCAGGTCGGGTGACTGGAAATGAAATGGATAAGCCTTGTATGACTTATGATGAATTTGTCACCAAGTGTCGTGACCTTGACAAGGAAACTGTTAGTGATGTATTTGGTGTACAGTTAATGCAGGTATTGATTTCTTGGAAATTGGAAATTAAGGTTATGTTCTGTTTTCAACTATGTATACTCCAGAATAAAATATAATGTCGAAATATTTTGATGTAGGTGCCACAAGTTACAGAGGATGTTGCACTCGCAGTGTTGGATCGCTATCCTTCAGTGCTTTCTCTTGCTCAAGCGTATTCTCGTCTTGTGCGTTTTTGATTCTTACATTTTTTAATTACTTTTCCTCCTAAGAAATGCTAATCATTAAACTTCAAGAAGTGAAGAAGGTCAAAATTTTGGATGCTCTATCGTAAACCAGAATCCAGATCACCTATCTATGAAAGCATTACTACTTTCACTACTTTGCCTGTCTTGTTCCAACATAATCAATTACCAACCAATATACAAATCTAATCAAAAAGCACGGTCCAAACACTTAGTTGCACAGGTCAGAAGCCATTTTTGAATCATTTGCACTGCAAATTAGTAACATCAATTATCTCGTGATTTAAAATGAGTCAGTTAATAAAAAACTTGTACATATGATAGATAGTCTAGACTCTAAAATGACTCCAACATCAATTATCTCATATAATTTCTATGCTTGGTTAGTCGCTTCAGCATTGACGATCTTCATATGGCCATCCTGTTTAGTTGCAAGTTGCAACCTTGCAGTTTTTAGTCTACAACAATTGATAATATAATCAATATTCCCTAGCGGTGAAGAGGATTTGATTTCTTACTATTAATTGAGATCTTAACACTCAACCCCTTGAACTGCATGTCTTAAAAATATTTTTTAGGTTATTTCCTTTGCTGCATGTTGTATCACATTCCATACCATCTCTAGTCTTTGCCATTTATCATGTCTAATCTATGGAGGTCTGAGGTAAAGTTAGCATTAGTATTTATTATTATCATTCTTTTGCATGGGGCAACTTCCTAATTTTGTGTTCCTTGCACCATCTTCTTTCTGCTGCCTTTGTCTTCTTATCTATGTTTTCCTGCTGCAAAATTGTTTTTCCATCTTCAACATCATTTTTCCTGTTTTCTTCTGATGCCTTTGTCTTCTTATCAATGATTTCCTCCTCCAGGCTTGTTCTTCCATATTCAGCAACATTTTCCCTGTCCTGTGTTGTTTTTCACCCTCAGATTTTGCTTCTTTCTTTAGAAATACTAGCGCTAGAAAATGGATTAAATGATTTGATAATAATATGGAGCTACATTGATTATCTTAGGAATTTTTTAGTTATTCAAGCATGAATTATATGTATTGCCATTTGGTCGTGTCTTGTTGAAGAGGTGTTGATCCATTCTTAAAGCCTTCTTTAGGGAGTTTTGTATTTTATTTTATAAGATGATTATGATAAATTTTCAGTTTTCTATGCTTTTTACCGAATCCACTTCCTATTAATGCAAATAATAGTATTTCCTAAAAAGTTTTTCTTGTACATTAGCAGTTTTCCTGACCACAATTTGGAGTGTGTATTTCAACAATTTTGTTGTTACTGAGAGACCAAACATCTTAAAGTTACACAAGGTTTTCATTGTTTCTCTTAAATTGTCTTTCCTTCTGCGCAAGTTTTGCCACTGCCTGATGGATTTGGGTAAGGTACTTGCAATTTTGAATTAAGTGGTAAGGATCTGAAGTTTGGGAAAATGATATTGTTTATTAGAACCTTGGGAACTCTTCATAATGTTTAAAGAAAAAATTGATATTCTTATGAAGTTTCAGTTCTCATGTTTTCTCTTTTTGTTTGGTAACAGGAGGGGAATCATGATGCTCAAGAAAAACTGTTAAAAGAAATTCCCATACATAACCAGAGCAAGATAATTGGTGGAATAATTAGTAAGAACATCTACAAATTCATTTGGGGTGAAGGAACATAACTGTTTTATTTATTTCTGACTGTTATATAACAATGAGATGAATTTTACTGACATAATTGAAAATCATCATGAACCGGGTTGTATCTATTGAGCAAAAGTAACAGTTAAATTGCAAGGGAATTAGTGGATATATGATTATATCTGCTAGACGCCTATATATATGCTTCTACAAGGAAAGTGGCTGTTTGTATCCAAAGGGCTTTGACTTCTGTCCATTCTTTGCCCTTACATCTGTTCATTTTGCTAATTATTCCATTTGCAAAAGTATGTTCAAGTCTTTTCTTTGTATCCAAAGGTCTTTGGCTTCTATCCATTCTCTAACCTTTCATCGGTTCATTTTGTTAATGATTCCACTTGCAAAATTATGATCCACTCATTTGTAAGATGAATCACAGAATAGTTTTTATTTGGTGTACTCCTAGTTTGTGGCTTTACATTGATATTTCCATTTCTACGATTTGATAGTGCATTGTGAGTTTTTTCCAATATTGTAAGAGTTCCATGTAAAAATCTATACTCATTTTGTTTTATAGAATATTGATTTCACTTTTTTTTTTCATAACATTAACCTTGCCATGGTATTCTGATGCTGCATAGATTGAAAAAGCAATCAACATCTTGATTTAACAATTTTGAACTTCAGACTTTACTTTCTATTGGGCCAATCTATGTATGTAAGTGTTAAATATTTTCTCACAATATCACATCAGCTAATACATGTAAAAACTAGGATACTACAATTGATGCTTAAGAGGCCAAGCTATTACAAAGTGAGTGAAATTTAAGTTCTTTGGGATCCTGGCTTTCCATGGTTACCACCCTAATTTTCAAGAGTGGGATTTCTTTCTCAACTTTGTCACTTTGCATCATAATCCCTTATCCCAGAGTCAAAAAAATGATGGAATGTACAGAGCAGGCTGGAGAGATGGTAAATCTTAAAAAGATATGAGATCACTTGTCAAATTTTTCAACAAACCAAATAGGTCACGACTTTTTGTATTGGATCAGGATTTTCTTAAGCTTGATCCTCGACACTTCGTTATATTAGGAGCTACTTTGTAATGTCCCCTACTATGTTAAGGCCTGTTATAACAGTAATTACTTTATTTCAGTATACTTATGACTTAAACTAAATTGATTAAGAGACAACTCTATTTTTAGCTTTTTCCTTAACATAAATCAAATCTGTGATATTCCATAGTTTTAAATAATTTATCAATTAATGATGAATAGATTGTCAATCCACCATACTAGGCAATTAATTCTATTATTAGATAATTAATTGTATCATCCATAATTCTTAATGCAAAGTTCAATCCTTGTTACTACTCCAGTTTTAAGGAAGGAGGAGATGACTGTGTTGCCAAGCACTTAGATACCAAACTTAGTAGGCTCCCTCAAAGTTTACAGATCCAAGCCCTTACCCTATCTCAGGACTATGCCCTCAAGGTTTACGGGACGTTGATCCCTACCCTATCTTTGGAATCATCCTATTGGCGGGATTTAGATTGCTCCTTGTGGAAACAACTCAATCCCATCTTAAATACTGACAGTAATAACATGATTCAGGCTATAAGTATACTAACTTCTCGTGTATTATGAATATATATGAAATTAAGTATGATTGTCATACATATTGCAGTCTATATTAATATGAGTTTTTGAGCTCTGTGAGTTTTTATGACTTTAACTCGCAGCAAAAACTCAACGAGTTTCTTTAAAAAACTCGGCTAGACTAAAAAAAGAGGCCCAAACATGTCAAAAAATTATCAATTTTTGTTTTTTCAGGTCAGTTTCATTCTCTTCATCTGAATATACATATGAAATATAACATTGAAGTATAAGTGGCTGCCCCTTGACCCCAAATTGGGGGTGCTGCCCCCAAACCTCCGTCGAAAAATATAGGGGGAAACTGCGCTGATGGAAGTAGGGAAAATTTAACCTCCAAGTCTGATTAGGCTCCATATAACAACATAATTAGCATTGAAGAAATCTTGGTATTATACATTTTAGAGTTGAAAGTTTGAAACTATGAGTATGAATGATGAAATTTCAAATATTACGCGTTTGTAGATCTCCACCAAGATCTAGACCTCTCTCTACCCCTCTTTTTCTCACCCTCAGACCTCGGCGAGGGGTGCTACTTTCAACCTAATTTTAATTTGTAGATGCTTGGTGGCAAAGTTGGGGTGGAAATACTCCAAATCTCAAAAAATTTGCCCTCAAAATCTTATGTCAACCTTGTAGTTCATCCAGTTGTGAGCACAATTAGAGCTTGTTTGAAACGATCGACACGAAGAAGAGAAGCAAGCTAGCTCAAAAACACCTCAATGACCTTGTCTTTGTCTTTGTGCAATATAATTTTCGATTGCGCGTAAGGAAGGTAGATGAAGTAGCAGGTGGTCCATTTGACTTGGATGATATAGATCCTTACAATGATTGGACATCACATGAGCAACCTCCATTGTTTTCTGAGGATGACAACACTGATTTGGAGAGGCAAGCTATGGAGGAGGAGGGGGGTGGATTTGGTTTCACGCAGGATGACATTGAGGAGGAAGAGGATGAGGATGAGGAGTCATTGCCAGTGCCACAAGTAGCTGGAGACATAGCTTCATCCAGGATGGAGGATGAGCCAGCCATACCGAGCAAGGAGGCACAATCATGCCCATTGCAGACTTCTAGGACTAGACCCTCTAGTTTTACCTCTCCCCTAGTTTTAGCTAGAGCTGGGAAGAGGAAGTTGTAATTGTAATTTGTAATGATGTATTTACTTTTGGTTTTACAAAAACTATTTCCTATTTTGCTTCCAGCCATCAGCATTCCTCATGAGGATGCGATTTGTAGACATTTTGCATTTAAATATATCTAGAATCAGCTTGTTTCTTTTGTGTTATCATTTATTGACTCATTAGATGCATCTTCTCATTAATTTTGCAAAATAATGCATTTTTTTATTAAAATAAGCGTGTTTTTATGTTGCCAAGTTTTTCCGAGTTTTTTTCTCAAGGGCTTGGCAAGTCGAGCCGAGTCGCGAGTAGTCCAACTATGAATATTACTACTAAATTCTGCATAAGAACATTATCAGGCTTCATATATTAAGAATACATATAAAGCACATCCCCATGCATACCACCAAGAACAAAGATGCTACTGCCTGTAACTTAATAACAGATCTGATTTGATCCAATCCATGGTGATGTTGCTGGATGCTTTGATTCCTTTCCGTTATATCTCTCAATGTGAGGGAGAGGTCACACCTATTCATCATGCATGCCCTTTAGCAAGAGACACACCCTTTCACCATTTGCACCTTTTGAAAGAGTGCAACTCTTCATTATTTCTGCCCTTTTAAAGGGACATAACCTTTCATAATCAGATCTGCACTTCTTATTTAAATCACATGTGCACTTATGATTTCCAAATCATCCCCCCACTCAAATGAGGTTCTCTCCTCTCTTTTATATCCCATTGTTGAGGGAGTCGCAACTTTTTCTTCAATGTCTTTTGACCATTCATTAACTTAATTAAATTTTAATTAATTATATTTAATTATCAACTTCTATTTTTTAATTTAATTTTTAATATTTAAATTTTATTATTATTATTTATTATTAAATTCTATTTCAAAGTGGGGATATTACGTATTTGGCCCAAGTGAAGCATATTATGTAGTAGTTGAATACTTTGAAACTGTGTTCAAGTGATGCAGATTATGCCTAAAACATGAATCGTCTGTATGATCTGTTTCTCTCCACCCCTCTCCACCAGATATGTTACAAATGATAATGAGAATCTATCACTTTTATCAGTAATTGGTCAGTACTCCAAAATTTCATTTGTGCAATTTATCTACATTGTTAGAAAATCTTTAAAGCTTCCGATTTAAAGTGAAATTGTTGTTTTAAAAATTAAAATAACTTCTGGTTAAGTGTTTAAGTTTTGTGGGTGGTTCCATTTGAGATTTTTCTTTGGCTTTTAATACATTTTTGTTTTAAAAGAACATATCATACATACAGCTCCAGCCAGCAGTCAAATTCTCATTTCTGTCGAAGCTGCACAAACAGATATCCATGCCCTGCAACTTCCGGCTGACCTATGCATTCCTCGGCATGTGGTGCCCTTTGTTTCTGCACTCCACCAGTGCTAAAACAACGTGCAATATTTTTTAATAGTTTTCTAAATTTATACAGCTTGTAAGTCAATTGTACAGTGCTCTTACTGGGCATGTACACACTGTCAGCAGCACACACGCCCTGCTTCAAAGATATTCTGTGTTTTTGCTGAAATCAATTAAAAACCAATGGCCACTGAGTGCCAAAGCAACTTTCTGCCCACATGTGATATCTATACATGATGCAGCAAAAACACAGACATGCAAATGGTACCAAGACAACGCATCACAGAAATAACAAGATGCCACAGATCCACAACCTAAAAATGAGAATGATGCACACAATGAACATAACTGATAGAAAGCCTTGCCCAACACGAATGTCAAAGATCTTATAACATGCGAAGTGATCAAAATTACATACATGGATTATTGCTTTGCCAACACCATGCCTAAATCCTACATAAGTGTAGGGAGATCGAAAATTGCATTCACCAAGCATCACTATGCCAATACTCGACACAAATAATGGATTTCATCACACAACTACATGCTCAATACCATGTTAGAAATACACATAAACGCACAAGCACATGATTGCATTGTTGAAGGACAGGATGTATGCTCAAAGATTAAAAAGTTTTCAAGCAAGTACATTGTGTACCCTTTACTTCATTGATTGAATGCAACTTTTAGGATGTTCGCATTGTATACCAACCTTTTTGATATAATGACTTGACCAATGACCCCTAAGGTACAACATAAGGGATAAATCCACACTTGGACTGTGACACATTCTATTCTTACATCATTAGTTGATGCATATGGGATTAAATCCTCACAATGTCACATAGATGGATTTACTTGTCCATATACACTCAAACCTACTTCCACTACTTCCATAAGCTTGTGAATGCTTATCTAATCCACAAAATTATTGCAACCAAGAACATGCGATGAAGAACACAAACTATGTTTGTGAATTAATATATATAATTGTCAAGCTTTTTATGTGCTTACTTCTTATGTACTTGTACCGTTAGATTTTAGAAATGTGCAAGGAAATGGCATAAACTAGTCATAGAAATGTGCAATAAAATGGTATAAACTAGTCATAAAAAGCAACATCACATGAAAATAATACAATATGAGTTGAATTAAAGATAACTCAATTGGTTAAAAGAACTTTAATAAAACTTCAGTAGCTATCAAATAATACAAGTGGGATTCCCTTCACAAAGCTCCTCAAGGACATCTTACACTCCACAATAAATCCTCACTTGAGCCTTTTTCCCATGCAACATAATGAAACTACTTAATGCACATGGTCCCTCAAGGATTGCTAGGGACATCAACAATATAGCATTTTGTCAATCATGACTCAAATGGCTACATACAAACATAGTTCAACTCTAACAATCAACTTCAACCTTTAATTATTGAATATCTATAGTGGAAATTTATTAATATAATTTTTTTTCTTAACGAGATATCATCACCTTGGCACATCTTGTGATGGGTGTTTTTTTTAAGGATGAGCATAAGAGTTGATAATAATAATTGATATCTCCCATATGAAGAGACATGTGGATAATGGATTCAATGCCCTAGAAGAATTTCAACTCTATTATTTTGAGAGTAATGTGAATGAACATCCTTCGAGCTAGGAAGTGTTGGAATCGAGAGGTAAGATTTAGCACGGTTTTCTTTGAAGCATATTTAGTTTCTTCTAGTCGTTGAGAATTTGAAATGTATGGGAATCGTGTTTATACGTCGTTATGATCTAAGACTGATAACAGGTCGGGTATACCTAATTGGTCTCAGTATTTTGTAGTTCAGGCCTAAGTGTGCAAATGAATTAACACTAGCGTAGAGTAAATCTTCTTTCTGGGCGCCTAGAGGTGAAAGTATTAGACTACTAGTGTTTTAGGGTATGTCTAATGATTTTACTGTTAACAAGGCTTGGGCGATATTATCTACTATTAGGTATAATCCCCAAGTTGCGGCAATCATCCAACCTTTCCCAGTGGGTGCTATATCTTGTTGGATAATTTCTCAGCATCTAATTCTTTGAACTCAGATGCCCTAGGAGGCCTCAATTATTGTTTGAATAAATCATAGTTACAAGAACTTTGATCCAAAATTTATTTATTTGAGTTTATGATTAATGTGAGGAGTTAGAGTTAACACAGGTATGCTGAAAAATTGTTAAGATTTGAACATTGGACCTACTTGTGTCTGATGAACTTCTGTACCACTATTACTTGTCCATCTCTTGATAGAAGTTTCAAGCACAAAAAATCATTTCCACTGCCCTTTTGAGCAACAATTGGATTTTGCTTTGACAAAGTGTCGACAAGCAAGGATTACGATCCCAATGCTCCCTCTCATCTTACTCCTATGATAGATGGTAGTAGCATGTTTACAAGGCACACTCCAACCATGGTCTTGCTATCACAATGAAATTTCAGATGCGCTAAGATTTGAACCCCATGACAGCCTCTTGGCTAATGCGCTCTATGTCATGGAGCATCTTGACCATCATATAATGGAACTTTTATTAATTTATAGGAATTGAAGTGCACTGAAGCACTTGTAAATACCTTACCTTAAGGCACTTGCATCTTTGCTTGCAATGATATGGGGTAGAGTGCTTGATTGATAGATTGAGGGAGGGGGCCTTTAGGTGCTCACCCAACTTCCATTTCATGTAGGCTAGCTTACCATTACATATGTCACTAAAGCTAATTTGTGTCATACAAGTAAACTTAAGGATGTCTAGCACTATTCCTGATCGTCGACAAAGCTTTTTGTTGAGTGTTGTTGGCCTTTCCTTTCTATCAAACACAATTGAGGAGACTGGTTCCCTTACATGCTCCTTATGTTAGAGGGGTGCCTAAAAGCTATCTTGTATAATGTCCCTTTCTTTGAAATAAAATCAAGATGAAATCCAAATGCCCATCATACATTTTTTGTGGGTCTTTGGAATTTTGCTCTAAGGAAATGAGATTACAATAATAAATTAAGAGTCTTAATGTACAAAAGGGGCCGCTTAAATGGTATTATAAGATAAAATTATAATAAAAAGTGCCTCAGGAAAAGTTATAATATAAAATAAGAAGGATTCTTGTAATTAAATGTTTTTTTAATAATTTCTTTCAATTATCAATCAAGAGTCATGAAGAAAATTGAGGGTTGTAGCATGTTACAAGGCAAATACCAACTATGGCTCTAGGACAAATTCATTTGTAAGAGTTGAATAATCTATTCGTGTAATTCATTCAATTATTTTGGCTCACATTCTTGACATTATATGATCTAGAAATAAATAAGAGGTCAAACTTCGATCCAATCTAATGAAAATTTTGAATTAGCTTCAAAACATTATGAACATGGTAGACTTGTTGAATGTGGTCAAAAGACAATGTAAGTAGTTGAGGAAATGCATGTTCTTAACCTCATCTTCTACTCAATCTTGAAGGAGGCGTCACTTAATATTTCTTAGTTGATCAAATTATTATTTTAACATATTCACTTTAATTTAATTAGGACAAAGGTATGCAATTTAAAAATTTATTGGTTTTAATAGTTGACTAAAAATTTGTTATGATTTGCAAGTGGTCATGTCAATTTAGATGCATTAGGATTCAAATTTCAATGGGTTTTTTTACCAATACTTTTTTTTTTGATCGATAACATTATGTAATATATTGCTTAAAATAGAAAAGTTTACATCCGAAAAGCAGATAAACTTCCTGTGACACTATGGGGTCACGCCCCTACTACAAAAAAGAACCCGACTAGTCACCATCCCACCATGGCCAACAACCACAAAAAAGGCCACATACATACACAAAAACCACAAACTAGGCCCCAAACAACCCATAGACCCTAGCTACGAAACCACCCCAATGCTTCTTCTCTTGAAAAATTGGGGATACCCCTGCTGGGTCCTGCTTCCTGCGTCACGCTCCCTCCACTTGGCACCGTTCCTGGCCTGCTACCACCCAGAGACCCTCGCTCCATCACCTTCGCCATTTTCTTTGGAATTTGGTGTCAAACCAAAGGCCTCCCATCCTCATCCAGAGGGGCCTCAGACTGAATGGGAGTCACCTTCCCTCGAATCTTCACTCGTTCGGTCGGCCCCAATTTGCACACAAAATCCACAATTTTGTCCCAAGCTCTCCTTGCGTCCTCCACCTGCAATGCTACCGGTCGGGAAGCCGACCAGATGACAAAAGGCTGCAGTGCCCCAACATCCACTCCAATCCTCCTCCGCGGGCCTTCCATCGGCCTCAACCCCTCGCCAATGATAGCTCGGGCCACCACATCCTGCAAACTGCCCACCCATTTGGGTCTTAACACGAAGGAGGTAATCCATTGCACTTCCTCCATCGACTTTCCCACTTGCAAGGCCAAGGCAGCAAAAAGCGACGAAATGTCGAGGTTGGTTCTCGACCGCCAATCAAGCATCAGGAATTCCTCTCCAAACAACAACCTCACTGCCCTCCAGAAATCATCTCCATCCACTTTGAAGACGTTTGTCAGTCTAATCCTCGAGATTAGCCCACGAAACGCTGGCAATTGCCCATCCGACAACAAAGAAAAATTTGCTTCCATTCTTACTCGCTACTGCACAAAAGAAAACCTGAGCACTCCCTACCACCAAGCAACCACCACAAAATGCTAGGAATCGAAACTCAAAGGCCTTTAAAGCCACCACCATCACATGTCATGATTGTTCCACACGCCTCACAGAAAACTAAGCATCATCGCCAATCACTCACACCGATCGCCTCCATCATCATCCATCACCGCAAGGCCACTTGCAGTAGCATCGTAGATCACACACCACGAGGATTTGAAGTACCCACAGGTCCATGACAACAAATGGTCATTTCAAATCAAGCTTGGGTTCACTTTTCTATGATAAGCCATCTAACCAAATTCATAATCAAGAGGACTAAAATTTCTAAAGTCCTTGAACAAACTAAACTTATTTTCCAAGGAGCCATTCACTCCCACATTTGAAAGTTTGTCAGCTTCCAAGTTTGCTTCCCGAAGGATATGAGTCACCTTAAAATCTTCAAAACCGCTCAACAGAAGTTGCATTCTTCGAACCTGCTTGTCTAAATGCCACGCCTCCATTCGACCTCGAGCTATCCCATTCACCAGAACTTGAGAGTCTCCTTCCAAATGAAGTTTCTTTACTCCCAATTCCCCAGCCATTAGGATAGCTTCTAACGCTGCTTGACACTCAACAACGTTGTTCGATCCATCCACCAATCTCTTAGCACCAATGGCTAGAGTATTGCCCCGACCGTCACGAGCAATCATCCCAACACCAGAAACCCCTGGGTTGCCCCTCGATGCGCCATCAAAATTAATCTTAATCCACCCCTTTTCAGGCGGAGTCCACTCAGGGATTGATAGACCCTGACTCTGAAGATTTGCCCTCAGAAGCCCATTAACAGGCCATTACCAATACTTTGAATCTACTAAGTTCAAACAAATTCTTTGAAACTCATTTGGAGCTAGCAACAAAAGTTGGTTTCATGGAAACATAGAGAGTGATAATAGTTAACTCTTGGTCCACAAACTCAATACTTTATTTAAACATCATTTGGTTCAATGGTTAGATAATCAATAGTAATTTTACACCTCATCCAAACAAAAAGATGGTAAATCATTGTCCTATTTTTACTAGCCAAATTTCACTTATAGTCCAAACCAAATAAATAAAAAAATATAATCCACCAAGAAAATCAGTTAATTAGATTTGACATCTCAAAAATTATCCAATTCATTCTTTTTGCCTTAGATATATATTAGAAATACTCTAATTTACTTTTGTTTATTGAAGTAATTTGTTAAATGAATCATAAATGTCTCATTTTAAGATTTATCATAGTGGGTTCAACTTCATTCCGTGAAATAATTTGTTAGCAGCTTGACAAGGCAAAGTAGATTTAATATTGATGCTTGAAGAAGCAATAATTCTTCAAAGGAGAGGAAGTTCATCACAAGCAACTAATCTCATTTCATATGGGTACTGTATCCTCAAGATAGTTTCTTATTTTTGTAATATGCCATTGAATTTCTTATTTATTTGCACTTTGTACAAACGTTTAATAATCAATATCTCCAACTTTTTATGGATTTGAAAGAAATAGTTGTTGCTAATAAGTTTTACATGCCATGTGTTTGATAAAATGCCTATATAGATGTGCATTAATGGATTACTTTTCTTTCTACACATTTCAAGCATGGCCATGCTTGGGAAGTAGTGATATTTTTCGTGAAATGTAGTAATCACCTATCCTTCCATCTTGTGTCTAGTTGGCTACTCTAGATTAGAGCATAAAGAATTATAAATTTATAATCTAAAATACTTTTATCTGACTTATTTGTGAAAAGTGGTCTATGCAAAATTTGGGGAGTTTAAAGAGATCTCTGACTTATTTGTGAAAAGTGGTCTATGCAAAATTTGGGGAGTTTAAAGAGATCTCAATATATATTGGACAAGCTTCAACACCAAGGATATACCTCTTAGAGTGCTCAGATTACAAGGTATCCATAGAATGGATGTGTTGAAAAAGCTTGACTTCTTTGTGAAAAAATGCTCCTTAGAGACACGATCTCTTGAAATGTAATGATTTTATGATATGTGAATAATCGATATGTTGAAGATGATGTTCAACTCTTTTAGGAAAAGCCTAAATTTAATATTATAGTATGGAATGAAATCATTATGGTTAAGATAGTTTTTATTTTTATTATTTTAAGTGAATTTAAGTGTTCATTTAGTCTTACATGTTGTACGAGAATTAATAACATGTTTTATTGAAGAAATAATGTTATAGTAAGAATATTGAGATTTGTCCACTTCAAATGTTCATATTCATATTTAGGGTCTTCATAACTGGTGATTTAGAACATTTTTTTAGAAATTGGACTAAATCTGAAAATTTAGGATAGTTGTGTTATTTTTAGTTCTCTCGCTAGAAATAATATTAATGCTATCCTCATTATAGTTGTGCATATTCTTTTGGAAAGGCAGTCTCCTTTAAATCTATCTTGCCTCGATGCATGCCTTTGAACTATCATTGTAATGTACATATCAACTAGAATTAGACATCACATTGTTTCAAAGACGTATGGTGCCAAAATTTAAATGTTGCGCCAAAGCTTCTACCCCCCTATCTAATTTTGTCATCTTATGGTTGAAACCATAATGCAAAAAATGTGACTTTAATCATTCAACCCCTTATCACACCCTTTTACACAATCCACCATATTTTTGTTAGAGCGTTCCTCAATAATTAAATGGAGGAATAATAAAATCTTGTACCATGCTTTGATTGACCAAAACATATCACCATGCTTGTTTTATGATAATTATTGCTCTAGATTTAAATGACATGCACACATTCTTTATCTTTGTGAATACTTATAGTAGTGGTCTCTCACTTGATAATCAATATGTGAGCCACCAATGTTATAGCACACAAATATTCATTACAAACTAAAAGTTTTAAATGGTGTGTAGATTTCCCAAAATAAAAACATTATATAAATGCATTCTTCAATAACTCTCTCTAACAAAATTTTGATATCATAATAGCAGTCAAACTTATAAAAGAGCAATAAACCTCTATCCCATGCCTCTAATATATACATTTTTAGAATCAACAAACCATAAATCATTTTTTTAAAACTAGTGGCCAAAACCATGAGCCTAAACATAGGCACCCAAATATCACAAGTGAAAAATACAACACCCCAATCATGAAGAGCATCTCTTGGAATAGAAAAAGTAAAAGGAGAAGTTGACTCTTATGTGCCACATAAAGGTTCTATTTACAAGGCACGACTCTTTATTTTCTAATGTGGTATTTCATCTTCATTTTCCTTTTTTCCTTGTGAATATTTTTTATGCGGATTAATAGGATTCTAAGCTTGGGGGCTTGTGCATCCCTCAACTTAGTGTCATCCTATCCCTAGTATAGCGCTCTCTCTCTCTCTCTCTCTCTCTCTCTCTCTCTCTCTCTCTCTCTCTCTCTCTCTCTCTTCCGTGAGTATGAGCGTAAGTTCATACTCTCGCTAAAGTGGGGGCTAATGCAATGTTGTAAATTGTATCCCTTTACAATTTCACACTCTATTTGGTACCTAATTTAGTGTGTTTTCCCCTATGCCATTCTAAGCCTACTTCTAATCTTAAACTTAATTATTGCTCCCACAATTTAATTATTGTCAAATGCTAAAATTAGGATTGGATCCCACATCACAAACCTCAATACTCACATTTCTCTTTCAAAGATGTGATTGTGGGAGGACTAGGGCACCTAGCACCTTATTCCTTCCCAATATCTCCCAAAAATATTGGATTATAAGTGTTGACCTTCATATTTTGAAATTTGGTCTTGATTTTTGTACTTGACCATTTTATGTCAGTTTTTTACAGAAAAAATCTTGTGACCCTACATAAAGCACATCTTCTATCATTCATAAGGCTAGAAGAAATCAATCAACATTTTAACTCCAATTCAATCAAAGAGCACTCAAGAAGTAATAAACTACAACATTCAACATTTAAGTATGATTTCATATTTGATTATCATGTTATTGCATTAATGCTTGCAAGGCTTGTCTAAAGAGCATTGCATCACCACCATTATGTGAAATTCCATAAGAGGGTTTCATACCTAAGGTATGCTGCCAATTGTTGTTGTCATTGATTTCAAGACTATAAGTTGTGTTTGCACAGCTATAGGGAGATTGTTAGCAATGGTTGTTGTTATTAATGTCAAGATTGCAGCTATTAGGAGCTCATCTTAGGGGGAGATTGTTTGTAGAGAAGTTACAAATGTTGTCATGAAAAGTTAAAAAAGTCGTCATGATTTGTTTGATTCATTGCAGATGATTGATTATACAATGCAGATGCTGAAAAATTGTATGAAGATGTTGGGCATGGTGATACAAAGCTGCAAATGGGATGAAGACATGTAATCCCTATGCTAGTTGATTAGATGATTTCCGCAAGACTGCAAGATGTTTGTGGGATGCCATCTTTATGCCACGTAAACACAAAATGGTGACACGTCAGTTCGATGTAAAGGATCTAAACCTAGCGCACTTTCAGAGGATGTCTAGTGGGACCGTGTCTTGTAGCCGCAAAACTATTCGATTGTGCCACGTGTTCGTGGTGAACCCGAATGGGAATTCTAGTTGCCTTGATTATGATATTGTATACCATGAAAAGAAGTGGATAAATGACTAGTGTTTAAACATGTTCGATGACTAGTTCCTAATTCAAATTTGAATATTTTGGAGCTAACATTGAAGTGGCAGATCTAACCTATTACAAGCTAACACGAGAAAATGGTTGTGACGGTTCAAGTGCATTTAGACCATCTAAGAGAATTGTATCCAATTGTGTAGACATATATAAAGAAGATCATTGCTCATGTAGTGGTTGTGTGAGTATGACTGTGGTTATATGTGACATAGTAAAGTGCTTTGTGGTTTAGACTATGTGAAACATGATCTATTGTTTGAAGCAAAAGAGGTATATTTAATTCAAAGTAGTGAGTAGATCAAAGGTTGTTTCTAATATTATTCTAATTTTATTTTAAATAGGGGATGTTAGTTATATGTTGTATAATGAGTTTTGAGGTTGGCGCTTTTTTGGTTTGTATGGGGTTGGTGCCTCTCTGGTAATGAGTTGGGGATCATATTAGGGGATTGTAGTTTCTTTTGGGTGGGTACTCATAAAATTTGTATTGACAAGGGGATTGGTGTCTCTTCAAGTTTGGTGCCTTCATAATTCATTGTATTTTTCATATTTTTTTGTGAGGATTGATTTGGGCAGTAGATCTAAGTAGCCTTCTCACCATGGTTTTTTTCTTCTAGGGTTTCCATGTAAAATCTGGTGGTCTTTGTGTTGCTTGCATTAATTACTTGCGTTGTTAATATTAATGCTACTAACAAAATAGTGATGATTGTTTATGAAGTTGAAATTGAAAGGTATACTGATTCACCCCCCAATATATTGGTGTGTTCCAATAATTGGTATCAAAGTATTGGTTCTTTGGTACAACCTAACAACTAAAGGTAGATCTTGGAAGAGAATACATGGCTTGTCAAGAAGGTTCCTCCTCAAACAAGGCATCACTATTTGATGGAACAAATTATGCTTTTTGGAGTATAAGAATGGAAGCTTATATGACCTCGTCAAGGTTTGATGTTTGGCAATATTTTGTGGATGGATGCACTACTCTTGTTGCACCCCTAACCAACTAGGCTGGTAAGAAGGCATGTGAAAACAATGCCTAAGCAAAAAATGTTATTCTATGTGTATTTATTAAATTCTGAATTTGTGAAAGTGATACATATTGCAAATCTGTTAAAGATATCTAGGAAAAACTTCATGGTAGATATGGAGGAGATGACAAGGTGAAACAGGCTAATTTGCAGACCTATAGAAGCAAGTTTGAAAGCCTAAATATGAAAGAAGAAGCAAACATTGTTGACTATTTTCTCTAGGTGGATGAGGTTGTTAATGCAATCCAAGGTTTCGTGAAGAAGTAAAGAAACATATGATTGTAAATAAAGTTCTCAGATCTCTTTCCTCAAGGTATGATTCAAATTTTTTTGCTATTGAAGAAGCTATAGATCTATATATGTTTATAATGGATGAGTTGTTTGGATCTTTTACTGCTTATGAAATGAGGAATATGAATATTGGGACATCAAAGGAGGAAGTGACTTTTGAGACATCTAAGAATGAAGAATCTAATCCTGATTGTGAAGAAGCTAACTTTGTAAGTAAATTGAAGAAAGGATCTAACAAGTATAAAGGTAATTTATTGTTCAAACTTTTCAATTGTGGTAAGGTAGGACACCATGCATCTAAATTTCCATATGAATAAAGTGAAGGAAATGATCAGGCTAAGGCTCAAAAGAGCAAAATTTTAAAAAGATTAATTTTTAGAAAAGTTTTTATTGTCCAAGGGGTTCTGTTCTATTGGTTAAAGCATTGAGTTCTCATTGTGGAGATCAAATTTCAAATCCCAAAGGGACATCTAATATGGAATTCAAAGTTGTGACTCTTAGTCTTCCACAATTGCCTTCAAGGCGGTTTCTAATATGTGGAATCTAAATTGTGACTCTTGGTCTTCCATAGGTTGATTCTAGTGTGGTTGCTTGAAATGAGCTAATGGTGGTTTCTAATTAGTGGATTCTAATTTGTGACTCTTGGTCTTCCACAAGTTGATTCTAGTGTGGTTGCTCAAAATGAGTTAGTATTAATGTCATGGTTGTGGTTGCTTGATATGGGCAAATATTAGTGTCTTGTAATGGTCTAAAGTTAATGCTCGTATGAGAAAAATATTTGTAAACGATATGAAATATATATAAAAAGTTTTTATTCCAAAGAGGATAGTAGTTCTTTTGAGGAAAATAATTAGAGTACCTCTAAAAAGTGAAAGAGAAGAAATCCTATTCATGGCCATTATGGAGAATGAAAACAACCCTATAAAGTAAAATGATGAAATGGTTGATCTTGACGAAGAAGAGTGTAAAGTAGATCTAGAAGGTGAATTTATATCTACCCTAAATGATCAGCAATAGATAAGAAAATAAATTACAAGCAAAAAGAAAATCTTGAAGAATCATAGAAGTTGGTTGTCAGACTAAAAATTCAAATAGAAGAAGCAAAGAAGATAGAAGATGTTGTGGTAACAAAACTCAAGGCAAAATAAATTTAATATGAGCATCTTGAATAAAAAATAATATCTCTAAGAGATTTTGGAGAAGTCAAATGGAAATTTGGACAAAAGCATAACCAAAACTAATTTCTAAATATACTAATTATAACCATTTTACCTATTTATATGTGTGTGTTATAGTCATGTAATATTATTTAGCAATAGGAAATCTTACTATATCACCAAACAAAGAAAACACATATCCATTAGTGGACTTTGATTATCTAGGTCACTTACACAATCTACATCACTAAAGTCCTATATGTCTAATAACATAAATAATAGTGAAAATTTCCTTAAAAATATCTCAATAGCCTCTTAATGTAATTTCAATGTTCTCTCCAAGAGCTAGACATATCTAATGAAATATTAGTTCCTACATGTAAAGAAATAATTATTGGTATACAATTATGCATTGAAAACCATTATAAAATAGTGTAAACATACTTACTTCGATTGACCCAAAGATTTATATGAACTCAATCCCCACTATTTTTTATTCTCAAAATATTTTTTTTACCTCTAATCCTTCATGCCAAATGCATCCAAAAAGTGAAGATTTAAGCTCCTTAATCATTACCATGTTGTTTCCAATATTGTGATATTCACTTTTATCAAATCTCAACTTCAATTTAAAAGCATCAAAATATTGATATTGCATCCAAGGTGATTATTTCAAACCATGTAATGAACATGTTGATCTTCGATCCAAAATTGTAACAAGAACAACATGTTCATTACATGGTAAGAATTGGCTATGAAGCTAGCCAACCAAGATCTAGAGGCCTAATGAATAACACAACAACAAGAGAGAAAAAATGTGACAAGAACAAATTGTATTATGATCAATGATGCAATATAACTAGACAAGACAAATGTACATATGAGAACCCTTGGTTATATAACCAAGGCGAGTACAAAGGAGTGAATGAGACAATGACAAGTGTCGTTGTCTCATTACATGATAAACTAAATGAAAATCCATCACCCCACCTAAAGTGGATATGTGATAGTGTGATAACACCACAAAAGGTGGATCACCCACCAAAGGTGAAAAAATGCATCCACAAAAAGTGGATATGATAAAGTAATAACATGACAAGTCCACCTAAAGTGGAAATGCTCCAACTACTCCTATGCAATTCCCTAAGCAATCTTAAGTAAAGTGTAATTAGGACCTAGGTGAGAAATAACCAAGGTAAATGCCTTAATTACACCAACACAAGCCTCTCCAATGCATCCTCTATTTGTCTCCCATGCTATGCTTCACATATGAAATCCTTGAAAGAAGACTCACTACAATGACAACCAAGCCATAACCCCAAGAAGACAACCTTAAACTACTAGATGCATTCTTTCTTTTATAGACAAAAACTCACAAAAATGTAACTAGGTGGTCAAGTAAAACCATGTGACTCAAATCCACGATTTCACAAAATCATTGCCCCCTTACTTAATATTGGGTACTATGTTTTTATTTTATTAAATATATTGAATCCCACATATTAAATAATTATTATATCTCTCCCACACATAAAATAATTAACCCAATATTACCTACAACTTTACAAGTGGCCCCAAATAATTATTTAACATGGCTAAGCATATCACCTAGATGGACCACAACGAAATAATTATTTAATTACATAATTAAATTTAAACAATGCTATGCAAAGTTTATTGTTGTAAGGTGTGCGCCCTTGGTCTCCTTATGTTGTGCAGTGCAACACTTGGGTTTGTGACATGGCTTAACTGTCTCTTGTGGATTCTATAAGTCTAGTGGTCGTATCAGGCATTAACAGGTCGATCTTTTGGTGCAATGGCAACTGTACTTCTAAAAAGTGGTATCAGAGCTTGGGTCACAAATTCAAACCCCTTCGCTTGTGCTAGGGGGGATTTCTGCAAAGTGTGCGCGCTTGGTCTCCTTGTGCTGTGTAGCGCAATGCTCAATTTTGTGCCATGGCTTAACCATCTCCTGTGGATTCTATAAGTCTAGTGGTTGTATCGGGCATTAATAGGTCGATCTTTTGGTGTAATGACAACCATACTTCTAACAATTACAACACCTAATCCTAATATTCTCCCACTTCTTGTATACATTGCATAGGGCCAATCAGTGAAGTGCATCATTATAGCCATACATGAAACCAAATGTATCTCAACAATGCTCTCATGCTCCATCAAGATATCTACAAACAACATCAATGGTTTCCACCATCTCTAGTAAGAAATATTGTCATCCTCCAATATGTCATCTCTAGTAAGTGATAGTTGTTGACCATTTTTGTGTCAACCTTAGCCATGCAGATAACTGATTTGAGAAATCTCATTGGCTAAAACCTTGCTAATTCCCTAAGGCCTAAAACCCTAAACCTTTAAGGATTTTTCCTTAACCTTTTCTCGACGTTGTTCTTTTCTTTCGTTGATTGGTTGGGGCGATCATTTCACTTAAATTCATCAGCTGGAGGGTCCCTTTTTCATCCTGGGACCAACCCCTTTTACCCGCTACTTGCAGGCAGGAGGTTTATTTGGTTATTGTTATTTCGTAGCGGTTGGGACTTGCGTTTTGGTCCCTGCTGCGATATTGTGATTACCACTTTAGGTTTTGTTGTTTCACAATGTTCAAGAGCAATGTTAAATCCTAGGCTACCAAGCAGCAATGCGACCACTAAGTCAAAAGTGTTTTTGCCATTTCAACGGTTATGGCTAATCTCTCTGTCCCTTCTGTGATTGAGTGACAACCGTGGTGGGGTTACATAAAATGTTTTCACTATTTCACAATGGTGAGGAGCATACTACATTCAAGGTTGCGAAACATCAATATGGGTCGTTGGTGCTTCTGAAGGGTTTTTTCGTTGTTTCGCGACAAAGAAAGCTCGTGGTGGGGTTCACATTGTTATATAGCAATAAAGGCCATCGATATTAGAAAAAAAGTGTTTTTTTGATGTTTTGTGGTGGTCAAAGTTGACCATTGGGTCAAGGCTACGAAACAACGATGAGGCCGCAAGCTAGAATAAAATGTTATTGCGAGGTTGCAGTAGTATGGCTAACCACCACTTTACCCCTGCAATATGGTGATAGCCTTTGGGAGTAGGTAGGATTTTTTCGCTGTTTCACAATTGTTAAAGAAGGGGGTTATCCCTGGTTGCGAAACTGCGATAAAAATTGTTTTGACGATGGGACCACTTGGTTTTCACAGAAAATCAAGGTCGTCCGATTTTACTAAAGGGGGAAATCGATGACCCCGTTTTAAATTTCTTTTGAGAACCTTTTTGGGTTCCTCTAGGCGCATCTCAGTCATTCATCTACGTATAGAGTGAGGATCCGATGGCCCAAATTCAAACCCGTTGTGGACATTAGTTTTCAAATTGATACTCGGGGGTGGTTGTTGACTTAGTGGGTCAAAAATCAGTTTCTAACCCCATCGTTGGTCCAGATTGAATGCGATCTTTTCCAACCACTTTCAGGCGGTTGAGGGATGATTGCCATAACTCCGCCATGGATATGTAGACGTTTCTTTCAGCCACCCATGCCCATTTATTGTAGATTGAATACTTTTTAGGTCTGATGGAGGACATTCAGATGCTATCCAATGTAGGAATTCTCCCTATTTTTCAGGGATTGTTGCTCTTTCCCAGTTTTGGGAGATATTTTTCGACATGCACCATCAAATCAATCTGTTCAGATATGATCCTCCTTTTTTTGTAACCTAACCCTAGTTCGTTAGGGTTTTTGAACCCAGTGTTCTATCTCAATTATGCCTTATCTATAAAGGAAATTTTTGTAGCTCTTTCTAAAGGTCCTCTCCCCGTTTCTCTTATAGAAATTCATACTTTTTGCAATTGTAAAATTTTCCTTTCTTTTATACCAATAAAATTGTTTGTCTTGCCTTTTTCAAGTTCAAATATTCTGTATAATGTATTTTACCTCTTTATCTGAATATATTCTTTTCTGATTCTTAGTTTATGTGATTGTGTTAACACCCCTGTATATGTTGTTTGTGAATTGATTTTAATTCCTCTCTTCATCTTGCATGATTCTAACCTTTGCATATTCTTAGGGAGCTGATTAGGATAGGAAATTATGCACATCTTTGGGTAATTTCCATTGATATCTTGTGTAGTTATGGGCATGGACGATCAAATTTCAATCTAGGTGCTTCACCTTTCATTTCCCTTTTAGCATTCCTTCTCCCCTCTTGATCATTAGAATAGGTTTTATGAGTGTTGGGTTGGTCCAACACTGCACTCTGATTGAAAAGGAATCTGGCCTTATCCAAAGACTCAACCTCAGATGCACGGGGTCCCACACTTGGAGGTTGTTTCCATGTTTTACAAGGTTGTTGACCATTATTGTTCAAAAAGGGTGCAAAATTTTGTGAGAACAATAACAAAGGATCCAAGTTGTTGTCAAAATGAAGAAAATCCACATGACTAAAAATAGCAACCACAACAAATTCTAATCCATCCAATCATCAATACCTCTAAGGTATACAAAACATAGTAACCTCATGTCATAAACATATACAACCCATAATCTGTAATCATGAGCTCCAAGTGTGAAACCCATCAATGAAGAACATACACATCTAGGAACTCTTCCTATATGGGTAATGCCAAATTTATAAATGGTCAAGGCATACCAATTCTACCAATCGAATCACATAGAATATGTAAACAATATCATGTAGTACCAAGGAACATCCACAAAGATATGTAAAACTTGAAAAAAAATGGTTGCAATACATCTCTCAAAATAGTCTCCAAAGCTCTTCCAAGTTCTACACACCCAACAAAGGAAAGATATAAAGAAACATCCATTTAATCATCTAGATTAAGTACGAGTGACAATGATGACCACAAACATAGTGATCACCATAGCTCCAGACCAATCTCAAATCCCAGGTCATGTGAATATAAACATCCAATAAGATGAACAAGACCAAATAGAGAACTTAGAAAATCAAAGCATGTCCTTCTACATACACCTCTAAATGAAAACTATGTCAAATATGATCTCCTTCAAAACACCCCAAATGAAAAGTGTCAACAACACCCAACCATTCAATCCTTACCTTACCTATCCTCACCCGTGTCTCTAAGCATCCATAAGAACCTATTATCCAATCAATCCATGCCAAACTCTAAATTCAATAAACACTATCACGAAGCAACTAAGAAAATGATCAATATGATTAATATAACGAGAACCATCAAGATAAATTCCAAAGCTCCAATATCGAGAATCAGGGGTCACATATCATGATCCCACATCTCCTCAAAATTAAATCATATGCTCCAAATAAACATAACATGGTCTCAATATAACCCACATCAAGACAACACTCTAAATTGTAATCAAGAGTGTATCATGACATAATACAACCATACTCTAAACCAAAGAACACCTATCAAAATTGACAAGTCATGACACCTCAACCACCGAATAAAATTATTCCATGACAAACTAGGATGTCAACATCTCTAATTAACATGAAGATAATCATCCATCATCAAATGATGAATCCACATCATTGTCACAAGCTCTCACTAAAATGATTAACCAAGCTATTCGGGTGTCATGATAACCATATCCTAAGTAAAGATTCTCCATGGCCCCAAAACAACTAAATATGTCAATACCATGAGATCTCAAAGGGTAAATTCAAAGTATGATCTCCAAATCAATAAAATGCAACTTTCATGAAAACCATCAACAACAAATCCAATACCGCCATACCATTTTTGTTAATTTTTCCAGTGTAATGTATAACCAAGCTATCATGACATAGTGATAAACCATCATGCTACAAGTCTAATAACCATCTATCTATGCACTATACATAATCCATTCTCTCATCTCAACGCATATATATTAATTTGCACAAATAACTATAAACAATACCAACTAACTCAATTTGCACCAACATTGAACTAATCTCATGGATATATATAAGTTGCACATGCCTGATGAAACAACATCGAAAAACCATTTTGTTTCAATTTTACACACACACACACACACGTGTGCACACACACACACAAGGATAAATTAATTGAGAATATGAAAGGGAATCTAAGATTTAAGAGGCATGATGTGCAACTAAGAATACACTTTGGTGTGGCTATTGAAATTTTAAAATATGCAAATATAGTTAGAAAACAAAAAAAGGGTGTGAGTAGGAAAGGAGAGGAAAAAAATGTAGAAATAAGAAAGAGTAGAGGAGGGTGCAACTAATGAAAAGGTGTAGAAACATTGATAGAGCCTAGAAAAGGGTGTAGAGATGAGGATAGGGGCATAGTGCTGAAGAGTATTTGAACAACAATAAAAACATAAGAAAGAGGGGTGATAGAAACAAAAATTCACTACTAAATATGGGAAATAATTTGAAATTCATAAAAATTATCTTTGTAATGTTTATGGTTTGACAATGCTATTGAATAAAATCATTTGCATTGTTGATTGTCAAATTTGAGTTTTGGATTAAGGCAAAAACAGGTTTTGAAGGGGCCCCGAAACCCTTTGCAAAATGATTCTAAGAGGTATAGAATCAGAAAGTAACATCCAAAACAAAACGGGCTGCAAGGATAGGTATAAAAACAATAGCCAAAGAGACATCAAAAGATCAGCCAGGTACAAAAAGACACCAGAAAGACCAAATCCAGACACAAAAAGAACCAGTAACAAAAAACAACCCAATTACATTAGGCTTCTGAGGGTCTCAAAGACCTCAAGCTCAAGGGCATTCATGGTATCAACAACAACCTTCATAGCTTTATGATCCAAATTCTGAAAGGCCGCCTTTTTCTTCATGCTCCCTCAGGTCCTTTTGCAGGGTCCTTCGCCACTTTGATCCACCTCAACTTCATCACCAATAACAACAACAACCTTATCCGGTTGTTCTAGACTATTCACCATGGTATTCATGACCATTGCAGACAGTTTGACAATTTTGTGACTGCTAACCATAATAGTCTTAAGGGTGTCCTGGATCTTGTTGTAGCTTTTTTTCGACATGAGTAATGTGTTCCTCCAACCTTTTCTTCATCTGATCAACCCCTTCCCCTATTTTCTTGATACAGTCCATGACCGACTTCATCTCAACCTCAGTCCAATTCCCTTTATTATTCGGATTACCATGAGAATAACCAACATGGATAGAATCCATTTTGCTTCCCACGGCTCTTTGGTTAATCCGTATCTCTTTAAGTTCATGAAACAACCACTTGAACAAACTAAAAGTGCTAATTGCATGATCACGAGCCAAACCCAACACATTTTTATAATCCTCCCTCTTATCATTTAGCTCATCACTTTTGGGATGAAGGTCTGCAATACTAGCCACACCCAGATTACCAGTCTCCTTATGGGATGAAGGAGAGGCTGAGATATTAGGGTTATTAGGGTTCTTAACATCATCTGCCTTCTCACTAGAAGAGGGAGAGCCATTCTCAGCTGAAGTAGAGGGGGAGGACATAATGATGTTCTTATGACCTTTGGAACCCTTCCTCATCTTGGGTTTAGAGCTTGAAGGAATTTCCATTTTAGCTTTTTTCAAGCGAGGGGGAGTCTCATCAGACCTAGACCTAGAGGCTTCATTATCAGACTCTCGCGCACTATTCTCATCATTCTCGGAAGAAAAGTGGATAAAATCATCAAGAGGAGGGAGAGCACAAAAATGAGCATCAATAAGGACCAACAGTCCTTCATGCATGATGGGAAACTTAGCAGGGTTCTTGCAGTGGTCACTAAAATTAGCCCTAAGAGCAGACATGAGGTAGAAAGGGAAAGACATCTTCACACCATGGTGGAAATGATTTAGAATAACAAAGTGGTGGCCATACACCCTGGTATACTGACCATCCAAAGTAAGGTAATTCATAATTATCTTGAGAAGCTTATGCTAGAAAGACTTAATGACCACAATATCATAGTAGCTGGCCGTCTTCTTAACGATTTTAGCCCACTCTGCCTCCTTCTTGGAGAAATTCTGCACAACTTTCTTTGTATGCACTCTATCTTTGTAATGCTTCATGCCATCCATAGATAACCTAGTAACTTGTGCAATAAGGGCTTCATCAACCAGGACCTTCCGACCATGAAGAACAATCATTCCATCCTTCTAGTTTTTAGCAAAATAGCTCGTAACATCTTGATTTTTACCTTGAAGCCTCTCAATGTATGGAGTGAACCCACCTTTCTCCAGAAATTGCCATAGCTTCTTTTCATTCTTCAGCTGCACACAACTAGGTGGCTCAATTCTTTTTCTCACACCACCCATTTTATCGAGCTCTCTGTAATAATCTCTACGAAGAATTTCCAGAGTTAAAGAAAGCCTCTAAAAAATGTATAAAATCACCCACAAAGCATGCAAAATAAATTCGCATCGATTCTTATGTCCTCTCTGGCCACCTGTCTCATAATGAAAGGTATTAGAAATTCTAGAAACACTCAAATTCATTATGGCACTAGTAATCATTAAATTTACTCCCTTGACTTCTCTCGTGGAGCAGAAGCATAGAAAATTCTGTGTCCAACCTGTCACCATGGGTCCAACAAAGCTGGGCTTTACACACCACTCCCCTATTGGCAAGGAAGTCCACAATCACATTGGCTTGTCTATATACATGGACAAAAATGCATTTATCAAAGGTTTTAAAAATATCTTGATCTTTTTTCATCCAAATATCAACATTCCAAGCAAGAGTAGAATTTCCCTTTAGGTAGTTGATAATGTTCTTTGAGTCCCCCTCGACCCAAACAAGCTTACAGTTGTTCTGTTTAGCAAGTTTTAAACTGTAATAAGCTCCTATGGCTTCAACAACATTATTAGTCTGTTTACCAAGAGGGAGAGCAATAGCAAAAATGAAGTTGCCATAGTGATCTTGTATCACCCCACCACGACCAACTTGACTATGGTTCCCTCTAAGATTGTCAAATTTGAGTTGATATAGCTCATTTTAGTTAAATTTTGAACTAGATTGCTTCTAGTTATTAGTAGTTTTACATAACTCCCTTGATCTAGACCTACATTAGTTGGTATCAAAGTAGGTGTTAAGTGAATGTGAGAGCTTCTAAAATATGGCACAAAGAGGACATGGTCACAAGGGTGGAGCACCAAGAGGTGGAGATCAAGTGATTTTGGAGATGTTGTGAACCACAATGGAAATAATGGAAGCTATTGAGAAAGAACCAAGAAGAGAGATTCATGTACAATATGTCAGTGGAGACAACAAGGAAGAACAAATTATTGAAGGTGAAGATGAAACCAAATAAGGAGGAATTGATTAGGGAGAGGAAAATTTCATAAAAGCTATCACTAGAATAAATAATAAACCTTGATTTGATCCTCCAAATTACAATGGAAGTATAAACTTCAAATACATCATTAATTGGATCTCCAAAATGGAAAAGAACTTTGATTTTGGGGGAATTGAAGATCACAAGAAGGTCAAATATGCTTCTACAAAGTTGAAAGGGCATGTACCCCTATGACAGGATCTTCCACACATAGATAAACAACAAACAAAAAATAAAAGATAAGATCTTAGGATAGGATGATGATGAAGTTAAAGGCTAAATTTTTTCTACTATATTATCAAATGAGGTTATTCAAAAAATTGTAGAACTTGAAACATAAAGAGATGAGTTTCAAGGAACATGTTAAATGATTATATAGGTTAATGTTTGAATTGGGCACATTGAAGATGATGAAGAGTAGGTATCTAGATATTCTAATGGCTTGAAATGGAAATACAAGATGAAATCAGTTTGATGAGTGCAGACACCTAAAAATGTCTTTTTCATCACATGCTAATTATTCCTCTTATTAGTTAAATAATTATTTAATTATTATAATTAAGCTAATTAACTCTTCCGAATTAATTCAATCATCATTTAAAATCATTACTAATTGTCCAATTTCTATTTCTAAATCAAATAATCTCTTAACCCTCCCTTGAACATTAATTAAATATTAATTATTTAGTTAATTACGACTTATTCCCTAATTAAATAATATTTATTATTTAATTAATCTCATTTCTAAAGGTTAAATAATTTCATTTAAATTATTTAATTGATTAATTTCATTCCTCCAATTCCCCAAATTCAATTTTCACTTCATTTCAACTAATTTCATCTTTCCAAATTTGAATTTAACCAAATTTCAGAGAATGTGCGTTTGAATTTTAGCATTCGAAAATCAAATTCAAATTCAAATCAAAATGAAAATGAATTTCAATTTCAAAATCCTACATCACATGTTGAAAATCTTAACTAGTTCATCAAATCAGTTAACTCACTTAACTCTCCAATCTCCCCTTTTCACTCTCAATCAATTCAGTCATCTGATCAATCAATTGAGTCAACTATCCAATCAATCTTGTAATAGATCAATCAAATAAATTAACAGATCAATCAATCCACTTAACTAATCAATCTAAATTAGTTATCTATCAATCAGGACTTCAGTTCAAAATCTCACCCCATCTCACCCGAAAATCTATAAAAGCAAGGCTTATTCCCAATTTCAATCTAGAATCACAAAATTATGATCTTCAAAGCAATTGTCTGTCTTATGCAGGTTTCCCAGTGCAACACCTGAGAGCCACCTACATGCATAATTTAGAGAAGAGCAATGGAAGCTTTGTTAATTCAATTGAGGGAGTTTAATTAGAATTCATTTTGTTATTCAATTGATTTAACATTATTTCATTGTCATTTAGGAGCATTTATAATTAGATTGGAGTTGTGATTCGCTCTTATAATCTGATTGATGATGGTTGAATTTACCCTTGAAAACAATGGTGAACCCAATGTGAACTAACCTTCTAATTTCCTTTTCATGATTTGTAGAATTTGTATGGACTCAAAAAAAAATTCTATGCATTTGTCCACACATAAATTCACATTTGTCATTACTAATTCGCATTTGTGTAGACATCAATTCATTTTTAAGGAGCCTTCAAATTTTCAATTTTAGTTGTCATTTTTGCTTTTCACCTATTTCCATTGCTAACCCATAAAATTTTTTGAATTCTGGAATTTTTTTTTTTCTGCATAAAATGAGTCTAACCCTATGGAAGGAAAGGTGACCTTCAAAATTTCAGGTGCGTGAAAGAGAAAAGAACACAAAAGGCAGAAGAGAGCCTACCAATGGATCCTAAAGGCAAAAAAGAAACTCCAAGACCTAGAGGAAGAAGAAGCTATGGTTCAATACCAATGCACTATGGGCAAAATCCTAACAAAATTTGACATCTGTGATGGCATTGAAGTCCTAAGCAACCTTGTCTGGAATGAAACTTTCCAGACATAACTTCTGTCTTCTACCTTTTTCTTCTGTGTTTAATTAATTCACATTCGTGTAGACACTAATTCGCATCTGTGCAGACAAAAATTCGCATTTGTTATCACATAAATTCACATTTGTTCAGATGCTGGTTCGTATTTGTCCTAATCCTGATTCACATTTGTTTGAGACTAACAGAGGATTATTGTTCTGGTTTTTCTCAATTCTCTGCTATTGTAATGTTTTGTTTCAACAGATAGTGAAGCCAATTCTATAACCGAAGGAAAATTTAGGTTTGTGAGCCCACAATCTGCTAACGTTTTCATGAGTTTTTGCAGGGTCAACTGGACCTAGTTTAGCTCACACTTACTTTGGTGCCCTTTTAAAAAGAATAAAAACAAATCTGCTTTCATTTATCTCATCATTTCTTGGTTGGCTAAAATGAACATCATGCTTTTTTGGAGCAACATCTCCAAATAACTTAGAAAATTTTGTAATGAAAGGATAAAAAGAACTCTTGTTTTTTGTGCTTTCAAGGTGATAGGCATATGCTCTCCCCTTAATTGGCTGACCAAAAAGCCAGACCCACCTTTCATGCTTTATGTCAATTTTGCAATAGGATAACACCTTTAGAAGACCTACCTCCCAATTAGCCCATAAGGCCAAGTGAGAGGGAACAATGTAAGTGGCAATGACTAAAGACAAGTAATACAAGTCACTATAAATAAATGACTTTGCAATGAAAATTATAAGTGACGAGTGTTATATGATGTCATAATGATGTCATGCCTCCCTCAGTGCCTATATGGTACGAGAAAATCTGTATAGCGTAACCTCTACAAACTGGGAGGCCTCCTTAACAGAGTGGAAAATACTGTTGAATATGACCATTCAAATGAAAAAATAACTAATATCTTTAGAAATTAGAGGTCAATCTGAGTCAATAACCAGACACTTATACTATCACAGTGCAAGGGTAGGGAATAATCTTCCCCCAAGACACTCAACATATATCTCCCAGGATAATGAGCCAATTGAGGAGCAATCCTCTTTGGTTTATTTTCTAGAAAAAGGCAAAAAATAGGCGTACCCTAGGGTGTGAAAGGGCTGTTTGAGTTGACGGTGTAATGTCTGCCAAAATACCCTAGAGAAACTAAGCATTTAACATACTAATGAAGATAATTTTTTTTTATTTAACATCCTTTAACAACTAATGTAACATATAACTTCACTGTTTAATTACACTCATTAACCAATTAACCATTATGAACATGCATCATTACACATTTCATTCATTTACGCAAGCGGAAATAAACATAAACAACATTAATCTTTACCTAGGGTACTTCAACGTCATTACTTAATTAACTATCAAAATGACATCCTACTCACATGATAATCACATTCCATTCTAACTTAATGCATTATATCCATTTCCTAACCATGAGATATGCAATCTTCTATGATGTTTATCCAATATGATATGCGTACTATTCTATCATTCAACTAGCATGATGTATTCTTCCTTTAAAATGTGAGACAACCCCTTTATCCTACATTCATTTTAAGCACCAAATCCAAATGTGTTTTAACCCAACATTTCCTATCTACATGCTCTTTATCCTTTTCCATGATAATGCAATCCTAATGCATAGGTATATTCCATCTTTACTAATCCATTTAAACATACTTCAATTGCATCTAATTCCCTAACATGACCATTTATTTTAAAATTAATTCCAAATGCATAATGCAAGAATCTTAATGCAATCTTCCTACTTAACAATCCCTTACATGCAATGCATAATTTCCTTTCTACCAATGCATCTACATGAATCATTCATCTAATCATATTATCCAACATTCTCATTAATACTAATCCATTCATTAAGGTTCCTTCTCATTTCAATAACATCCTAATCATTTCATAGAATTCAACTTCAACCAATACAATTAAGCCATAATATAAATCCATTTCATTTCATTTACCAATACACTTAAGGACATTTCTTCCATTCTATAAGTACAACGTGATACATCATTTAGTCTTATTACAATCCATGACATAATCCTAAATTTTGTCTACTACCTTATTGCAATTACAATTACACAAAATACATCATGAGCATAACTCTTCCTATTACAAGATCCCAACTACTACATACAAGAATATTACATTACATGAATTCCACCGTATTCATTACATAAATCTGCTACAAGGTACATCCATAATCACCATGAAGAAGAATCCACAACCACACAAGAATAATCCAAGAGAACATCCCAATGGCTAAAAAGCACCAACCACATGACCATGTGGAACTAAAGGAATCACCCCTCGTGCTAGGAGATGACACAAGGTCCCAACGCACACTCTAAACCTAAGATGACACCTATAACCAAAAAGACTAATCAAACAAGGACTCTCAAGCAAGAACCAATCACAACACAACAAGAATAAACTCCCAGATGCGTACAACTCAACAAGACATAAATGCAACCAATAAGGCATAATCATAAATCATCAAGGGAACACATGTAGGGGTGGAGTGTCATCATATACCATCCTCAAAACATAATAACATAAGGCACTAGCCTAATGGACATGTGGAGCCATCTCAACCTATGAGAGATCAAGGGAGAATGACTAGCCATAGCAATGACCTTCCCATGCTTATCCTAAAACATCCTCCCTAGGATCAAGTCATGAAGCTCACATCAATTTTTATCTTTATTAATGAATCTAACTACCCAACCCATTAATAATTAGGTTATCACTTATTTACAAATCATGGTAAACTCCCAATGTGTCCCGACAGTCTACACTTCATTCATCCTTACAAGGAACCTCATGCAAGCCTATCTCTCGTGACCCCAGTTATCACAAGGAAGCCCACTCCCCCTAACATGGCCCAATAATAAATCACAAGAGGCTCTAGACCATAATGAAATATAAAAATATAACATTCATATGCAATAAAGAACATCCACACCTACTTTTACAATATACACAAGGCTACAACAACATCAAATATAACAAATAAGCCTCTTGGCCATCAATAAACAAAGGCATATCAAGCCATCAAATCTGCTGCCAATAATGAAAGTAAAACCACAGCAAGGCCAACTCACTTGCTAGTCTAAAACAACAACACAAAATCTACTCATCTACCCATGGCACATCAACATGGAGAGAGTCCAAGCATTCACAATGACATAGGGAAGTAAATGTACTTAAAACCATCAAATTACACCAAAATTGATCAAAGACAAATCTAGAAAATATCAAGAGACCTCAATAAAGCCTCTGGTACACAATTCCAATTGGAAAAATACCACAAAAATGAGCAAAACTGAGAAAATATTGAACATAGACAATTTAGCGCTTTTGTCTAATAGTTTAGCGCTTTTGTCTAATAGTACAACACACTTAATCCACAGAACAACACATTCAATCCATAGAACAATGCAAACAATCCACAGAACAATGCAAACAATCCACAAAACATCGTATTCAATCCACATAACATCGCAAACAATTGACAGAACAACGCAAACCCGTTCTGAAACAATGCATTTGCTAAAATAGCGCAAATACATATATTCAACATAAAACTTTTGACAAAAAATTTAAAATCAACACTTAAACGAAATTGATCAAAACTTATATGAATAAAGTCGCCTAGAAATAAGGAATGAAAGGGCACAAATGAAATAAATAATAAACAATTATAGACAAAGATCTATCAAAATTTCGTTCACGACAATACACATGCAAAACCATTTCAAAAAACACAGAAACTCTAGTAGAATCATAATCCAAACACCTCTAGTCTATTAACCTTGCAAGGAAAGTCTATTCATACTCAAATACAACCAAATGACTCAACAAATAGAGATTTCCACAGGGAATTCACAGAGCCGTGAAACAACATGTACAGGAAACCCAAAATATATTCTTCCAGCAACTATATATATAAACCCATATATTATAAAGTTTCTCCCCCAAATATTATTTCCAAATCTTTATTAAAACTATAGAATATGCAAATATTTCTTCAACCCATCTCCCACAAACAATGTGCAAACACAAAGCAAACACAGAGAATCCATTAAAAATTAAAATGAAAAGGCTCAATCTCCAACTTGCAACCCGTGTGAAGGAATGTAGCTGAAGAAGAGCTTCCAACCAAGCCAAGACCAAATCCAACCAAGCTCTAGCCAAAATCCAACTGTAAAATCAAAAGCCAAAAGGAAAATACTTGCAGGAAAATTTCCAGAGAATAGCCAACCCGAAAAACATCACGGGAATGAAAATAAAAAGAAACAATAACCAAAAATCCTAGCCTCAATATCGACCAATCAAAATATTCCATTTTGGAATATATTTACCAAACCCACCATATATTATGATTTATTCTCCCATTTCGAATTTAGCCAATAAGAATAGAGGGTAGGTATAGTAAATATAAAAATGTATTTATACACCAAGTGGGAGAATTATATTATTATTTTATTTTAAAGTGTTTATACACCTCACTTAAGAAATAAAAGTCAAACTATTAAATAAACATAAGCTATAAATATAATTAATCAAATGGGGATTAAATAAACCAAAAGCTCATAAATTAAATTAAAGAACCAAATAAATATTAAATATAAAATAAATACTAAACCATAGAAAATCAAATAGATAATTAAATAATCAAATACCAATAAAGGATTAAATCACAAATATTAAATAAATATTAAACAATAATAAAGCTTACCAACAAATATTAAATGATCATGAAATCTATAACATTAAATACCAAATAATTAAATACTCACAACTAATAAATTAAATACATTAAAATAAACATTATTAAATATAAAACCGCACATCAAGAGTCACATAACGAATCTAAACATACTCAAATAAATCAACCATCTCTAACATACTCACAACACCAAGAAGACCAAGCTCACTAATTGACATGGCGAATTATGCCAAGATGTTGACGACTCATAGTGAACAACTTAGACCTAGAGTATGTGAAGGGAATTCATGTCATCTTCGAACCACATAAGCCATTGGAATTAAAGACACACTCAAACCTGTGAAGCCAGGTGGAGTCAATGTTTGGTACCTGCAAAATCTTGCAACCACAAAACACCGATACACCGTATGCATATATCTCATAACAGGTAAGTGATAGGGAATCACAACGACACATCCCACTTGCAATGAGTGATGTGAGATCGTCCCTCTCACAAAGACAATCATACAATAGTCAAACACATCTCATAAACATCTCTTCATATGTAATCATGAAATAGGGTTAGTGAAATCATAATCATCATCAAAACCATGATAAATCTAATCTATCAATAATCCATCACATAGTAAGCATATGGAATCCATCGAGCACATATATCCATCAAATCACATGATCAATAATGATAGTATCAACATCCATATATATCATCAAAATAACATATGTCCAATAGTGTCTAACATCAATAATAAGTAATTGAAACACATGAGTAATCATCATCCAAATCATCAAAAATAGTCTAGATAAGTCTTTCAACCATGAAATATAAGTCAACTCAAGTCAAAACAAGTCATGCCAAGGGTAGACACTATAGACAAAGTATCAGGATGTGGGATGTGGTACTATTCATGACCTTTTGACCATAGTAGAGTTTGATTGTTGTATGATCGAATGACCAAGATTTAATGAAAACAAAATGGGGTCTTGAAAAAGATTCCAAAATTCATGAGGGTTTGAAAAAAAAAATCCTTTAAACAATGCTCTCTTTATGTCAGATTTATTTTCTTGCTTTGCTGCTGTGTCTTTTGCTACATTTCACAAGATTAGACATTTTCAAACATTGCCAAAAAACAAAGTGGAATGTCAACCAAGTCTTGTCAAAACATCAACAAAGTATCAAAGTTCAAGGAAAACACCAAGTAGTCACAATCAACAAGCTCAACAAAGTTACCACATTCAAAGATATGGAGAGAATGATACCATTTGTGATCTTAGGTTTCATGCATTTAGGTCCCGCATAGTCCAGTTTTGCATCCTCATTTTGCACAAGTCTTCTTAATTAGGAAGTAAGGCCAATCATTTGCATCCCTCCTAGGATAGAATCAGTCTTGCATTTTTCAATGGGTTGCATCCCTCATCTTAGTGTCTAAGTCATCCTTGCATAGTCTCCACTAACGCCGGTCATAAGCAAATTCCCCCATAGAAGTCTTAAGAGAATTTGCATGGGCCTACCAGGGGATGGAAAGTTTCCTTTTGAGCAACTAGATCTTAGGATGAACAATGAACAATTATAAATAATTGATGAATTGGAAACCCTTGCTTGGAAGTTAAGAACAAGTGTCCCTCAATATCAAGGTGTAGAATTTGTCATAGATAGTGAGATCCGTAAGGAAGTTAGAATCCAAAGGGTATCCAGACAAGAGATTGAAAGACACAGACACCAAGAAATTGTTCGTCAGGAACTTGCAATGCTCACCATCAAGGATCAAGTTCCTCACCAATAGGGAGTCCTCATAATAGCATAGTTTGCATACATAGTTCTAGAGTCTTAGATCAACGCCTTGCTTCCCATTGGTCCAAGTTCTCCATCTTCATTTTAGGTGCATATTAGAGAGTCAAGATCACACTGGAATCATATTCATGCCAGTGACAAGATCTCAAAAGGCAAAATATCAAATGGATCCAAATAGCGACCCTTATTATAATCCCACTTGGAACATTAGGTCAACCACAAGATAAAATTCACAATCAAGAGGGGGAGCTATGTTACCCACAAACACAAACCGACTACCCACAATTGAGGAGGTCCAACTAGGATTAACCCAAGAAGAGATTGAGGATGCTCAACAAGACCCTCAAGTTTTAATAGTGATCAATGCCCTTCTCAACAATAATAGGGATACGTACCTTTCTCTTCTGATTCAAAATGGAGCAAAGTTACCTACAAATTTTGATATCTCTACAATCTTTCCACTTGGGCTAATTTTGAATCAGAATGCAACTTAGATGCCCAATGCATCAACAACCACAAACTCTACATAGAGTGTTGCTCAGAACTCACAAATGACTTCAAGACAGTCTAATGCAACACAAGCTACCATGTCCTCAACACAAGTATCGGGAAATACATCTACAATGTTCCAAACAACACCCATGGTTAGTTCAAAGTCAATGAATACTTCACAAGTGACAACATTAGTATCTGCCGAACCTAAACTTAGTGGACAAGGGATACAACATGGATACACAAATCCCTTTGGATCTACTCAAGGCAACACAAGGTCTCAGTTTTCTTATTTCATAGCACCTAGCGGAGGTTTCAACTCAATGAAAAATCAAGCTACATCTTCAATAATACCAGTCTACACCACTACTCCACCATATGTTGCAGATACGTATACATTAGGTATACCTTTGACACAGACATAAGTTTTGGCTTAGCAATTCCAAAACCTACAGAAGCAAATGGTGACTATGAAAACAAGTAAAGAAAAGAAGAATTATACAATGGAAAATCTCATACCTTATCCTTATGAGAGGTCACTATACATGCCACCCTTTCCTCCACATTTTGAAACACATAAGTTTGATAAGTATAAAGGAAAGGTGACCCAAGAGATCACATCAGAGAATTCTTTACATCATGCATAGAAGTGGCTCATGAGGATACATATCTATTACGACTTTTCCCTTAAAGTCTGGGAGGACCTACACTAGAGTGGTTTTCTCACTTACCACCTAAAATTACCTCTTGGGGAGAGTTGGAAGAGTTCATTTCAAACTTATCTCACAATATTGACAACTCGGTGAACCTCATAGATCTATGTAATACTAAATAGAAGGAGGCTGAGACCCTTGCTACCTTTTTGCAAAGATGGAGATCATTGTACCGCCGGTATCCAAGTAACATACCAGAAGCAAAACAAGTGGATATCTATATCTCATTCCTCTAGTAAAGTATCCTCTACAAATGCAGTGTTTAACTACCTTCAAAGATATCACTAAGAAAGGCCTGAAATGTGAAAAAGGGTTATTGGACCAAGGTGTCATCAAGAATGGAAAATACTTTGGGACATCCAACAACACAAGTGTAGACAAATCCAAATTTTGGTCAAGAAATAAAAAATCTCACAGATGATGGAGTAGTTGATGCTCGTGTGGTGAACAGAGCCCAACCTATAGTATCATTGCAAGGACCGATAAACTTTTTTTCAACAAATGTGAATCAGTCATAGGCAAACAATGCAACATCAGCTAGCACTAATGTAGTGCAGTCTAATACCTTCAAATCCCCAAGAAATAACATACAAAGAAGAAATTTTACACCCTTAGGGGAACCAATTGATGATGATTTGAAGAATTTGGTACAAACCAATATGATCACCTTGCCAAAGGTACGACCATATGAACCAGGTCCATTCAAGCTGACCTGGTGGAATGATAATGATTTCTATGATTGCCATCATTCAAAAGGACATAAGACATCCAGTTGTTACAAGCGTAATAATATTGTAGACACCCAAAATTGTCCAAGCTAATTAAATAAATATTTTATCTATTTAATTATCTTAAGCCTAATTCTTCTATTAATTAAATAAATCTTTATTTATTTAATTAATTCATTTATCCTCTTCTAGCCTTATTTCTCATTTAAATAAATACATTTATTTATTTAAATTATCCTTTTTCCTAAAATTAAATAAATATCTTATTTATTTAATTATCCCACTTCTTCTATTTATTAAATAAATCTTATTTATTTAATTAATTCATTATCCTTTTCTACCCATGACACATGTCATTCATCTCTTAATTCCTACACTATCTACCCCTTTCATTATTTTATTATTTCCTTTACCTACCCTCTAATCATAGCCGACCTCCTTTTACACCTCTCAATCTTATCCCTCCATTTCATATTGTGTCTTCTATATAAGGAGATGCTTCCTTCATTATCAAACCCTAAGGAATCATCTTAAGGACTTGACTACACTACGATCCTACTTGCAACCACATTCCGTTCTTTGTTGAGCTCTTGTGCATATAAAATCTGAGAGCAAATATATCAAGCAAGATCAATGGAGATAGGAAGAATGGAGATCAAAACCCTATTGGACATGTGATGGTATAATCTTTGTGATTTCATTTGATTTGCATTGTCTTAGGTAATCTTCATATGTTATGGTGGATCTTTGTTGATTGTTAGGCTAGGGTTTTGTGGTTGAATTCATTTAGCCTTTCAATTTTGTTATTGTTGTTATCCATTTTCACCATATACATTCTGGCACGCCCGGTGGGACTCTTGTCCCTTTGCATTTGACCCCCTTGTTGCAAGTCATGTGTTTTTGAAGTTGCAGATCTGGCATTTTCGACAACATTTTCAACATTTTCGCGTCTGCGCACATTCGGATCGCGTTTTTGATTTTCTGGCGCGTCTGAGATAGCTAGATCCGTGTCTGTGTTTTGGTCATATTTCATTTTGCAGGTTCCAGGGAGGCGCGTCTGTGTTACTGAAACACGTCTGTGTCGTTTTCACCCGCGTCTACGTACAGAAAGCACATCTGTGGTTTCTAATCGCGTCTGTGTCTCACAGAACTGCGTTTCTGTTGCGGAGTCGCGTCTGAGTAGGCGGTAATCGCGTCTGTGTATTGCCCATTTCAAAATTTTGGAAATTTTATTGATTCGGTTTTCGGATTTTGCATTTAGGGTTTCAGATCTGGTTTATTTTTGGACTAACATTTTCAGATCTAGCTAACACAATTGGTGCAGCTTGCCTTGGAAGCTAAATCGTTTGGTTGAAGGCCCCTATTTTCAAAAAGTCTTTTGGGTTTTAAAATTTACCTAACTTGTGTGTCTGCAGGAAGGGGTGATTATTTCAAACAACCCAAACTACTAACAACTCTTTGTTGCAGGTCCTTGGCAAGAGTTTTTGATTTTTATTGTGTGCCTTGTTTTCATAGACTAGCAAACACTTCCATTGGTGCACTAAAATTGAATCATTGTCTTTTGTGTCTTGAGCAATAGGCTCTTTTTGTTTAATCTTTAGAGGGTCTGTCTTCCCGTGTGGTCATTAGGACTACTAGTGAGAAGAGGACGACCCAAGTGGTAGCGAGGAAAACCCACCTCTTCCGAACCACTATAAACAACTATATTCATGGTGAAAACTATGGATAACGTGTGCTGATTAGTTCATACCGACACTATGTCTCCCCATAAACCCGTTTGATCAAATTTATTTGATCATTTGTAGGGCGTAACCCCTACCGGCTGGGAGCCTTCTGTATTTACAGAGCTGAAAGTGTTGCATGTATGGCCACACGAGCGGATGCCCTTACTAGCACCTTTTTGTTTTAGAAGCCCAAATCCTTCTAGTTGTTGGGGCAGGAGGTCGGACCTCTGGTAGCGACCCACACACATACGGTTCTTAGTAGAGATACAAAGTTCGCCATGGGGAGTTTTCGTGGGGACTGATGCTTGGCTAACCCGAGAAGTGAGTGCCGAGGGTGGAGCCAGTGAGGTCAAGCATCTAAGTATCCACTCTGAATAGCGTAGCCTCGGGGGTAAAACCTCATGTGGGATCAACAACTATTGTCTTGGCCAGCCATAAGAATTGTGCTTGACTTATTTTAAACATTCAAAACATTCAAGACCAAACAGCAAAACATTGTGTCTTTTGTGTCTTCAAGTGTATGCAAAACATTTTTACATCAAACAACACACTTTTCTTGGAGTCATTTTGGAGTCTAAACACTTGCAAACATTGAGTCCTCATCAACATTGTGTCCTCTTGTCATGAAAAATAGTCAAACAGTCAGATTTGGTCACAACAAAACGACTTCACAGATTGGAAAAAATTGCACAAATTTTACAGAAACGCATCTGTGTCTGTTTTAACTGTGTCTGAGTCATATAAACGTGTCTGTGAAGGGTATAATAGCGTCTGTGTTTATAACAACATCTGTGTTGAATAGAAACACGTCTGTGTCGGATAACCGCGTCTGTGAAGTATACAGGCACGTCTGTGTTCAAAATTGCAAGAAAATTTCACAGTCCAGCAAACAAAAGAAATCAATTTTGAAATTCTTGAGCTTCTTAGGTTGTTTCTCCAGGTTTTCATCTAGAATTCAACTTGTCTTTGGGTCTCACAAAGTCCATCATTGCTTTACATCTTATTTTACATTCATACTTGTCTAAACTTGGGTCAAAAGGTCACTTGCTTGTCCTCATCATACTTTGTCAACACACTACATACAACAACACTTTGCTAAGTGGTCCCTCATCAAGGTTTCTTACCTTTGGGTCTCATTTGGTCTTACTTAGGGTCAAGGTCAGCTTACCTCATCAAGAGAAACTATCCTCTCTTTGGAAGTCACACCTACTCTACCACATACATACTTGGTCTTACACTTTGGACATTTGCAAGTACACCTCAGATTCATTTACATTCCATCCAACTCTTGGTCTTCCATACTTTTTCCATTTTCATCTAGTCTTACACATCTTGGTCAATACCTAGTTCATGGTTGAAACCCGTCTTCAAAAATATAGGAGAGAAACTAAAGAGGCTCAAGAGTCCGCAAACATGAGTTCTTATGAGTATGACAATGATTTATTTTTCAATACTGATCACACTACATTGCCAGACATGGATGTCTATAATCCAAATGTTGAGAACATGGACACTATAAACAACAATGCTACACACAATGACAATATGGACAACTTTTCAATACATTCAGCAGATGTGGAAGAATCCATTATGAATCCCCATTTCAATCGATTGGTTGAGGAAATAATGAGGAGGGATAGACAATATTTCTTACAAATGATGGCACAAAGTGGAGCCAAGATACCTCATGATTTTGACATGTCTCAAATAATGGAAAATAGGCCTTTGCAACAAACTCACTCCAACATGGATCAAAGGAGCCCTAATAGTGGAGGAAATAGAGGACCACATATGGTACCTGAATCACCATCAGCTTTGCTTCAAAAACTAGAGGTCCCACATACACATGGTCAAGTATATGATACTCACCTTCGCAGACCATTATGGAGGTCTTACGCAGATAGATATGCTCAATCACATACTCAAGCTACAGATCAACCAAAGCAATTGGATATTCAAAGGCATGCTCAAAATTTGGACACAAGGAAACCCCGTGTCAAATTTGGGGGCAACACAATGGAACATGACATGCCTGTAGAATATGGTATACATGCACAAAATAGATATGGGGTTCCTCAACATGAATCTATACCAAGTGGTCCATATACACAGCATCATTACAGACCTCCTCCATATGAACATGTGTATGATAAATATCATCCATATATGCAACATGCTTCTCCTCCAATTGGTGCCTCAAGCATGGGGTATGGTCCAAGAAGTCGATCTCCACCTAAGAGCAATTTGGAGCAACAAATCAGGGACTTACAAAAGAAAATGGAGGACATAAATACACCAAAGCCAACATACACAATGAGAGACATATGTCCTTATCCATTTGACAAGAGCATTCCAATGCCTCCTTTTCCTACACACTTTGTGACGCCTAAAGTTGATAAGTATAGAGGAAAAGGGGATCCTAAGGCACACATAAGACAATTTTTCACAGCTTGCAGTGAGGTAGCAGCAGAAGAGACATATTTGATGAGATTATTCCCACAAAGCTTAGGAGATCAAGCTATGGAATGGTTCTCCCAACTTCCACCAGGAATTAAGTCATGGGGTGACTTAGCAGAGGCATTTATTCAACATTTCTCCTACAACATAGAGACAGACATATCAGTCACTACTTTGTGCAACACCAAGCAAAAAGAGGGAGAATCTTTTGCATCGTTCTTACAAAGATGGAGAAATCTAGCTAGCAGATGCTCTTGCGAAATTCCACAAAAACAAATGGTAGAAATGTTCACCCAGAATGTTAACAAAGACATTGGTTATGATCTAAGGAAAGCATGTTTGTCTACCTTCAAGGACGTCATTGAAAAAGGCTTAGCGATGGAAAAGGTCCTAATTGAACAAGGAGTCATTAAAATATTCAAGGAAAACAAAGATGACTTTAAAGGAAAAGACAAGCCAAGATTTTGGAATAAAAACAAGAACACAGTCAATGATGGTGTTGTTGATGCCAACACAGTGCGACCCAAAGTCATCTTTTCAGGATCAAGTTCTACAAACAATCAAGTGAATACTCAAAAAACTTCCAGGTCACGAAGGAAGTACACTCCTTTGGGAGAACCACTTGAGTCAGTTTTCAAGAAGTTAGTGGCAAACAAGGTGATCACAGTTCCAGATTTTCCCCCATATGAACCAAAGGTCAAACCAAATTGGTGGAATGATGATGAGTATTGTGAATTTCATAAGAGCAAGGGTCATAAGACAGGAAATTGTCATCGACTAAAGAACATCATACAAGATCTCATTGATAGAGGTGACATTGAGATTGAGGGACATTCGTCTAATCAAGAACATGAGATGTTTAAGGAACCATTCCCAAAACATGACAAGGGAAAAGCTAAAGCCACAGATGACCAAGCCAACTATACTAGAGCACCTTACAACTATGATTCAACTATCAATAACATCTCGATGGACAATTACGTCTCTACTATTATCATCAAGGACAAAACATCTGAGAATTCTACTCAGAGACTCAGGATTGTCCTAAAAGGTGTTGGATCTTCTTCTGAACCTACCTCTGAATGTCATGTTACAACCCGTCGAGGTAAGATCACTTTGCAAGGTGCTCCAGCTAAAAACACTACCTCTTCATCAACCAAACCTGAGTATGACCTTGTAGAATAGTTAGGGAAGACACCCGCGCTCATTTCAATCCTTGAACTATTACGCATATCTCCCGCACATAAAGCCATTCTTGACAAAATCTTGAGAGATACAACTATCCCTACTGATCTAAACGTGGACCAGTTTTAAGCCATGGTGGGATACCTTTCCATTCCACACTCCCTTACTTTCACGGAAGCTGATGACGCCTCTGTAAGTCAGCCGCATAATGCACCCTTACACATTGAAGCCTTCATACACAAACATCGAATAAAATGAGTTCTGATAGATGGAGGAGCAGGTCTAAACATTTGCACATTAAGCACTATCACACAATTGGGATATTCTGATAAAGCTGTGAATTCTACAAACAAGATCACCATTAAGGCATATGATGATGAAGAGCGTTCATCCAAAGGTACAGTCATCTTACCTCTCAGAGTGGGACCAGTTACAAGGGATGTGGTCTGTCAAGTCCTGGATTTAAATCTCACTTATAACATATTACTAGGACGTCCTTGGATCCATGAAATGAGGGCAGTCCCATCCACATATCACCAATGCATTAATTTTCCTCATAATGGAGTGGAAGTAACAGTTAATGGCGAACCTAATCCATTCATATATTGCAATAACCTGAAATCAAAGACTGAGACCATCATTCCTAGTAATCGGGAGGCTGTTCTTTCGTTAGCATACATTGATCTTGAGTCATTAAAACCTTCGACATCCAAACAAGGTGAGCTTAGAGGCAAGTTTCAGGACAAAGGCATGGGGGAATATACTTTCAATCAGACCATGTACTTAAGACAAGTCATGAGTTCCCCAAAAGAATATGGAAGACCACATCCTAACAAGCAAATCTCCATCATGACGCTCAAATGGGACCCTACTACCTTTCAAAGATGGGGTGAACTAGAAGAGGAAGGTTTATACCAAATGATTTTCAGAGATAATGAAGAGGAAACACAAGATCATGTCAATCTACCATGTGAGAAATATGGCAAAGGCTTCAAAATTCTACAAAAAATTGGGTATGATGGAAAAAGCCCTCTGGGGTTACGAAAGGAAGGCATCATTGAACCTTTACAACCTGAATTGAATTTCAAGAAGGAACGCTCAAAAGGACTTGGTTTCTTAACTTCCAAGGTCCACACCCAAAGGACAGAAGAAGCCTTACAAATCAAAGCTGCCAAAATTCAACAAGAGAATTGCTATTCCACAGATTCCAACGAATGGGAATGGGGTTCCGACAAGTCTTCCAGTGACTACGAACTCACCAAGACATTCAAAGAGCCAGGTGAACCCACAGAAGAGGAGGAGTTTTATAACAAATTCAGAGTTGGTCAAGAAACAACCCATGAGGATTCCACATAGTCTTCGTCTCAAGGTTCTAGGTTGAAATCACATAGGATGAGAACACCTGTTCCAGAATGCGCTACTAGTAATGATAATTTGGATTCGTTCGTGATCGAGACTGATGAGGAGAGTACCATCGATGACCTCGATAACTACCTTGACATACCCGAATATAACCACATCTTCACTCTTAACCCCGCAAACTCCGAAAACATTAAAGGCCTTCCCCTTGTTCATCACCAACTCATTGACTGGGATTATGAAGGACCAGCACAGTTTGACACATTCCAATATGATGAAGCTGTTATTGACTATCTTGGCATATGAGATGATCTTCCCCTTGGGGACCATAAAGCAGGATACACTATAGAACTCAACAACATGGCATATTTTGGTGAGGGTGTCGGACCTTCCAGTCGCAAAAATGTGAAAATAAGAACAAATCAAGGGTCTTATGGCGAAAACCACACCGTGGCGCTATCTGATCCCAAAAAAGTAAAAAGAAAGGACGTATCTGAAGGTGAAAACCTCTCTGAGGCACCCGAAGATGGAAGGCTCGACATTCTCCCATCATCATATGAGGAAAAATCATCCATGTTGGTAGAGGAGACTATCAAAACAAACATTGGTACAGAAGAGGTTCCACATAACATATTCCTGGCTAAATCATTGACAGAGTCCGAAAGGTCAAAATCATAAGTTTCTTCAAAAAGAGACAAATCAACTTCGCCTGGTCATATGCTGATATGCCGGGATTAGATCCGGATTTGGTAATGCATCATTTGATAGTAAAACTGGGGGCAAAACCAGTAAAACAGAAATTAAGAAAAATGCATCCACAAGTGGCATTACTAGTCAAAGCAGAACTTGAGAAATTACTCGATGTCGGATTCATACGCCCAATTGATTATCCTGAATGGATCTCCAACTTGGTACCTGTCAGTAAACCAGATCGCAGCATCAGAATTTGCACAGATTTCAGAGACATCAATAAAGCTTGTCCAAAGGATGACTTCCCATTACCAAACATTGACTTGATTGTTGATCTCACAGCAGGTCATGAAATGCTATCATTAATGGATGGATTCTCTGGCTATAATCAGATAAGAATTGCACCCGAGGATCAACACAAAACATCATTTACTTGTCCATGGGGAACTTTCTGCTGGAATGTCATGCCTTTCGAGTTAAAGAATGCAGGTGCTACATATCAAAGAGCCATGACTACTATCTTTCATGATCTCATGCATGTAACTGTGGACGATTATGTTGACAACCTCTTGGTCAAATCAATAGACAGAAATACACATTTGGACATACTTTCAGTTGCCTTTGATCGGTTGGAAAAATACAAAGTAAGATTAAACCCTAAGAAATGTGTCTTTGGAGTAACCTCCGGGAAACTCCTAGGATTCATTGTATCCAAAAGAGGAATTGAAGCGGATCTAGCAAAAGTCAAAGCTATCTTGGAAATGCAACCACCAAGAAATATCAGTCAACTTTGATCCTTACAAGGCAGACTCCAGTCCATTCGAAGATTCATAGCACAACTAGCAGATAAGTGTAATCCTTTTCAACACCTGCTACATAAAAACATCAAATTCAAATGGGATGACAACTGTCAACAGGCTTTCCAGACGCTCAAAGATTATCTTCTAAATCCGCTAGTTTTGATGCCACCAGTTCCAGATCAGCCACTGTTACTATACATATCAGCTACTCCAACAGCACTGGGGGCACTCTTAGCGCAACAAATCGCTGAAGGCAAGGAAAAAGCAGTATACTATATCAGTCGCACATTGGTGGGATACGAGCTAAACTACACACCCATTGAGTGCGCATGTCTTGCTGTGGTCTTTGCTTCACAGAAATTACGACATTACATGCTTACTCATAAGACAAAGTTAGTTGCAAGGATAGATCCGTTGAAATACCTTCTCAATAAGGCAACGCTTACTGGGCGACTGGCCAAATGGGTAATGATACTGAGTGAATTCAATATCGAGTATGTGGATAGAAAAGCAATAAAAGGACAAGCCATCGCAGATCAATTAGTAGATGCTCCCATGATCGATGATGTTCCTCTAAGTTCAGAATTTCCAGATGAATCCATTTTAACAGTATCACATGCAAAACCATGGCAACTGTACTTCGATGGCTCATACACACAGCATTGGGCAAGAGCTGGCATCCTCTTTATAACTCCTGAAGGGGATTCTATACCAAAATCATACCGCTTATCATTTCTTTGCACCAACAATATAGAGGAATATGAGGCATTAACAACAGGATTACGAATTGTAGTTCAATGGAAGATCCAGGAACTTCGTGTTTTTGGAGACTCCCAACTTGTTATCTGTCAAGCAACTGGTGATTATCAAACAAAAGATGAAAAATTAATGCCTTACAAACAAATGGTGGATGGTCTGAAACAACATTTCACAAAGATAGACTTTGAGCAGATACCAAGAGAGCAAAATCGAGCCGCAGATGCCATGGCTACAATTGCTTCATTGATCGATTTACCTCCAAACGAGACCCGCTATGAGTTCTTGGTGGATAACCTTTTGGTCCCTTCATATGAGATAATGCCTACTGAGATGATATGCGTTGTCGGTCCCGAATCCCAGTTATATGGTTCCATCTTCACATACCTTCGTGACAATATCGTACCTCCTGATCTATCAAATAACCAACGCCGTAACTTCATTCGCCAATCCTCTCGATATGTCATTTTAGTTGATATCCTATACCGACGAGGTCTAGATGGCACTCTTCTTAGATGTCTAGAAAGCGATGAAGCTCAGATTGCGTTACGGGAAGTGCATGAAGGGATATGTGGTCCACATGCTAGTGGTCCTACCTTGGCCAAGAAACTCATTAGGACTGGATATTACTGGCCCAATATGGAGAAAGACTCATATCAGTTTGTCAAGAAATGTAAGCAATGTCAAATTCATGGAGACCTCATACATGCGCCAGCACAAGAACTACAGCCACTTGCGTCTCCTTGGCCCTTTTGTCAATGGGGACTCGATCTCATAGGCAAGATTCACCCTCCTTCTTCTAATGGTCATAAATTCATTATCACTGCCACAGAGTATTTTACAAAATGGATTGAAGCCATGCCTCTCACACAAGTTACTGGAAAACAAATTGCTACATTCATCCTTAACTATATCATTTGCCGATACGGTATTCCGGTTTCCATTATTACTGATAACGGGCGTCCCTTCAAAAATCAGGATGTTCGTGAACTCTATGACCACTTCCATATTTCCCATCATTTCTCCACACCGTATTACCCCCAAGTTAATGGCCAAGCTGAGGCGTCTAATAAAACAATCCTTAAAATCCTCAAGAAGACAGTCGACGATGCTGGCCGTAATTGGCATATCCAACTCAATCCTGCACTTTGGGCCTACCACACAAGTTTTCGCACACCTACAGGAGCTACACCCTATTCACTTGTTTATGGCGCTGAAGCCATCTTGCCTATTGAGGTCGAGTTACCTTCTTTACGGGTCTCTTTGCAAGACATCATCACTGATGAAGATTACAGAGTCTCTCGCTTACAAGAACTGGAACTGCTAGATGAACGGAGACAAACTGCTTTTAATCATCTCAAGGCTTACCAACAACGAATGAGTCACAACTACAATCACAAGGTCAAGCCTCGCACATTTGAGGTAGGTGACTTGGTTCTCAGAGAAAACCCCAAGAATCAGCAAGATAGAGAGAAGAAGGGCAAGTTTGAACCAAATTGGCTTGGTCCTTACATCATCACAATAGTATATGGCTCTGGGGCATATCAGCTCTCAACTACAGAAGGTGAACCTTTGGAGGATCCTATTAACAGCATGCACCTTCGCAAGTTCTACACATAGTTCTTCGGAATATCCTAATTTAAAAATACAAAAAAATTATAAAATACAAAAAAATTGTTACTTGGTGAAAACCTGGCAAACAGGCGCCTTGTGACACAAAAAAAAATAAAATAAAAAAAATAAAAAAAATTGAAAAAAATTGAAAAAAGTAAAGAGAAATAATTTCGTCCAACGGTGAAAACCACTTCGGTGGCGCCCTGGACAAGTACCATGGTGAAAACTGGGTCACCAGCGCCATGCATAGAGACATTGCTTCTCCCTCCTTCAGGATTCACTTTCATCCTTTCACTTTGCACACACTCACAACCTATTCGTTCATAATAAACTTACCCATTCCCATCATGGCTTGTCAATTGATCTACCCAAGATTGGTTAGCCATTCATAATAAACATTCCTTTTCATCCCTTTCCATCCATAATAAATCAGATCCTATTTGTGGCTAAGGCAAAATCCTACGTCTAGTGATGGGTGTGGAACTGAGAACATCACATGTTTCGAGGAGTACAGTTTCTTCCAGCTTTCTTCAGTTTATCCGCGCACAATCCGCAATAAAGCAGCATTTGCATCACAGATCCACAATAAAGTTTCATCTTCTCCGCAATAAAGTATCAGTTTCATGGATTCGGTCAGTTTCAGATGAGACACAACAACAACAATGGGCTTCAACAAATCAAATCTTTCAACAGACTCAGACAACATTATGGTTTAGTGCTATCTATCCTTTCTGTGAAAGTAAACATTGTGACCACAATCAAATAAGACTTATACAAGTGACAAGAGACACTAAACTTGAGGACTACAGTGGATGTTGGTGTCGAGTCTTGGTTTTCTTTTGATTTCATCTTTTTTGGTGACATGTCTTTTAGCTTTTCCGGGATGTCTTTGACTAGAGATTCTATCTCCAGGATGTCTTTGACTAGAAAGGCGAGGATGGGGTATTGTCACCTATTTTTCTTTGCTGTCTGTGGATTTTCTCTTAGTAATGCTATGACTTGTCCAAGGATATGAGGACACAGTGAGTCTAGTGTGAACTGGGGCATTCCTTGTTTGTGACTGTCTTATCTCCATGCAAACAGGTACAATGACTTTCTGGGTCGAACATATGCCTCGATTGTCATAACCTATTTTGCCATAATAAAGCTCAATGATGATAACACACAAGAAGCTCTTTCACTTTCATATCTTCTGTCTTCCATCTCCCTTTCTTGATTGACTTCCATCGTCCTTCTCGAGTCTGCGTAGCCTGCTATCACATGACTAAGTATAATGACACACCAAAAACATTTTCATTTCATGTAGTTGCACCTACATTACCACATATAAGCATTTCATACATACATATAGATATCACAACTGCATCACATCCTGCACACAACACCTGTTAGCACAATCTACATTTGCATTATCATATTCATCTACATTACTTACATTCACATTTGTATTGGCATACACATGTAAAAACATAAAAGAACAAAAATATTGCATTACATACATATTTGCATCCATATCATAAGCATACATCATTAAACATCTCATCACATAGGTACACATGCATATAGCTGCCGCAAAAATGAATCATCTCATATATATAATCATAAGTGTCATGATACAATGATGTGAAAAATACATATGGCTATAATCACCCGAAGGTGTCTACATCATCATACAAAAAAATGGTACAACATTGATACAATGGGAGCCCTCTATGGCTATGATGAACTCCCTCCCTCGGAGCCGCCTGGCCTCGGTGGAATCTGAGCCCCTGAAGGACCCACCCTAGGATCATCCTGCCTGTCCCCTCTATTTGGTGGTGGTGGAGGACCCATGACCCCACCACTAGATGCCTGCCTCCTCCGACTCCCTCCCATAGCTGTTGCTGTACGCGACGGTCTATGGAAGCTCCTTGCCCGCTGATCTGCTGGCACTGCACTGTAGTAGAGGTCCCTCCAGTACCCTATCTCCTCTCCGGCCCATAGGACATATGCATATCCTACCCCTGTGTCCTCCGCTGCCTGTCTCCCTGCCCTCAGCGCTGTCTCAGCCTCTGTATAGCACTAGATAACCTGATCTCTCTCCCGCGCAGTATCTCTGAGCCTCGTCCTGAGCCGATCTCTCTCCCTCTCTAAATCCTGTATCTCATCTGCCTGGCCCTGGCAGATCTCCCTGAGCTCAATCAGCTCATCCTCCTCTGGGTCAGCCCCCTCTTCCTCTGCCTGTGGCTCCCCCTCTGCGGGTGCCTGCCCCTGTACCTGTACCTGTACTGGTGCCTGTACGGGTACCTGTCTCTGTACATGCCTCTATGCCTGTACCTGTCTCCGTCCTTGCTCCTGTGCCTGTACTGGTGCTTGTACGGGTGCCTATCTCTGTACCTGTCCCTGTACCTGTCCCTGTCTCTATACCTGCCTGGGACCCTGTGCTACTGGTACCTGTAAGGGCAATCCACCGCGACCCCTCATCACCTGAGCCTGTCTCTCCTCCCCACCCTCCCTCCGAGGTGCAACTCGCCTCTCCCCAACTACTCCCCTCCACCTCCGTTGGCCTCTACCCCCATCACCTCCACCATCATCATCATCGTCCCCACCTCCATCTCCATCCAATAGCTCCCCTGGATCTGTCAATCGTGGGAATGGATGCTCTGCCCAATATGCTGAATACTCAGCATCCATCCCGACGTCCTCAATCTCAGGCCACATGTCCCAGGGTAGGGGCACCATCTCTGCCAGCTGTGTAAGTGCCTGATCATATGATAGTAGCGGCCCAAACTACGCCTGATCTCTGACTGTGTGGGCATACATGCCCGAGCCCCGTGGCATCCTCTGAATCCTACCATACTGCCTGCAAACCCTGTCCACAAGCTACCTCTCTAGCACATAGGGTGTCCGCCCAATCAGGTACCTGCTCTGGAAGGTGTAGGGAAGCTCCACTGCGTCATCCTCCCACTCCTCGCAGCCTAGATATGGTCTCCATATGACCACATCGATATCATCTAGCACCCGCCGCCAATGCTCCAACCTGCCAATCTGTGGCTGCGAGGTGATCATATCGTACAGATGCACAAAACTGCGTCCATGTCCCCTGCCTCTGAAGTGTATCGGCCTCATTACTGGCAGATGCTCGTAAGCCCAAACCTGCAATAGTGTCACCCCGCAGCCCAATCCCACTGACCCGTGATAAACAAACTGGTGAAGCTTGTAATATAAATGGGCCAGCACACATGGTCCCAGGCATATCTGGTGTGCTGTGTCACCAGTGTCTCTAGTGCTTCCCCCCAGCCCACAGCCAATCCCCGTGTCACCTTGTCTAGACATAGGAATCCACTGATCGCTCCTCCGATCACGACCGACAGTGCTAACCCTGTAGCGGTCATGGTGTCCCATGCCACGTGTCTTGCCCTCATCTCTAATCCAGGGTCCTGAAATACCCATCTCAATGCCTCCCGGTCTCCATCTCGATCGTAGGGGATCAAATCTCCATCGATCGACACCCGCAGAATCCTATATACATCCTCAAGGGTGACTGTTATCTCACCCATCAGTAAATGGAATGTGCACGTCTCAGAGTGCCATCTCTCAGCAAGCGCAGTCAACAAACCTATGTTTGCCCGAAACTCAGGCACATACAATACATGTCTCAGACCCATCTCCTCAATGGCAACTCTGTCTCCAACTGACAGCTCAGGTCACAACCTCTGCGTCGACGGGAATCTCTCCCGTGACTCCAGCATCGACAATTACTCCTGCAGTCAAGCAAATCAAATCATGTCAGTCATAGTGACATTCCCTGTTTATCACAAAATGCTACTCGCTATCTAAATGCATATAGCTATTTTTTCTAGTGACACTCACTGTTCATCACAAAGTGTTACTATTTATCCTAGTAGTACTCCCTGTTCATCACAAAGTACTCCGTGGGTGACACTCACTGTTCATCACAAAGTGTTACTCACATTTGCACTCCCTGTTCATCACAAAGTACTGCTCATACTTTGGGTACTCCCTGTTCATCACAAAGTACTCTATCTTGGTACTCATTGTTCATCACAAAGTGCCTTGATCTATCCTAGTCTTCCTAGAGGACCTGCTTGAGTGTATCCTCTCAGCAGCTTATCCAATCGACAGCGTATGTTCATCACAGAACTGTCGATTTGACCTAGAAGACCAAAACTTGCATTTTTCAATGCAAACGCGTTTGACTGACACAAACGTGCCTACAAACTGCACAGATGCGCTCGTACAACATAGACGCGCCTGTATAACACAAACGTGCTTATACCGTGCATAAACGTGACTTGGTGACACAGACGCCCCTGAATGACATAAACGCGCCCGCATCCGACGCAAACGCGGTTCCAGACGCAGACGCGCCTGGCACCTACACAAATGCGCCTGGCGGACACAGACGCGCCTAGCACCGACACAGACGCGTTTCAACGGTTTTTGACATTTTTAACTCTACTTCTAAGCACATTTATTGCTCTATTCGACATGCATTAATGACAAAATTGAATGCGTCAAAGTACGAGGAGGTTTGGTGGTACTTACCGGCTCTCCTGCCTCTACTGGCCTCTGAAATCGGCGAACACGGTCGAATCTATGCACGAAAGCCATTGCTGCTGACTGCTCCTGCTCTTTTCTCACTCTGCACTTTGATCTCGTGAAGGTGTAGATGACAATGAGGATGTATTTTCCCCTGTGGTCTATCTTATAGACTGCCCTAGCCCTCGTTTCCCGAGTTAGTCTTCATTATCCCGTGACTCTGTCACTTTATCCAGTCAGTCCATTCTATCCCATCTTTCTTATCAAGAGATTGTCTGCAATCTTTTCAGACATTTTCATCCAATCTCTTGAGGGGGCATATCATTCCCATCTTGGGGCAACTTTGTATCAGTTCATCTTATCTTCTTTGAAACAACGCGACATTGTCTCAAAGAGGGGCAAAATGTAGACACCCAAAATTGTCCAAGCTAATTAAATAAATATTTTATTTATTTAATTATCTTAAGCCTAATTCTTCTATTAATTAAATAAATCTTTATTTATTTAATTAATTCATTTATCCTCTTCTAGCCTTATTTCTCATTTAAATAAATACATTTATTTATTTAAATTATCCTTTTTCCTAAAATTAAATAAATATCTTATTTATTTAATTATCCCACTTCTTCTATTTATTAAATAAATCTTTATTTATTTAATTAATTCATTAGCCTTTTCTACCCATGACACATGTCATTCATCTCTTAATTCCTACACTATCTACCCCTTTCATTATTTTATTATTTCCTTTACCTACCCTCTAATCATAGCCGACCTCCTTTTACACCTCTCAATCTTATCCCTCCATTTCATATTGTGTCTTCTATATAAGGAGATGCTTCCTTCATTATCAAACCCTAAGGAATCATCTTAAGGACTTGACTACACTACGATCCTACTTGCAACCACATTCCGTTCTTTGTTGAGCTCTTGTGCATATAAAATATGAGAGCAAATATATCAAGCAAGATCAATGGAGATAGGAAGAATGGAGATCAAAACCCTATTGGACATGTGATGGTATAATCTTTGTGATTTCATTTGATTTGCATTGTCTTAGGTAATCTTCATATGTTATGGTGGATCTTTGTTGATTGTTAGGCTAGGGTTTTGTGGTTGAATTCATTTAGCCTTTCAATTTTGTTATTGTTGTTATCCATTTTCACCATATACAAATATCATTCAAGATCTAATAGATCAAGGTGATGTGACAGTGGATATGAATCAAGGATCAACAAACCAAGCACATATCCTCTACAAAGATCCTTTTGTCAAGAACAATCAAGGTCAAGCCTCTACATCAAGAGCTTAGGACAACACAACCAATTATACAAAAGTTGCATATGACTACACCATCAATGCAATCAATGAAGGGGATGTAGTGGTAGCTATCATCTCCATCAACCCTAGAAACAAATATTGTGTGATTGTAACCCGCAGATCTAAGGTCACACTACAAGGAGTACCTCCTGATGCACCTCATCAAACAAGAAATTTCAACATTGTTGATCAATTGAAGAAAACTCCTGCTCAAATTTCTGTCTTTGAGTTGCTTCACATCTTACTAACTCATAGAGAAATCCTGGACAAAGCATTACAAGATTCATTGGTATCTAGAGATATGGATGTACCTGTATTCCAAGTGATGGTGGGAACTATAATTGCTTCATCCAGAGTTTCCTTCACAAAAAAAGATATCCCCACTGACAGGATCATGCACAATGATCCTTTACATCTAGAAGCCTATGTACATAAATAGAGAATCAAGAGAGTGCTTATAGATGGAGGAGAAAGACTTAACATATATACCCTCAAGTTGATCAATGCATTGGGCTACTCCCATCTTCATATAAATCCAACAAAGAGAATCAACATCAAGGCTTATGATGATGAAGAACGTCCTTCCAAAGGAGTAGTAACATTACTAGTGCAAGTAGGACCAGTTACTACTGAAGTCACATTCCAAGTGTTAGATAAATAATTGGGATATAACATGCTATTAGGGCGCCCATGGATACATTCCATGCATGCCGTACCTTCTACTTTCCATCAATGCATCAAATTCTCATTCAATGGAATAGAGATAACTATGCATGGGGACCCTAACCCCTTTCAACATTATAACAAATTAAGAGCTAGCACAGAAAACCAAGTTACAATGAATCAGGTAGCACCTCTTACAAAACAATTGGAATATTTGGTAGTAACAAACACACAAAAGTCTGCTGCATACACACCTACTGCGCCACCACTGCAAATTAGAGATGAAGGGTGTGGAGAATACTCCCTTTTAGGATCATCATCAACAAGACAACCATCTTTGTCTCCAATAACTTTTGGGAGACCACAACCTAATCCCACAAAGCAAGACAAAGGAAAAGAGATTACCCAATACTTCGACTCTTGCTTATTTGTCAGATGGGGAGATGTACAAAATGAATCCCTATAAGAAGATGAAAACACTTGACTATATGAAGAGGATGGAAATTGTCATGTCACCAAAATTCCCTTGGATCAATATGGGAATGGGTTCAAAATGTTGCAAAAGTATGGCTATAATGGTACCACAGGATTGGGGACAAATGCTCAAGGAAGGATAGAACCAGTTCTACCCCATGATAATCCAAATAATCAAGGATTGGGCTATAAGAATCAAACAAAGATAACGAAGGTCCAACAAAAAACTTTGGATATCTTAAATAAGCCTACTACAACAACACCAAAGGTTGAATCCATGCCTCAGAGCGAGTCCTCAATAAGGGTGTTGACACCATCATCTAAAACAAGTGAATCAAATGAACCATGTGGAGAAGACCTCCTAATCCTCTTTTGGGGAGACAACCAAGCACCAATCAGAGATTCCCAAATGGAACCATCACTATCAGCACAATATGAGATGATGACAGAAACTGTAAACTTCACACCAGCAAAAAATTTAAATGCCAAAAGAGTAAAACTCCTCATCCCAGAAATGAGAGGTTGTGTCATCACATAATGATATCCTAATCAAGTATGCATGATGGCAAAAACACCTCACATAAAAGAAAGCAATAAACTGTCTCCACACTCAAAGGATCGGGGACATGAAACACAACTAAAGTCCAATTGGTTTGGGAATGATGAGGCCATAGTTGAATTGATGGGTGTCAAGATTGGATCTCCACTTGATGATTATATAGTTGGGTTCGCCATAGATCTAGATGGAATGACATATTTGGGAGAAGCAAACTCTTCCTTCACTTCGAACAACTCAGAAGAAACATAGATTATGACCAGAGGCAAACAAGATACACGTCAATGAGCTATAACAACATTATTTCATGTCATGATGCATAATATCATGGATGATTATGTTGATGATATCATACCCCAATCTGAAACCAACAAAGATCACCTTGAATTCTTGACTAAGATCTTTAATAGATTAAAACAACATAAGGTAACAATGAGAAAGGCCTTGTGCTTCATTAAATCAAAGGGAAAATATGGAGGTAGATCCTACAAAGGTGAAGACCATTTTCAAGATGCCAACACCAACAACACTCAAGCAATTATGAAATCTACAAGGGAAACTACAATTTGTAAGACACTTCAAAACCACCATGGAAAGAGAACCACTCCCTGACCTAATGAACAACATGCACTTACAAAGATATTACATCTAAGGGTTGGGTTTATTTTTTAGTACTGTATTTGAATAATTCGTTTCAACATTGCATTGCATATCTCCAACTAAGACTGCAATGTAGTTACGTGCATATCATAAAGCTTGCATATCATCATTTATTTCTCATATAGTTGCATCAATAAGAACAAGAAAATTATCCAAATTTATCATTTGTTTACATCCAAGAGAAACAAGGGTTCCCTCATTTCTTAGATATTCAGACATAAAGCCTTTGAGATCATGAGGTCATTCATCTTCAGCATCACTTTGTGATGATGCTTTGTCTTTGGTTGAGTAGAGGATTCACTATTTGTGCGTTGTTACCCAAAATCTATCGATTGCTATATCTCACATTAATCAATTGCTCTAATTCATTCTAGACACCTAGATGATCATATGACTAGTGAAAAATCTAAATTTATGCTTCAACACCGCTGTAATTGTCACACTCGAGTAGGTTTCATTACTTACAAGCCAATGCAAGAAAAGAAAAGAGAAAAAAGAAAAGAAAAACTAGCTATGTCTAATCAATATCAAGAGAAAATAGAAAAATGATATATAAATGAAATATCATTCAAAAAAGTGCAATAAGCTTGTCTATAGGAACATATGAGTAACTCCATTAGGGATATGGATGCCTATTGGCAATGGAGCAATATTTGAGAGTTTACAATGTATAACCTCATCAGAGCCCTTAAAGCGTGCTAGCAGCGAGGCTCTATCCAGGATGCTTTTGAAGTTAGATTAATCCACTTAGCTAGTCATATAGGATTCCAAGGATCTTTGATGAACACAAGAGTCAGAATTTATTCAATTGCACATACATGGGCAAAAGAAGATCAAAGTTACAAGAATTGGTGGGGAAGTTTTTGGCATCTCCATTTACAAATCCTAGTCACTAAGTATGTTCAATTGAATGGTCCAAGAGTTCTTGAAAACTAAATGACTGCTTCTCTCTGAAATGTTTTCACCTAGAATCAATTGGTGTATTACTAGTGATAAAAAAACACAATCATCCTTGTTCAAATAGGAAAATGCATTTTTCATTCTGCATACGCATTCATATCAAAAATTTCTCTGTCTTCTTGAGCATTCTGTTAGTCATCATCTCATAATAGGTTTGCATACTTGGGGGCTTAACTGAAAAAATCCTAAAAAAATACATATAGTCATGAAAAAAATTCTAAACATCGAAAAAATTTCAAAAAAAATACAAAAACATCGAAAAATGAAAATCCAAACAAATCCAAAAAACCTAAAATACAAAAAACATTTGCAAAACATAAAAATAAAAAACATGACAAAGTGTCCTGAACAAAAAACAAACTTAAACACTAAAAAAGGTCTTGAAGAAAGCACAAAAACAATAGAGAAAACAAAAATACAAACAAATCGAAAAGCATAAAAAAATAACAAAAACATTGAAAAACACAAAACTTAAAAATCAGAAAACAACGAAAATAAAAAAAAACATCCACATACGATCCTGAAAAAATCAAACAAAAACATGCGAAAATGATTCACAAAATCCAAAACATTGAAAAATCAATCAGTCAAAAACTTGCAATAATATGTCTCGAGAGAAACAAATACCCTAATAGATATCCAATTACAGTTCGCACGAAGTTAAACAAAGGATATAACTATCTTATCATACATCTGCAACCAAACTGATCAAGCTGTCTTATCAATCAAATCAATATCCATATCAACATGATCATTATCTTGTCTTAAACAAAATTAGATACACTCGAAACTAGACAAATCGGTCTTAAACATGGTCCAAAACTTCTGGAACCAGACATTATCAACCATCACATCAAACAAATCAAAGAAAAGGCACAGACAGTACAACTGTTGAGTTTTGTCTAATTTAGTTTTATCTTTTATCAATTGGCTTTTATGCTACTCAAGGATGTCCAAAAGTTACTAGAGGAGCCATGATGGGAATGATCCTTTTCTTTGTTTGCTGTTTGTGGTGTGTGTTGGCAACAACAATGAAGAGAAACTTAGAGGGGGGAGGTGAACCAATTTTCACCGTATTAACAAACTTAACCTCAAATGCAAATCTGATAAGCTGCAGTAACAACAAAGATAAGAAAATTGATAGGACAACACACAACACCAAGATTTTTGACGTGGAAAACCCAGTTAAGGGAAAAAGCACAGTTGGAACCTACCCACAATAAGATGATACTCTGCAGTAGTATATGAAAATAATTACAATGGGGAATGCACATGCATTCAAGCTCATTACCTAGAGCTTACTGCTCAAAATAAAATGACTTGGAAGGCTACAACCCTCAGAGAAGTCTCACTAACTTACAACAAAATTCAGACTACAATCCAAAAGGAATGAACTACAATAATAACATCTGCTAATGCCTGATGACAGTTCTGGTTAAACACATTTGTCTTCTCTACACCAATCTCTTCTCAATACATCACACCAAAAGATGAATTCCTTTGTTCGTACATACACCACTTTCTGATAATGCAGACACTACGCCAATACCCAATTTACATAACTATCAAGCCTATTTATATAATTCATCAACCATGTCCAAAAGATCGGCTAAACCCTCATCTCACAATTATAAAATTACATCACACGATACAAAGATCGACCACCAGACCAATATAATGATATACATGACATAACATGGACCTTAATCAAATCTCCAAACATGCAACACCACCAGAAATTACGCCAAGATCAACCACAACATGCTACACCACCAAGAAAACCACATAACATGAAGAATATCACCGGATCAATAAAATCACCAAAATATTGCACAAGAATCAATGCAAACCACCAAAACAAATAGGACATAGTTAGGAAACACTAGGAAGCACGTTAGAATCAACTGTAACAGCTGTACCAACACCACTTATCAAAGCTTCATGAATCAAAATCTGAAACTCAAGAATACTCAAATAATAGCAATTGTCACAAGGAAAGATAACTTGCGGAGCACCAAATTGCAAACCACCTAAAATAAATATACATAAGAACATCCCAAATGATCTCCCAAAAACTCAATTCAAGATCTGATCACACCGGAATATACCAGAGGAAATACTGAACTCTGCAAAGAACTGATTAAAAAAACCAAACTGCAAACCAGATCATATGGTATGGTCAATTAAGATTTCAGATCACTAAAAACAATACAGACAGATGTAATGATACAAGAAATATTCCATACACCAAACCATGATCCCAATAAACCAATCTGCAACCACCAGAGCAATAAATCACAGGAATATGTTGACATCAATGACAACAACATATCCTAGCATCAACAATGTCCAACAATGTGAACCAATATAGTTTTGGGGCAATGGTGTTATGGGTGTCTGTGATAAGTACGTTCGCTCTGTGAATGCCACACATACCTCGAATCCTAGCATCATTCCCAGAATGGAGGGTTCATTCCTTGTCTGCTACATGTTTGTTTCTTGCAATGAGATATCTTTACATCTTGGTTCCTTATACCCTGGTGTACAAGGCTTCATTGTTACATAATAAGGCTCAGTGATGAATATGTGTTACACCATGAATAAAGACACAAAAGTTTGTGTATCCATCAACAATCGTATCATTTCACTTTTTTTATCTTATCTTTTGCTGATTTTATCTCACAATCATTCTCTTATCAAAAATCTTTTATCAGATCAATTTCGTCATTCATCTGACATTTTATCAATCAATTCTATTCCATAATATTCTTCACTTCTTACTAATCATTCTTCACTTTAATCATATTTCATCTCTAATCCAACTTTCACCTATCAGTTGTCTTATACAAGATGTGTCCTTCCTGAAACCAGATGCGATCATCAATCTTTGTCTTATACATGATATATCCTTCTTGAAACCAGATGTTTTGATCATCTTTGTCTTATACAAGGTGTGTCCTTCTTAAAACTAGACTTGATATTTATCCATCAATCTTATCAGTCCAATCAATCTTATCAATCCTATCAAATCCAATCAATCAATCGATCTAAAAATCACTCCAATCATTTCTTCTATCCAATCAAACCCATTGATGTCACCAACTAACTATTCTTCTATCTCATATTCTTGTTCTTTCAAGAGACCATTCATGCTTTCAATGCACAAACAATCTCTCGAGGGGGCATATTTACATGCTGCTATCGCTGGGGTATATGGGCAGATTTTTCATTTTCTTTGAAACATCGTTTCGACATTGTCTCAAAGAGGGGCAAATGTAGACACCTAAAAATGTATTTTTCATCACATGCTAATTATTCGTCTTATTAGTTAAATAATTCTTTAATTATTTAATTAAGCTAATTAACTCTTCTAAATCAATTCAATCATCATTTTCAATCATTACTAATTATCCAATTTCTATTTCTAAATCAATTAATTACTTAACCCTCCCCTGAACATTAATTAAATAAACTTGTAGAAAACTTATTTGCCACCCTATTATTTCTCAATTAAGGAGACTAAAATCTATTCTTGCGCTAGATAGCTCTGATACCATGTTAGAATCTTAAAAGACCATTAACCCAAACTAACTAGTGCAAATGAGTAGAAATAAAACCGTGAATGTAACTAATACAAGATCGAAATAGCAACCTAGACTTAGTCTCCAAAAAACAAATGCAAATGCTACAAAATAAAAATAGAATTAGGAGAATACAAGAGAAATTTTTTGTAGAATACAATTACAATGCGATAGAATGGAATGCAAATACTAGGTAGGAGTGAGCATACATATAAATGAGAGAGGAGAGAGGTGGCAAATATGACCAATGGGAAGATACCACAACAATAGCCTAAAAAAGGCAAGTGTAACTTCCACAGAAGATGCTGACACCTTGCACTCACTCACACTAATACTCACTTAATTAATCCTAAGAAAGCTTAATTTTAAGTGTAGGAAAAACCTAAGAATAAAAATAAATAACCAACTAGAAAATAAAAACCTACATTAACACAAAGATAGAATAGAAGATCTGAAAGTATAGCATTAAGAGGACAAGGATTCAATACCAATTTCAATTATTCTTATTCTAGCTATTGTTTTAATTGCAATAATTTGGTTATAAAGCAATAGATAGTAGAAGAGGTCCGGTTAGAAGAAACAACTTTGTTAGTAGGAATGTGTTTTCTCCATTATTTAATTTTAATATCATTTATCATAAGTGCAAAAATTAAGGCCACATTGCAAGAAACTGTAGAAGTAATTTTATGAGTAGTTCTATGTTGAAAAATAAAAGAAACAACCCTATGAGTCAAAAAGGTGATTCCAGAAAGGTTTGGAAAAGGAAACCAAAAGAGTAGAACTATAAAAAGTCTTTGGTAGATTAGGTTGTACTCCATGCCTTGAAGGAGAAGAATTTGTGGATTATTGATAGCAGATGTTCAATTCACATGACCTAAGATAAAACCAAGTTCACGAATCTGAAAAATATGATAGAGGAGATGCCACTCTTGGTAACAATTCTATTGCTTGAATTGCTAGTATGGGTACACTGAGTCTTGATGGTGGCAAGACAATAACCTATAATATTATATATGTGGAAGGTTGGAAACATAATATTTTCGAAGTGTAAGTCAAATGTGTGATAATTGATATAGTTTTTCTTTAAGTGAGAAAGGATTTGAAATTAGAAAGAAGGAATCTAAGAATTGGTTGTAGAAGGAAGCATAACTAATAGTGATGTATACGATTTGAGCGAAGTAAATGGACAAAATTGTTTTGTCATACAAAGAGAAATAATGTTGTATTTGGCATAGAAGGATGAAACATATCAATTTTGATGATATTGCAGTGATTAGATCAAAATGAATGGTAAGAAACATGCCTAAAATCAAGAACCCTCCATTTACAAGCTGCAAACCATGTCATGAAGGAAAGTAGATGAAGACCAAATTCTCTACCAAGGAATACTCTATTGCAAAGCCATTATATTTGGTTATGCTAATTTGTGTGGTCCAATGAGAACAAAGAGTCTACAAGGTGACAAGTAATTCATTATGTCGATTGATTATTATTTTATAGTGTCTTGGATTGGTTTTCTACAAGAGAAATCAAATGCTTTTGAGAAGTTTAAAGCCTTTAAGGCCTTAATTGAGGATGAAACCAGTGAAAACATCAATGTTTAAGATAAGACAAAGGCAAAGAATTCACCTCTTAAAGGTATGGGGAATATTGTGCAAAACATGGAATTCAAAGACAATACTCTCCTCCTATAACTCTACAGCAAAATGGAGTGGTGGAAAAGAATAATTGAACCATTTAGGAGATGGATAAAACTATGTTAAAACAAGCACAATTACCATATATATATATTGGAGAGAAGCATGCCAAACAATAGTGTATATCCTAAACAAAGCTCCGATCAAACCAAAGACAACAAATACATCATATGAGTTATGGAATGAAAGATCAACATTAGTGAGGAAAATCTTTGGAAGCAAATGCTACATCAAAAGGGATGTTTTTTTTTGGATAAGTTTGATTTTAGATTTGATGAAAGTATTTATCTTGGATATTCAATTACCAACAAATCATATAGATGCTATAAAAAAATATTGGAGAAGTAGTAAGAAGTGCAAATGTAAGCATTGATGAAACATTGCAATTAGTTGAAGGTCTAGAAGATAATGACAAGGTTGAGTTTATTCACAAAACTGAGGGTGATTCTGGAAGTGAGTTAGAGATAAATAGTGAAAAGACTATGAAAAATAATAATGTAAAAGATTATATTATAGGAAATAAGGACAATGGTGTTCAAACTTGGATAAGGTCACATAGTACAAATTAACAAGTACATTTTGTCTTAGTATAAAATATTGAACCAAGCAGTTAAAGCAAGCAAGGAGAAGGGGTGTTATGATGTTATGGAAGATGAATTATCTCAAATCAAGAAGTACAAGACCTGGGAGTTAGTTCCAAGACCTAAAGACAAGAATTTGATAACTACTAAGTAGGTTTTCAAAAATAAATTGAAGTTAAAGTGATCTAGAATAAAGCTAAACTAGTGTATAAGGGTTACACTCAAGTTGAAGGTGTGGATATTGAAGATACATTTTCTTCGGTAGCTAGACTAGAAGCTATCGGAATTTTTTTGGATCTATCAATATTTTATAATTTTGAAGTGCATCAAATGGATGTGAAGTATGCATTTATAAATAGGGAAAGAGAAGACAAAGTCTATATTGAACAACCAAAAGGATTTCAAATCTCAGATAAACAAGATTTTGTGTGCAGATCAAAGAAGTCTTTATATGGACTCAAGCAAGTTCCAAGGGCTTGGTATTCCAAATTGGATAAATACTTGTAGTAGCAAGGTTTCAGAAGAGGTTGTGCTGACAACAACTTGTATATAAATTGACTGTGACCAATTACTGATAGTTGTGGTTTATGTTGATGATATCATCTTTAGAGGGAACAATGATATTATATGTGAAGAATTTTAGATTTCTAAAATGAGTTTAAAATGTATATGATTGGTGAGTTATCTTTCTTTCGTGGCTATAGATTTCTCAATCAGAAAAAGGTATATTTATTTCTCAGACCAAGTATATAAAGGAAATGTTGAGTAAGTTCAAGAGAAGAATGCAAACCAATAGGCACACTTATGGTTACTAGATATTAGTTGAGAAAGCATGATAATTTGGCTCCAACAAATTAGGCATTATGCAAGTCAATGATTGGGAGTTTATTGTATGTGATTGCATCTAGACCAAATATCATGCAAGCGATTGGAATGGCTGATAGATTTCAGACAACACCCAAGGAGACTCATGTCAAAGTAGTGAAGATAATTTTATGATACTTGAAAGCTACAATGGGCTTTGGATTATGGTACCCTAAGAGTGGCAATTTTAGTTCAATTACATATACTGATGCGAATATGGCCAGATGCATTGATGGAAAAAAGAGTAAATGTAGAGGAGCATTATTTATTGGTGATAGCCTAGTTTCATGATTGAGTAAGAAGCAAGATTCAATATCTCTATCTATTGTAGAAGCAGAATACATTGCAGTAGTTTCTTGTTGCACTCAGGTTTTATGGACGAAGCATAATTTGAAGGAGATGAAAGTGAAGTTTGATGAACCTATTTCAATTCTCTGTGATAATACAAATGCTATCAATATATCAAATAATTTGGTAATGCATTCAAGGACACAACATATTGCAATTAAGTATCATTTCCTTAAAGAGAAAGTTACATACAAGGAGGTAAAGTTGGTTAAATTGAGACTAAGGAACAAATTACATATATCTTCACAATACCTCTTACTAAGGATATTCTAAATTACCTACGGAAGAAGTTAGGAGTTGCTGCACCCTCCTCTTGAATCAAGAGGAAGTACAAGTTGAAGGGGAATGTTGTCTTCCTATCGCAAGAAGGCTTGGTGGTCTTGTGAATTAGTATAGGTCCATATTTTACTAGGAGTATTAGTGTATAGACTCAAGGGGATTCTTTCCAGATGCTAACAAATAGAGAGTTGAACTAGTTTATAAAGGGGAGAAACAAACTTAAAACATTGTTGATCTTTGCCATTGATGTCAAAGGGGAGAAATGGACTCAAAATTTTGAGAAGAATGGATATAAGTTATTTCAAATAGGGGGAGTCCTTGATCCTAACATGTTAGATTTTTCTAATATATGTTGATGTCCTAACAATTTTTTTTTATTTTACATCAATGACAAAAGGGGGAGATTGTTGAATAGAAGCCTGCATTGTTGTCACATGAATGTCAAATGAAGCTGTCTTTGATGAAGATTGTTGAAGAGATTTTTTTAGTAGAGTTTTAGTCATGTTTCTTACTTATGTTGTATCTAAAATAATGGAGAGTTTTGATTACTTGTCATGTCATGTCAAAGTATTTTGAGTTGCAATTGTCCTATGCAGTCTCATTGATTGATATGACTACAAAATTGGATGAGACATGTCTGTACTATCATGATGCATCCATTCATGTTGATGAAAGTGTTTTGGAAACCTATTTCAAAAATTTGGTTGTAGTTACCTAGTCAATATGATTGTTTCAGTAACCTGCAAAGATCTACATTTCCTAATGCTTAAGTATTATGACTTGTGGTTTTAATGGAGATTATGCCTACACATATTCTATCAATATCCTATGTTTTTGAAATTTAGGTGTAGTGATACATTTGTTTCACTAGTTTAGCCACTATGTTGCTAATATACCTTGTTTGTGTTCTAGAATTATGCAACAGTTGTTTTGAGTTGTGTGCTGCCAAAAATTAAGGGTAGATGTCCCTTGAAAGTAGATTGTTCCTTAGTAGGATCTACAGGGTGTGTTTTCCTCTAAGGAATCGTGTATGAGTTTATTGGGCTAGACCTATTACACATTTTATTTGGTTGACACACATTAATTGGAGAAAATGATTTATGGTGATTCATGTTTAACATAGAGTAAAAAATGATATACCGATTCACCCCCCTTCCCCTCCCACTATATTGTGTGCCCTTCATATTATATTTATGCTTTCTCATGGTGATGGATTTTGAGCTATAGTTGTTAGTTATGGAAAGTTCATTTGAGGAGTTTTTAGCATGTTTATCTCCTTGGGTATTTGTTTTGCATTCTCAAGGATTTAGGATATGCTATTGGGCCGATTTCCTAATATAGGAAATAGTTTTGAGTTTGACCCTCCTTGTTTTGGAGAAGCCTACATCTGTGTGGGTGATATCTAAAATATGTTTTTTTGATAAAATGAGATTGGATGTTTGGGTGTTGTCGAGGCTTTCAATTTGAGGTGTTGTTTTTAAGGACAAGGTTGTGATATGTAGGATTTTTCTCTTTGTTCTATGGTTACTTCATAGAGGTTTGTGATAACATGGTTCATTTGAATTCATGGTTGGTTGGTTTTTTATACAATAGAAGAGAGATTGTTTCCACAACACTAAAGAAGAAAGCTGACACACTTAGAGGAGATTTTTTCTTTCATGTGCAATACTAGAGGAGGTGTTAGACACACTTGAAGGAGATGTGTAATTTTGAAGGAAAGGTGTATCATTGTGTAAAGAGGTTGGGAACATTTTATGTTCTCTCATATTGTGTAGATGGTTGCAGAGTCTTTAGTCTAGAGATTCATTGATGAGGTTAGTTTGGTGTTTCCTAGGTGAGCCAGGATGATTGGTGAAGGAACTTTATCAAAATCTCTAGAAGGGTTGATGTTAAAACATTCCATACTTTGTTCAAATTAATGTAACAAGGGGGGAATGTTGAAGAATACTATATTTATAGTTAGTGATGCATGGAAATGTGGACAAGAGCCAAAAACAAAGTTCAATATTAATATGTTAGTTTCAACCATAAAACCAAAACAAATGAACTAAAAACCATTCCAAAACATATCAAAAGAGATTTAAAAAAAAACATGAAAGAATCTTAACATAACAAAAAGAAAGGAGAAGAACCTCCCTAAGATGCTTTCATGAATGCCTTTGATACTTCTCCCTTGTTTCCCTCCTCTCCAAGTTCCAAATGAGTGTAGCTCTCAACTTGTTGCACTAACCATGGATGCCAAATGGAGATTCAAGATGGTTGAGAAATGAAAAACAAATGCTTATGCAAATGCCAAGAGTAATGCTATGAGAAACCTAGTATCTATGCTAATTCAAGTATAGTAACAATGCTCTAATGCTTCGTCCTTTGCTTGAGGAGAAGGGTTCTATTTATAGGCAAAATAGAAGATTGAATGGTCAAGATTGATCTAGTTTGTGGAGGGCCAAGATTGCATGATTCATGATCCATGTGATGGTTTTCAACCCAATCCCATGATGACAAGTGTTAGCATGAGATGGCTTGAGAGGAGAGGGAAGGAGCATTGAATGCCTGAGAAGACATGAGGGTAACCTCATGTGGGTTGGGTTATTGGATAAATCTATTATCCAAGGGTAAAGTTATTATCCAATGGGTAAACTCTTGTGCAAAGTTTACCCATAGTTAAGCCATGACCAAAGGGTCAAGACACATGTGGGTTAGTGTGTTGAAGAAGGGAAGCATTTATGACTTTGTAGGAGTCTTAAATGGTTGAGATGATGGGTTGGGGGTTAATTTTGGTTTAGGATTGTGAAAATGATTAGAAGAGGGATTAGGCTAATTTAGAAGGGCTTAGAAGAATCTAGAAGGGGGTTAGAAGAATCTATAAGGGGATTAGTGAGCAAGTGGGTTTGGCACGTGGGTGAGGATAAATAATCCTTTTAATTAAATATTTTATTTAATTAAAATAGGGAGTGCAACTTGCATTTGTAGGAGAATGCAAGTGGATGGCATTTTTAAATAAATAACGATTTATTTAAATAGGGGTTTGATGAGGGTTTCTAAATAAATATTTAATTTATTTAAATAAGAAGAAAGGGGAATTAAATAAATTTGTTAAATAGATGGGACTATAGTTAGTAATTGATTAAATTTATTTAACTAGGATAGAAGAAGAGGCTAATGGTGAATTAATTAAATATAAATTTAATTAATAGAGTATTAGTGTATTAAATAAATACTAAATATTCATTTAATTCATTAATAAATTTACGTGTCTACATTTGCCCCTCTTTGAGACGGTGTCGTTTATCGCATCATTCCAAAGAAAAACTGATAGGCATGAGAAAAATGCCCCAGGGATGTTAGTTAGTGGGTTGATATGCCCCCTCGAGAGATGAGCCAATATTTTTGAAAAATCGTGAGATCTCTCAAAAAATAGAAAGAAGTATGGGTATGATAGATAAGAAGAAATTGGATTAAATCGCGAAAGAATGGAGAAAAACGGGGTTAAAATGGAGAAACGACGAGGTTCAGAATTTCTCGGGGTCCACGATGGTGAGCGGGGTGAAGTAGGGTATATTAGGGCAAGAGGGGGAAAATTGGGCTCATTTGCACACTCCTCCCTAGCGACCCAAAGCTCTGATAGCGACCCTTTGTGAGCATATTGTGGTTGATAAGATGGTGTTTCCAATCGTAGATGACTGCTTTGAGTGCATCTGGAGGTATCAAGTTGACTATGGACCCCTGGTAAGTCCAGTTCAAACCTTTGTCATTTGGGCTCATTTATTGCATGTTTTAGCTAGGGAAAAATTTCAGACAAGAAATGCGCTAAAACACTGTTTTAGCACTTTTGTCAAATTTTCTAGCTCTATTGTATCGCGATGGCACTTTTGGCATGTAGTTTTGGCGCTATTGTTGAGATAGCACTATCATAGGGTAGGAATAGCCCTAATGATTTTAAGAGTTTTGGTGCTTTTGTGTTTTAAATGTGGGTGGGTAGGTTTTAACGCTTGTGTTGCAGAGTATAGCGCTATTGCTTGAATTAGCGCCTTTGTCAGGTGTTTGAGCATTTTTGTTATGGTTTAGCACCTATGTGCAAACAATTTAGCGCTTTTGGGTTGTTATAGCACTAGTGATAAGGTTTTTAGCGCTTTTGTCACTATGCTTAGGACAGTTAGTGTTGATTGCCCCAATTGCTTTTAAGATGATGACAGTTGATGACAATTTGATGTTTAGGCTTGATTTTTGCGTTGGATGAGACCCAGTATACCTATTGAGACTAGGCAATTGATATAAATGCCTGTTGTAGTGTAGGTGTAGGCGAGTTGAGATACTTGATAACAAGGATCTGATGAAATCTAGGTAGTAGCAGATTTTGTATAGCAAAGAGGTTGACATTATTGTTTTGATTATGTTATAGGAGGACTTTCATGTGCTACAGGTGCGAGAGAGGCATCCTTTTACTCAATGTCTATGAGATCAACTAACAGACTTGGAGTTTTATTGTGTGTGTTCGACCAATTTGTTCGATATGATGCACTTAACTGTGATTCAAACGAATCGTGAATTGCTCACTGCACCGACCAAGTGATGGCACAATAGAGACCTGTTCATTCCATCTACCGAGAAGAGAGATGATAGTGATGTTGGAGGATGTCTGGAGGATCCTTCATATTCCCATCATTGGCGAGCTAGTGACATATGATAGGGTAGTTGAGGAGGGAGCATCACGACGAATCTTCCTATACCCAAAGCTGGAGGTATATGACGGGTCAATCCCATGGGAGAACATTGCAGATTTATATGAGCCACTGCCGATGATGTTGTTGGGGATTTTTGGAGGACTGTTATGTCCTGATAGGAAATTGCATGGGTTGGCTATCAGCTAGGGATAGGTGATTGAGTGGATGGCTAGCGAGGACACCCGATATGCATGGGGGCCATGTATCTTAGCTCACTTGTACAATGATTTGCATGATGTGGTCTACCATGGGATTACTTCACTGGGGTCGAGATCACTTTGTTGCATATCTGGGCATGGGAGCACTTTCCCCTCACTCAACCACTATGCATGAGATTTAGGGCTATTAATAAACCCTATGTGTACATGTATGGAGGGATGTTGACACAACCCCAGCTGGGGAAGCTAGAGTATTGGCAATGTGCCTTAGATGATCTGGATACAGTGATTTGGCACCCTTAGCTTGATTGTGAGCCATGAGAGGATGATGCAGAGGCCATGCCATATGTTTACATAGTTCTATTTTTGATCGAGTGCGCATCCTATATTATAGAGAGACATCTGCCAGACCATATGATGAGACAATTTTGTCGGACAAAGGGTATGCCGCGGGGTTCAGGAGAGTATGCATGAGTGGTGTGTGAGAGATACCAGTGGGGTCCTGTTTTACCTTATGATTAGGCATTGGTAGAGTTTACAGCCAAGGCCATGGCCATACAAAGCAGATGTGGCTGTGTGCAAAAATATTGTGTTTAATCCATTAATAAGCATATGTGTAGGGGAAAAAGTGAGACTAATCAAACAAGGCTTAATCCCACTCTCATGGAAACATTGTGGAATGCAAAAGAGCCTAAGGAGGTAACACACTTTGGATACTTCTTGTGAGGAAGAGAGAGCCAAGAATTACCTCTTAGGATTTCTATTCCTTTGCTACAAATAAGGGGAAGAAGTTATACAAAGTGCAGATTTGAATGATTTAACCTAGAATACAAGTGTACACAAGCAACCCTAATCTGGAAAGGCAGAACTAAGAATAACTAATATACAATGAAAAGTAGAGATTAAGAGACAAATTCAAAGGTGCTCTTGTGCCAGACATTTGAGCCAAAATATCCAGGACAGGAGTGCTGCGCCCCTGTCCTGATTCTACAGACTCGAAGCTGTACCTCACAAGCTAGAATCTGAGGGTTCTAAATTGTTGTCTTGTAAAATCCTTCCTGAAAATGGGAGGACTAGGGTGCCACATCCCTTTCCTAGGTAGGACGAGGGTGCCATGACCCTATCCCAGGGGTTTTTGCTGAAATTTGGTCTCCGAAACTGTCTATGTGTGCTCTGCGATGCTTGATACCGAATTTGCACCTGTAGCTGAAAATAGGGTTTTGGGTGGCTATATGGGGTTTTGCCTTAGTCAAACCCCTATTTTGGTGATTTCCACCTGTTAGCACATATTTTTACTAAATATTTTATGCTATATGGAGGCCTTTTTCTTTTATCATATGAGTATTTATTGCTGGTTTGTATGTGCATGAGCTTTATCAACACAGGTAAAGGTTCTCTAAAAGGATCAACTGTCTCAGGAGTATCAAGGTATCACTTGGGCACACTAAGGGCATGCACTAAGTATAGACTACACAAGGAACCCATTATGGAAATGTTTGTTAGGAAAGAAGTCATTGTGGTATGATCTAGAATTTCCTTCTAACATATATCAAGCCCTATGGGAAAAGTTGGGATCACCAATATTCAGGGTGGATGGCTCATTTGTGCTGGATTGCAAAATTTCAATTATCGACATAACTTATATCGATAAAGTAGAGGGAGGATGCATTGGAGTGCTTAAAAAATACTCAGCATGATGCGCGCTCTTGAAAAGGCCATACCATCAAGATATCTTGTTCTGATGAAGCAGAAGGCGGTTGTTGTCCATCGGCTTATCGACAAAACATAGAAATTGTTATACCGATAACCTACGAAGCCATCGGTGTAACTTGTGACGATGAGGCAAATGCGGATCATGGACCTATAGTATCAGGAGATCAGAAGTAATGAGAAAAGTCTATCCTGATACCCGATGACTAAAGGGAACCGAAGGCAGGCCCATCAGAGAAAAATACCATATCGGGATAAGGCAAAAGTAGTTAGACCGACCCCCAATGACACGGAACCATCGGCATTACCTATACCGATAAAACAGACTGGGAAGCATAAAATATAAAGGTGCATCAGAGACTCATCGGCACTTCGGGAGGAATATAAAAGGGCTATTTCGACCCCCAATGAAGATAGAAGCGCTTACAGAGACATCGGTGTAAGTTATGCCGATAAAGAAAGCATCTAGTAAGGATTCATCGGGACATCGGAGGAAGAACTTTTATGCTATGCCAAGTCCCGATAGGATTGTTAAGGTGGATGGTGAGTTGCTAGGAGTTCTTTGGGTAAGTTATGCCGATAGTGTGAAGGAATTAGTCAGGATGCAGATTGATATATTGATATCATTGGGGTATCAGAGGGACATGAAATAAATTATGCCGACATGCGATGGGTTAAGTAAAAGCAAATTGAAGGCGAAGGCATCAGAGAAAGTTATGCCGATGGAGTATTAATACAAAAGGCATAGCCAAAGCTGAAGGAGTGTTCATCGGGATAAAGTGAACCATCAGGATAGAAAGAAAACTATTATCCCAAGATCTGATAAGTTGGTCGGGATAACATGTGCCGATCAGAAGGTGAAAAGCAGTAAAGTCATACAAATGGTGCCAAGCAATTGAATCATCGGGAAAAGTCTCGCCGATTAGTCGTTGGAGGTCTTGATGTGAAAAGTTGACATAATGGCTTCAATTAAATGCATCTATTGAGTAGGTCCATTGCCACATGAAGCAAATCCTTCAAAATTTGTGGTAATTGAGTACAAGATTGGACTTCTTGAAATATATAACCAGTGTTGCATAACAGTATTTCGCACAGAGTTGTTGCAAAAGATATCAGGTGTTTATTGAGAAAATATTCTGAGCTACTGAGTATAGAGTAAGGAAATTTAAAGAGATGGAGGGGTCAAGCTCAAAAGGGAAGTGAAATATTGTTGAAGTGTCCAGTACCGTGACGAAAAAATCTAAGGGTGAAGTTAGTGAGGCTAGAAGAAAGCTAAACCAAGATATGATAGATCAGATGGGCTCTCCAGGAGCTAGGTCATGCAGAGCTAAGGTGAATTTGCCTATTCATGAGTAGTTAGAGGATAGGTATAGAGAAATTGGAGATGTACTCACAACAGTGCGAGGGCATGAGCTGTTTCTTTTTCATTACCTCCGCAGGGATGAGCCTATGCCAATTTCAAACCCATGGAACACCAATTTAGGTAAACTCGTGGTACCTAATGTTTTTGTAGGTATTGACTTATTAAAACTCTTGGTACCTAATGTTTTTGTAGATATTGACTTATTAAAACTCTTGGTGAGAAATTATGATGCAAACAAGCGATGCATTTTGTTGCCTGATGGGATGATTTTTGTTCACTTTGCGGTAGCCACAATTCAAAAAGTTTTTTCATTAGACTTGGAGGCAGATGTGCCTTTGTCATTTACGGATTTGGAGGAGGAATATAGGAAAATGGATACTACATATCAGGGTTGGAACCTCACAATCCACAAAGCGGAAAAGGGGAGGCTAACACAGGAAGATGGCCCTCCTTATGATATAACTATTTTCAAGAAGTATCTACAATATACATATATGGCTTGTGGCCAGGTTGGAGGAGTTGACGCTCCTGATGTGGCAAACATAGGACTGTTGGTTTTAGCAGTGGATATCCAGAGGCATGAGCCTAGAGCTTTTGATTTCGCTTCGTAACTAGTGGACAAACTGCATCAAGGTTTCATGAACTTGAAAGATAATCCAGATAAGCATTTCAAGCATTATCGTTGTTAATGCATATTGTTTTATTCTATGGGAGATTTAGGGGATTATGGCCAAAGGGTTTGAGTCTAAATATAGTAGGGAAGAATGGACAGGATCAACCAGTGCAGTTGTGGGTTTCCCTCTGGGATTACAGATTCGTGAATTCTCATTACCTCAAATTTGAGGAATTCTTTATTAAACCAATTTTCTTGCTCTTTGGTGAACCTCTGCAAGGATCATTTTCAGAGGATGTTAAGAAATTTTTTAGGCCTCACGAGCATAAAAATCCAAAGGTCAATCACAATTGGGGTGATTGGTATTCATGCCAAAACTTCACTTTTGTTTGATGCTATGGATTTGAGGGTTGTCCTTATGTGTTACCAAAGCCTGTATCAGACATGATTGATTTTCTGGAAATTGTGAGGTAATTAAGTGTCTCTAATGCTAAGCATTTTGGAGGTCCACACAAGCAAGCTTTCCTCCCTAGTACACTTCACTTCCAAGATTTTAAAATTGTATCTACCAAATCATATGAAGCCATTGATAGGAAGCTGGTAGATGAATACAAACTATTCTAGCATGTGTCTAGGATGCATTATGATCCTGAGGGTTACATCCATGCAAGCAGGAAGAGGAAAGAGTTGGGAGACTATCTTCATCAAGAGGATGAATTTGAAGACATGTGTAGAAATAAGGAGGTGGAAGAGCTGGCAGATGTTATGGAAACCTTGGAGAAAAAACTAGAGGAGAGAAGGCAGAGATTAGAAAACATGGAGGAAGAACCAGCCCAAAGTGATTCAGGGGAGAACGAGGTTGTTTCCAAGCTCCAAGCACCTGAGAAAGAAAAGGATCCAGAAGCACAGGATAGGCTCATCATTGCACTGAAGGCAGAAATAGATGAAAGAATGACAAAGAATGTTTCTTTTGTGTCAGAATATCAATTTATAAAGTCTAAAGAGTTCAAATCATTCATGTACCATTTCAAGGGTAAGAAGTTAAGGGAAGCAGTGCCAAATATTACCCCTAAAAATGAGGCAGAAATGAAGAAGAGATTGAAGGAAGATATTGACACAGAAGTTGAGACTATGACCCCATAGAAGGGGAGGCAACTACTAGTAGAGGTTGGAATAATTGTGTTTCCAAGTTGGGACCTAAGTGCCTCATTTATCTTTGATTATTTGCTGAACTGAGACAATAAGGATATGAAATTGAATATCCAAGGAGTAAAAGACATTTTTATTGGATCAAGGTATGATCCAAATGAGGAATAAATGTTGCTATGGGCCTTATACCCTCCCAATAAAAGGCCAAAAAACATAGATGTGGATAAAGTATTTGGTCACATGATGACCCTGAAAGTTGGAGAAGTAGACCCTATGGTCACAACCGATATAGGTATTAATATTTCAAAATTCAATAAGGCCCAGATGAAGCATGAGATAGAAGAGAAGAATAAATACAAGGCCTTATATGAAGAAACCCTTAAGAGGAGTGGGCATCCGATCCCTCAAATTACTGATTCAGAAGGTCAATGGAAGAAGAAATTCAAAAAATTGGCTTATGAGCATACTAAGTTGAAGAGGGACATAAAAAGCATCAGGGGTGACACCGCTTGTGTTTTGTTGAATAAGAGATATGAGAATTTGGAGAAGGCATTGGATGAGTTCTGGGGTGTATATCAAAGGAACATGGACAATATGGTTTCACACATCAAAATTTGAGATAGACTCAACCTGTTGTTGCAAGATGCATCGACTAAAGAAAAGGTAAAAAGGAAGGTTCAGGGTCTGCTTGTCACACATGAGGAAGCTACAAAGGAATTGAAGTCAGAATTTGACGAATTCTAGCAGATTGTTCAACGTGGGGTTCCCCGTTTGGTAGATGATGTGGGAGTAATTAAAAATAAGACCATATGGCTTTCTGAGTGTAAGTTTTTACTTAGTGCAGCCCAAGCCATTGCCAAAACAAATATCCTTGATATGAATGACACTATCGACCAGTTTGAGAATCTTTACATGATTAAGAATGCAGCTAGGGATGCGATCTTCAACGCAACAACCTACAAAGACCGAGGCTATTTACGACACATTCAAAAGTGCAGACATCGGCTGGATCGAAAGCCTTAAGTCATCGTTTAGTTTTGTGTTTGTAATGTAATCGGTGTTTTAGTTAGGCTGTTTAGTTACTGTTCAGTTAGTTGTTACGATAATGAAAGGGTGTGTCTTTCCATTCGTGCCTCTTAGCATATGCATTTATAATGAGTCATTTTGACTGTAATAGGGAGGATTTTAAAAAAGAACATACTGCCAGGTAGGACTGTAAGTTATATGTATTAGGGAACTCTGTAGAACAAAGAAACATCTTTTTATGCAAACAGACTGTAATGGAGTATTTTTAAGTGTAGCTTATGTATGCAATCATCTCTTAAGGATTAATATATGAAGATTCATTGTTTCTTTTCCTAAGTATTGTGCATACTTTTGTGTTGATGACTTATTCTGTCCTCTTGATAAATCTGTCATACGATTTGCTATGATGTGCCATCACATGCTATTACATTAAATGTGATACTGGGTTTTCATTGTTGTGTAACACATATTGAAACCTTCATAGTTGATGATTAATATTGTCTCAAGAGTTGATAAGGTTTTCTGTCCACAAAGTGTCATAAGTACCCCTTGGATAAAGGCACTGGTCTGTTATTTATCTCTTAAGGTTTTGGTTGATCATACATTCAAGGTCCTTGATAAAGAAACACTCTTCTTAAATTCTATATGAACTGATCTTTACATATTTCTTTTGAAGTCCTGAAGGAATCCTTATTTTCATTATACTATCATAAACATTTTCATTTCTTTTCAAAGTATTCAGTTAAAGCACATAATAAAGCATAGTTGCAGAACAACAATTTACCATTTTTGTAATTTGCTAAAAGCCTTAAATCCACTTTAAATAATCTCTTTGGTTCTTGAGAGGAAAAGGTATACCCACCTAGGTTTAGTGGAGCCTAACGTGTAGAGGGATTTGGTCTTCGACCATCCCTATTCGTTGGCCAAGGCTGATTGGATTACTTGAAGATTTGGCAAGCCTTTTGGTTTTCCAATCTATGGTTTTGGGAACCAACACCACCTCAAAAAATAGCCAATTTGTATAGTAAAATAGTGTATGCAAGAATCTTGTGTGTGCAAGATCCTAAGATGAATGCAAACAATCTAGAGCAACCCTAAATGCTATTAATTGATAAAGTAAATGCCCTAAATCAATGATGCAGAGTGATCTAAAACATGAATGTAAATCAAATTGATGTAATGAAGCTCATACAAAGACATGGAAACAACATGAAATCATACCCAACCCCAAGGGGGAGGTACACACCAATATTTAGTCGGTGATCTCCTATTACTTTCCTATATCTTCAAAAGCCCCCAATTGATGAAAGAATGCTTGATGAATGCTTGATAGGTGTTGTTGAAGACTTTAAAAGATCTACTCTTTCGCTACATAGAAGGTTCCTTGTAATCGCTACAAAAGCTTTTACCTAGGTTCAATTCCTTCTAGATTCGATCTCTTCAATTGAAGAAAGAGAGCTCTTATGTATGAAACCCTAGATCTTAATTTCATCTTTAGGCTGACCTAGGATTTGAATTTCTTGCTGATTTCTTGGGGTTAAGCATTATAATATCATAGAATTATGCTCCCAAAATTTTGGGAAAAATGTCGGGGACCAGGTGCAAAGTGCACCCGGTCCGACCAACGTTTCACCAAATTTTCAGGGCCATTAGATATGATGATATTAGAGAAAATCCCAAAGTTACAACTGATTCCGAGATGTTTTGACATGCAAAATCAAACCTTAAAGGTTGAAATAAGACATAATTAGGGTTTATGATTAAATGATTGATAATGAAAAGGAGCACGCTTAGGGTAAAGGTCCCAACTTTATAATGTGTGAAGTGACAAAATATGAATTTAGATTAAATTAAATTAATTAATTAAATGCTTAAAGGAGTTTAGAAATGCAAAATGCAAAACATAGTAAGGCAAGTGCTAACCTAAGCGTGGAATTGTACCACCCTAGCAAGGGTGTACAATTTACGATGCTAAATTTAGCCCCCACTTTAGCAGTCATATGACACTACATTTATATGCAAGCTAAAGTACATAAAAGTAAACATTATTTTGAAAAAGGATATATCCATAAGTTATCGGATGAAACCCCCAATGGTATTTGCAGTACACAGTTAGGAACCACACCCTACAAATCGACATGTTAGATCACATAATAACCTAATTATTACTAAGGAAGGTGATGAAATTCATGGGTAGCTATATGCCCCCCTTGTTTCGGCTTTCTTATTAGTGAGGTGAAATAGGTTATCATGTTTACCACCGCAAATTATGATAGAGATCTTGATGAGACATGTTCACAACAAGGCTCAATTATACATCAAAGAACTTTATGGAACAAATGTGGAGTAAGAGAGAAAATTCACGATTCCAATGCCGCTGAAGGTGCAAAAATTGGATCTCTCTAGCTCAAGTTATGATAGATTAAGTAAAAAGAGCAAAATTTAGGGTTTTTTAACTTAAAATTATAAAAAAATTGAAAAAGTGCATACCTCATAAATATGAAAGCGACACTTTCATTTGTCACTTTTTGAATTTTGACACTATTTACTGTAGAGGAGCTCACACATCAACCATCATGCCTTGACGTTGACACGAGCGACCCACGCGAATGGAGATCCTGCGCCAGGCCATGTTGACCGGAAGACCGCTCGACGAGGTGAGTTGACCTTTTGTTGAATCATTGTTGACTTTTTCTATTTGTATTGGTTTTTGTGTCAATGATGCCAGCATCAAGATCATGCACACGCCTCCCTTTCCGGGCACCATGGTCTCCTAGGGCTCCTTGGTTCTCCCTGGGTACCCTGGTCCTACAGGGGCGCCTTGGTCTTCCCAGGGCGCTTTGGTCCCATCTGGGTGCCCTGGTCCTCCCAGGGCACTCTGGTACTAGAGGGGTGCCCTGGTCCCTGCTCGGAGCAACCAAGGGTTGCACGAGATTAGGCGTATGATGTGTAGAATAGATGCAATGATGTTTTGATTAGATAATGATGATTGATTAGTGATTACTGATGACTAGATTTATTCGTTTTGCAGATTCTTCCCTAAATACGAGAGTACACTGCCGACCTTACCTTTCAGAGCCTCTAGAGTTAGATTCTGAGGCTTACACCAGAGGACAGAGAGCTGCTACATGTGATAGGTCTATGGTATGTGATGACCATGCTCATCATCAAGTTCACCTTGCAATGCTAACGGCCTTGATGAAGAGATGGGATGTAGATACCTCCACCTTTCTTCTACCCGTGGGGGAGATGAAGATCACTCTAGAGGATGTGTACTGTATACTTTGACTGTCTATCAGAGGAGAGACGATGAGGTACCAAGTTGATCGCACTGCTACTGACTACAGGAGGGAGCAAATATACTATATTGGGAGAGAGTGATGAATACTAAGAGGGGGGGGGGGTGAATTAGTATACCCAAAAACTTAAACAAACTCTTAAGTAGTTTAATTGTAGATCGGTGTAGCAGATTAAACAATAAACCGGTTAAAACATAAATAAGCCAAATAGAAAATAAAGCATTCACCCACAGAAGCACAATCACAATAACACAAGATGTTTTTACGTGGAAACCCAAGTGGGAAAAACCATGGTGAGTAAAACTCACAAGTCAACTATCTACAGAATAGTAACCAGATAGGCAAAAGGCCTTACAACGTTCTTCACCAGAACATATCCTGTTAGGAATCCAGATCTTTGTTAGGAGATAAGTCCTGCTAAAGACTACCCTCTTAGAGGATTTCAGATCCACAACTGTGAATCACCTTGTTAGAGGATTTTCAATAGGCTTAGCTGGGCCTACCCGGTTAAGGGTTTCAGACTTGTTAAAGATATTAGTAATCAACAAGTGAATGATCTAGACAGTAGCACAAAATGCTTGATTAGATCCTTGAAAGCTCCTTGTTAATGCATTCCATCATTGCTTCAGTCTTCTATATTTTTGCACTCTCAATCTCTGTCGTGAGATGCCTTTTCTCACTTAGACCTAATCTTCTCTCAAACACTCGCACACACCAACAACTTTAAAACCTTAGACATGATGTCCTCATATAGGATCCTGATTTCATGTCGGTCCAATAAGATTAGACTATAATTTCCTAGGTACAGTGCATCTAGACACATTTCGTAACACGACATAGAAACACTGCCAAAGTGTCGGTGGATAACTCATCACATAGTACAATTATACCGGTTAACAAATGAACACTGGAAAACTGGAACATAGTGTTCCGATCAAAATATTAACAACCACTCGGGGTCTTTGTTTCGCTTGAGGTCTTCATACCGCTTGGGGTCTTCGGTCATGTTGTGACTGGTAAGCATCTTCTACAAAACACCGATAGTCTTCAACAAACAAAGACTATACATTTAATGACATACAATACTGGCTGGAACAACTACCGGTTGAGAATAACTCATACATCAAATAAGTGTGTGTCCATCAATGACAATCACAACTAATCATCATCAAAATACCAACAGAGAGATTCTCGGTGAGACGAAAGGCCACATTATGATCAGTTGGCTTTTACATCCCACCGATGAGGTACCACTATTGAGATAGTTGACAATTGCTACCATTGTATTATCCGTGTGCCCTAATGGGCGTGACACGCATATGCATGGAGCTCTCACTTATGCATCGAGATCTATGGAGAGACATAGGAGGGTATTCTCCTGGGGGAAAAGCATGCTAGCCTACCTCTATCATGACCTAGGAGAGTACATTTTTGGACAGGGATGTAGCCTGATGACCTGCACACTGCTACAGGTTTGGATTCTTGAGCACATCACATGTACTAGACCTGCTAGGGTTCCAATTGATTTGGTTCCGGAGTAGCCTAGGGTGTTTGCATATCCTCTTACTTGTCAATGGCGGTTCAAAGACTTGCTACATTGGAGAGTGACCTTGGACAGATGGACAATGGAGGTTATTAGATGGAGACCATACCTTAGGATGTACATGTGGGCAGGTAAGCAATTGTTTTGTATGCAAAGGAACCATATTCTGGAGGGATGATATAGCCACACTATAGTCCCATTCTACTTCGACTGAGTTTGGCAGTAGTTTGGGTTTGAGCAGTGTGTCCCTATATATATGCCTATCTATATCTATCACTCACGTGTGACCCCTAGGCCAACCTCCATTCCGAGATCTATCAGTGATGAGATTGATATCATAGATTCAGATGGGCCAAATCAGGATATTGCAATCGACTATAGAGATGATGTGGGCATACACCGACGATACATCACATAGTGGGGTAGGACATACCTTGGAGCTATCTTTCTGACATACTTCCCTAGAGGGAATCCTAGACCATGTAGACACATAGGTGACGAGGAGGACCCTGATACATCCATGGACCTTGAAGAGGAGGACACAGATGATCAGAATGATCCAGGAGAGCAGGAGGCTGGTGGTGACGATGAGGAGGATGGAGAGGATGAGGAGGATGAGGAGGATGAGGAGGACGAGTCTAATGCAATTCCACATCACTCTGGAGATGACACCATTGCCCTAGATCCATCGAGCATTCCATCTTGAGGGGAGAAGGATCCTATAAGGGGTCCTGATTCCAGTCCCCACCATTCTGGGCCCACCGTACAGAGGCATTATGAGCGCGGAGAGCCTAGCGGGTCCCAATCATAGGAGGTCTCTTTCCATGACCCCTATTGGCGAGAGGGAGATCTAGGTAAGGTGTTTTTTGATTGTTTAATTTATGCATCTTAATTATTTAGATTTGATGATATATAATGTTATTGATGAAAACCTCTTTCTATCTCTGCAGTTGGTGTTCAAGAGTGGCGCTCCCTTATCCAGAATGCAGTGACAAACATCATCACTACCTCACACATTCCTAGCTCTTCACAAATAGTGCGTAGGCCTTAGAGGAGTGATGGGAGACATGAGGAACTATTCACCCCCTTCTAGGTGGAGTTAGAGGCCGGGTGAGAGAGGGAGAGTACCTTGTTAGAGAGATTGCAACAGACAAAATGTGATCTAGAAGCGGCTCAGGTAGACGCAGCTATATATTGTGGGATCATGATGGATAGGGAGTGTAGGAGCTCCTCACAGAGTCACTCATACTCCACATCACAATACAAACCCATGGGTCTGCCCCCATAGCCAGATCAAGAGGGGACATCTAGTCACCATCCTCCAACTACTAGTCCTAGGGATATGAGATGAGTATGTTGTAATATGTGATACTTTTTGATGTACATTTTATGACATTTATGCTTATGTTTTATCTCAAACATGTTATTTTAATTCTTTAAACAATGTATGCATTGCCTTGATAAAATGTAACATATTTGGTACTGAACATGTATGTCTAATTTAGTTTCCATGTGATTGATTTCTCAATGCTTCATGATTAAATTGATACACGTGTGATTTAATTAAATAACTAAGTATTTAATTAAATGCTACCTTGGTGATGTACAAGGAAAATGTGTTAAGCTTAAGAACTTTATGATTAATGTGATTTAATTACCTCTAATTAAATACTACATGATACAATCCTACTTAACACATAAGGAATTGTATAACATGCTAGCACATATAAAATGTAAATCTATTATAATTTACATAAATGAATCCAAGACAAACAATAAAGTGAAGAAACATGCTTGTCAAGAATGAAGTAATGTAGACTAAACAATAAAATATCATTTAATACCACATACTTTAATGTAGATATGCTAACATATTATCCAATTTTGAAGAAAGAAAAGGCATGAGGAGAGAAAAAATAAGCTAGAAAGAGAGAGAGAGAGACTAGGCATAGTATCTACGAAGGTGCATATCATTTATAGGCTCCTTTAGAGGCGTACCTTCCACATATACTATCTTGTAAGCACCTGATCCATATACTTCAACAACGACGTACAGTCCAAGCCAATTATGGCTGAATTTTTCTTTTTGTTCAGGTAAGGCATTCGCGTTGGGCTGATTCTCATAAAGTATAAATCACCTACTGAGAAGGAAAGTTGAATGACTTTATCATTATAGCTTCATTATAAAGTTTTATGATACACTTGAATATGATCAAGAGAATTTATGCACCATTCGTCAAGCATCTCAAGTTGTTGGAGCCTTTGTTCTTTATAAGAAACATCATCCATTATACCCTTAAGAGAAACTCTTAGAGATGGGATTTCTAACTCCAAAGGAATAATAACATCAACACCATAAACAATATTATAAGGAGTGTAACCCGTAGCAATATGTATGCTTGTTCGATAAGCCCAAAGAGCATAGATTAAATGAGTGTGCCAACCCTTACCATGCTTATTCACATTCTTACAAAGAATTTGTTTGATTATTTTATTTGAAGATTAGACTTGACCATTTGATTGAGGATAGTAGGGTATAGAAAATTTATGTTGAATATGATATTTATCGAGAAAATTCTTCACATATTTGTTTTTAAATGATGTCCCATTATCCGAAACCAAAGCGAAAAGTATTCCAAATCAGGAAATGATGTTATCTAAGATGAATTGACAGATTATTTCGGCAATAGTGGATCAAAGAGGAACTGCTTCTACCCACTTCGCAAAGTAATCAGTAGTGGTTATGATGAAAGTATGTCCTTGAGATGAGGGAGGAGATATTTTACCAATGAGATCCAAACCTCTCGTAGAAAAGGGCCAAGATGCCACTTGAGATTGAAGTTCTTGGGCAGGAGCATGGATCAAATTGCTATTTTGTTGATACTGATGACATTTCTTAAAAAACACAAAGAATTCCTTTTCCATGGTCTGCCAATAATATCCCATTCAGTGCAATCTTTGAACTAACGATCTACCCCCAAAATTCCCCCCACAAGCACCTGAATGTGCTTCCTCAAGAGCAATAGGGATTTTATCTTTGTTAAGACATTGAAGGATAAGACCATTATAACCCCTTCTATAAATAACATTAGAAAGGATAATGTATCTAGCAGCCAACTTGCGAATCCTAGCCCTGGTATTCTTGTTCGTAGAGTCAAGAAAGGTACTATCACTCAAATATCTTGTGATATGCAAGTACCACTCATTATAATCTATAATGCAACAATATGCCACATTGCTAGGATCGTCGAAAATAGCCGGGGTAGTGAGGTTGTGAATAGTGAATTTGAGATCTACCAAGGGGTCCTCTAAAGACACAAGAGAGGCCACACATGCCATTGCATTAGCATATCGATTATCCTTTCGAGGAAGAGACTCCATGGTATAAGAATCAAACTTTTTGTAACAAAGATATAGCTAAATCTCTATATTGTGATAATTTATCTTGCTTAGCTTGATAAATTCTTGTCACTTGCCTTATGATTAATTGAGAATCTCCATAGAGATGTAGATGTTTTATATTTAATACTAAGGCTGCTTTAATTCCATCTATAAGAGCCTCATATTCAACAATGTTATTGGTACACAAGAAATTGAGACGATACGATAAAGGGATAGGTTTCTTTTTAGGAGAGATTAAGACAACACCTGCCCCCGATCCTATACGACACCTAGAGCCATCGAAAAATAATTCCCAAATCTCATCAACCTCAGCAAAGAAAATACATTCATCGAGAAAAGACTCTGGGTTAGGTAGGGAGAAGGGTGAAGGATCCTCAACCTTGTGATCAGTCAACACTTGACCTTTTATTGCCTTCTGCAAGACAAACTTAAGGTAAAACTCGGTCAACATCATAACCCACTTGGCTAAGCATCCTAGAAGATCAGTTTTGGAGAAAGATGCTTTAGAGGGTCAAATTTAATGATAACATGAACTTCAGCATTCAAAAGGTAATGCCTTAATTTTTGGGTTGCAAAAACTAAAACAAGGCATTGTCTTTCTATCATAGAATATCATACTTCATAATCAAGTAGAGTGCGACTTATATAGTAAACCAGACATTCTCTACCATCCTTATCACGTTGTGCCAATAAGGCTGCAAGAGCATGAAGGGAAGCAATTGTGTATAGAAAAAAGGTTTTGGAAGGATCAACAGTTTGAAGAATAGGCAGGTTGGCCAAATATGTTTTTTAAGTCTTCAAATGTTTGATGACAATCCTCATTCCCTTGAAAGATGATGTTCTTTTTAAGCAACTGAGTAAAAGGAAAGGTACAATCCACAAGTTGAGAAACAAACCTACACATAGCTTGAATCTTTCCCTATAAACTTTTTAGTTGGGAAATATTTTTAAGAGGTGACATGTTAAAAATGACATCTGTCTTCTTCGTATCCACCTCAATTCCACGATGCGAGATTATGAATCCTAACAGTTTTCCACTATCAACACCGAAGACACACTTTCGGGGATTCAAGTGCATGCTATACTTACAAATTCTTTCAAAGACTTGACGAAGGATCTTAACATGATCTATATAAAGAATGGATTTAGCTAAGATGTCATCAACACAATCTTCTAAGATTTTATGCATGTAATCATGGAAGATAAGGGTCATAGCACGTTCATAGGTAGCGCCTACATTTTTCAATAAAAAAGGCATCATAACCCAACAAAACATGCCTCAAGGGGTGGTGAAAGCAGTTTTGAATTGATCTTTAGGATTAATGAAGATTTGATTATATCCTAAGAAACCATCCATGAAGGATAATAAAGCATGACCTGATACAAAATCTACTATCATATCGATATTTGGGAGAGGGAAATCATCCTTCAAATAAGCTTTATTAAGATCTCAAAAATTCATACACATCCTAATCTTGTTATCAGATTTAGCCACAACGACAATGTTTGAAATCCATGGGGAATAATCGGTAGGATGAATGAATCCAACATCCAATAGCTTTTTGATCTCAACCTTAACAAGAAATGCTACTTTAGGATTTATCTTTCAAATATTTTGCTTCACAGGTTTAGCATCAGGAACTAAAACAATGTTATGAGTGACAATCTTAGGATCAATGTTAGGCATGTTAGAATATATCCAAGTAAAGATTCTAGCGAATTCATGTAACAATTCAGAATATTGTTTTTGTTCCTCTTCATCAAGACTTTTTCCTATCTTAATGACTTTGTCTTTGATACAAGGATCCATCCCGATATCAATAATGTCACTTATGAGGAGCATCTTTCAACTGAGGAAATTATTTAACTATGTCATCATTATTTCTTTCTTTCCCAAAGTTTAAACAATAGGGAAAGCCACAATCATGGTGATAACGAGGAAGGTTGTCATAGGCTCCTAGGAATTCAACTAGGGAATTGTCAATGGGAGAAACATCCAAAGCAAAGACACTAGAAGAATCATAGTCAATATATTCTGGATACTTTATTGAGAGAGAAGTAGAATTGACATTAACACTAATAGATGGTCTCATAGAAGCTTTAGGATGCTCAAAAGGATCATAGCCAAGCCCAAATGTTGTATCACGCACGTTATTTTCCAAGGGAACTTTTATCCTTTGTTCTTGGGCACCACATCCATTACCATTATATCCACACTTAGCTAAGATGTGAAAGCCAGGACCATAAAGGTTAGCCATTTCTGAAAGAGAAGGAGGGTTTTCATAAAGTAAAGGATCAAAATCCTCTAAATCAGAAACTAAGGGAGACAAAGTTTGAGAAGCTACCAAATGGCTTGGGTAAAGTGGATTGCTTTTTTAGGTTCTTGTTCTTCTTTCTTCTTTTCAACCTTGGGTTCTCTGGGGGGAATTCTATATTCCCCTATGAAAGTAGGATTGAATTCAAGGGATCCCCAATCATTTTTTTAGGAAAGAAGACATCTTTTGTGGTAGAATCAGGTTGAAAAGGATTTTCTTCAAGAACCTTAGGTTCATTTGAAGAATCATTGGGAGATGAACCAGAGGTAGCAGAGAGAATTGAGGAAATAGACACACTAGTAGGAGTAGAAGTTTTGGAAGAATCATCTAAGATAGTTGGGGAAGAACCAGTTGAAGAGGATTTGGATGTTGATATTTGGAGACAAGCCTGAAGATTAGTATCACCTAGCAAGGTATGTGTCTTATTGTTATAAATGAATTTAATTTGCCTATGCAATGTAGAGGGGACAACTTGCATGCTATGAATCCAAGGTCTCCCTAATAAAAAATTATATGTCAGATTTCTAGGCATGACATGAATAGGTGTGGGAAAAGTAACATGACCTACCTTAACAGGTAAGGTGATGACACCTAATGAAGATTTAACAACATTATCGAAGCCTCAGATAGTGAGAGAATCGGGCTTAATGAGAGATGTATCGACATTGATTTTATGCAACAAGTTAATGCTACAAAAATTAAGGCCAAAACCATTGTCCACTAGTGTTCGTCTTATTGCACTATCGTTTATGATAACCATAATCATTAAAGGATCATATTGATGTTGGATCTCACTAGTAGGTAACTCATCTTGGGTAAACACAATTTGAGCCTTAGGAGATGTGATAGAATCAATCAAGGAAGCCATATTATTGAATGCCACTGCGGGTGGGACATTCAAAGTTTTAAAGGCATCTTGTAACATTCCATGATGGGCTGAAGAAGTTTGAATCAAATCCGAAAGGGATATCTTGGTAGGAGTAGCTTTGAGTTGTTCAATAAGATAATATTCCTTACCAAGAGTTTGTAAAATGTGAGGTGCTTGAGGAAGAATAGGTTGAGAACCAGGAAGAGAAGTGGGAATAACCAGAGGAGGATTAGGTTGCCTATTGTTTCTTGTGTTATAAGTGTGGGCAACTGCATGATGAATCTCCTTTGTTAGTTATTTAGCATAACTATAAGGACTCTTAGTGGGATCTCCTCCTTGTATAGTAATGACAGGTTTGTTAGGAGTACTAAAGAAATCATGATTATATCCACCTTGAATAGTGAAAAAGGGGTTGATTGGGAAGTTGTGAAGTTGAAGAAGGATAAGCACCCCAGACTACAAAAAGAGGCTTGCTATGTTTGTTCACATTTATCATGTTGATTAACCTTTTAGATGTTTTATCTTTGTTTGAAGATTTAGGCAAAGACATAAATTCATCAAGGGCATCATCCAACAAAGCATGGTCATATCGATTGAAAGGTTTATCTTTTGATTTAAAGGGAGACATATCCTCATAAAGGGAATTGTTGTAGGCAACCATGTTGCTAGATCTAGTGGAGGAGTTTATAGGAATGTACCCATGAGAGGAATCATTAAACTTATCTTTCTCATCACCATGAAATGGCATAGTAACAAGGTTGATTAGTTTTTGGAAAAATGAGGGTTTAGAAGGCTTAGGGTTCAAAAACTCATCTAGAGCTTCATCTGATTCATCCTTACTAAACTCATAATCAACATAGTTGCATACATAATCAAAAGTATGAACATATTGTAAATAAAAATCTGACATTTTGAAATGGAAATTGAATGAAACTTAAACACACAATGCAAGCAAATAAAGGGAAATCTCCTTTTTTTTTTGAATTTTTCTTTTTTTGGAATCTTATGTTTATAAAACAAACGAAAGATGATAAGTCTAGATCTAACAATGCAATGTAATGAAAATGAGATTGGATTCACATCGGGTTCACGAAAATGTGTAGGGGAAAAAGTGAGACTAAGCAAACAAGCCCTAATCCCACTCTCATTTACACACTATGGAATACAAAAGAGCCTAGGGAGGTAACACACTTTTTTTACTTCTCATGAGGAAGAGAGAGCCAAGGATTACCTCCTAGGGTTTCTATTCCTTTTTTGCAAATGAGGGGAAGAAGTGATGCAAAGTGCAGATTTGAATGATTTAACCTAGAATACAAGTATGCACAAGCAACCCTAATATGGAAATGCAGAACTGAGAATAACTGATATATTGTTGAAAAGTACAGAATAAGAGACAAATTCAGAGGTGCACCTGTGCCAGAAATATGAGCCAAAATGTCCAAGATAGGAGTGTTGCACCCCTGTCCTGATTATGTAGACTAGAAGTTGTACCTGATAGGTTGAAATCTGAGGGTTCTGAACTGTTGTCTTGTAAAATCCTGCCTGAAAATGGGAGGACCAGGGTGCCATGCCCTTGTCCTAGGCAAGACCAGGGTGCCACGCCCCTGTCCTAGGCAAGACCAGGGTGCCACGCCCCTGTCCTAGGGGTTTTTGTAGAAATCTGGTCTCTGAAACTGTCTCTGTGTGCTCTGACGGTCCTGAAAGTTGTAGTGACGCTCGGATCCCAAATCTGCACCTGTAGCTGAAAATAGGGTTTTGGGTGGCTATATGGGGTTTTTCCTTAGTCAAACCCCTATTTTGGAGATTTCCACCTCAACAAATAGTTGAGTTGTATAGTAAAATAGTGTGTGCAAGAATCTTGTGTGTGTGCACGATCCTAAGATGAATGCAAACAATCTAGAGCAACCCTAAAGAGTGAAACCTAAATGCTTGCAATTGACAAAGTAAATGCCCTAAATCAATGATGCAAAGTGATCTAAAGCATGAATGCAAATAAAATTGATGTAATAAAACTCATACAAAGATATGGAAACAACATGAAATCATATCCAACCCCAAGGGGGAGGTACACACCAATCTTCAGTCGGTGATCTCCTATTGCTTTCCTATATCTTCAAAAGCCCCCAATTGATGAAAGAATGCTTGATGAATGCTTGATAGGTGATGTTTAATATTATTGAAGACTTATAAAGATATTCTCTTTTGCTACATAGAAGGTTCCTTGTAATCTCTCCAAAAGCTTTTTCCTAGGTTTGATTCCTTCTAGATTCGATCTCTTCAAATGAAGAAAGAGAGCTCTTATGTATGAAACCCTAGATATTAATTTCATCTTTAGGCTGACCTAGGATTTGAATTCCCTGCCAATTTATTGGGGTTAAGCATTATAATATCATAGAATTATGCTCCCAAAATTTTGGGAAAAATATCAGGGACCAGGTGCAAAGTGCACCTGGTTTGACCAACTTTTCACCAATTTTTTAGGGACATTCGATATGATGATATTAGAGTGATTCCCAAAGTTATAGGTGATTCTGAGATGTTTTGACATGCGAAATTGGGCCTTAAAGGTTGAAATAAGACATAATTAAGGTTTATGATTAAATGATTTATAATGAAAAGGGGCACACTTAGGGTAAAGGGCCCAACTTTATAATGTGTGAAGTGATGAAATATGAATTTAGATTTAATTAAATGAATTAATTAAATGCTTAAAGAAGTTTAGAAATGCAAAATGCAAAACACACTAAGGCGGGTGCTAACCCAAGCGTGGAATTGTACCACCCTAGCAAGGGTATACAATTTATGACGCTACAACATATAAAAATACACATATTCAATGAAACATTTTATTGAGGAAAACAAAAGAAAACAATCAAAATACTCCCCAATGTTGTCTCATCGCTCCCTAGTCTTGAGGATTTTGCTGGTTTAGTGGATGGCTCTTAGATGCATGATTTCAACAAAGTGACATCCCAAGAGATGGGAATTGATTTTGTAAGCTAGAATATAAAAACTAAAGCAAGATATATGCTAATTCTACATTATTATGAAGCTATCATGAAAGCCATGTAATTGAAAATGAAACTATGCTACTATGTTATTCTATGATGCAATACTAATAACAACTATGATTGCTAGAAAATGCCTAAGAAAATGATAAAATGATGAGATGTTAGGGGATCCTCTCACTGCCAAAAGATGGGGTATTTATAAAATTTCCATGAATAGAGGTGAGGTGGGAAGAATCGACTGTGTAGATTTATTCTAGAGAAATCGATGGTCGAGATCGAAGAAGTTGGAAAGAGGTTGAGGAGATGGACACTTGTCATTTCTGAGGATCCAAGTGGCAAATAATCTCCAACCATATTCCAACAAAGGAGGCAAGTGGCATGGATATGAGAGACATGTGGCAGAAGTGCCAGGTGTCTCCAAGAGAGGTTAGACACTCAAAAGATGGTTAGGATAAGAGGTTGGAGGGGATATGATTTGTTAAACCCTTAGCTGGATTGGGTGGGTTAGGTTAGCATGTGGTTAGGCTAGGTGGTGAGGAGTAGGAGCCATGTCCTCAAATTTAAATTTTAAATTCAAATTTAATGAAAGGGAATTTAAATACACAAATTAACTAATTTGCATATTTAATTGGGAAAATGGAAGAAGATGATTAAAGTGGGAAGGATAAGAATAAAAGAACCATATAAATAAATTATTGAATTTATTTATATACTAGAGGAATAAAGGTCATTAATTAAATATTTTTCGTATTTAATTAATTCAATTCTCTAGACCAAATTTTAGTGTATAAATTTTGCCCCCTCTTTGAAGCGATGTGTGACAACATGTCGATTCAAAGAAAAAATGCTCACTGTTGCTGATTTCATTCAATGTGATGCCACAGACACTGATTATTGGATGACGGATGGGAGGATGTCACCTCGAGAGATAAATCGGAAATTTTTTCAATTTTTTGCAATTTTTGAATTTTTTTTTTTGGAAATTTTAATGATGTTTGGATTTTTTTAGAGATTTTTAAATTTTTCAATTAATCTCCCGATAAAGAAAAATTTTGATCATTGCCCCAACTTCACAAGTTTAGCTGAATTGATTAAATTGATTAAAAGGGATTTTTAAATTAAATGGGATAAAAACATCCCACTTAAATGCCATTTTGAACCCCTCAAATGAAAAAGTGAACCTCATTTTACCAGTCATTTTCATTGGTGAATTTGAAAATTTGGATTTTGAGCTTTGGAGACAAGATGGTGATTCCCCATCACGAGAATTGATTTGAGAGAGTTCGACGATATCAACGTCCTCTAGCCTATGGTCCACCGATACGTACTCCGAGAAAACCCTCTTTTGTATGTTTTTTTTGATTTTGGTAAAGTTTAATCGATTTTTGAATGAATTTAAACATTTTTTTAAAAAAATGAGAGTTTCTTGCTTGTTAGATTATTGTTTTAGTTTTTTATTTACAAAATGGGATTTTGTTGATTTTGTTGTTAAAAACCCTCATTTTTAATTCTTTTGCCAACGTTATCATTTTTTTGGGGAATTGGGCACCATGGTTAGCGCCATGAGCGCCATGACTAACACCATAGGTGTCGCGGTTTAATACATGATTTTCTTTAATACTCAATTTTTTTTCATACCTTTGGGATCGAGCATCCCATTAAGTAGAAATTTGCCCTCTTTATGAAACAAGCATCTTCATATATTTCCATAGTTTCCTAAAGAAAAAGATTTAACTTTTTCTAGATGATCATCAACCCATGAGTCTACAGTTGTCACCTTATCCTTCATAGTATATAGAGACTTGACCTCCTCTTGAGGTAGTGTTGATGATGATGGGTACAAGTCTCCAGACTTAGATTTTAAAGTAGTCGCTAAGTCCATAAGCACCTCTCTATATTGTTCCAACTGAGGTTTTGCTTCTTGCTTGGACTTATGTTCCTTTTCAATCCTTGCCTTAATGGTGGAAGTGGTAGCATCTAAAGTGGAAATATCCCCCTATTTAGTCTATTTGCCCAAGTTGATTTGTGTGACATGGTAATCAGTTGGGTTTTGTTCTTCAATTTCCTTTTTAGGTATCGGAGTTGCTACACTTACCATGACTTCACCTGATTTGCTCCTAGACATATGATGTAGAGTTTTAGCTTTCCTAATCTTTCTAGGAGCATCAACCATTATTTATTGTAGGGTCACCTTAGGTAAGACAACTTTCTTCTTTTCAAAATTAAATTTTAACCATTGAGGGACATTGGAGTCTCCTTAGTTCCCTTGACAGGTAACTAGAGATTACTTTAGTGGGGAATTTTTCATGTCGGCGACCTAGAAAATGGCAAATATTTTGTACCGACTGGGGGTGGCCGTGTCGCTAGAACATTATTAATTTCCGTCAAATTCAAGACCCAATTGCAATATGTTTTATGTAATTAAATGTTTCTATGCGAGGATTTGGCCAATACAATATACGGTGGACACACGACAAATTTAATTTTTTGCCTACACTCTCTGAGGCTATCTTAATAGATGATCATAATTTGCCAATAGGCATATGAAAATTTGTTAGCCAGGAGACCCCAATTCGCTTGACATTTTGCTGACGCGTCTCCATTCACCCTAATTTTTTCCAACTATATTATATTTGCCAATTATTTGGACGACCCATAATCACCTCGAAATTACATAAGTCGTGTTATAGTTACGCGGGATTCGCCAAATATTTGTATACCATATAGAATTCCCGCAGAATTTGCCATATAAAGATTGGTACAAATACATTCAAAGATCAAATCTATCTCTACACAATCTGGTGGGTTCTAGGCTTTGAATTCAGATCAATAATGAAGTTTCAGACCAAGGAAAACAATTGTTGTTGACTGCATTGGCAACTGCTAGTGACCTAAAGGTGAGCGATCATATTTTTGAAGTGTTATAATATTATTCTAAATTTATCTATATCTGTTTGCATTGTTGAGTTCATTCTTATTCAGTGGGGACCCATCAGTGCCAAGTGGTCAACCGAGAGATTCAGATCTCCGACATCTAAAGTGTAGGTTGTAGGGCCAATGAAACATATATTATACTTTATAGTCTATTATTGCTTCTTCAATAAATTGATATATTTTTGTAGCCTTTATTTTGTTGGAGATGTCGAACAGGAAGAAGGGTAAGAAACCCGGATGTGGGGAAGGCCATGAGAGGCCAACAAAATGTAGAACGTTGTCTTCGTACTTTGGCTTTGGAAAAGATTATGGTGAAAATCAAGAAGGTACATCATCACAAGTACAAGTACAAAATTCACAACCTACATCACATGTTGAAGACGACAACAAACCTGATATGTCAGATCAGGATGATCTTGAAGAAGATTATTTGGTAGATACCCAAGTTAGCCAGAATGATATAATCGACTTGGGTGATATTGCCATAGATGATAATGCACGGAAGGGGAAAAGAAAAGCCAGATCAAAAAAGGATCAACCAAAATAAAAAAAGGATCGGGAGTGGGATATGCCAGTGAGGAATTTTCAAATTAATTGGGCATCAAAGTATCCATTAATTGAACCAGTGGAGAATCCAATTGAAGGAGAGCCTCCAATAGAATGCAGCTGTAAGATTTGCACTTGGAAACATAATAAGGAAATTAGGTTGCAACTAAAATTTGACACCATAGAAAAGCATATGGGTAAAGTTTATGAAAAACAAATGATAGACAAAGTTGAAAAATCAGTGATAAGATGGAAAACAAAAGAGGAATGTAAGCATGTGAGGAATGCTGAAGAGTATTATTTTCATAAGAAAATACAGACGAAGCCTGCTGAAGTTAAACATTTTATTGAAGCTAGTTTTGAAAAAGCAATGCAAATAGAACAACTGGGAAAAGTTGTTTAGTTATGTGTTGTTTTTTATATTTTGGGTAGAGGGCGCGCTATGACAGATTTCCCATCAATTAGTGGTTTATTACACTTTTTGAAAGTTCCTAACTATCCTAATAGCCACTGGTCAGTAAACAGTGGATGGGAATGGGCAAGTTGTCTTGCTGAGGTTGAAAAACAAGACGCAAAGGAAAAAATAAGAGAGTCAAACTTTATTGCATTTTCTTTAGATGAAGTTACGATAGTAGAGAATACTTCGTGGGTATGCATGCATGTTTATACTATACAGAATCATGCCCGCCAACCTCATCTACTATCTGTTGCTAAAATGAAGGATAGTGTGACAATGAAAAATTTATTTCAACTAGTAAAGAGATGTTTAATTGAATATGGAGGTATGGATGACATGACGGTTGCCAAAAAATTGGTGTGTGTGTTGGAGCAGATAGAGCTTCAGTAATGCAAGGTCACAGGAATGGTATTTGTACAAAGATTGAAACTTCTTTTGCACTGTACATTACTGCAATTCACCGCATGGCTCACAAAATGAATCTATCTTTTGGAATTGTGAGCAAGTATGCTTCAGTAAAAAAAAATGAAATTTTAATCAGAGAGCTCTACTCACACTTCTTTCGAATTCCCGAGCGATTTATGGAATTTCAACACTTTAATGATGGAATAACTGATGTGAACAAGCTTCTGAAGGATAATGATACCAGATGGATCTCTTTGGATGGTCTAGTGCATCGAGTTTTTTTAGAATATCCATCCTTGATTGGACTATTTCACACAACTCGTGACAAATCAGAGCAACCAAAATTTCCTGACCTTCTTCGGAGGTTAAGTAATCTAGAGACACTCTTAACTTTATCAACTCTTTTGCCCATGCTAGAGGAAATGAGGAATATTATGAAGGCTTCCCAAAAAATAGCTCTGTATATTGCAGAATATGCTACGCTGTGTAAGTTGACATGCATGGCCCTCGACAATCTCTATCGAAATCAACCAACACTATTTGATGAAAAATTTGTTAAGTGGCAGACACTCACAGATTTGAAAAATCCTGATAACCTTTTACAAATCGATGCAAATGGGGAGGTATGTGCCAATGTATGGGGACTTGATATACCAATGCACTTCTATGCCATGGTCGACCCTGAGGAACCAGGAAAGCTCCTTAGGAAGCAACTAGCAAGAGTTACAAGGGAAGATTTCGACAAGATTGGTGAGTCTATAACTACTTCTGTGAAGAAAATTACTTATGATCTTTTGTCACAGATTAAAAGCAGATTCCCTCCTGACAACCTACTCGAAGCTATGTCTATTATGTTTCCTCAATATTGGAGCCTCAACAGTGCAATTCATTTTCAAAGTAAGCTACTGACTTTGATAAAACAATTTTGCATATCCAGAGATTTGAATGGAGTAACTATAAATGAAATATTAGAGAAAACTCATCTTAGAGAAATGATCTCATTTTATATGCACTACGAGGGAACAATATGGCAGAATGGAGAACCCCCGCGAAGAGGGATCAGTAACAAGGCTTTGGAAATATATAGCTGAGAACGTAGCATTGCGTGATTCAATACCAGAATATTTGAAGCTTGCTGATTTATGTCTTACCATGATATTGGGTTTGGTGGAATATGAGAGAGTTTTTCAGTGCTTTGGGGTTCCTAAAATCAAAGCTAAGAAACAAACTAGACAAAAATTTGGAAAATTGCTTGAGGCTCTATACATCTAGGTATGATGTCCAGACTTTTCCTTACGATAGGGCACTGAAAATATGGAGGTCCAAATGTGAAAGAAGAGGTTTGGGAAACAATTCAAACCAAAGTGCTCGTGAGACTATTGAATCATGTATTGGACCTACTAATAGCATTGAGATGCAATTCAACGAAGGTATGCAGACTCAGAGTGAAGAAAACACATACAAGAATCAAGAAAGCTCTGAATTTGATGAGTATAAATGACAACAGTAAGAGATTGGTATTTATTAATCTTATTACTGTATCTCATCATTCATATTACAAAAGAATATTATTATGGTTGATAACTTGATGATATTTTATGAGTCTGTCAACTTTTTGCAATTAGAATTTTAATATTGATTTGTAATTGTATTTTTCAACTTTTTGTTTCCAGATTTAAAATAGCATAATAAAAGACCATAATGTGTTTATTGATACAAAGATGTTTATTTAGACATTTTGAGAACTTAGATTTTTATTAATTCTTTCAAAATATAGCCATATGATACAATTCATTCAATACACCACTCTGTGTGATTCTCCATGCAAAAGTCAATACAAAGTTTCAGAACCCTTTGCAAATGACCCTGAATTCCCTTTTATAGAAACAGGGGAGCAACCACAACTTCAGGTCGATTTGTAACTTGTGAAGACTCAAGATCAAAATAATTACTAAGGCACTGAACATTGAATATATCGTCCTGACCACCATCAATATCACAAACTCATCATAAATTTACATGGCCATCACAGGCCAGATTAGCAATTTAGCAATTTAACAACTGCTACATGTCTCCTGTTAAAAAAACAGACTTCAAAATTAAATATTAATTCAATCCGTGACAAATTAAATATAGATAATATCAGTGCCCAAAACCTAGTAATAAAAAATAGAGAAATGCAAAAATGTTAAAACTTGGAAGAATTTGAGAATACAAATTTATAGGTTGAAGGTTTGCATTGTGCATCATAGATTCATAGGCTGGATTAGCAATAGCGAGTGTTAGTTTTTTCCTAGTCATAAAATAGAGTTATTTCAAGTGATGCCAAATTCCAAACGAAAAAACATAAAACCTTGAAATTAAGAGTAAAAGCAGAAAATTGTGCAATACATACTATGATTCTTGAGAGTTCTGTGCCAGTTTTTGTAGGGTGCTCCACTCTTCGTTTGATGGAAGGTCGATATTATTTAAACTATGGAAAGTCAAATGCAACTTCATCAACAATCCATATTTAGAAGAGTTACGTGACATCACTGTTTCACCCAATACCACATTCATAGTTGTAAATGGTTTGATGAATTCCAGAAAGCTTTGGGGAGTTGTGTTCTTAGGAAGCAAGTCTAAATCAAACTTCATTTTTTCTCCATGCTTTTTTTGTAAGCTTCTTTTCCAATGAATTTATTTGATGGGTCAACGGAATTAGGCAAACCAAGTTTAATCAAAGTAGTCATCTTTTCTTCCAGCTTCAATATATTTTTGCCATATTTATCCATATCTTCTGATGTTTCCTGTAGTTTCTAGCATTTTTGAAGGATAGATGATTTCTTAACTGTGGCAACAATGTGACTGCTAATGCCCTTGGATTCCAAATAGTTGTCACTGGTACTGTAGACTACTTGTAAAATCTGTTTTGCCATATCCTCTTTAAAAAAAAAAAAATGCTCTTCTCAATGTGCCGTTTGATTTTCATATAAATTAATCTCAGACTTTCATTCAATTCAAACCATTCACACAACTTGTCACTCCTCTACATTATTTTCCCCCAAATTTTTTCTTGTATATACTTCATTGTATTTTCATATTATCTTTCAATCTATCCTTCAAAGTTTCAATTTTATCATTTGCATTGTGCAGGTCTTCTTTCATTTGTGCACATTTTTTCTTTCTTCCTCTACTTCCTCTTCCAAATGTTTTTCTTTTTCCCTCTCATGATCCAATAGGTCCTGTATTTTTCTTATTTAGGCAGTAACAAACTCATAAATTTTGTATAATTTTTGAAAATTGACTCTTTCATCATCAATTTTTTTACTGATTTTAGCTAGTTTTTCTCTCAGTTCCTTCAATTCTTCCTCCATCTTTTCCTGCTCTGCAATTTCTACTGTAGAGCCCAAATTTTTTATCCTTTTCTGTAAATCATTGCATTTGTTTTCTGCTACTTTCCTCTTTGATTTTTCATTTGCTAGGTCTGCCTGTAACTTTTCTATTTGTTTCTCTAGTCTATTTTTCTCTCTCTCCACCTTTAGTAGTGAAGTGTAGACCAATCCGTTAGTCCTTTTTGACACACTAATTTTTTCCATATTTTGTACTTTGGAAAAATCCATTTGGAGGGTGCTAACTTGAAATTCAGAGGGATCTATCTGACTGTGTGGTGGATTTTTATCTTTATTTGGGGGCATAACAACCATGAACTCCATCATATCTTTGTGTGGGTCATATATTGGAAATACCTTGTTCCTTGCAGGTTGTCATCTAAAACTTCAATCAGGGCAACCCTCTGCAATGCTCTCTTTTTTTCTTTATTTGCATTTGTTGTGTCTTCAAATTTTTCATAGTAATCATGAAATTGAAAATTTGGGCTTGCTGAAGCAATTGAATGTTTGAAAGGTGAAATAACAGAGGCTCTAGTTCCACCTATGCCTATGGTTTTAACTAATGCATTATGAGGAGTACCAACAACCATTCCTGATCCTGTCTCACTGTCACTTGCATGTGTAGTTTTTACAGTCTTTTGAGGGGTCTATTCTGAAGCTACAAATGATAGATTTGTAGCAGTAATGGCACTTGATATATGATTATGAATAGTATGAGTATCTACCACTAGTGGCCTCTTATGAGAGATATTTTGTTGTTGCACTTGTCCAACACCAAGACAACTAGTATCAGTAGTAGTACCCATGCCAACCCCACCAATCACAGTGGCACTTGAATGAACACTAATAGGAATACTATCCCCATATTCCCCACTAGTGGTAGTGGCAGTTGATTCACCACCAATGGGAATACCATGATGTGGTGGTGGTTGTGGATTTGAACCTCTAACAAATGCAAGTGGAGCTGGAGGGTAATGAGTAGTACCTTTCCATGATAAATCTGATGAATCAAGTCCAATGACTAGTTTAACATGATCTTTTGATTTTGAATCTGATGGAATTTGTACATCAAGTGGAAACCAAATGCCTTCTCCTCTAGGACCTAGACCGCCGCCTTCAAAACCCATTTTTTCCACAATGTTTGCCCCTTTGCTATATTTTTCTTTCATGGACTCATTGACTCCACCAAATTTGTAGGGATTGTAGTAGTTGTTGGAGTGGCCTCAACCTCATACTCATTTTCATCATCACTCTTGTCATATGATGTTGTGGGATTCTCCATATTCCACAATTTTCTAAACTCTTCATCCTCATTGATGGACTCAAATTCTACACTGGTCTTTGGTTCATCGAGATTCTTCCTCATTTTCCAAAAATCATTTATTTTGGTTTGAGTCCAACAACTATCTTTACATTCTTGCAGAATTGTTTTGGGAATAGATTTGTTAGATTTTTGGTAGAAATTGTAGGACCTCCTATTTTGGATGCCCTCCTTTGTTGTCCTCTGTGTGTATAATGCCATAATTTGTGATGACAATTCTTCTGTTGAAATGTTATTGTCAGCGGCAATTTTTTGCATCTCTTTTTTTACCTCATCCCAAGAGTCCATGTTTCTAAGTTTTTCTAGCAATGGTTTACTTTCATGTTTACATAATGCTTAAGAGTTCCCATTTTTTGTAAGACTTTCTTGAACTACATCGATTGGATCATATTGCCAGAGACCCTCATCACCAAAGCTAAAAACTGTCAAAAATTCATGTGCCACATTGAATGTTTTTCTCTCAAATGTGAACCCTCCACATGAGAAAGACAACGGAGGAAATATGCTCTTCTTTTGCTGACCATGAAAGTGCCTATCTGTGCTCTCCAACTCCCGTACATATTCCAATGCAAATACCCTCTCTGTCACATGTATTGGAAGTCTGTAGGGTTTTACTGCTGATCCGTAAAACCTTAACACAATGTATTCTTCCATGAAGAACCAGTTAGCCAATTGTATTTGACTTCCAAGTTGAATGCAATATCTATAAGACACAGACAATCTAGGAATTGGAGTGCTTGTAATTTCATTATACATTGGTGCCAAAAAGAAGTCTACAAAATGGTTGTAGTTCTTTCTGTTATCATGCATCCTTATCTTAGGTGTCCATTCATATATTGGACTCTTTGTTCTATTCCGATTCTTCTCATCAATCTTATAGTTCACAATGTGAGGATTGTTGGTCTCTAATATTGCACAATACTTGGATAGAAGAAGATAGCACAAGTAGGATGAGAACCTAAATGTCTTACAAGAACCTTTTTTGATCATTAGTAATTGTTTTTGCATGGAATGAACAATGTGCTCAACAAAATTATATCTTACTCGTTGACTTACACAATGGATATTAAAAATAATTTAAAGAAGGCTAGAACCCACTTCGCTATCATTTTCCAATCCCAGGCAAAATGTTAGCAAGGAAATAGTATCCCGAACCCATGGAACAAAAATGTTACAATCATAGGGAGGCTTATAATTCTAATCCAATAGAGTACCGCACATTATTAGAGCTCTGATAAATGAATCTCTATGACTTGGATCGAGACTCTCATAATTCTCTGCCAGCTTTCCTAGGTCAATGTGGACATTTGAGTTTTGTGATTCAAACACTAGGTTTAACAAATGGGCAAATTCTCCCTCGTTTATGGATATAATTTCCTCTTTTGTATTTTTATTGACAATTGTTTTTTTATCTTCATCATAATTTTCAGCACAAACCATGACAAATTTAGGGCAAGGGAATACTTCAGGTAACACCATGCTTCCCAATCCAGCATCCCACGATGTGATTTTATTTGTTCTTTGTTTTAACATTGTGTTGAAAACAGTAAATTTTGCCCTGCTTGGATCTGCCGCCTTATTAGACAATGTATATCTAATTTCTGTGATATGATTTTCACTATGGATAGCAAGGTCATAAATATCATGGTATTCATCAGTGAAACTTGGTGTTTTAAACAGTTCGGTTAGGTATATTTTTTTATTCACTTGGCTTCTTATTAAACTCTTGCTTCCTGGTTTCCCCATTGCTATTACTGTTAATAATTTAAAATAATGCTAGATACAAGCCTGAAAATGCTAACCCTCAAATTGAACCACGAGATTAAAGAAAATTAAAAAACGTGGGATGTAGGTGTTCTAGATTTTACCCAAAATTTCTATTTCACTAGATTGGTGCAGAAAGACTCTGTTGCATTCCTCAGTCTAGTAGTCGTTTCTGAATCTCCCTAGATTTACTAGTTTGTCCATGAAATGAAATACGATTACGAGTCACTTATTTTGAAAACACTAAAAATTTCAAAAGTAATACCTAAAGGGAAAAATTTCTAGAATCCCGTTGTAATTTTATAAATTATTATTAATATCTATTTGCTGCCGAAGGACAAAACATTCATTGCTTTAGTCTAAATTCCGAGGACAATGGACACGTCACCAGACTTGAGTGACGAGTCACTTTTCTGGATTATTTTTAATCCTTTTCAACTTCTGCCCGAAATAGAGCTTAGTAATAGTTAATTAAATGTAAAACGTTCAATTCTAGGTCAAGTTCTCAAAAATGTGTTTACTTCCCACATTCAGGCCAAAATCCACCCTAAGTCGTTGATCTGTGCTCATCCAATGGATGATGGTATCTGTTGTCATTTGTCATGGGTCCCATGACTTTTGCCATTTTTCGGCCATGTCACCAGACTCGAATCACTTTTTCAGACTGTTTTTGAAGTCTTTTAAATCCTTTTCAACTTTTGCCCGAAATAGAGCTCTTTAGACTTAATTATAGTTAATTAAATGTAAAACGTTCAATTTCGGGCAAAGTTCTCACAAATATGTTTACTTCCCACATTCGGGCCGAAATCCACCTAAGTCGTTCATTTGTGCTCATCCAACAGATGATGGTATCTGTTGTCAATTGTCGTGGGTCCTAGGACTTTTTCCATTTTTCGGCCACGTCAACAGACACAATTCACTTTTTGAGAATGGTTTTGAAGACTTTTTAATCCTTTTCAACTTCTGCCTGAAATAGAGCTTATTAAATTTAATTAAGTATACAGTTACAAATTTAGAATTTAACTATACTTAATTAAATGTTTATCATTTATGGAAGTCTTATGTTAGAAGTTTGCAAAAAATGTTTATCATTTCCAAATTCGGCCCAAAATACACCTCATGTCGTTGATCTGTGCTCATCTAACGGATGACAGTATCCTTTGTTAGTTGTCGTGGGTCCCATTATACATAGGATTTCTGCCACCCAAATGCCACGTCACCTGACACTTCATCGTCCCATGGGCCATAACCTTTCTTTCCTATTGGTGTTCAATGACACGTATTTCCGGTGAAAGTTTGCAAAAAAAATTAGAGATCCCACATTTGGTCTGAAATACACCTTAAGTTGTTGATCTGTGCTCATCCAACAAACGACAGTATCTGTTGTCAATTGCCGTCTGTCCCTTTATCAATAGGATTTGAATATGAATTAAATATATAATTTTAAAACTTGCATGATATTTCATTTTTTTTATTGATAATTTTTGTATTGTATTACTTGGAAATAAAATATTACAAATATGCAAGTATAGGTGGTACAGTAAAACCACCAGAGTTCTGCCACCACAAAAAACACCCCCAAGGGCCAAAACCACCATTCCCAACAAAAAATAAAACCCTACTACATGCAAAAACCCCAGAATTCCAATTCGGCGTACCAAAATTTGTAGCAAACATCCCCTCATACATACAAAGTTGGGCCTGGGGAGAAAACGAACATGGAACAAAAAGATAGAAATAGACAATACCAAACACCACTGGCCATAGGAAGATTAACCCAAAAAAGACCTGTACACCGAGTCATCATAGAATTCTAAGAGCCGCTTCATTGCTTGGGTAGTCTTGGGTCTCGACCGCAACTCTCGACCCACCTCTACATGTGCCACTTCATGAAGGACCGTTAAAACCTCATCACACTACATCAACCTTGCAAATATTTTGAATGCCTTCCACCCGCGCCAAGCAAGAGCTCTGCATCTTGCCTTCAAATCATCATTAACCCATCAAATGAGTGGTAGTGGCGCCACCAGACCAGCCATCCCTGCCTCAGGTACAATGCCCACCTTCGAGACCACACAAGACCACACACTATCCAGATTTAATAGGTAGTTCCCATCAATTACAACTCTCAGGGCATTTTTTACCTTGTCCACCTCATCTTCAAATTGGAAACCCCAAGTGACAATCAATGAATATGCCTCCATGTTTGTCCTGTAGCGATGACCTACATGGACAATTTCCTCTCTCAACAATATTTTCACACTCTCGCACAACCTCTCATCCTTAAAAAAGAACAAACCTTTCAGCCTCCTGTTCGTAAATCGTTTGAGAAATGGGATGAATTTCTTTTCAGTATGGAAGGAGAAATTAGCTTCCATGCTGCTTAAGAAACCCAAGACAATGCTGCAAGTGCAGACAGTATGATACCAAGACTTCCAATCCACCCAAGATTTAAACACCTCTCACTCAATTCTAATTTCTGACATCCAACGATAGCGATCGTCGGTATTAATCACAAACTTTGCCATCATTCCTCTGCATGCATTAGTTCAACCACATAATTCGTATGCACAAGCTGGCATTAAATCCACATAAAGGCTAACTGTTAACCATTCACTTTCATGACAGTGATGTGCGTACCATAGGTCCATAAGGCAATATCATTGCATATCCATTGTCAGTTCCCGTGGGTCCCATTATACATAGGATTTCTGCCACCCAAATGCCATGTCACCTGGCACTTCATCGTCCCATGGGCCATAGCCTTTATTTCATGTCGGTGTTCAATGACTCGTATTTTCGGTGTTCAATGTACATGTATCTAGTTAGTTGGACTTTTTTTTTATATTGAAATTATGCAGAAAAAATTACAAGTTGGACATTTAATTCACTTGTTTTTTGCGAGATAAACATCTTTTTTTTATATTTATAATGAATGATAATCAATGTACAAATAATTAATGGAACGGAGTGGATTTTTTATATATATATTAAATATAGAGGAAGAAAAATTACATAAAAAGATCACAATATTAAATTTATTTTCTTTGTTTAACAAAATATTGAAATAACGTAGGTCATAGACAAAAAAAAACATAGCTCATAGACATTGCGATCCTTATTGGATGCTATCACTTGCAGCCAATCCTTGACATTATGTTTTTTCAAATACTTCTTTGTCAAGCACTTCAAATATCTTTTAGAAAAGGTCATCTCAGAAGTGACACTGAGTTTGTTCTTTAACTTTAGAGAAGAAATTAGAATAGACCTGCTATTTTTTTAATGGTGAAAATTAAATATTATATCCACACATATTAATAACTATTTAAGCTATTTCAAAACATAATGATTATGCTAAGTATCATGTCATGACATGATGGCAGCAACGAATAATAAAATGAAATAGAAAGCATTTTAATATCCATAAGAGGCAAACTGAAATGAACTAGAATTTGCAAAATTATCATTAATATATATGTTTCGCAAATTTACAATTTTTACATGTCGGAGTCCCTCAAAAACTTTAAAGCCAAAATGAGTGAGGTTACGAGGAAATAGCCAAAAAAACAAAACTACTAGGGGGTTGGGGCTAGGGCACATGTAGTGGACACATTCATGGTTTACCCTAAGAATCTTGCCCTCCCTCCATGTAGAATTCTTTAGACATTATAAGCTATGAGAATTATTCAAGCCAACTGTAATTTGGAAAGTCATCCAGGAGGAACCATTTTTGGAGAAAGTCCCTACCAATCCGCACCCATTTCCTATGATACGTCAACTGCTCCGTATTCAGTTTCAAAAGAAATGGTTGCCTAGCCACTGTTTGGTGAAGGAGGAGAAGCTTGGTTAATTCATTTCCCCAAGGGATCCCCACCCCTACTTTTGCAAAGATGACAACAATAACGTCATCTCCAAGGAAGTCTTCTTTAAAAACCTTCCTTAACAACATCAACATATCCACCTTGTCTCCTCCGAGGTCCAGAAGAGACGCCAAGAACCGAGACGTAACGTCCGTGTTAACACGGTATCTATTTTCATTACACAAAAACTCTCTACCCAACACCATACTCACAACCTCATTAGTGAACATTCCAACCTCCTTACAGATTGATTGGAGGGTTGGGTCTCTAACGAAGCCCAAAAAGGCCCTCTTCTCCTCCGCATAAATGCTTCTCAAGCGGATAGGAGTGTTCATCTTGAGAAATCAGAATACCAAATTATACAACCTGAGCCTATAGACCTAAACTAGAGGAAAAATTTAAATACCGTGAGCTTTGATGATTTATCTACCAAAGGCTAATTGAAGATGAAAGAAGCAAAGATCATCTATAAATAGCTGAAGCTCTTGATTGTAATAATTCCTTCTCTAACTGTATGAATTCCTTTAATTTTTTTAAAATCTTACGTATATCTCTGCAAATCTTTCCCATAAATGCACTAGTGTGCGAAATTGGAAACAACTATAAACCAACACCAAATACCACATTGGAAGTCGTGGGGATAGAGTGGATTGTAGTTAGTGACTAGACATATATTAAATGACCAACATTATCGACTGTGACATTTGATACATGTCTATTGAATCCAATTCCATTCCGAGCACTTTCTATTGAACTACGTGCTCTTCAGAAATTTGGGCCAAAATAAAACTTCAGCCATTGATCTACGATCATCGTACGGTTTAAAATCATTGATGGATTTTAGGTACGTGTCACGTGTCAAAGAGGTCGTGCTTATTGATACATCGTGCAGAGTCTAGACTCAATGTGATATACTGATGTGATGTGATGTGCCTTGTTTATTAATGGCAATGAATTCATGAAATCGCCAATAAAATATATATTTTTTCATAAATAACGAAATATTAGCCAAAGAAATTAAATAATTTTCAAGTGGTGGATAAAAATTGCAAATACACTTAAATAATTTTTCCTTTGGAGTAAAATTTTTTGCCCATACAATTTATATTTGTTCCTTTAAACAAAAAATATTCACCTCCTACAATATATATTTTCCCCACAGAACAAGGTATTATTCGCCAGAATTTTATGGAATTTTCGTACCCTAGAAAAAAATCGCCAATACAAATTAATTTTTTTTCCTACTTTGAAATTTTTTTTTTGCCATCAATATGAAAATCCCTCCCCAAAATAATGTCTGATTCGCTAGGGTTTTACAGTTTTGCCCGGGGGTGCTTTCTTAAAGTTATCCCTGACCACCATACCTGAATTACATGAATATAACACCTATTTATACAATTAATCAACCTTGACTACAAGGTCAGCCAAAATCCTCAACACCTAATTACAAAATTACGTCACATGATACATAAATTAACCACTAGACCAATACAATGCCAGAGATGACATATCATGGACCCAAATAAAATCCTCGAACACACAACGCCACTAGAAATCTCACCAAGATCAACTACAACACGCTACACCACCGATAATACCGCATAACACAACGAATATCACCAGACCCAAAAGATCTTCAATATCGCGAACAATGATTAATGTGGACCACCAAAACAAATTGGACATGATTAGGAAACACCAACAAGCACGCTAGAACCATCCGCAATGCTACACCAACACCACTTAATTCAAATCTTCATCGATCAACATGCTAACACTCAAGAACCAAATCATGAACCATTTGAAATGAAGATACACATGAACATCCCAAACACTCTCCCAAATCCGCACCTTAAGATCAGATCACACTGGAGCACAACAGATCAAATACCAAACTCTGCCAACCACTAAACATAAAAACCAAACCACAATCTGAATCAAATGAATGATATGGTTAAGTAAACTTTCGGATCATTAAAACCAATAAAGAATGAAGTATCTCTAGTTGATTCAACATCCCAAATAGATAAACCAACTAGATCAACTCTCTGTAATCACCATAGTACCAAAGTATAGGAATATGTTGACATCAATCACAACAACATATCCTAGCAGCAACAATATCCAATAGACCCCGGAACCCTGGGATCTCAAAAGCATCAATAATGGACCCTGGAACTCTGAAATCCCACAAACATCAATAATGAAACTCGGGATCCCAAGACCATCTATAATTAACCCTGGAATCTCAGAATTCTAGAGTCCCTTATGGTTTTTCCAATATGATGAAGCTGATTATGTATCTTGTGTTGCAGGTTGAAGCAGACTTATGGAATCTTCCACCTCATCCCGAAGGAATACTAGAGGAGAGATTAAATTGGAGAAAAACCCACCAACCATTATCAATATCGGGGCCAGACCTTGATATCTAAGACAATCTAGAGAGAACAAAGGAGGTGCTCAGAGTGTCTAAGTTCATAATGGAGTATATTGTTGATCCATCTGCTGCTTCCATAGAATGCTTCATACGTAACTATCAAAACTACAAGAGGAATAAAGGACAAACAGGTAGTTAGAAAAAGAAAATGCATGTTGGAGTAACACCACTGCTACAACCACTATGGCTTCAATTGATACTAGATATCACACTTGCTTTTATTTTGCGTTATCCTTGCATGGTCCAAAGCTCTTGACTCTGAAGCACCATCATGAAAGTGAACAACAAGCACCAATTTTGTAATAGTTAAGTGGAGTTCACAGGCAACAACTTGCATGTCGACTGTGACTCCTGAGAGAGATAAAAATTACAATGATGAATCCTTATAAAAGGATATTGTGCAACCCTAAAAGAAACCCTAATAGGTAGACATTTAATAATTAATATAATTATTAAATGTCACAAATGCAAACTAAAGTGAAATCTTAAGAGAGGAATAAAGGTAATTTAATCAACATGATTAAATTAAAACCTTTACTCTAACACCCCCCCTTAAGATGAGCAAAAGTGCAGTTACAAACATGTGCAAGAAAGCAAAGGTAACTACAATGCAAGAAAGTAAACTTGGGTCCCGGCAACAAGGCCTGATCAGGTACCCAATTACAACCAAATCTTTGTAAAGTGGAGAAATAGAGAAAACCTCATGGGAAAAACTCTACTCCAAAAAGAGATGAAAGAAATAAATGCACTAATAACAGAAGGATACCCCCCATAGACAACTTCTATCATATAAGTACATATACAATGGTCTCCATAGGAGAAAAAGAAAGAGACTAGAAGCCCCCCCCACAATGAAGAAACTCCTGTCGCACATATGGATGCCTGAGGTAGAATCCAGAAAGAGATCCTGAAGCGGCATATAATATTCCTCCCCTTGGGAAGAAATGGATCCAAAGAACGAAGATGAAGAAACCCTGTGAAGAGAGAAGAATCAATCTATCTCAAGATGTGTGCCATAATAGGATGCTGAAGAATCCCTCTGTCTGAACTGAAACAAAAGATGTCAAATCCAAACTGAACTGAAGACTCAAAAACTGCAACCTCTGAATGCACAGATGATGGTGGGCTAACAGCTGGAATATGGCTGTCAACTAAGAGGAGCTGAAAATCCTCAAAGTAATCCTCCAAGTCTGCAATATAGGACTCTACAAACAAAGACGAAATGCCTGCAAGATAAGAATCCCAAGTAGCCATGTCTGAAAGATGTATGATGTCCTGCTTAGCTGAATCAATAGGAGCCAAAGAAGAGGCAATAGCAAACTGATTAGGAACAAAAAGAGATGATGTTGATACATGTATAATCTCAGTCTGAAGAGTAGGAACTGTGAGACAATCCTCTGATTCATCGAAATATGTAAGGGTGTCTAAATATTGAAGTTCCTTTAAAGTATCATGATCAAAAGGTGTGTTATCTCTCCAACCAATGGGTACAAGACAATCTGAAGCAGGATCCTTTGGGAATGGAGAAAGACTGGGGTTTCCATTGATCTCCCAAAGACGTGTCCAAAGTGAGTGAGGACAATCAATGCCCGATATAGCCCACACAGTGTCAAAATCAACACTAGACCAAATAACTCCTACTATGTGATTTCTAATGATATCCCAAGCTAGTTTTCCCTCTAAAGTTGCTGGTTCAGGTATGAGATCATACAAATAAGGCAAAATATTAAGCCACCTACAGTGTGTAAGTATGCCCTTTGCCCATGACTCATAATTACCCCGTTCTAGAAATACAACTGAAGGATGAGTAGAAAAACCCATGATAACTCTTCAAATGAACAAATCTGAGACTAAATGACTTTAATACTGATAAAGCAGATCAAATAAAGCCATCCCACGCAAACAAATCATTTCCAAGTCTGAAACGTCCAAGTAATTGACAGATGTGTGAAAACATAAAGTACTGAATAAAATGTACCTGGTGTAGATTCTGGAAAAATAAATGATAGATCTAGAAAGAGCACAGAAACCCCTTTCCAACGCCTATTTGTTTGCGAAAAACGGAGTCCGTATGCAAAAGATATGGCTCCTGGAGTGCAAAAAAATTGTTCTAACTTTGACTAGCAAAAAACACTACAAAACGGCAAAATCAGAGAAAAAGACCTCCATCAATTAGATCGGGCTCAGAACTAGATTTCCAACGCCTATTTCCATTCGAAAATTTGAGCTAAAATGCCTGAGTTATGCCCAATTTCGTGAAAGAGCTCCAAAAGACCCAAATAGGCCCTTATAGCCCTCAAGGGCTAAAAAAAAAAAAAAGCCCCTAGTCCGTTGGGCGACTAGGGGCTAGCGCAGGTGGCTGGCGGTGTAGGGGTGGTGGCGGCGCATGGGCTGCGTGCGGGCGGGGCGCGGGCTGGGTGCAGGCGGTGCGCGGGCGGCAGGCTGCACCGGCGGTGCGGCGGTGGCTGCCTGGCCGCGACCAGTGGTTACCGCCGGCGGCAGCGGTCGGGCAGTGGCCACTGGGCGGCGCACCGGCTGCGTGGCGGGTGAACAGCTGCACGCGCTGGAAAACCAAAAAACACCGCTTTTTAAATTTTTTTTTGATTTTGCCTCGTGTTGCGTGCCCTAGGGCCGTACGGCCTTGGGGCATAAAAAAAATTGCCTTCTAGAGCAACTGTGTCCAAATCGGACGAATTTTATATGGAAATAGGGGTTTTTGGGCACTACGAGCTCAACGATGAGGTCCGTTTGGGCTCAAAGTGCACCGAAAAAAAAAACCCCTATTCCAAAATAAAAATAGAAGACAAACACAAATCTGATGCAACCAAAACCTGAAAATCAGATCTAACCCTCGTAGCTCCAAATTCTTCAGAAGACGAACAGGAAGCAGCAGGTCCGAAGCTCTGATACCATGTAGGATTTGAGAAATACAAATCCACAGAACCCAAAAGAAACCTGCATGCAAGAAACCTGTCACAGAGAAAGAGAGAGAACGAATACAAGGGTTTTGGCTCTGACAAAGAGAAAAGATGTATTATCAGAAAAAAAATGAATCAAGAATATGAATAATACAAGAGATCAATCCTTATAAAGGAGATCAACACCAAAAGGAAAACCTAACCCTAAGGTGTGAGCATTTAATAATTAAATATTAATTATTAAATGACTAATGTATGCATAAAGAGAAATCTTAAGAGGAGAGCAAAGTTAATTAATTACTTTAGGCATAATTCCTTCCTAGGGTGTAGGGTAAAATTCTATAAATTGTAGAATTTGGGCCATTTTGAGGGTCCGTGAATTGATGATTTGAGACCATTTTAGTTAGAGGATTTAGTTTCATGCAGTTTCTTATGAACCCTTGAAGATTTTGTTATTCATTTTACAAAGATTAATACAAAATCAGCTTGTCAATTGTCTAATCTACAATACGTGCTCTCTTGCTTATTGTTCTTTGTAGTCTGGTATCTTCTTCCATTTGAATCAACAACTTGCCCTTTCAACTTTATTGTTTTATGAATCATATTATACATGCTAATAGTATATGAGGATGAAATAGTAGGGTAATTATATGATTTTGTGATATTCATCTTTGTTTATATGTAAGTTTGATGATATGATGAATCAATAATGATCTGGACAACTATTGAGGGGGGGGGGGATCAGTAGATAGAAAATAGACTAAACTTTCACCAAACTCAAACCCCAACTCATAAATCAATCACTGAACTAATCGATTTAAACACTGAACTACAAATTGCTATTGCACTGTCAAGTTTATCGGTCGACTAACATACCAAAATGACAATGTAACAAGTCTGAAACTCTCAAACCATTTAACAAAAACATCAAACCACTTTACTAACATTAGTAAAAACACATTTCAGATCACTTCTGGTCATCTTAACACATCTAAGTGGCTTTACCAATTAAATAGATTAAGCATATCCAAACATAAACACAAAAACCATTCACCACTTGACACAATGATTTTTGACGTGAAAAACCAAATGGGAAAAACCACGGTGGGGATGAATACCCACAGGTATTTTGAACTCTTTTGAAGTATGACTAGTTAGGAGCCAAGACTTGTTAGAAGCTTTACAAAAATATCCTGTTAGGAACAGATCTGGTTAAGGACCACTCGGTTAAGGGATTGACTACAATACCCTGTTAAAGGCAATACCCTGTTAGGAGTAACCTCAATAGAGGATTTAAAATCCAAGCTAATGGATCACCTAGTTAGAGGATTTAGAAAACACCAAGCCTGTTAAAGCTTACCCGGTTAAGGGATTTAACTGTTGTAATTCTTAGAGAACAACAGGGTCTTGCTGATATGGTAATAGCACTACTCTGCTTGATCAGATCCTTTTCATGCTCCTATCTGCCTTCACACATACTGCAGATACCCCTTCTGGTTCGGCAATCAATCACACTGACACTTAACCAAAATTGCCAACACTACTACAAACAACTCATCAACCTTATAAGAAAAAACAATAGGTCGGTAACACATCACAAAACCTAAGATCCCATAGAGATTACAATCAAATCGGTTCAAACATGACCATTGGATTACATAGAAATCATTGCACATTGTCCAAGACAACCTTGACCGCTCCTGGATCACCGCACATTGAATCCTGTAACTCATCACACAGTTTCCACTTCATGCTATGCACTCGCTTATTCCCAAGATAAAACAGTTATATCTACGTGCCAAACCCACTTTGAAACTCATCATGTGCATCATGCATACGTGGTATAATCATCTCCGACCACCATTTGATCATAGATTGACACAACTGATTCACCAAGCTCCATCGGTTAGGGTTTGACATATCAACAGGTAGGGTTACCGGTTGATCTCACTGCTACAATAGTAATACCGGTTTCCTTCACTTGCTCAACTACTGATTTCATAACAACTCCATTACTTGTTACAGTTGACATCAATGACAAAACAATAGTTCATCGATGCAATCTTCATGAAATGCCAACAAAGTTGTCTGACTTTGCATAGTTGTTGGAGCGTTACTTTGAATGCTGATTAAGTGTTATTGATAATACCTCGTTGTGATATACTGACTTTATAGTTCATTCAGTTGTTATGTATTGATTTTGTTATCATCTCTTGTTACCCTAATCTATCTTTTGACATTTTTTGATTGAAGTTAAAATTAAAAAATACAAAAAAAGGAACTTTGTTTACTTGGTTATAGCCAGCAGGCCCGTTGACAAGTACAATTACATCAACGACTAAGTGATCCAACATCATCATGACCTGACTATAGAGACCTTGGAGCAATTAGTCTTTTGAGAGTGGTTGCTTCTCAGGAGAGGTGGTATGCATTCTCATATCCTACCTGAGTGTTGGTGAGTGTGTCAAAACACCCATCAACACATCTCAAACATATTCACATATTTTTCCAGTTAGTCAAGTGTGATGTTCATTACTAATGATGTGGTATTTCTTCGGTGGGTCTCACTCCTATAAGAGAAACATAAGGTCCATGTGTTATGAGTTTGAGAAAGGGATGTTGGTCATAATTTATTAAACTCGATTTTATCATTATGAATGTGACATCATACATGGGAGCACATGGATACATTATTTTACTTGTATATTTCAGGAAGATGATGACACTAAATGTGAAGTTTATTTTACTTGCTAAGATCTAATTTTGATTTTATTGGTACAACATAAAGGGGGGTGACATGAATTTATTAGTTGAGGATTTAGGTTTAGAAGTGAAAATTAATTTTTATCATTCATTACATCCATAAACCTACCATTATTCTTATTACATGAATTGTTATAGGTTTATTGTGGTTGTCATGGGGAATGGTACATAGATGTATTGAACACTATTGTATGCTAAGAGTGGGGGGTGGATCAACATATACTAAAACTTGATCAGATTAAATCATTTATTCACATGAATCATTCATCACATGTCGATGAGAGTAAATAATTGAAACAGTAAATGCATCCACACAAGAACACCAAGATTTTTACATGGAAAACCCAAACTAGGAAAAACCACGGTGAGAATCAAACTCACAATATATAATAAGTGTTTACAATGGTTTAGGCTATAGGCTAGGGATCTCACTGCTTTAGATTTCCAAGCTAAGGTGCACAATCTTAGGGCAAGATACAAAAGAGAGACTTGCACAACTAAAGCTCACTTCTTCAAGGAAAGATACAAAACATTTGTCTTGATACAATGCGAATTGTTCGTTAACAGATTTTGTCTCTCTAAATCACTTCAATATTAACTCCTAGCCTAGACTTGAGAACAAAACATTAACAAATAGTTGGAGAAGTTGTGAATGTTTCTACAACTTTCCTCTAAATTTTAGAGGTACAACTCCCTCTTATGATGTAGTTTTGAGTTTTCAGGGTGTGCTTTTAACCAGAAAGTAGAAAAGAAAAAATTTACAAACTTTATAAATCAAAGAGAGAGATATTAATCCCACATGATCCTCACAACAAAGTATGAATAATAACTCTCATGAAATTTAAATTTAAATAATCTACTAGCAAGCATACCAATATCACTACTAGTATATGATTATCGCATGGAAAATAATCCAGTAACAACAACATGCATAATATCCACCTTGAATTCAACGTAACAAAGAAACTACTCTCCATCATAACATAAAGTTTATGACCAAAGAACAAGTATATGATCATACAATGAATCATTTAAATCTAGATATAAGATGATAGAATCAGATATAAATTGAAATTCCTTTCGAAATATCACAAAGCCTTTTCCAAACAGAATTCAATTAAAATTTTCTAAGTTTGTAATGCCACTATTAATTGAAAATCTAGATAGATACAAAATTGAAACCCTTTCTACTTGTTCCCCATCCGTTAAATAGTCCAACATCTAACTAATTAAAAATAATGGTTTCTTGAGGACTATCAACTAAAGAGAGTTTTAAAACATAACTTAAAAATAGAAAGGGTCCACCAGGATCAATAGTTTATGAGAAAATAAAACAAACTAACTAAGGAACAACTAAAGAGAAACCACGTCCTCATCTTCCAGATCTGTCGCATCATCTACTGCCTCTTGGTGTTCTTCTGTTGCATTTGTTTCACCGGCTTGGAACTCTTGCGCCACCTGTGGGTCCATCCTTTTTCTGTTTGCTCTAAAGTTGGAGAGAATTGGTGATAACTCCTCAGTTGCAAGTTCAACTATAGCTCGAGCTCTCATCTTCTACTTGGCAACCCTTTGGCTCGCCTCAACAATTTTCACTGGGACATTCTTGACTTCTTCATTGATAGAAATAAACACCATGATTGCATCCTTTAGACATTCCAAAGAATTGGATCCGACGTTGGCTGCAGAAAAATTATCTTCCACTTTCTAGCGAAATTTTCTTTTCACTACCTCTCCTTCTAACAATTCTTTTCCACCATTGCCAAATATGTTTGTACCAATTATGGAAAAGTGGATCTTCAGGTCTTGTTGGAGGGTTATATTTTGGACAATGGAGGCCGTGAGATGGGATTGTAATTTTTTTTTGACATGATGCTTCCGATCTAGCATTTCTTTCTAGATAGTGACTTTATTTGTATCAAGATCCTCAATGATGTGCTCTAATGTCAAGATATGAGGAGGCAACTTGGTTATTTCTTGCATTTCCAGGAAGGCAACAGATATCCTACTGGATTCTCTTTTTGACCTTTGCAGCTCAACTCAATGCACAATGATCATTTCCTTAAGAGTATCATAATTCCTTAAACCATGCTCGATAAATGACAACCCTTTTAAGATTACCATACTATCCCAATCATCCATTGCTTTGGTAATAACCTGTGATCTCTTAACAAAATATAACTTATAAGAATTGATAAGTTCTGTGATAGACACTCCTTCAGATGAGCTAGTCGCAAAGATTTCAAGAGACCAAGCAAATCGAATGAAGGAAGTAAGAGAATATACATACTACCTGAGCTCATGGTTTTTCCTTTCGGCAACTTTTGTTCTTTTGGAGAGAACAACAACTGAGAGTTTTGGGCTTAGGTGTTTCTCCCAATAGCCTTGTCACTATGTCCATACAGATTTTTGTGATTGGTGAGTATTACTTTTTCTTCTTTTCAATCACCTTTTTGAGCATGGAGTGGATGAAGTATTTGTTGAGCTTTGAATTGTCAAAACATTAGTGGCAGCATCAGATGGCAACACATAAACGTTAAACACAAGTGTTTGCGGTTCCACATCATTAGTTAGGGATACTAGAGGATTTTGCTCCCCTAACTGGTCAAGAATTTGAACGTCCTCATCAATAGAGCTTACAAGTGGTTGCACAAATGTTCTTTTTTTCTTAGAGGGTGTCAAGCTACTCATTTCAAAAATTGATTTCAACTTTTAATTCTTCTGGAGAGGATCATTACTCCCACCAGACTAAGAATCTATTTTAGACATGTTAGTCTCCAATGTTGTTTGAACTCTTTCACCACCTGAGAGGTCTAAGGAGTAGTATCTATTCCCTTAAATGCTTCTTTATGCGATGAAGAACTAGAATGAGTTCTAACCTTATATTCTAACCATGCATGTGATCTACTCAGAACCTAAGATGTTCTAACATTAACATCTATCTCTTCTTCATTCTTTGACCATTGGAAAGGAGGTAAAACAACATCTTGATATGAATATTACATCATGTTTGAACCATCATCTATAATATTTTCAAGGACTGGAGATATAACATTGAAAGCATCCATTTGAATTAAATTCAACCTCATAAAGTTTCTCTTGAAGACTTCCTTTTCATCAGCACAATCCTCCTAGAAATATTCTAGCTTTGGTACATGTACATATTGGACAACCCCATAAATTTTTTTTGGGACATAACATTTGCTATCAAAATTAGCTCTCATGGGCAGAGAACAAAGACTAAACTCAACTAGCAACTTATCAGAAAATTTAACAAATTCACTATTTTTGCAAGAAAAATGAGATAAACTCATGGGAAAAGAGTATCCTTTCTTTCTCATTTGAACATATTTGATGTTCATAAATATCATTTTGTGGTAGATCTTTAAGAAGAAAAGATAGTCGGAAGCATACTTAGGTAATTTCAAAGGCACCTTTTCATAACCTTCTACTCTCAAATATGAGAAGCTTTTGAATTGAATATAGAAGCTGCCATAATTTTGAATTAGGGTCATAACTTCCTCTGAAATTCTCTTCTTAGGATTTCCCTTGATATCTCTTATGAGTGTCATAAGGAAGGCATCACAGACGCGGGAAAAATTTCTCATGCCTTCTCCTTTTTACAATTGAGGAAAACAATTATACATGGGAGCACCATCTGCAAAATTACTCGCCTGCCTCAAACCCAACCAATATATTCTCCCAACAACTAGTACATAGAAAAGCATAGAACATAAGTGAAATTGTTTCTATCATTAAATTTTATGAGTTGTTCATGAAGTGAGTCCCTTATCAATTTTTCCCAATGAGCTTGATTCCTATCATCACAGACAATGAGAATAAATTGGCACATCCACTCTTCAAAATATTTTGTCCCAAGTCTACCAACCACACAACACAAAAAAACAATAATATTTACAATATCATCTCTGAACAATTCTATTTTTATTCGGGAGGCTAATTTAGATTTTCCTGGTCGAGGGGTTTTCAACCAACCCTGAGCAATAATATTAAGACACCAATTTATTCTGTTATGAAAGAATTCTCATCTCGACTGTAGAGACAAATTCACTTCATCTTCTCTCTCGGGAATGTGTAGTGCAAGAGAGACATTATCTGTGTTAATTTTAGCTATTAAAACTTGATTTATACTCTGAATTTCATGGGAGTTGGGATGATAGTGTTGTACACAAGTGAAAACCAATTTTGGGCATGCAACAGCGGAAGGGTAACCCCCATCTTGGGACAAGGTATACTCTACAACTTTCTATGTGTTAGGGGACCTTTCTGGGTTATGCAACCTCTTGTGGATGTCATGCATTACAAATGACCCTATTTCTGTACCTTTAATATTATCCATCTTTCTCTCAATTGGCTGAGAGATTTTGGGTGCCATAGGGATTGAAGAGAGAAAAGCTAGGGTTTCCAGCAATGGATGAAAACTCAAATTGGGATAAAATAGAGGAAACTTATAGGAAGAACAAACATTCATGAATGTTTGATTAACAAACTCCCTCTATTTTTTATTAGAAACAAGGGAAATTGAAAAACTCTATAAATTGAAATGAGAAAAGCCTTTCGTCTCAAACCTAGTTTTCGTACCTTTGGTTGAGTGCTCCTTTGAATTCGCTAGAAGTTTCAAATGCAAATAGTCTGAACAAAGGTGACATGTATATGTGTGCCTTGAGATATTAATTCAATCATTTTCGGTGGCTTCCGTATTGCATCAATATTTAAAATGAAACAATTAATTAATAATTCATCTAACACATTTCAAATTGGTATTGTGTTGACGTCACCGCATAAGTTGTTGATCATGGAGCTGCTTCCAATGGAGCATTGGGCTATCACGCTCCTTAAGAACCATGGAACAATAGAACGTGTGTGCAAAAAGATCCTTAAAGTGTAATCGACCGATATGAGACTTGTGAGGGGCCCATTGACACAACACTATTGGGGATCAGAGATCGGGTGGAGCGAGGTTTGTGACAATGAGAACTAATGAGTTACACTTCCATCAGATGGTGATAGGCCGATAAAGAAAGGGTGGGGCCCCCTTAGACATAAGTGAGACTCGATGCCTAAAATAAGGTTAATCGGTTGATCGGGCATTTTTGAAACTAAGGAATGCAAAGTACGACCAAAAAAGATAGAGGCTTCAATGACAAAAAAAAAAATTCTAACTTGGCAAAAATGACGAGGGAAAACCCAAACTGGGAAAAACTATGGTGAGAATCAAACTCACAATATATAATAAGTGTTTACAATGGTTTTGGCCATAGGCCAAGGATCTCACTGCTCTAGACTTCTAGGCTAAGGTGTACAACCTTAGGGAAAGATACAAAAGAGAGACTTGCACAACTGAAGATCACTTCTTTAGGGAAAGATACAAAACATTTGTCTTGATACAGTGAGAATAAGAAATAAAATTACAAAGGGAATAGAATCTGCCAACATGCAGATAGTAGTTCACAACATAATACTCATCTAATTCATCTTTCATCTCTGCTCTGTAACACAACCAAACCTTTGTATCACATCAAACTCTCATCACATTCACATCCTTCTTCACTTCATCTCTTACAAAATCACTCCTTTTGTTCTCTAATACTCTGTCTATGTTTTCTATAAATAAATAGCTCAATTGATCTATCTTTATATATCGACCAAATCATCATTAATCTCAATTAGGTCGGCTTAAAGATGTAGCATGTATATTCATCAAGAATCCAAAACATTGCACGTGGAAGGAACAAAAGACGTGTAAAGATTCACATCAAGTTGGCACGCCTTCCAATTATCCTCACAAAGGTTGTACACACAACCACAAGGACCAAAACATATAAGTTAGTTCATACCAATTCGCTTTACCCAAAATTATTTTAATTTGGACCCAAAAATAAAATGTGGTAAACCACGAAAGAAGCATGACATGCTAGGAACAATATCCCATGATCCACACCAACCTCAAAGCAATATCAAGACAAGGAATGGATTGTGTTCCTTCATAAAATCTTGAAACTGCACCAACACTGATCACAAACATAAATGATGCTCATAGAGAAACATCCATCCAAATGAGAAACTAAGATTGGTCAACGATAATGATTCTACTTCAATCCACATAGCCATCTGATACATATTCGGTACATTCATACATTTATAGACATAGATATTGTTTACTAGAACAATCATCAGAGATAATAACACAATTTTTCAAACCAAACAAAAGACATTAACCTTCTAGAAACACAACATATTATCAAGATTATCCATCCAAAACGATTACAGATAGTTACCATAGCATATCCTCCTATTCTTGAAAACACCACATCATTCTTCACAAGAATCTACATATAACTCTGCATCATATTACTAATTGATAAACATTCAGACCAACAACCATATACGATCAATATCAAGGACTTAACTAGAATGCATTGTCAAACCATATACTTTTTATCACACCACTTCCATAATAGTAGCACCAACAACTAGAACAAAACAATAACCAGGCCACCAATAAGTCAACTAGAAAAACAATAGGTTTGACATCAATGACAACAAAGAATCATATGTGCAACAAAATGAAAGTTATAGTTGGGCAATTAATTTCAACTGTCTTGTCTAAAAGAATAAGGGAAATACCTCTTATCATTTTGTATAAAAATATTCATTCTTTTTTAACGAGTCCAACTTAATTACTTGATATAACCATATTTCACTTGTCTTATTTTGAGTATCAATATTAGAAGAGAAAATTAGCAATTTTGACAACCAAAAAATTTACCATTTCAATCCTTGTGCATGTGTTTCATTCTCTAGTCTTATCCCCTTCTATTCATGTTATAATTATGTTCCAAGGGTTTAACAAACACATATGCCTTAATTTTTGCCACAAGTTCATGTTCTACTAATTTGTAATCATGCCCTAATTTTCTTGATCCTACCTTGTTTAATTCATATTTATTAAGTGCCTTATGTTTTAATAGCTTGTACAATATTTTATTATAGTTCTTTTTTGATTGGTGTTTCTCTAAATGATTTGAAACCTAAGGAATATGGTCATTTGAAAATATGTGTGGTTACTAGACGAACCCATAACTAATCCTACTTTTATTACTTTCCTATGTTATGTACACCTACATCATACCAAGCTTCGTGTTATAGTATGATTGCAATTGGAAAATAATACCATCAAGATATTAATGCTCTTGCATATTCTCTCTTTTGATGCCTACTAACTATCAAATTCACTTGATGTTTTTTGTGTTTTATTTGATCCTCAAAGGTGCTCAGTAATTATCTTTAATGTTTTTGTCATCAATCTTTTCTCTTGTGTGTATTTGGTAATGTGTTTTATGTGGCATTGTTCGATTGGGCCATGCATACAAAGGTTGGCAAGTAGACTTTGATAACTCAATGATGAACCACTAGTACCAAACCGGTACTGAGAGGTGGCGGGGGTGAATCAGTACAGACACAAATAAAGTCCAAAACTGGTTTGACAACAAACACTCACAATGACTGATAAACAGAGATACTGGTAAAACAGAGTGCAACCGGTAACATCCAGTATAGCTCAGTCAGTCATGAACCGGTCACTCACTAAGCTTTCTCTTAGCTCTATACCACATTATCATAATATTCACATGCATGAACTAGTTGACTTAACCATCAAATCTTCACAATAGTGAGTTCAATATGTTTTATAGATAGGCATAAAACATAGAACCTTCATGTGCATAACAGATAAAACAAAGCATCACAAGACAAAAGCATTTCACATGACACACATATTTTTCACATGGAAACCCAACTGGGAAAAACCACGGTGGGGATGAATACCCACAAGCTTCTTTTTGAACTCTTTAGAAGTCTGCTCTGTTAGGAGCCTTGTCCGGTTAAGAACATTACAATAGGTTCTGGTAGGAACCGATCCTGTTAGGGATCACCCGGTTAAGGGTTAAACCCGGTAGGGTCACCTTGTTAGAGGATTTTAAGAACTCAATAGCTGAAAGGATCTCCTAAGCTTCTCTAGCTTCTCAGAACTCATTAGCTTCGAGTTACCCGGTTAAGGGATTTACAACAAGCCGGTTAAGACCACCTGATTTAAGGGATTTTGAATCAAGCCTGTTAAGGCTACCCTGTTAGGGGATTTTACAACTGTTGAAGTGGTTAGAGATCAACAGGTATTGCAATGATCTGTTAACAACACTTAATACTAATATAGATCTGTTTAGGCTCCTCTTTTCCTTCTGCACATTCACTTTGCAGGTATCTCTTCTCTCCTATGGTCTAGCAACAATCTTGTATCACTTTCGTTGGATACACAATCACAACTTTTGCCAACAACTTCAGACAAAAACCTAACATCGACCTTATAGGGAACATATAGGTCGGTAGCAAAAACCTTAAACCCTAAACTTGTTAGGTTGAGCAATTCAAACAGTTTGATCCTAACCATTGAAACATACTGCATTAAATGCACCAGTCTTGAGTCGATCTCAAGACATTCTCCATCGTCCATTATCCACCGTTTTCATGGTGGCTGATAACCCATCACGTGTTATCACCATTTGACAGACTTCACACATTCCCGAGGTAGATAGGAATAGTCTTCTTCATGCAAGATCCTTCACGCACACAGAGCTTACGTGGCAACACGATCTGTCCTCCATCATATTGCTAACTCATCACACAAAGATCACCGATTGAGTCACACAGACTTGAGATACTCCAATCGGAAACCCCGAAGTGGAAGCTGCCTTACCAACCGGTAGTCATACAGTGCTTCCATGTGTCGGTTCCCATAACTGCATGCCGGTTCACTTTGAACAAATGTGCCGCTTTACTTTGATATACCGGTTCACACATATGCCGGTACCTCTTTCTTCACTTATCTCATGTGCCGGTTCACACTATGTCTCATAGTGACATCAATGACAACATACAATATCATTATGTCTTCATGCCAATTTACATAAGGCTCATGCCGGTTCACATAATGCCAACAATCTCCCCCTTTGGCATTGATGGCAATATACAAAAGATATCTTCTCTACTTCACATCTTCTCCCCATTTGCTACAGATATCTTTTCGCTTCACTTCTTCTCCCCCTTTGACAACAATGCCAAAGTGGAGGTACAATCATCACTGTTTCCTCATGCTACTCCCCCTGAGGAGTAGCATCCTTAAACACACCAATCAACCAAAGATATGTCTATCCAGTACCTGACTGATGTGGAACAACCACTTTTAGTTCACCTCCTGAAGGGGCAATACCCCTAATTCACCTCTCAAATGCACAAATGTTGTCTTTGGGAGAGGCTTTGTGAATATGTTTGCTAACTGCTCCTTACTGGACACATGCTCTAGTGAAATCTCTTTATTCTGAACCTTTTCCCTCAAGAAATGATACTTAAGCTCAAAATGCTTGGTTCTAGAATGTAAAACCGGATTCTTTGATATATTGATAGCACTTGTGTTATCACAGAATATACTTACCGGTTCAGATACAAGGATCTTGAAGCCTTCCAGTACATGCTTCATCCAGATTGTCTGAGTGAAGTTCATGAAAGCTGCAACATACTCCGCTTCTGCTGTAGACTGAGAGATGCAACTCTTCTTTTTACTCATCCATGAGACCAATCTACCACCGAGAAAGAATGCACCACCGGTTGTGCTCTTCCGGTCATCCACATTACCGGCCTAATCAGCATCTGTGAATACTTTTAGATTGAAATTATTGTTGTATGGGTACCACAATCCATAGTCAATTGTTCCCTTCAGATACCTAAGAATCCGCTTGACTGCACTCAAGTGAGATTCTCTTGGACTCTTTTGGAACCTTGCAGTGATGCCAACTACATGTGCAATATCCGGTCTGCTATGCACTACATAATGCAACTTACCAATCATTGATCAGTATTCCTTCTCATCAACCAGTGCAGAATCATCCTGCTTTGTCAATTTGCAATTGGTCACCATCGGTGTACCAACCGGTTTGCTATCTTCCATGCCAAAAGTCTTCAACACCTCTTTGACATATTTGGACTGAGTGATGAAGATTCCATCTTTCATCTGCTGGATCTGCAGTCCAATGAAAAACTTAATCTCCCCTATGAGTGACATTTCAAACTATTTCTTCATCTCATCAGCAAACTCATGACTCATCTTGTCATCTCCACCAAAGATGATGTCATCAACAAAAACTTCACAGATCAGTATCTGATCTTCTTCAGACTTCAAGTAGATATTCCTACCTTCACTTGTTCTCTCAAATCCAATCTTCACAACATGGGAATGTAGGTGCTCATACCATGCCCTAGGTGCTTGCTTTAGACCATATAATGCTTTGTGTAGCCTACATACCATGTCACTGTCTTTAGATAGGGTAAACCCATCTGATTGCTCAATATATACCTCCTCTTCAAGTACACCATTTAGGAATGCAGATTTTACATCCATTTGATATACCTTGAATCTCTTAAAAGCTGCATATGCAAGAAGCATACAAACTCCTTCCAATCTGGCTACAGGAGCAAAGGTTTCCCCATAGTCTTCACCTTCTTCTTGAGCATATCCTTTGCATACCAGTCTGGCTTTATTCCTAATCACTGTGCCATCCTCATTCAACTTATTTCTGAACACCCATTTGGTGCCAATGACATTTTTATGCTCTGGTCTGGGTACCAAGGACCATGTACCATTTTTCTCTATCTGGTCAAGTTCTTCTCCCATTGCCTTGATCCAGTCTTCATCATTATGAGCCTCTTTGAATGATTTAGGCTCAAATTCAGAGATCATACATAAGTTTTCTCTGATCTTTCTTCTGGTAAGGATTCCTGCATCCTTATCACCTATGATCTGCTTGGGATCATGATTCAACTTGACATACCAAGGAATGGTCTTAATTGGTTCTTCTTGCTTTTCTTCTTCATCCTTGTCTTCATTAGTATCAACATTCACCAGTTCAGGAACACTGTTACTAGTGCTCGGTTGACTGACAACCGGTTCCTAGAAGGTTGCAACCGATTCATTTACAACTTGCTCACTGCCGGTTTTCTCAGTCTTCTCAAAGGATTCATCAACTCTTACATTGATGCTTTCCATAATTCTCTGAGTCCTATTGTTGTGGCACTTGAAAGCTTTACTCTTGGTGGAATATCCTAGAAATACTCCTTGATCACATTTAGCTTCAAATTTGTCCTGATGTTCACTCCTCTTGATGTAACATTTGCTACCAAATACCTTAAAATAGTTTACCATAGGGGTCTTACCGGTCCAATACTCATAAGGAGTTTTGTCCTTGCCCTTTTTGATGAGTACCCGGTTCATAGTCTAAACTGCAGTGCTCACCGCTTCTCTCCAAAAGGTGTGAGCAACCTTTCCTTGGATCAACATAGTTCTTGCTGCTTCAACCACAGTCCGGTTATTCCTCTCTGCTAGCCCATTCTGCTGTGGAGTCCGGGGGGCAGACAATTGTCTCTTGATGCCAAATTCTTCACAGTACTTGTTGAATTCACTGGAAGTGAATTCCCCTCCTTGATTAGTTCTGAGACACTTGATCCTTTTACCACTTTCCTTTTCCACTAATGCTCTGAAAGCTTTGAATTTCCCAAAAGCTTCAGACTTGTCTTTCAAGAATGTGACCCACGTCATTCTTGAGCAGTCATCAATGAGAATCATGAAGTACCTATCACCCTGCACACTTCTAGTTTTCATAGGACCACATAAATTAGTATGCACAAGATCAAGCAAGTTGTCAGCAGTGAAAGATTTACCTTTAAAAGTTGAGGAAGACATTTTCCCCAATTGACATTCTCTGCACAAGGTATTATTCGGTTTGCTCAGCACCGGCAACCCTCTAACTGCCTTGATCTTACTAGCCTTCACAATGTTGTCAAAGTTCACATGGCAGAATCTCCTATGCCATATCCAGCTATCATCAAGCTTAGCCATAAGACATGTACTTATATTAGCATTTAGATGAAATAGGTTACCTTTAGTCTGCATGCCGGTGGCTACCAATTTACCATCTTTATCTTTGATTCTGAAAACTCCATTCTTGAATTGCAGAGTGAGTCCACTGTCATTTAACTGGGCAACACTTAGAAGGTTGTGTCTGAGACCATCAACCCAATACACATTGTCAGCACTACTCTTTCCATTCAAGGAGATGGACCCTCTGCCTTTGACCATGCATGGTGCATCATTGCCAAAGCGAACCACACCACCATCATACTCTTCTAATGATAGAAACTTGCTCCGGTCACCAGTCATATGGTGAGAGCAGCCATTGTCAATGATCCACTCATTGGAATCATCAAACCGAGAGACAAGAGCCTTCTTGTCTGTCACATCTTCCTTTACAGCAATGAACACAATGTCTTCATTCTCTTCATCTTCCGATTCCTCATCTGTGACACCTTCATCAACTGCCACAAAACAATTTCTCTGGTTTCCTCCTTTGAATTTCTTGAACCTTTCTGGTTTGTCCTTGTTGTCACTATTAGGATAGTTCATAGCAAGATGTCCTATCCGGTTGCAGGAGAAACATTTCAAAGGTAGCTTACCTTTGTATTTACCAGTTCCTTTTGGGAATCTCCTGGCTAGAAGAGCTTCAAATTCCATCAGAAACTCTTCATCCTTCATTTCTCTGTTCTGATTAGGTTCCCCACTAGTGCTAGCCTCTTTTCCTTTTCTGGATGGTATAGCAAAAGCTTTAAAAGCTGATTCTGACTTTTGAACACTACCATCAAAGCTATTCAGCTCATAGGCTGTCAACTTGGCTATGATGGAGTCCAAGGATGCCTTAGACTTGTCTATTGATCTCAGCTCCTGAATAGCAGCAACCCTTATTGCATAGACCGACAACAGGGATCTCAGGACTTTACTTACCATAGTGGAATCTTCTATTTTGCCACCTGCACTCTTTATTTCTCCAACAACTATTTTGATTCTTATTCCATACTGCTGAAAGGTCTCTCCTTCAACCATCCTCATGTCTTCAAACTTTCCTCTCAGGCTCTCTTCCTTAGCCTGTTTTACATGCTCATCACCACCATAGATATTTTCAAGAGCATCCCATACTTCTTTGGGATTTGCCTTGTCCTAAACATCAATAAACTCAATGTCAGATAGACTACTGATGAGGGCTTCCATGACTTGCCCATTTTCTTGTATCTCTCTCTTTTGATCATGGGTGAGAGTACCTGTAGGAACAACATATACATTTTCAACATAACTCTAGTGTTGAACACCCATGCTTTTGATGAATATCTTCATCCTGTCTTTCCATATACCAAAGTTTTCCCTGTTGAACTTTGGACCTTCCCTCTTCATCATTTGGCTAGGATATTTTCCTCAAGTGGTTAAGCTTACAACACAGAGGACTTGGAGTGCTCTGATACCAATTGATAACTCAATGATGAACCACTAGTACCAAATCGGTACTGAGAGGGGGGGGTGAATCAGTACAGACACAAATACAGTCCAAAACTGGTTTGATAGCAAACACTCACAATGACTGATAAACAAAGATACTGGTAAAATAGAGTGCAACCGATAACATCCAGTATAGCTCAGCCAGTCATGAACCAGTCACTCACTAAGCTTTTCTCTTAGCTCAATACCACATTATCATAATATTCACATGCATGAACTAGTTGACTTAACCATCAAATCTTCACAACAGGGAGTTCAATATGTTTTATAGACAGGCATAAAACATAGAACCTTCATGTGCATAATAGATAAAACAAAGCATCACAAGACAAAAGCATTTCACATGACACACATATTTTTCACGTGGAAACCCAATTGGGAAAAACCACGGTGGGGATGAATACCCACAAGCTGCTTTTTGAACTCTTTAGAAGTCCGCTCTGTTAGGAGCCTTGTCCGGTTAAGAACATTACAATAGGTTCTGGTAGGAACCAATCCTGTTAGGGATCACTCAGTTAAGGGTTAAACCCGGTAGGGTCACCTTGTTAGAGGATTTTAAGAACTCAATAGCTGAAAGGATCTCCTAAGCTTCTCTAGCTTCTCAGAACTCATTAGCTTCGAGTTACCCGGTTAAGGGATTTACAGCAAGCCGGTTAAGACCACCCAATTTAAGGGATTTTGAATCAAGCCTGTTAAGGCTACCCTGTTAGGGGATTTTACAACTGTTGAAGTGGTTAGAGATCAACAGGTATTGCAATGATCTGTTAACAACACTTAATACTAATACAGATCCGTTTAGGCTCCTCTTTTCCTTCTGCACATTCACTTTGCAGGTATCTCTTCTCTCCTATGGTCTGGCAACAATCTTGTATCACTTTCGTTGGATACACACAACTTTTGCCAACAACTTTAGACAGAATCCTAACATCGACCTTATAGGGAACATATAGGTCGGTAGCAAAAACCTTAAACCCTAAACCTGTTAGGTTGAGCAATTCAAACGGTTCGATCCTGACCGTTGAAACATATTGCATTAAATGCACCAGTCTTGATTCGATCTCAAGACATTCTCCATCATCCATTATCCACCATTTTCATGGCGGCTGATAACCCATCACGCGTTATCACCATTTGATAGACTTCGCACATTCCCGAGGTAGATAGGAATAGTCTTCTTCATGCAAGATCCTTCACGCGCACAGAGCTTACGTGGCAACACGATCTGTCCTCCATCATATTGCTAACTCATCACACAAAGATCACCGATTGAGTCACACAGACTTGAGATACTCCAACCGAAAACCCCGAAGTGGAAGCTGCCTTACCAACCGGTAGTCATACAGTTCTTCCATGTGCCGGTTCCCATAACTGCATGCCGGTTCACTTTGAACAAATGTGCCGCTTTACTTTGATATACCGGTTCACACATATGCTGGTACCTCTTTCTTCACTTATCTCATGTGCCGGTTCACACTATGTCTCATATTGACATCAATGACAACATACAATATCATTATGTCTTCATGCTAGTTTACATAAGGCTCATGCCGGTTCACATAATGCTAACAGACTTTGAGTAGCATACATGGACCATTTGTATTGGTCCATGTGTCTCTTAAAATTATCTATGAGGGTATTTGTGGTAGACAAAAGCCTGATATACACCATATTCTACCCAACAACTCACATCCATAGTTTCAATGTGCTCTAGAGCCATGCATCATTACCCATTCATGTTGAGAAGTTTTATTAAGTCTATAAAGTCATGTTTCCATATCTATTTAACTTATTTTTTCCTAGGTTATAGTTTCAAGTTAACTAGAATTCTAAATGTTTCTCACATTTAAGTTTTTAATAGTTTAAAATTTGGAGACTTACCAAACCTACACTAACTTGTGAAATCATATTGAGTGTCAATTTAAAAGTTTGGAGTGGTCACGATTTTCTATGGTACCTATATATGTTGGACCCAAGATCAATTATATGTAATGCTTTTCTTGGTAAGTTGTGCCTAGTTCTTTTCATTTTGGATCTCGATGATTATGAAAACTATATCACCTTATGCCCTACAATTTAGTAGGTAATTCAAATCAATAACATTTTTATGTCGGGGCTCACTTGGTGGATTTAAGAGTATTACCATGGATTTTTGTGGGTAGGTTACATCCAAAGTCTCAATGCTTTAACATCTAAAGGGCACCACATGCCCTATGAATTCTGATTGAGTAACATTTTCAATTCTAATGACATCATTTTTTAAATTCTAATTAATTATTTATTTATGGTCATTCATGTGGATCTTATAGGAAGTATGTAGTAAAGGAATAAAATTTTGAAAGTGATTGTTATTGGTCCTTCAAACCCTACTACAATATTAAGATTGAATATACATATGTGTATTAGAGGTGTAGTGTATGTCTATGTTCGACAAAAAATTGATGCAGGAGCATTCGGGTGCACAGATGATCTTGCACAACCAAAAATAAATGTATCGTTTATTTAATTAGTTTTTTTTATTTTATTTTGATTTTACATGCTTGATATTATACTCTCAATTTATCTCCCAACTCTCAAATTTTGATTACTAATTTTTAGGAGGTCAAATGTTCAATAAATCAAAGTTGTTCCTTTACAAGTTTTAATGTTTGATTTTTTCTTATGGACTAGAAAAATTCATGCCAAGTTTGGAAAAGGATCATTAACTAAAGCCTTATGTAACTATTTTTTTTCCTTATGACATTTGTCATTTTGTGCTAGAAGGAAACCCTAGGCACCTAGTAGAGGAAGTTGTTGGATTCACCTAAATTGACAATTTTTAGCAAAGATTTCAAATAATATTGCTTGGTAATGAATGTAGAGGGAAAAGGGTGGATTACCATGTCTAAATAGGGCTAAGAAAAATAATTTTGATTGAAGGTTTTGTAGCATAAATAAAACTACACCTAAGATGCAAGAAAGAAGAAAAAAATGAAGTTTATGCAGGGAAATGAAGAAAAAAATGAAGCAAGAAGCTTCCTTGGAATCTATGAGGGTTGTATGTTTGAAAATTAGAGCTATTAAACATTTTATGTAGCTATTTTTTATGCTTCAAGATCATATTTGTAGGGGTTATTTAATTAATGAAGTTTGTTTTAGGTTTCAGTGCATGTGTGTTTGTTGTTTTTCTTGTAAATTGTTTAACATAAAAGGAGAATTAGTTTAAATTCAAATAAAATTTATTCAAAAGTTTGTTGCATTGCTCATTTTTTCTCATTCCTATGATTTAAATTATTAATAAGTTTGAAAAGTTAAAGACTTTGTGATTTTAGATGTAGAATTTCTTGGTGCCCACATGAGGAATTCCAAATTAAAGAATGTATGGTTGCAAATGTTGAAGTTAATTTTGACATGCTTGGTTCAGATTTATGGTGAAAGATTTGTCTTTGTTAAGCATTTGCGAGTTTTGAGAAAGTAGAATGAGTTGATATTGCCTACAAAATGCAGGGATTCGTGAGTTTTTCTGAGGTTTTGGTTTGAGATTTAGAATATTTTTTCTAGTAGAAAAATGATGATCTACTTATATTTATGTAAATAAAGGTGGTATCTTCTCTTGTAAAAGCTTTTAGATAAAAAATAAGCTATTTGTAGGTTCAAAAATATTTCCCAAAAAGTGTCTTGTCAAATTTTTTGAGCATATTTTCTAAGTTACATGAGTTTAATTTGTGGGGCTATAAAGATCAAATCTCCTTCTCGGAGCCCTGGCCTTTGGTTTACATCACAATGGTGGTAGAATCTTAGTTTAAATGATATTGAATGAAGGGATGCCACATGGAATCTAGATTGGTAACAATAGTTAGACTAATTGTTTCTAAGTATCCCTCACAAGATGGTCCCAAGAATTATAATAAATGAACATGGTAGAGTGGTAATAAAATACAAGCAAGTTGTAGAGGACACAATAGTCTTTGATTGATTTGGATGTGAGTACTTCGTATCAAGAAGTCAATTATGATGGTTGGGGTGACTAGTATCTCTATAAAGGGTGTCCATGAAGATTTAGACTATCTACCTTTGACCATGTGTTTATTGTTGTCATATAAATATATAGTATAGTTATTGCTCAAGGTAAGAATTCTCTAGATAGCTAGTTGTAGGAAAATCATGTGAATACTAGATTAATAGGGGTAAAGTCTAAACCCCATCATTGTATATAGCTAAATTAGTTTGTTTGATAGAGATGAAACAAGGTCCTTGGGCATATAATATGATTTTTCTCTAGGTCTTTATGTTCTTTGTAGTTGTGTTGTTCTCCATGCCATGTTCTAGGTCAATCAAAATTTGAAATTCCTTGTGGATATGATTTGTGAGCTAATTTTTTCCCTAAAGGTTTATGGGATATACTACATTTAGAGTAGACTTAGATGTGTTAGTTTCATGCGCCTTATGTGATCAAGTATGTAGGAGCCAATATTCTTCTAATTTCATGTGTTTCATAATTGTCATGAATTCATTGCTAGAATACGATTGTTAATATGGGAGTTTAAAAATCAAATCAGATAGCCACTAGAATGTTAATGCATGTAGGATTTGCATGTGCCATGGTCTTGTGAATTCTAGGGAAAATATGTAATATTATAAATACTTTTTTTCTCTAAATTTGAAGGGGTTAGTTATTTATCCATCTAGGTAAAGGGATATGTTTGGATATATTATTTGATATCATTTGATGCAAGTCTATATTTGTAAGGGCTCATAATATCTAGTACCATCCTTAGGAATGCGTAATCATGCAAAAGGGGTCCATGATTGGTGCATCTAGGATTATCAAGGGCATTTCAAGATATTTCATGAGTATGGCATGTAATCTCTCTAGCCACATTTGTTGGCTTGTTTATGCTATTTGATTAGTTAGTTTAATAGAACTATAAAATTATTACAAAGGCTTTGATTCATACCAGTGCTCCCAGTCCAACCTTGCCATTGTTTCCCATATGATATGTGCCAATCTTGATGTACAAGATCAAATATTTAATAAAATTTAAATATGTATTTGTTCTCAATAGTGAAGGAATATATTAGGTTCTACTCAATCTTATAACTTATTGTTACAACTAGTATTAAATCACACACAAGATATATACTGACTAGTATATATGTAATTGCAATAGTGTAGATTATAGTTTTACACGTGTAGGAAAGACACAAAGGGGTTCATATAAATGGACCTAAAAATATAATTTTATTATTTTATCCAGATATAGTTTTGTTATCATCTAATTAATTAGAGGTCTTGCAGGTCAAATGTAACAACCAATCTGCCATGAACTTAGTGACAATTATTAGGAGTTCGTTATACATTGGGTATGATTGTTGAAAGTTTAAATTTTATTCTATATTTCTCTTTAATTATCTTATTTGAAGATCTTTAAGAACATTATCCTAGGTTTAGTAAAGCCTAAAGTGGATGGGAATTACATACTCTTCTTAATTGGTCCTCAACAATTTCCCGTATAATCATGAGTTTTAGTTGATTGATCCTAAGTTAACATCCCCTAGCCTTGAGTATCAATTTTCACTCTGGGGCTTTGAGATAAACAACTTAAACTACCAATAGGGAAGTAGGATTAGAGAGAGCGATGTTGATACCATAGAGAATGTGTTGTTATATGGTCTTGGTGATAAAATTGGGTGCCAACCTTGAAGATGGTAGTGCATTGATTGTTTTTCCTTAGGTACATTACATAATGGTGCCAAAGGTGGTTAGGAAGCTTTTAGGAAGTTTTCCCTAATTTTTTATTCTTTTATTTATAAATAGGAGTCCTGGGATTAAGGTAATTCATATCTTGTACTCGTTCATTGTAAGTGAATCTTGGAGTAAGCACTTAGAGGCTTGAGTTGATTTTTGAGAAGTGCTTGAGAAGCATGGAGTGAGATATATGACTCTCCTTTATCCTTGAATTAGTCTTAAAGGGATAGCAACAATGACTACTCATTATTGTATAGAAGGCAATATCTTGCATGGTTTCTTTCTTGGTCGAGAGCATTAGTTTCCATGTTAAAACTTAGAGCTTGATATTGCATTGCAATTATTTTTTTGTTTTTAAGTACAATGGTTTTGGTGCTTTGGTGGTTAATTTTTCAAAGGGTTTTCCCAAGGTATATTGGTCTCTTTCCCTCTTGTGTGGTTGTACTTTCTTTCATTCTTGTTATGTGGTGGTATATTGGAATGCTACTATAGATAAAGGATAACACACTGACATCTTTCCTCATAGGATTAATGGAGGATATTATTTTGTGTTAGGGTTAATGTAAAAAATTATTCATATTTCCTTTCATTTTGGTATTAAGAGTTTTGCTTTTGAGCTTTGCTACTGGTAGTGTAGGTGTATTTCCTTTCCAACTTTAGGCTTGCCTTGATTTCCTCAATCATAAAAAATGTTCTCGTGCTTTTCTGTTTGCATGTGGCAAGGACAATTACTTCCTTGTCTCAAATCACATAAGAATATGAATTTAATGACTAAATAAATGATAAAAAAAACAACACTCTCAAACATGCAAGATGCCCTATATACTCATGTAATGTAGATATTCTAGTAGTATTTTCTTGACAATACATGCAAATAATAAATAGAACTCTAGAATGTCACTAGAAGATGTTTAGTTCTAGCATGCTTAAAATGAATTATGATTAACATTTTAAATACAACACCAAAGGTCACATGAGATCCTTTTACGCCTAGAGTCAACAAATAATGTTCATAATGATAGGTAAAATTAAGATTTGAAGTGCAAAAGCAAGCAGATCATTTCTACAAGTGTTGAAGTGATTGAAATCATTTTTACGATCGCATATTTGATTCGAAGTACAAAAGAGATAGAATTCAAGATAAAAAGTGACCCTTAAATATGATTATACATAAAAGTTGAATAAAACTTATGCTCTGTACCCCCTTTACACCTATTATTATATAAAAAATCACTCAAATGAACATGAACTCAACATATTAAAAAAGACACTATATACAATTTTCTCCATCACAAAACTAAAATAAAACTATTACCATTTGACCTATATACCCCATGACACAAGCATTCGAAAAGTGTATTGGGGCCATCATTAGGTCTATAACCCCACAACACCCCAACACAAGCATTTGATCACAAGATAATCACATTCCAAGTGTGAGGACTAAAATGTACATCTAAATCATTTCCACATCACATGGATTTAACATCTGATAGATTTCTGAACCTTTTCTTCACGTGCCTCGCGTGCTCATGGCGGCCCGGGCAGGGGCTCGACAAATCGGGCAGGTCGACTGCGACTCAAACCACCTGTCGATGCAGTCGACATGAAAGCTGTGATTACACGCAGGCAGAATTCTTCCCTTCTCTTCCTCCTCAAATTCACTCAAACAAACCGCACATTCAAGCCCTTGATCACTGTAGTTCTTACACTCGTACACAAACACAGGAAAACTTTCTGCAACTGGTTTTCGATCTGGTGAAAGAGGATTCCCGACGGATTGTCGATCGCTATGAAATGACAATCGACGAAGGCAGAATCGTCTGAAACAGAGTACGAAAACTGTAATGGCAATCATTAAGAGAAGCACTGTGAAAACAATCGCAGAAGCCCCAAATACTGTATTATCCGCAGCCAGAGCCGTCTTGGAATCTATTAATGCCGAATGCCCCGTGTTATGATCATCCCTGTTCTGCGCAGGAGGAGAAGAAGACATCAATGGCGAATGCTCTGTATTACGATCCTCCCTGTTCTGCCCAGAAGGAGGAGAAGCCATTATTGCCGAATGCTCTGTAGTATGCTCATTTCTGTTCTGCCCAGGAGGAGGAGAAGCCGACATTAATGCCGAATGCTCTGTATTATGC